>NC_084833.1:120750615-121375615 GCF_033115175.1 Lepus europaeus | reverse complement strand
AGTAAGCAGAATGGGGTGTCGGTTATTATTTACCCAGCAGCAGGCAGCCTTTCAGATCACGGTGATCTCAGAGTACTTGGAATCGTTGGTAATTTCTTATTTTAAAAAGAAAAGATCCTTCAGATCGATCAATGACTGTAGCCAGCTAAATGCCGTGTCCTGTGGCTTCCTGGTTCATCATCATCATCTCCCAGCTTCTGGCTCAAGTACTCAGTAAGATAATGAGTGCTGAGTGCATTGAGCACACGGAGGCATGGACCACGAGAGAGGTGCTCACTCTCTTCATAGGCTATGGCTTCTCCTGTGACTGGCGTAACCTGGGCATTCCTGATGTCATCGTTCCACCCTTCACAAAGGAAAGCAGATGTGCTAAAATTAATCGTCTCGTGAATGTCCATCGTCTGCTCAGGAAAATGCTAAGTGCTCCAAGCAATGCATAGATGTGTGTGGGCTTGAGTCCCACAATCACAGGCAGGCACTAATGAAACACTAGATAATGCAAGGAGCTCACCCAATGGGTGGCATAGACAGACTCCTGGGAGAATCCTGGGTGGGAGCCACAAAGGAGACTTGTGATGACGTCTGTGGCTTACGAGGCTGTGGGCACTGGTGTTTTGTCTGTATTTGTATCACCATGCAAAGAAATAACTGCTCTGTGAGCTGAACTGCCCTGGGTCCATGTTACTGGTGAGGCTGCTGAGGTGATGTGCATGAGACCACAGCACTGGTCCTTGCAGGGTTGCAGGGACCCTTCTGCTGCTGGTATCTTGATCCTTGGAAAGGGAGAGGACATTAATGCAGGGGACAAATGCCCACACTGGACATCACCATGGTACCTTCCATGATGCTGCTCCCACAAATGGAGCAAAGGCATTTGAGACCTGCCATTTACCTTCTTCTTTAGCTCATATGTAAGGGTATAGCCCTTGCACAACAGCACAAGGTGCCCCCAGGAGTGACTGGGGTGAAACCACCCCAGCCTGACCGCAGAGCTCGGATCACAGGGAGAATGAACAGTCATGGGATACCTTTACCAAAGCAACTCCCTTTGTTGTTTAAGAGTTGATGAGGACATCCACAGCTGGGACTGTTGGACAGGCCCTGGATAGCTTCTTGCCCAAATACGACAGTCATGAGGTTTGTCCTTGGCTGTCAGTAGAGCCAAGGCAGGCTACAACGAAGAACAGGTTGAAACCCAATCACACAACACCAACTCCTCTACTCCCTGCATTGTCCCTGTGCAGGACAATGAGCTCTCTTTCTAGGGAGAGAGAGGGGATGTCATGCCAAAGGGAGCACCCAGGGTCTCTGTCGGGCTGATGCGGTGAGTGCTTGCTGCACACATTCCCCAGAGTCCAAGCCACCCCTGATTATTTGTTTATTTGGTTACTGATGTCTTTATTCAAGCATACAGCTATCAAAATGAATTTTATTTAAATATGCCAGGAGTGGAAGATGGAGTTTGAAAATGGAAACATTTGGGGCCATCTGACATGAGTTCGTGTAAAATGAAACTTGGTGCCCAGCACTGGTCTCTGTCTTGGATTTTAGCCCAAGCCTCTTCATTATTGAATGCCTCAGAGGATCTCATTGTAGAGGTACCCAGTATGTGGTTGCTAGTTTTGCAGGCTTCAAAACCACCTCATCTAGGCTCTCATTGGATTCTCAGGAGCCATCCACACCCATAAGGAAGGTGATGGCGTGCAGAAAGGGAAAGCAGATTTCCCAAGTTCACCCAGCTGTCATACAAGATCAATACTCTACCTTGGGGCCAGTGCTGTGGTGTAGTGGGTAAAGCTGCAGCCTGCAGTGCCAGCATCCCTTATGGACACCAGTTCAAGTCCTGGCTGCTCTACTTCCAATCCAGCTCTCTGCTATGGCCTGGGAAAGTAGTAGAAGATGGCCCAAGTTCTTGAGCCCCTGCACCCATGTGGGAGACCTGGAAGAAGCTCCTGGCTCCTGGATTCAGGTCGGCACAGCTCCAGCTGTTGTGGCCATCTGGGGGGGGGGGGGGGCGGGTGAACCAGTGGATGGAAGTCCTCTCTCTCTCTCTCTCTCTCTCTCTCTGCCTGTGCCTCTCTGTAACTCTTTCAAATAAATATTTTTTTTTTTAAAAAAGACTACCTTGAGCTTCTGATTGCAAACTTCATACTCATATTACCACCACACAGGGTCTCTCCAGTACCTTATGGTGGGCTAGTATTGAAGGAAATTACAAAGTAAAATTCCTGTGTCGCATAGCTGTGCACACAAGCCCCCTCCCCGGTCCCCCCACTGCCACCTTTCCTGGCAAGGGCTGTGGGTGTTCTGAGCAGGTGTATTTCTGGGGTCATCTGAGTTGTTCCTTCAGAGCCATTTTCCCCTTTATTTTTCTTTTTCTTCTTATTTTTTTTTTATTCCAAAGACATGCAGTTTGAAGACAAGTGTAGCAACAAGAGCAACCAAATGGCAGGCAATCAGTATCTTGGTGACAGACATAACAATCACAATTTTGGTAAGCAAATACCAATGAGCACACGCTCCCCAGTCCGTGTGGTTCTCAGTTTCTTAACTCCACTGCCCGATGTGTGAGCTGCGAGTATAAATCTCCTTGTCTGCTACACCTCCCTGAAGCCTCCTCCTGAGACTGAGCACAGCAGAAGAGAGCCCAGAGGAGGGACTGAGACACATTTATTTCCCGTTTGTCTTCCTTGGACTTCAGTGCTTCCTTTACTGTGTGGTCACAGAACAGATACAATCAATTTCTATTCTGTTTGCACAGCAAAATTTGGGCTACCAAATAATGGTTAATTTAATAATCTGGTCAACTTAGAGGTAATAAATGGAATATTCATATAAGTGAATTAACTTTTCAAGCAAGGAATGAATTATTTGTTCGTTCCCTCCCCAATCGTTGTTGAATACCAGGCTGCATGTAGCATACAGATGAGGCACTGCCCCGTGCAAGGCAGTCGAGAGCAGAGCACAGATATGACTATGGGCCAGCATCTCAGCACCCACAGGTGTTAGCTTGTGATGATGCAAACAGAGATCAACAAAGCATGCTTCTGTCTCTGTTATTTCTATTTATCTCACCCCTGTCCAGTCCTCCACTGCCTGTGGGTACCCACGAAGTCACACTGTTTCCAACAGATAACATTCACTGCCTTGTTTCCATCTCTGTGTAATTACAGGGACTTAATCTGCAGCCACATCTCCCCAGTGGATTGGTCTGGATCCCCAGAAATAGTCCCTTGTGCCTTTCCCTCGGCCTCTGCTCCGTGTCTCTGCTCCATGCCCATACATTTCCTGAGCCCAGCATGCATCTGCGGATGCTTTTCTCTGTCCTGGCTCAGATTCTCCTTCCTCCCTTCCCAAGAGAGATTGAAAAGACATTTTGGGGGCCGGTGCTGTGGCGTAGTGGGTAAAGCTGCCGCCTGCGGTACCTGCATCCCATATGGGTGCTGGTTCGAGTCCCTGCTGCTCCACTTCCCATCCAGCTCTCTGCTATGGCCTGGGAAAGGAGTAGAGGATGTCCCATAGTCCTTGGGCCCCCGCACCCCCATGGAAGACCTGGAGGAAGCTCCTGGCTCCTGGCTTCGGATCAGTGCAGCTCCTGGCTTCGGATCAGTGCAACTCCAGCCATTGTGGTCAATTGGGGAGTGAACCAGCGGATGACAGAAGACTTCTCTCTCTGCCTCTCCTCTCTCTGTGTAATTCTGACTTTCAAATAAATAATAATAATAATAATAATAAAAGAACATTTTTGCCACTGACTCTAAGCTGTCCCTTGCTAGGAGGCCCCCAGTGTGGACTGCAGAATCAGGGAGTCACACATGCAAACAGTTCCTTCTGCTCTTGTCTGGAGCTCCTTTTCTATTGGGGTAACACTTGGTCTGTGGTCTGTGTTCAGGGACAGGCTCTCCTTTGTATTTGACCGTGACTGTCCCTCACACACACAAAGCCCCTCTCCTCTCTCCTCTTTATCTCCTGATTGCCCACTGCTGTCTAATGCAACTGCAAAAAAAAATGTTTTACAGCTGTTCGTTGGTTACACTGTGACGGGCACATCTGGTCTTCCTTAGTTTCTAGAGGATAAATACCTTGCTCTGTAGGGTGAGCAAGCAAAGCTCTGTCTGGTGACTCTAGAAACCTAAATTATTGCCTGGATCACTCTGTATTTGTCTTATGAACATTAATAAATCACTAGACATCTTTGAGTTTCGATATCTTAATGGAGTAGCTTCAACTGGCTCTGAATTCTCTTTGTGCTCTCACAGGTTGGGTCATTTAGGTGCTCTGTAATCTTGTATTACACAATTTCAGAGCCTGGTATTCTGCCAGCATTCAATTACTGACTGGTGTAGCATACGGTAACAAGCTTTCTAGTTATGTTTCGTTAGTTTATTCATTTCACAAATAGTTACCAAATATCTACTATGAGCCAGGGGTACATTATTATAGACCTACTATGCTGTCTAGGCTATCACAGATATTACATCTTAGACTGAGAGACAGATAATAGGGAGGGGACACACAAATACGATCTAAATTCAGGGGCTCTAAGAGCTGGGGAAGGATGGAGAGAACCAGGGGTGGTGGGGTGTGCATGAGGAGGTGGCTTCTGAGCAGAGGCCTGGGTGGAGTTAGTGAGCAACCTACGTGCAAATCTGGGACCAGAGTACTTCGGGGAGAGGGCCCACAAGTGCAGAGGCTTTGAGGCCAGACTATGCTTGGGTATGAGAACAGCAAGAAGACCCTGGTAGCTGGGGTTGCATAGGGGTTGGTAGGACATGAGGGCTCATCCCAATGGGGAAAGGCTTGGGGATTTGGGGAGCCATGGGATTGCTGTCTGCACGAGGTGGGGGAAGATTATAAGCAGGCAGTGATTTGAGCTGATTCATGTTTTCGAAGGACCACTGTGTCCCATGAGTAGTGAATAAGAAGGGGAAGTGGGAAAGGTTAGACACAGGAAGAGCAGTGAGGGGATTCTAAAGAAGAGGATGACCTTGAAGAGTTTTTAGAGTGGATGTGAAGAGACTCCTGGTGCAAGGCCAGAAGCTAAGGAATCAGGGACGTGGCTATGAAGAAGTCTTCATTACAGCGAGTTTTGATCAAGTCTCTCACGATCTTTATTCGCTGCCTTGCTTCTGAGCCCCAGAGCAGGCCTCCCTTGCAATTTGCAGCAGGTTGGTTCCAGGACCCCCTGCAGCTACCAAAATCCACGGGTGCACAATTTTTTCCCCCAAGTATTTTTAATTCGCTGGTGGCTGAATGCACAGACAGGGGGCAGCTGTAGGGTATTTGGGGTAGAAAATATCACTCCTGTGTCCCTCCCTCTGACTTCTCCTGGTCATCTTATCTACCACGTTTCTTCTTTCTGTGTCACACCTACTGCCCTTCATCACCTCTATTATTAGTTTTATTTGTGCATCTTCTTCCAGTTTCTTCCTAAATTTTGCTTGATTCTTGACAACCTTGATCGTGTTTTTACTTCTGTCCTTCATGGATGTACTCTATATGTTGTCAACAGCCTAGCATTTTATTGTCTGTTAAGCCATAGTTGCAGAGACAAAAAACTTGTGCTATGATACTGCATACATAACTACTTAAAATTCTTTATTTATTTGAGAGAGAGAGAGAAAGAAACACACACACAGAGAGAGAGAGAGAGAATCTCATGTGTTGGTTCACTTCCCCAACCCCAAATGCCTGAAAGAGCCAAGACTGGGCTCTGAGCCAGGCCAATGCCAAGAGCCAGGAATTGAATCCAAGACTCCCACCTCCCAGGGTGTACATTAGCAGGAAGCTCGAGTCAGGACCCAGAGCTCACACCTGAACCTGGACAGTCTGATGCGTAACATGAGCATCTTAATTACTAGGCCGAATGCCTGCCTCCTCGGCATATTTTTATTCACAGGATAGCTGTCCTATCTAATCACTCTGCGTGTGCACTAAATACACTCAGACAACTTCACTACGACTTTGCTCTGCACTACCACCTTCTTGGGAACACCACTGGGAGCACAAAGAATTGGCAACCAAAAGCCACGGCCAATCACATGCTGTACATCAACTCCTAGCTCATTGGAGCAAGTGCCCTGTGTCCATGCATAGAGTGTGTTCTAAGCCTTTTGTTCCCAGAACAGCAATACTCACTTAACCCTGAAATTGCCGAAACGCAATCGAACGATGGAATGTTGGCAGTTAGCACTGAAATGCAGCTTTCCTGTCTCAGCTGCTTGTAGGGAGGTTAAAGTGGGGACCACGTGCGAAAGTCACCGTAAGCAAAGACGTCTGCTCACCTGTTCTCTTTGAACTGGAAAGCTTGCTCCCATCTGAATGAATCAAACAGGACCCTGAACGAAATCAAGCTAATTTCCTTCAGAAAGCCTGTCGCCAGAGGGCTCGGGGAAGAGGTGTATTGGCACATTTGCTGACTAACTGACTGCTGTTGCAACATCTGTATCCATCTTGCTTTGCACTTGGCCATAGTCCAGAGAAAATTTGGTGCTCTTGCTGCTTGATTTTGTTTTGGTACCGGTGCATTAGGGAGCTTGTGAAAGATCCTTCCCGAGAAATAGTTCAAATGAAATTCTGCAGCTCTGTAGTGCCTGTATAGACACACACCTGGCTGGCGGCAGGGTGGCACCAAGAAACCCCTGGGGGACATTTGAAGTCCTGCATCTGTTGAATTTCTGCAGGAACTAGAGTTAAACCTAAATGCTCCTTCTATACAAATACTCCCAGAGGCCTCCCGCGCTGAAAGAGAAATGAGCAGCATGCAAATGAGAAGCCTCCTGCCTTCCACGGGGTGGCGATTTTGGCAACAGCTCCCCACTATTTCTGGGGCCACAGCCCTCATCCCCAAGGTGACGTCCTGATCCTGAGCTCTCAGGCTCTGCTGTCTCAAGGATGGCTTCCACACTGTCCAGTTCACGGGGAAAACAGCGCCCTGGGTGGCTCTGTGTGCTCGTCTCCCTGCCGCCTATCTGCCTCCAGGTCTAGATTCACCCCTATAATCCACAAAAGGCATCTGGCTGTCTTTGCAGTGATCTGTTTCATTGCCTCAGCCTCAAAAAAAACCAAAACCCAAGGGGGGAAAGGACTTAGTTTCAAAAAGCCTTTGTGCAGCGGATGGTGGTGAAATGAGAGGAGGACATATTTGCTCTGCACACGAGAGCTCTCATCATTTGGCGCCGGAACAATGCAGCACCCGCACACATGAAAGCAACTAAAACCTCTGTTAAGCCTGGCATCTCTGTTGTTCAACACTCAGACCTTGGCCTTGAGAGCCCACCCATCTTAGGACAGCCGTTAGCTGCCACACTGCAGAGTGCGTGCTTTTGCAGGAAAGAGAGACGCCAATGGCCGGCACATCCTAGGTGCTCAGTACAGCCAAGGTACTTCAACAAGCTCAGGGAAATTGGGATTAAAACATAGATTTATTTTGGTGCAAACGATTTTGAAATGCATGCATAGTTATTTTTCATAATACACATTTTTCCACAAACTTTTATAAGACCTCTTGGATTTTTTGTGCTTGAGTTTGTTACAACAAAATCCCTAAGATACCCTGATAATTATCGATACGAACAAAACAAATGCATGTTAGGTTGTAGAGGGTCCACAGCTTGGCAAAAATGAGGCTGAGATAATCTAAAATAATCTTAAATATAGGTCCATATAAATGTTGTGTTCCGTATGCACACATATGCACACACATAACATACACTTTCTTCCCATAAAGCAAATTTAGTTCTGCTATGACATGACAAATTTGTGATCTAGTTTCTTTTTTTTTAAGATTTATTTTATTTATTTGAAAGACAGAGTTACACACAGAGAGAGAGAGAGACAGACAGACAGACAGAGAGAGAGGTCTTCCATCTGATGGTTCACTCCCCAGATGGCTGCAATGGCTGGAGCTGCACTAATCTGAAGCCAGGGGGCAGGAATTTCTTCCAGGTCTCCCATGTGGGTTCAGGGGCCCAAGGACTTGGGCCATCTTCTACAACTTTCTCAGGCCATAGTAGAGAAGTGGATTCGAAGAGGAGCAGCCGGGACGAGAACCAGAGCCCATTTGGGATGCTGGCACTTCAGGCCAGGGCTTTAACCCACTGTGCCATAGGGCCAGCCCGTGATCTAGTTTCAAAACTGTGTAGCCTTACATTCCCACATGCAGCCTGCAGCCTCTCCGCCTACAGTACAATCTCGACTTACAGGCATGGCCTCAATTGTGAGCTCATCCACACATGAACTCAGAAGGGAGAATGGAGAGGGGCCAGCATTATGTCAGTGGGTTAAGCTGCTGCCTGCAATGCCAGCAACCCATATGGGCACCAGTTCAATTCCCAGTTGCTCCATTTCCAATGCAGGTCCCCGTTAATGTGCCCGGGAAAGCAGTGGAACATGGCCCAAGTTCTTGGGCCCCTGCACCCACATAGGAGACTCAGAGAAAGCTCCTGGCTCCTGGTTTTAGCCTGGTCCAGCCCTGGCCATTGCATCCATTTGAGGAGTGAACCAAATAATGGAAGAGCCCTCTCCCCCCCCCCTCCCCTACCCCTTAACTCTGCCTTTCAAATAAATAAGATAAATCTCAAAAAAAAAAACCCAGCATGGAGAATGGAGGTTGCCCCCATGTCAGGGTTTGCAGCAGCGCCCAGTCCCCAAGCTCTGGCCTGGCCTTTGGGCTGAGAAGACTCCGCTCCCTGCAGCTTCATGAGGTGGGGCCGCTCTCTGCTGAATGAGCAGTCTGCATTCCAAGCCAGCATCTGGGGTGTAAGAACGCAGATCCTGGAACTTATTTCAAGGTCAATTTGCTTCAGAATCAAAACCCATTTGCCATAAAGTAGAGATATGCTACAGAGAGGAGGAGGGCTTGGGAAAGGGAAGGCACATTCATTACAACAGCTGCAGGGAAACCAAGCCAGCAAACAGGCAGGCATAGCCCCATGACCTGGGGGATTCTAACACCCTGGGCTGATCTGGGTATCCCTCAAGGTCTCCATGCTGTGGACTAAGCAAGTGTGCTCCACCTGCAAAGGAGAGAGTGAGAAGAGAGCTGATCCCGCGGCTCACCCCTTGGGGTGGGAACGGGGCCAGACTACCCTGCTGCAGCCCCATCCTCTGGCCTCACTGGTCCATGTGCAGTCACCAGGTCCTTGCCAAACTGTCACTAGTTTCTCACAGACCTGTCCCTGAGCCGGTCACCAACCTCCTGATGTCTACGCTAAAGCACAGGGGCTCCAGGAGAAAGGGGACAGTGACCATGTCCAGCTCAGGGTCAGATTGCTTCCTTTGTGTTCTTTTTTTTTTTTTTTTTTGACAGGCAGAGTGGATAGAGAGAGAGACAGAGAGGAAGGTCTTCCTTTTTGCCGTTGGTTCACCCTCCAATGGCCGCTGCGGACAGCACATCTTGTTGATCCGAAGCCAGGAGCCAGGCGCTTCTCCTGGTCTCCCATGCGGGTGCAGGGCCCAAGGACTTGGGCCATCCTCCACTGCCTTCCCGGGCCATAGCAGAGAGCTGGCCTGGAAGAGGGGCAACCGAGATAGAATCCGGCGCCCCAACCGGGACTAGAACCCGGTGTGCCGGCGCCGCAAGGCGGAGGATTAGCCTGTTAAGCCACGGCGCCGGCCTGCTTCCTTTGTGTTCTGTGCAGACCCGGATCCCCACTGGCCCTCAGTCTTGGTCTTTCCTCTCGCCTCCGCCCCAGGTTTAAGAAATGCGTTTCCTCTCTCCTTCAATTCCCAAACCATGTCTGCATTGGAGCCAGAGCTGCATATGGAGCAGGCTACACAGAGGAGGCCGAGAAGGAGACCCCTGGGTGCGGCCATGGTGAGTTAGATGGCAGTGACCTGTTCTCTTCTTGGTGCTGCTATTGATGTGGATGCTCCTTTGCCTCTGTGGACATGAACTATCCTTGGCCTATGCCCCCTGCACGGAGCCTGATGTGCAGGGGACTTGCTACCCCCTAGCTAAGGAGACTCTGTAACTGCAGGAAGTAGACAAAAGAATTGAAAGCGGCCAGGAGCCCCAGGCAACTTGTTGCAAAGATTCTCCTGCAGGCCATATCTAAGCAGCCGGTGCGCATAGGACTCTCACCCAGAGTCTCACTGTCCCCCTGTGAAGAATGCAATGGATGTGCTGCAAATACCCTCTGTCCCTCATTCTCACCATAGGCTCTGCATGGACTCCAGGTCACGACCCCGCTTCCTACACACACACACACACACACATGCTTCCCAAGGGAGGCCCAGGTCCTGTCACATTCATGGGTCGTAAATGTCCCTCCTGGGGATTAACGGCCACTTGGGACCCAGCATCCTATATCAGATTGCCTGGTTCAGGTCCCCATTGCTCTGCGTCAGACCCAGCTTGCTGTTCATTTGCCTGCCTGGCAGGCAGCAGATGAATGGCCCAAGTACTTGAGCCCTTGCAGCCCACGTGGGAGACCTCCATGGAATTCTTGACTCTTGAACTTCAACTGGCCCTGGCTATGGTGGGCATTCGGGGAGTGAACCAGAGGATGGAAGAGCTCTCTCCATCTGTCTCTCTGCCTTCCAAACAAAAATGAAAAGAAATACACAGAAGTGTAAAGAATGTCCATGGGGGCCGGTGCCATGGCTCACTTGGTTAATCCTCCACCTGCAGTGCCGGCGTCCCATATGGGAGCCGGGTTCTAGTCTCAGTTGCTCCTCTTCCAGTCCAGCTCTCTGTTGTGGCCCAGGAAGGCAGTGGAGGATGGCCCAAGTGCTTGGGCCTCTGCACCCGCATGGAAGACCAGGAGGAAGCACCTGGCTACTGGCTTCGGATTGGTGCAGTGCACCTGCCATAGCAGTCATTTGGGGGGTGAACCAACGGAAGGAAGACCTTTCTCTCTGTCTCTCTCTCTCACTGTCTATGACTCTACCTGGCAAATAATAAAAAGAATGTCCATGGTCCTAGCCAGAGGATTCCACAGCTACTCAAGGGGCCCCTGGCTTGGCGATTCTCAGCACAGCACCAGGGGCCACAGGGCTTACAAAAGAAGCATGGGAGAACGAACCCTGCTTCTAAGAGCTGGAATAGTCCATGGCCTGGACTCCTCATTGCACAATGGGAGCCACCATCTAATAAGAAGTTGCTGTGACTCAGGAAGGCATCCTGTGGAGCCTCCCACATCCCTTCACTTTGCCACCTCACCCCACGACACAGGTAACAACTACTCCCACCTTGCTAAGTCAGTGACAGAGGCTGGGAAAGGCTCAGTAACTGGGTGAGCTCCCCAGAGTCAATTAGTTCTGAAAAGCAGAGATTTGAACCCAGGTCCCACAGAGTCCGAGCAAGCACAGTGTGTCGCTGTTGTGTGCACTGTCCCAGGAAACAAAATGCCACTTTCACCAGAAATGCACCTGCTCTCCACCCTGCGGGGCAGGAGATGCTGGAGCAATGGGGAACCCCTCCCTGGGGGCTGGTGTTGTGGCATAGCAGGCTAAGCCATGGTCTGCAGTGCTGGCATCTCTTATTGGCGCAGGTTCGACCCTCAGCTGCTCCACTCCTGGCTGCTTTACTTCCTATTCATCTCTCTGCTATGACTTGGGAAAGCAGTAGAGGATGGCCCAAGTCTTTGGGTCCCTGCACCCATGTGGGAAACCCAGAAGAATCTCCTGGATCCTGGCTTCGGATCGGCCCAGCTCTGGCCTTTTGGTGAGTAAGCCAGCAGATGGAAGATCTCTGTCTCTCTCCTTGTCTCTCCTCTAACTCTAAGTTTCAAATAAATAAATAAATCTTAAAAACGAAGAAACAAAAACCCTCCCTGGCTAGGGCCACTTGTTTCCACCACATCACAAAGGTCAGAGGGTGCAGGAGACCAAAGGGAATGAAGGAGTGTGGCCAGTGAGCCACAGAGTAAAAAGAGGGCACTTTGAAAATGGAGTGAGGGGCTGGTGCTGTGGGGTAGTGGGTGAGGCCATTGCCTGCAGCACCAGCATCCCATATGGGCACCAGTTAGAGTCCCAGCTGCTCCACTTCCCATCCAGCTCTGTGTTGTGGCCTGGGAAAGCAGTAGAAGATGGCCCAAGTCCTTAGGCCTCTGCACCCACATGGGAGACCCGGAGGAAGCTCCTGGCTTCTGGAAGCTCCAGGCTTTGCAGCCAATTGGTGAATGAACCAGCAGATGGAAGACTTCTCTCTGCCTCTCCTTCTCTCTGTGTGTAACTCTGACTTTCAAATAAATAAATAAATCTTTAAAAAAAAAAGAAAACAGAGTGACAAGATAAGTTTGCTGTGATGTGAAATATTTCTTGATTTAAAAATGGGGCAGGGGGAGCAGTATTGTGGCACAGTGAGTTAAGCTGCAGCAACCCACATGAATGCAAGTTGTAGCCTCAGCTGCTCCACTTCTGATCCAGTTCCCTGCTAGTATGCCTGTAAAAGCAACGGAAGATGGCCCAAGTACTTGCCCCACCCTGCCACCCAAGGGGGAAATCTGAATGGAGTTCCTGGTTTCAGATGGACCCAGCCCATATGTTGTCGCCATTTCCGGGGGGAGGCGGTGAACCAGCAGACAGATCTCTGTCTCTCTCTATCTTTGCCTTTCAAATAAATAAAATAAACCTTAAAATAAAAACAATTTGAAATCCTTGCATTTGGGGGATCTTCAAAAAGTTCATGGAACACACACATTATGCAAAATTACATCGGATTTACTATCATATAAAGCACTAGAATCGCACGGGGGAAGGGGCCCCCAGGACACCTGCTGGTTATGTGATGATTCATGTCTCCTGTGTCTCCCTTCCACTCTCAGCACATTCTAAATCTGAGCACACTTTCCAATGCCATCATCTTCCTGGGCACTACGCAGCTGCAGTGGCCGCCTGTCCTCTGAGACCTGGGACAGACAGGGAGGTTCCTAACTCAGGGGAAGCTTTAAACAAGAACTGACAAGGCAGCCCCGGAAAACTGGGCCAAATGGCACGGAAGAGCTGCAAGCTGGCCCTGGCCTTGGGGAATAGCCCCGAAGCTCCCTCGGCCCCTGCCTCGGGCTTCCTAGGGGCCTGCTCTTTCTCCTAGGGTGGCCAGGGGAGCTGTCCTCCCCTCCAAGCTGGCTTCCTCTGTCATCGGCCCATCAGTGTTTCTGCCTCCTTTGGGAAGAAGAAGAGATTAAAAGAAAAAGAGCTGTCCCATTTTTAGGAAAGTGCTTATTTTCCAGTGTGGATTTGCACTTGCTAATAATAGAGCCAGGGCCAGGAGTGTCTTCACGGGTGTGGGACAGGCTTCCGCCCAAACTCCGCACAGCCCCTCTGGTTATCAGGGTATTTCTGGGAACTGCTCTCTCTGCCCAGGTCCCACCAAGAAGGCTCCAGAAACAGAGCGGTGCACACTGCACTCTCAGTCCCCCCCTCCATAGATTCTTGCCCTCTGCTTTGCAAGGAGAAAGCTCCCGTGGAAGAAGGCAACTCCCTACGACCTGTCCTGGATCCATTCTGGGCCTTGGTGACTTCTTGGGACACCCAGGCATCTCCATGTCATTATGTGCCTGGGTGTGTTGGGAAGCTACTCTGGGTTCCATTATGAAGGACTCCAGCATTGGCGGTTTTCTGCAGAACGAGGGATAGCACCATGTGTGTCTGCATGGGAAATGGAGCTTCATGGAAGACAGAGGCCACTGTGTGTGGAAGAAAGAAGTGCCAAGCATGGAGGGGGGTGCAGACAGAGGGCAACTGTGCTTCCTGGGTTTCGAAGTCAAGGATGCTGTGTGAGGTTCTCCCAGGAGCCCCCCCAAGAAAGATCTCAGATCTTACAGGCTGCGTGGCTTCAGGTTGAAGACTGGACTTCCCACAGTCCCAGTTTCTCCTTCTGTAAACTAGAATTGCTGAAATTATCTCCCAGCACTCCATGAGCAAGGAGGTGTCTGCACCACTCGGGATAGCTAAGATACGGAATCAGCCTGCATGTCCATTGATGAGGGAACGGATGGAGGAAATGTGGTATGTGCACTCACACACAATGGAACAGCATCCGGCTCTAAGAAAGAATGAAATCCTGTCATTTCTGACAACCTGGGTGGAACAGGAGGCCATCCTGTGAAGAGAAATAAGCCAGACAGAAAGACACTTACTGTGTATGCTCACTTATTTGTGTAAGCTAAAAGGGGCTGATCCAAACTTAGAATAGTGATGGTTAGAGGCTGGCAAGGGTGGGTGGAGGAGGTAGAGGGAGGTTGGACCATGGCTCCCCAAATGAAGTGGCCTAGCGCTCCACAGTACAGGGAGGGTGGCCGTTGTTCACAAGACTGTGTCACCTATTGTATAAAGAACTGGACAAGAATGTGTCACCTACTGTATACAGATCTGGTCAAGAGGTGACCTGTAGGCTCCAAACACACAGACAAGACAGAAAAATGGAAATACCAATCACATGATTCAATCACTTTATGCTGTATGCATGTGTTGAAATTGCACTGTATTCCATAAAAATGAACATGTGTTACTTGTTAATGAAGATATTTTTATAATTTGAAGGGCAGAGCAGCAGCAGCAGCAGCAGAGAGAGAGAGAGAGAGAGAGAGAGAGAGAGAGAGAGGATCTTCCATCTGCTGATTCACTCCCCAAAAGGCTGCAACAGCCAAAGCTGGCCAGCCCAAAGCCAGGAGCCAGGAACCCCATTCTATTCTCCTACATGGGTGGCTAGGACCCAAGTACTTGAACCATCTTCTGCTGCCTTTCAAGAGACATTAGCAGAGAGCTGGATAGAAAGTGGAGTAACCAGGACTAGAAGCGGCACTCAGATATAGAATGCCAGCATTGTAAGTGGTGGCTTAACCTACTGTAAAACAATACTGGCCCCTGAATAAATTTTCAAATAAATAAAATTTTAAAAAGAGACGAATAAACAAGTGGTGACTGTGTGATGTCATCAACACAGTGCCTATGCTTTTGTCGGTGGAAGTTGTAATTAGCAATATTTTAAATGTGAACGTGAGTCACGGTAAGTCTGTGATTTTTAGCAAATGGGAGAGAAGTTCCCATGCTCCCGTGGATTCCCTGCTCTGCCCAGTTTCTGTGACACAGTGTTGGAGGGAGGTGGCAGTGTGCTGTATCAGGGCCGTCTGAGCAAGGTGGCTGGGACACCCTGACTGATGGCTGGCAGACAAAATGTGCTCCTCCAAGGCACTGTCTGGGAGATCTGCAGTCACTGAAAATTCCCTTTCAGAAACCCCAGGATGAGGGCTCAGGCTTTGGTCAAACTAAGAATCCTGGGGTCTGGCATTGTGGTGCAGCAGGTTAAGCTGTTGCTTGCAAAGCCAGCTTTCCCTGTCAGAGCACCAGTTCGAGTCCCAGCTGCTCTGTCTCTGATACAGCTTCCTGCTAAGGTACCTGGAAAGCAGCAGGGGATGGGCCAAGTGCTTGGACCCCTGCCATCCACATGGGAGAACAGGGCGGTGGAATTCCTCTCTCTTGGCTTTGGCCTGGCTCAGACCTGGCGCTTGTGGGCATCTGGGGACTGAACCAAGGGGTGGAAGACCTCTGTCTCTCTCCCCCCTCCCACCTTCTCGGCCTCTCTCCCTCTAAATCTAGCTCCAAATAAACAAGAAAATACATCTTTAAAAAATTGACAGGTGTCTACCATCAGCGGGATGGAGAGGAGGCAGGCAGAGTTTTCTTGTAGGTGTGACCTATACTTGTGCAGAGCAAGCCCAGCACCCAGATCTGTAGAAGGGTGGCTAGAGCCCAGGGTAAAGCTCTTAGTCATGCCTTTTCCTGCAAGAAGTGGGTCAGATGGGGGAAGAAAGTCCAGTGAGGGAAGCAGGATGGAAGAATTGCATCTTGAATGAAGAACACAGCAGGGTAGGATTGGGGGCAGACAGCAGGAGGCACAGTGGGGTGCCACTGTGCTGTGGACTCAAGGAGCCAAATCTTAACGCAGGAGAAAGGCAACAGGTGCAGATAGTTTTACCTGCTTCCTGAAGAGGCAGGGCAGGACCAGGATCCTACAGTGAAGGCCAAGGGCGAGAACGACCACCAGGTCCTGGAGTTCAGAGGGGGCTGGGGGTGTAGGGCTGTGCTTCCGCTGTCTGTGCTTGGAGCCTGAGCCAGAGAGAAGCAGAAGCAGTTCGTCCCTGTTAGCTGAGCTCTGTTGCGTGAACCTGTGTTCCACTGCGTTAAGTGGAACCACGGAAGCAATCGCGTCGTACTCTGTTGTCAGGAGTTGTGCGTTTGATAAACATGTGAGATGACAATGTAAAGTGCTTCATCTGTGACTGTCTGCAATTGCAATTCAATTTAGCTCAATAAGCACATGTTTGACATCTAATATGCATCCATTTCTTGCCCGAGTTCTGTTTCCCTCCACGAAAGTTTGCACACTTCTCATAGACTTTGGGGCTGGAAACATTTTATTTTCATAAATTTCAATAGGTTGGTGATGCATTAAAGCAGCTAAAATGTTTTTCACATTCAACACTGAGAAGTGAGCTCTAAACAGTTCTAGCATGTTCTGTGTGACTCTCAGATGTTACTGATTTATTTCTGCATAACAAATCAGCCCACATCTTGGAGGCTCAATTGCAATAACAGCTTATCATCATCCAGTTTCTGTGGGTCAGGAGTTCTGGAGCAGCTTGGCCCAGCAGTTCTGGTTCAGGGTCACTTAGGAGGTTGAGGTCGGACACTAGCATAGGGCTGGTGTCATTGTCCGGGGTTGCAGGATCACATGGCTGAGGGCTTCGGTGAGGAGCTGCTTCAATTTGCTTAGGCTATGGTGGCCTCATTTTCCCTAATCAAGTGACACAGACATCAGAGAAGAAATGGTAGTGCTGTTTTAAAAAATATTTATTTTATTTATTTGGGTGAGATAGAGAGATCGAGGGAGAGAGGAAGAGAGGGAGGGAGGGGAAAGGAGAGAGAGAAAGGTCTTCCATCTGCTGGTTCACTCCCCAAAGACCAGGGCTGGGTCAAGTTGAAGCCAGGAGCCAGGAGTTTCTTCTGAATCTTCCACATGAGTACAAGGGCACAAGGACTTGGACCATCCTCTGCTGCCTTCCCAGGTTCATTGGCAGGGAGCTGGATTAGAACTGGAACAGCTGGGACTCAAACCGCCATCCTTATGGGATGCTGGCGTCACAGGTGGCAGCTTTGCCAGCTATACTACAACACGGATCCTGGTAATGCCTTTGGTAACCTCACCTATGAAGTCACATCCTACCACTTCTGCCACATTGCAGGAGCTGCACAGGGTTAGTCCTGATTCATTATGAAAATGGACTGTCCAAGGGCACATGGCCGTGGAGGAGGGGGTCATCTCAGAGGCTGGCTACCAAAACTCGCAATTAGTCTTAAAACTCCACTTTTGGCCAATATTTGAAACATGCAATCATGTACTCAGATGCATGAGTACATCATTATATGCAGGAAAAGCCTAGCTTCTCCCACCTGGGTTGGCCTGTTTTCGTTGGTTCTAGGACATCTGCTCCCTCACCCCATTGAAGTCCAGTTCCAGTGGAGACCTCTTGTTTTATTTCCTCTGTTTTCTCAGTGATTCTGTTCTTGTAGCTCCAGTGATTCTGCTTGTAGCTCCAGTTCCTTGCTTCTCGCTGTGCAACCGAGTGCTTGTTTAGGTTGCCAGCTCCTCTAAAATGAAAAACGTCTGCCTTTCTTCCTTGTTCTTGTCCTCTTTCTTTATGTGAGTGGCTTTCTCTTTGCTCCATCATTCTCTTAGTCCCAGAGAAATATGGTTCTACACAGAGGAGCTTGAGAGGCAAGCCCAGAAGAGTTATCCTGTAATTACCGGATCCATGTACATACACCATGGGTAACATATGATTACCTGAACCAACACAAATGCAGGGACCAAGAAGGAGTTCTGCACAGATCCAAGGTGTCATTGCAAGCTTGAGGTCTTTTTTAAAAATGTCTATTTATTTATTTGAGAGGCATAGTTACAGACAGAGATAGAGAGACAGAGAGAGAGGACTTCCATCTGCTGGTTCACTCCCCAGTTGGTTGCAATGGCCCGAGATGAGCTGATATGAAACCAGGAGCCAGGAGCTTCTTCTGGGTCTCCCATGAGGGTGCAGAGGCCCAAGGACTTGGGCCATCCTATACTGCTTTCCCAGGGCATAGCAGAGAGCTGGATTAGAAGAGGAGCAGCCAGAACGCGAACTGGTGCCCACATGGGATGCCAGTGCTGCAGGTGGAGGGTTAGCCCATTATGCCACAGCGTAGGCCTCTGGAAGCTTGAATTCTAATGGATGTTTTTCTACCTTCCTATGCTAGGATGCAACACGTTTTAATAAGGCCAAATTAATCATCCTCTTAAACTTAGCTTCCCCTCCTGATTCACCTTTTTCATCCATGTCTCCACCCTTTCCCACTGCTTTGGCTTGGATGTGGTTCATCTTCCAAAGTTTCATACACTGGCAAGATGGTCCCTGAGAGTGGTGAGGGTGAGGTGGTGGGGCCCTAGGAAGTAGGGTCTACTGGGAGGTAGTTCTCTTCAGAGGGTTTTTGCAAGTGTCTGACCTGGGCCCCACCCACCTCCTTGGCTGCCTGATGCATTCATTCAGTCATGCACAGGCCTCTGCCATTGCCATCAGCTGTCATAGGACAGCTGAGGGGACATGACTGCAGCCTGCACCATGCCTTTTGGACTGTGAGCTAAATCAACCTCTCTGCTTCATAGAGTATGCCTGTCTCAGTTGTTTCATTATAGCAATGAGAAGCTGAGATGCCCTTGCTGAGAGGCAAAGGCCAAAAACCTCCGCATGTCCTCAGCTTACTGAAGTCCACTGTTCACTCCCCTACACACACACACACACACACACACCAGGTGTCAAGGTTGATCTGCTTCGCTCCTCCACCGATTTTCCCATCCTTATGGCCAATCAGTCCAAGTTCACTTCTCATCATATTACCCCCATCAGGATCCCCAGTCATCTGGCCACCTCAAATGCCTCCAATCTGATTTCGTTTGCATCCGTTTTTCTTAAATGCACTTTGTCACTGCATTCTTCTCCATGAAAAAATGCTTTCAATATTTCACTCCAGGTCTGATCTCCTTGTCCTGGCATTTAGGCTCCTCAACACTCATTCCAATGGATACGTCTGCTGGCCTCCTCCCAGCGTAAGCATCTTAACCTCATGCTTCTACTCCAGTCTTTTTGTTACAGATTTATTTATTTATTTGAAAATCAGAGTTACACAGAGAGAGGAGGGGCAGAGAGAGAGAGGTCTTCTATCCAATGGTTCACCCCCCAGTTGGCCACAACGGCCAGAGCAGTGCCGATCCAAAGCCAGGAGCCAGGAGCTTCTTTCAGGTCTCCCACGTGGGTGCAGGGGCCCAAGCACTTGGGCCATCTTTTACTGCTTTCCCAGACCATAGCAGAGAGCTGGATCGGAAGTGGAGCGACCAGGTCTCAAACCAGCATCCCTGTGGGATGCTGGCAATGCAGGTGGTGGCTTTACCGGCTACGCCACAGTGCTGGCCCCTCTATTTGAGTCTTGGTAGGATCTTGTCATTGCACATTCACCGAGATCACACCTATCATTGTCCTACATCTTCCTAGAATACTTCTATGAGGGCTCTCACTTGTCCTTCGCGTCCTCTCTTTAGCTCCAACCTAGGGTGTTGTGCACTGTGCTCACTTGCTCCAGCTCCTCCTCTCGTATCAAAACCAAGCTGTCCTTGCTCAGGGAGCAGTTTCTCAAGCAGTAGTCTTCCACCCCACCCAGCTGGGTCGAGCACACTCTCCTACCCTACCCGGGAGAAGCATCCACTACTTATTCCCTAGTGAATTCCATGCACCAAAGAAACCAATGAAAACCCCAGGACCAAAGTTCTCAGTGGACTCCCTTCTTCCTCTTCTAGCTCAACAGTGGCCTTCAGTGGAAAAAAGTGGGGTTTCCTGTCTTGATTTAGTCCCGAAACATTTGACCCTGCCCCTGTGAGGGGCCTGTGGTACCTGCCAGCAGAGGAGCCACACTCCACTTACTCTGTTGTTGCTGCTGAATCCCCAGTTTGCTTGCTTGCTTGCTTGCTTGCAGCAGGTTTGTTTTCTCTCTCAGTTTACCCTGTTCATTGACAATTTAACGATTGTGTTGGAGCCATTGGCAACTGTCCTACTTTGAGCTACCCCACTGTGGGAAGCTGGAGTCATTTGTGCTTGTACATTTTTTGTTTTTGTTTGTCTGTTTGTTTTCCACAAGATGCTGCTAGAGTGCTAATGCCAAAACTGCAAAGGACTGAAATAAAGAAGAGTATTTCTCCTGCTATCAAGGGCAGGGACTCTCAGGCCTCGTTAGATAAGCGGGTAGAGGGAAGAGAAAGACAGACTTCCTGCGTATGCCTTCCCTGGAAAAGGAAGGCCTATCTTTGATGCCTTCTCTCTGAGAGAGAATAGCGACCTTAGACCAGCATCCTAATTAGCATTTATATTAAGTGAACCTGAGACAGGCCAGCAGGGTTGGAGGCAGAAGTGTGTTTGGCTGCTAAGGAAGAGTGAATAAAGGGAGTATTTACACATCCAGCAAATAAGGATCTGTGAAGTGCCAGGCCCAGGGCGTGGCATTGTTATTCACACAAAAACCTCTGAGAAATAGACCCAGCTCAATTGCAAGCTACAGGCTGCTTTTCTAGTGCCTTGTCCCCTTCCAGAAGTCTTCCATCTTCACAGAATTAAGTTGCTGGAAACCCAAACTGAGTTCTGGGCAGGAAACTACCCAGCAGGAAAGCAGAGCTGGGGACATTCAATGGGAAGTGGAGAAGGCGTGGGTCACAGCTTCCATTACCCAGTGTGGGCAAGGTGCTGCCCTGCAGGGTGTGCTCTCAGACCAGGTCTTGTCTGGACTGCAATGACTTTAATAATAGGGCTTTGACCGTGCCTCTCGGCACTCTTATTAAGCCAGGAACAATAGTCGTGAAATAGCACACTCTAGCCAGCAACCCACACCTAAGCTCTCAGTGCATCTGGAGAAAACCAAAGTTGGATATGTGGTGTGGGTGACCCAGGCAACATAACCCTGACAATCACATCTCCCCAGATCCAGCATCTAGAGCGAGAGGACCCTGTGGGAGCCCTGGCACCAGCCCTGATCAGTTTCCTAACGTCCAGAGGGGAGCTGAGACGGGGTGTATCCTGCTTTTCTTAGTTATAACTATGGAGCATGTGAGCACAGGTTTATTTTGATAAAATTATTTTCCTGGTAATTAAGAAAAAGTTCTAAATTATGATATTAATATATATTTGCCACAACTATCAGCTGTCCAAATACAAGAAAGCCAAAAGGATCAGGATCAAAAGTTTCAGTCTCATCATACCTTCGCCATCAGTGAATCACGGGACACCACTGAAACCTGATGTCTCCAACGAGTGACTCAACACAGCCAGATGGCGTCAGGGAAAGCTCCATAAGCAAGGTGTTGTATAGTAATGTTAGCCGTCACAAAACACACCGAACACCGGAGTAAGGGAAAGGGTTTATTGGGGAACAATCAACAGTCCAGAGTGAAGGGGCAGCAAAGGAAAAAGAGAGAAAGAGAATATAAGAGAGAAACAGAGAGGAGAGGAGCTAGCAAGGAGTGAAGAGAGAGAAGAGAGATGAGAGGAGCCGAGAGAGAGAGAGCCAAGAGAGCAGGAGAGAAGAGCCAAGAGAGAAGAACAAGAGAGAAGAGCCAAGAGAGCACGTGTTCAGGAACAGGCCCTTTTAAAACTTTGCTGGAGGGCGGGCAGGGAAGCAGGAGCAGTGAGTCCCATTAGGATGGGGGTGGAGCCTGGCTCAGGTAGCTGGGCCATGTGGCCACCTGGCTGAAACTGTGCCAGTTTCCTAACACAAGGTGTATCAGAATAGACATGAAGAAACAGAGAGAGGGTGAGAGGAAGGGAAGAAGGGGAAGGGCTACAGAAAGAAAGAGAAAGCGAGGGATCATTTGGGAAGAGAAGAGGAAATGATGCATACAAAGTTTCTGGGGGCCGGAGCTGTGGTGAAGCGTGTAAAGCCGCTGCCTGCAGTGCCGGCATCCCGTATGGGTGCCGGTTCGAGTCCCGGCTACTCCACTTCCGATCCAGCTCTCTCCTGTGGCTTGGGAGAACAGTAGAAGAGGGTCCAAGTCTTTGATTCCTTGCACCCACATGGGAGACCTGGAAGAAGCTCCTGGCTCCTGGCTTTGGATTGGTACAGCTCCAGCCATTGAGGCCAATTGGGGAGTAAATTAGTGGATGGAAGACCTGTCTCTCTCTCTCTCTCTCTCTCTCTCTCTGCCTCTCCTTCTTTCTCTGTGTGTAACTCTGACTTTCAAATAAATAAATAAATCTTTAAAAAGATTTTAAAAAAAGCCTAACAGCCTTCCTTCATTGTCCTTTAAAAAAAAAGTTTCTGGAACGTTCCAAGGAGCAGGACACTGACTCAAAGTGTCTTCTTCTGTCTGACCAGGGCATGGTCAGACACTTATGAAACATAGCACTGGGGATGGTGCTGTGGCACAGTGGATTAATGTCCTGGCCTGAAGCTCCAGCATCCCATATGGGTGCTGGTTCGAGTCCTGGCTGCTCCACTTCCAATCCAGCTCTCTGTTGTGGTCTGGGAAAGCAGTAGAAGATGGCCCAAGTTCTTGGGCCCCTGCATTCTCATAGGAGACTTGGAAGAGGCTCCTGGCTCCTGACTTCGGATCGGCGCAGTTCTGGCTGTTGTGGCCAACTGGGGAGTGAACCATCAAATGGAAGACCTCTCTCTCTTTCTCTCTTTCTGCCTCTCCTCTCTCTGTGTAACTCTGACTTTCAAATAAATAAATACATCTTAAAAAAACAGCCCTGTCACATGTAGAAGACCCTGAAAGAAGAAGGTCTAGTCTAGCTCTATAGAAAGTATAGAAATCACCTGAGAAGCATTCCAAGTGAAAGTACTGATTGTCGATGGCAGCACGGACATTAAGGACTGTCCAAACACGTCATCTCACTCACCTGTTTATTGAGCAAATGACCTGCACTAGGTTTGGGCAAGAAACAGAATCCCCTGCCTTCTTCAGCCTGGTTCACAGGCTAGTCAACAGAATGCTGGCAAACAAGTGGGTGCAACCACTTGTCACATTCTCTTTTAGTAATTGCTACGTGAGTATAAGGGGCCTTCCAGAGAGTTGGGAGAAAATGGAATTAAAGGATAAATCTACTTTGGTGCAATAAATTTTTGAAATCCATGTAGTTTTTCCATAATATATACTCTCCAAAAAGTTGCTGAAGACTCCCCATAAGCATGGATTTTAAAATTTTTTGCATCAAAACAAACTGATCTCTTGACTCCATTTTTGATGAAGTTTTTCAAGCAATAGCATGTGAGAGCCCTCATTTTGTAGACAAAAAGATGGAATTTTGGAAGGGTTCAAATATGCCATCCACCATTCTCCTAGCCAGTACACTTACAGGCTGAATATTAATACTTTCTGTAGGGTGCACACAGTCCACCTTCCCATCCCCAGGGGAGCAAAGTCATTATCTAGGGAAGGAAGAATTGGGAAACTGACAAAAATGTGATGATGCAGCATGCCATGATTTGGATTCATTAGTCCAGGAAAAGTTAACAGTTGCTCATCTGAAATTCCATATCTTCCATTTGGCCACTAAAGTAACCAGGATATTCTGCTAGGGCAAGGTTTGTTATAAAAGCAAATAAACAAACAAACAAACAAACAAAGTGGCCAAAAAGCACAGACTATAGGAAAGACCCTATCAGCAGCAGTGGGAAGCACTCCTCTGTACTCTGAACTAGTAAATAGAGAATGGTAAGGAGGTTGGCAGCTTCGGGCCTCCTGGGCCAACCTCAAAGGCAATTCCACTTGCAATTTCCTAAAACTTCCAGCCACGAGCGTGTCTTTCTTTGCCAGCTCCTGGCTGGTTGCAAGTGAGGCAGACATTTGTGTGAGACACACAAAGCCATTTGAGCTGCTCAAAAGCTATCAGCACTCGCATGCTAGGTTGGTGCAAGACAGATTCTGTGGTAGTCAGGGCATCAAAGGGGATTACCCAGAAACTGATAACAGATTTTAATTTAGATGATCGTGATGGGGGCTCGCTCAGGAGGAGGAGGCTAAGAAATGGACAGATTTAACTCCAGGGTGGTAAAAGGAATGAGATGGAACTCATGATAAAGGTACATTTAGAGGTCTGTTTAGCCAGCCACCATGTGGTCTCCTATCCACAGTCTCTCCTTTGTGCTGCACAGCAGGCTGGCAAAAGAAAACTCCCCAAAGCAGGCTGGCCCAGTGCCGAGGATTCTAGATTTCCAGAGAGAGTTTAATGGCTATTTTTGCTCTTTGTTACCCCAGAAAGAAACAAAATGTGCTTGTTAACTGGCAAGATTATTGAACATGATAAATTCTGGCTTCAGGTGAAATACGAGTGTGCCCCATCTTGACAGAACACTGTATGCAATCAGCTCCCATGGGCTATTTGCTATTGTGGCTATCATTTGAAATATTCCATTACAAAAGTTGTTCTACTGTTTGCCAGCTCGTGACTGTTGTCCCCAGTTAAAGTCCAATCACTGGTCCTTCTATTCAAAGAGAAGCCATCCAGCACTCTTTTATCTAGAATATCAGTCCTACATTTATTTATTCAATGCTTTAGCAACTATTGATTGATGGACTACCTACTATTTCGCAGGGACTGTGGTAGGTGAAGGATTACAGAGAAGTGAACAGGACACACTTTGTTCCTGCCTTCCTGGGCTTTTTTCCTTCATGTGATGGGATTGAGAAAGAAAACACATTTACTTTCTAATAAGCAAAGCAGAAGAGAAGGCACAGGACTGAAGCAATGATTAGCACAGACCATAGGTAACAAAGCCGTAGAGGGACTCTAAGTCAACTAGGGTTACAGCTTTCTAAGGAGAGCCCATTGAAGGCAGTGTAAAACGGAAGAAGCCACCTTTACATGAGGAAAAAAAAGCTCTCAACAAACTAAGACCAGGAAGGAATGTCCCTCTCCTGACAGAGGGCATCTGTAAAATCCCCACGGTGAATTTCAGACTGATCAGTGAGATGCTGAACACTGACCTTTGAGGTTAGGGCCCAGACAACGATGGCCACTCTTGCCACGTTAATTCAACATTACGTTTTAGCCAAGAACTTAGGTAAGAAAAAAAATTAAAGCTTTAGCTCTATTCTTAGATGGCATGATCGTGTAGAGAAAAAATTTTGAAGGAAACCGCTGAGATTATTAGACCTAAGGGGTAAGTTCAGAAAGGATGCTGGGTGCATGATAAATACGCAAAAATGAATTGCACGTCTAGACAGTAGCAATGAATAATCCAAAAATGAAATTAATAGAGTAATTTCGCTTATAACAGTATTAAAGAGAATAAATCAATTAGGAATAATTTCCACACAAGAACTAAAACCTGACACTGTAAAACCCACAAAGTACTGCTAAAATTTTTTAAGAGTCTAATAAAAGGAAAGTCATCTCATGTTAATAGTTTGAAAAACAATATTTAGGCTAAAATTCCAAATGTATTGACATATTCAATATAGACCTTATAAAATCAGTTTACTTTCCTGCAGACATGAACAGGTTTATCTGAAAGTTCACAGGGAAATGCAAGAGGCCCAAAACAACCACTCTCGAATTGAAAAAGAGGCAAGTCAGAGGTCTCACATTTGCTGATTTTAAAATGTACTCCTGAGGTCTGGCTAAGGGGTGGGCTAAGCCTCTGTCTGTGGGGCCAACATCTCATATGGGCACTGATTCATATTCCAGCTGCTCCTCTTCTGATTCAGCTCTCTGCTGTGGCCTGGGAAAGCAGCAGGAGACAGCCCAAGTGCTTAGGCCCTTGTACCCGTGTGGGAGACCCCAAAGAATCTCCTGGCTCCTGGCTTCGGATCATTCCAGATTCGCTGTTGCAGCCATTTGGAAAGTGAATCGGTGGATGGAAGACCTTTCTCTGTCTCTTCCTCTGTCTGTGTGTAACTCTATCTCTCAAATAAATATAATCTTAAAAAAAGTACTCCTCTGCTATAATAATCAAAGCAGTGTAATACTGACATAGGACAAGCATTTAGACCAACGGAATAGGTTATAGTTCAGAAATAACATTTATGATCAATTGATCTTTGAAAAAATTGCCAAGAAAATTCAATGGGGGAATAGTTTTTTCAGCAAATGGTACTAGAACAGTTGACTATCTACATGAAAAATAGTTAAATTAGATTCCTAACACACACACACATACACACACACTAACTCATAATTGAACATAGAGCTTAATATAATAACTAAAGTGATAAAACTTTTAGAAGAAAACATAAGTGTAAATATTTGCAACCTAGAATCAAGAAATGGTTTCTTATAAATGGCAACAGAAACACTAGTAATAAAATAGATCTAGGTAAGTTGAACTTTATCAAAATTAAAGCCTTTTGTGATTCAAAGTACACTATCAAGAAAATGAAAAAGAAACCCACAGAATGGAATAAATTATTTGCCAATCATATACCTAATAAGACTGGTTTCCAGAATATAAAAAGGACTCTTGCAACTCAGTCATAAAAAGATGAATACTCAATTTAAAAAGTGGGTACAAGATCGGCATAGACGTCTCTCCAAAGAAAATATACCAATGACCAATAAAAACATTAAAGTATTCTCTACATCATTGGTCATTAGGGGAATGCAAATAAAAACCACGGTAAGATATCATCTGGCACTATAGCACTAGGAATGTTAGAATAAAACACAGAGGCAAGAGCCAGGGAGGATGCAAAGAATTAGAACCCTTATATACTGCTCGTGGGACATAAGTGATGTGGCCCCTTGGGAAAACAGTTTGGCATTTTCTAGAATTTTTAAGCATAGGGTTACATTATGACCCAGAAAATTCACTCCTAGATACACACACAGAAATAAAAAATGTCTGCTGTAAAATTTGTAAATGAATATTCATAGCAGCATTATTTATCGTGGGTAAAATGTGAAAACATTCAACTAATGAATGAAGAGGCAAAATGTGGCATATATAAACAGAAGATCACTTGGACATAACAAGGGAAGGAGTAGACCATCCTGTTGCCTGGAAACAGCTGAGTGAGCATGTTCAGAATTACCAGTGACTCTTCTTGCCTGATGGAGTTGTATCCAAACCGGCAGAGCTACCCCACAATCCCTGCAGCCTAGGTCACTGGGGCATTCACAGAAG
This sequence comes from Lepus europaeus, assembly GCF_033115175.1. NCBI lineage: Eukaryota > Metazoa > Chordata > Mammalia > Lagomorpha > Leporidae > Lepus > Lepus europaeus. Next base: position 121,348,471 of record NC_084833.1, on the reverse strand, counting down.
TCGCCAACACTGGTTAAGGTTGAAGACTCTATATGAGCACTACACCAAAGCGCTCACCTGTAAGTAGAACCAACCTAGCATACCCAACTAATGCCCTAGGAAAAGCTGCTAGCAGTAAATCTTTTTTGCTACAAAATCCTCCTTGTAAAGTTGATAGAAACAATTGATCTACCAGTTGCAGTGAAACCAACATAGGCACTCAAAAAACATTAAAAGACAGGTTAACATGCTATTTCCAAAGGAACACGGTAACTCTCTAGGAAGAGACCACAAAGAAAAGAAAAGAAAATTGAATTGCCTTAAGAAGAACAAAAAAAAAAAAAATTAAGGAAATTTAATGAGCTATAAGAGAATTCTTTTCAACAAAATTGGGAAGACAATTCATGACATGAATGAGAAATTTAGCAAAGAGATAGATATCACAAAAATAGAACCAATTGTACATCTTGGAACTAAGAAACTCAATAAACAAAATTAAAAAGAGGGGCTGGCACTCTGGCACAGTGTGCAAAGCCACTGCCTGCAATGCCAGCATACCATATAGGAACCGGTTCAAGTCCCAGCTGCTCTACTTCCCATTCAGCTCTCTGCTACGGCCTGGGAAAGCAGTAGAAGATGGCCCACGTGCTTGGGCCCCTGCACCCATGAGGGAGACCCCAAAGAAGATCCTGGTTCCTGGCTTCAGACCAGCGTAGCTCTGGTCATTGCAGCCAATTGCGGAGTGAACCGGCGGATGGAAGACCTCTCTCTCTCTCTCTCTCTCTCTCTCTCTCTCTGCCTCTCTGTCTCTGTGCAACTCTTTTAAATAACTAACTAAATAAATCTTTTAATTTTTTAAAAAAGATTAAAAATAAAAAATTTAAAAGAGTTGAAAGCCTGAATAGCAGAATTGAGAAGGAATAGGAGAGAATTTATGCATTTGAAGATAGGTTTTTTGAAATAACCTTGTTAGAGTAAAATGCGAGAGAGAAAGAGGGAGAGGGAGAGAGAAGAGTTGAGAACACAGACTGTCTTTGAGATATGGGAGACACAATGAAGTGAGAAAACATTTGCATTTTTTGTGTATTTTGGAATGAGAAAAGAAGGGAAAAGATATAGAAAAAACAATTTTACAAAAACACAAAACTCAACAGTATAATAGATACCCAAACCTTATCAACAGAGAAAATTACTAACCCACAAAGATGAACCACAGAAGAGGAAGAACAGAACAAAGGATATAAAAAACTACTGGGAAAAATTACAGATTGACAGGAGTATGTTTTACTTATTAATTGTAAGTTTCAATATAAATATTTTGAATTTTTGATTAAAATTATATAAAAATTGTATTTATGGATAAAAAACAAGACTCATTGATACACTGCCCATAAGAAACTCACTTCATGAATAAAGACACACACAGATAGAAATGAAGGGATGGAATAAAAAGATATGCCTTGCAGCTAGAAAAAAAGAGCAGGAATAGCTCTATTTTTATCAGATAAAATGGATTTTAGAATAAATTATAAAAGAGTCAATTACAATCATTATATAATCATTAAAGGACCAATTCAACAAGAAAGAAATAATAACTATAAGTATATATGCACCTAAACCGTGAGTACCCAAGTACATATATCTGAAAGGAGAGATAAACTCTAAAACTATACTATTTAGGAACTTTAACATCCCAGTTTCATTGATAGACAGGTCATCTAGGTAGAAATATCAAACAAGAAACATTAGAGTTAAACTATACTATATAGACCAAACTAGTATAGAGACATTCGCATTTCATCAAACAGTAACAAAATATACCTTGATTAAGATGGCTATTATTTTAAAAAAATTACAAATTCTGGCAAGGATCTGGAGAAAGGGAACTCTTACATACTATTAATGAGAACTTAAATTGGTACAGTCATTTTGGAAAACAGTTTGGAGGAGCCCCAAAAAACTAGAAATAGAATTACCATATTACCTACTAATCCCATTATTGAATATATATTCAAAGAAAATGAAATCAGTATGTTGAAAAAACCTTGCATTTGTATGTTTATTGCAAACTAGATGTCCATCAATGGATGAATGGATAAATAAAATGTGATATTTATACATTATAGGATAATTATTCAGCCATAAAAAAAGTAAAATTCTGTCATTTGCAGCCCCATGGATGGAATTGTAGGGTTAAGTATAAAAATTAGTCAGACACAGAAAGACAAATACTGCATGTTCTCATTTATGTGTCAAAGCTAAAGTTTATGTCAAAGATGTAGAAAGTGGAATAGGAGTTACCAAAGACTGAGAAGGGCACAGGAGGGAGAGATGGAGAAAGGATGGCCAGTGGGCAAAGGGGTGCAATTGGATAGATGGAATAACTCCTAATATTCTGTAGTCCGCCGAGATATCTATGACTGACAACAGCGAACTGAGTATTTCAAAATAGCTAATAGAGAGGACTTTGAATGCTTCCAACACAAAGAAATGATGGACATCTGAAGTGATAGAAATGCTAATTACCCGCATCTGAGCATATACCCTGTCTACTGTATTGAAATGCTACACTGTTGCCCATAAATATGTGCAGTTACTCTCTGTTAATTAAAACAACAGAAATAAAAATTGAGAAAGAAATGGAGTATTATGATACACACATGCTACAACATAAATAAACTCAAAAATGATGCTAAGTAAAATAATTCAGGCACAGAAGACCACATATTGCATGATTCCATTTATATTCATTGTCCAGAATCAGAAAATCTGTAGAGCTAGAAATAGACTAGTGGTTGCCTAGGGCTAAGCATGTGGGGGCCATGACAAGAGGGACTGTTAATGGGTTCATGGTTTTTCTTGGGGTCATGAAATTGTTTTAGAACTGACTGTGGTGATGATTGTACAACACTGTCAATAAACTAAACATTGAATTACACAACTTAAATTGGTGAACTTGAACTATATAAACGGCAACTCAATAACACTGCTTAAAAAGATGAGAAAACACTAGTCAGACCATTAGCTGATATAGGAGTGGCTCAAACTCACCCCTTTACTTCATTTATAGTCCATGGTCTATTGGGGTCAGCATCACTTGGAGGGAAGCTAATTGGGAATGCAAATTTAGGGGCCTATCCTAGATCTTTAGAATCATATTTTCATGTTAATAATCTTGCAGTCATTTATATGGTCTGAGAAGCACTTGTCTAAATAGAGAGAGAGAGAGAGAGAGAGTGGTTGCAAGAGCAGAAATGGAGAGACCAATTAGCTGTTGCATAGAAAAAGGTTTTGCAAAACTGACAGAATTTAAGAGAGAAATAATCAATAAAACAATAATATTTGGAAAAAAAAAAAGAGAGGTTTTGCCTGAACTAAGATGGCTGCGGTAGAGATGGATAGGAAAGATTGATTGCAAGATATAATTTGTGGGTAGACTTAACAGGGTCTGCTGCTGATTAAATATAGACAGTAGATGAAAGGAAGAATTCAGAGATGCACCTGCATGTTTGGCATGAGCTCTTGAGTGGATGGCGGTGCCATTTGCTGACATAGGGACCATTGGATGGGAGCAAGTATATAGCACAGGATAAAAAGGGAGCTCAATTTTGGGAATGTTAAGTTTGAGCTTTCTGAAAACTGTCCAAGTGGAGATGTCAAATAAACAGATGGATGTGTGAGTCTAGAACTAAGAGATGTTTGGGCTGGAGATATAAATTTGAGACTCATTAACATAAAGATGCTATTTAAATGAGATCACCTACGAAGGGTGCAGAGGATCCAAGGCAATTTTAAAATGCCAAAGAGGGATGTTAGTTTCATTCTCTGAAAGTCAAGCCAGGAAAGTGCTATGAATTCTTCCACGGAGTGGGTGTTAAGTAGAACCATTTATCCAGGATCTTGGTATCTAAGGAAGCATTGAAGGACTGACTTTTCCAGGAGGGAATTCTCCCCATAAAGACATCTCCAGCATATGTAATAGAAAGTAAGGTCCTGACACTAACCACTTGGACCAGGCTCGGGCCATAGTACTGCCTGGTGATGGAAATCCCTTTTGAACACTCTTTGTTTGGAAAGGGAGGTGGAGCAAGAAGATACTTGGGGGACTGGGTGTGTGTCCCCACCATGTCAGTATTTCAAACACTGGGGTAGCCATCCTACTGCAGTCTGGCTGGATAGACATCAGGTTTCCCAGACTTGGAGGATGGGAGAGGAACTTTTAACTGATGACATGCTTAAATAATGAACTATAGAGATATTTAATTAGCTTCTTTCTAGGAAAACAATAGTTGCTTGTACTTCCATTATGATGCATATTTCCTGTGTTCTGAGCTATGTGTAACAGGTTTGTCAGATGCCCATATTCCATTACAGCAAGTATCTTGTGTGCTCAATTTCTGTATTCAGCAGAGCTTGGCCTAGTGTGCTAAAGGCAATGCACGTGCAATTCCCAATGAATGTTGCTTACATAAATGGATATGAGGACTCCAAATATGTAGGAATGAAAATAAGAACAGGGAAGCCATTTGCTCACTTCAACGGGTCAGATGTAGGCCACAACTGAATTTCAGAAACTTGATCAAATACTATACCCCAGGAACCCCTGTGAAAGCAGAGCTGACTTTGGGTTACCTTCCTGGAGAGAGACGTGGGCTCAAGGGAAGAGGCAATTTGGTCCCCCAATCTATCTGTAACTAAAGAAATAGTTTTAGGGGTCAGTGCTGTGGTGCAGGGGGTTAACGCGTTGGCCTGAAGCGCCGGCATCCCATATGGGTGCCGGTTTGAGACCAAGTTGCTCCACTTCCTGTCCAGCTCTCTGTTATGGCCAGTTCGAGACCATTAGATAGAAGACCTCTCCCTCTCTCTCTGCCTCTCCTCTCTCTGTGTAACTCTGATTTGGCTTCTAAATTAGATCTTATTTTTGAAAAAATGAATTAATTACCAGCAAGTGTTTTAAGTACAAATCTAAAGAAGTGATGTGGTGCATATTGCTGATGACCTGGGAGTTTAGCTGAGTTTGCTGAACTTACACAAGTAGTCGGTAAGAGGCTGGGATAGTGAAGATGCTGTTGTTTCACCGCGATGTTTCTGCCCAACCCCTGCACAAGCTCCTGGGGTAACCTTGTGGCCATTGAGATCATTACACGTTCACCAAATGACCATTGGAACCAGTTTTTGTCAGCTTTTTTTTTTTTGTTACTCTAATAAAATGCACAAGAGGGATTTCTTAGGAAGGAAGATGGCTTATTTTGGTTTGCAGTTTGGAGAATTAAAAGTCCAAAATGGGGCAGACTCATTGGTTCAGGCATCTGGTGGGGCCAAAGGATGGTGGACAGACGACCATTTAGGAAACCAGAGAGAGACGGAAGCCAGGCTGAACTTGGCCTAAACAACCAACCCTCTGAGGACAACTGCTTGTCAAGGGCACGTCCCCGAGCCCAGAGTGCCCCGCACCCAGTCTCAAACCTGGATCTATGCAGGAGCCTTGCTTTGCATTTTATAGGGCAGATGATCTTCAAGCTGAGGAGCCGTCCTCTGCCAAGAAGGGGATGGAGAAATCAGATAATCCCTGCTCCGGATGCAGTGCATTATGTAGCAATATCAACTGTTAATAATTTCCCTCCAAAGAAACTCCTGGTTTCCCAGGGAGAAAATGGTGACTGTTGATTCAGAAAAGCATTCGCACTTCTGACTTGGCAGGGGTTGTGGGACTGTTACACGTAGGCTTTGCGTATTGTTGTTGTTGTTGTGTCTGGACCAGCAAATCCATTTCCCACCCTGTCTTCTTTCAACTCCTAAGTACTGGTCAATGGTCAGGTTGCTTCCTTGACAATTGCCATAATAAATGTAGGTGGGATATTTACATTTCCTAGGATACCTTTTTAAAATGTCTTTGGCAGAGCAAATGAAAATGCAAAGCAATAGTATGGCTGGGAGGCAGGGGGCCATAATTAAAATCCCTTTTTGTTTTTTAAATGGCTTATTAAAATGCTTGTGAAACCTGCTCCACAAAGCAGCAGCCAAAACCCCGGTGCTGCTAAATGGAATGAAATGGATTTTTCAAATGTCACGCTAGTATCCACTTAATAATACATTTTCCTATAAACAGGACAATAATATATATTTTAATCACTTTTCTACAGGCAAATAGACTGCACAGGAGCTGCCCTTCACTGGCACTTGGAAATTATGAATTTTTCAATAACCTTTTCTATTATTCATCCTGTGTTATTCCGTAACATTTCTGCATGAGGAATGTGCTTCCCAGACACTTTATGAGTCTCTTCTATTATTTATTAAACAGCAAGGTGTCTCCCTACAAGCCGTACCCCAATCCCCCGGGGATGGCTGCTTGGAGGAGGGTCCAGGCGTGGGTAGCTACACCCTGGGTTATTAATAATTTCATATCTATAAGAGATGCCGGTTGAGCAGTCTTCTCCACGTGGCTCAACTTTGGCTGCCAGAGGCCTGCTGACTCAGAGAGCCCATGTGAACTTGCTGGGAGGAGGCAGGGAAGGGAATCAGCCTGAGGAAGTCTCTGCTTCCAGCCTTGGTCTCTCCTCTGCTCCTGTATTGCACCTGTTCTACAAGGGTGCTCTCTTGGGGGGCCACAGCCCTGCCCAGTGGCATGGGGATTCTCAGGTTGCATTGAATGTTGCAGACATAAGATCTGACTTGGAGAAACCTCTGTTTATTCGTTCCCTCAACCCCACTAGTAATTTCATGGCCTGGATACTTCCGGTCCATTCTTCATTTCTCCACTGTGGACTTGCCTGCTCTGGGAAAGCCTTGTCCCACCTACCCCAAGCCCATGCACAGCTTCTGTGCAGCCCACGTGCCCTGTCCTCACCTAGCAGAACCTTTGTCCCACTATATTCTTTAACTGCTGTGAGCCATGGGAGGGAGGGCAGAGCCTCTCCTGCTCACCATGGTTATCCCAATGACTGGAAATATACTCAGCGCAGAGTAAGTGTTTGACAATCATTTAGAACAAGAGACCGGCGGATGCACACACACACACACAGTGCCCAACCAAATGCTCCTCTCTAAAGCAGCTGCTAACAAGTTCTAGAGGATGCTGAAGATGTATGTGGCAGAACTGTTTGCTGCTCATTGCAGGTATGTGTGTGACGTTTACCAGTGTCTCCATTCCTGTGGAGGGTGCCGATGTAGACAGAACACTTGTGAGCTGGTACAAGGACAATTAGCAGAGAGAGCAGTGATGGTGGAGTCCCTATGTTCCAGGTGGCCCAGCTGCAAGTGGGTGGCATCTCCAGCAGCCTGGGGACCCTAATGACTAACGCAGAGCAAGGGCCACCCTGCACACTCACACATGCAGGCAAAAACACACCTTCACCTGCAAGACAGCTGTGCCGTGTGCAAGTAACAGACCTCTGTTTAATTCAGTCCAACATAATCCTGCCCAGTGTAATCTGCCGGAACAGTGTGGAAGGGAAACACGTGTGTGTGTGTGGAAGATCCATTGCTTCCCTTAATCTGCTTTCTTTTTCACGTCCAAACCATCTCACCCTGGGGAGGGGGAATTTACTAGGATATTACCAGCTGCCACAACTGGGAGAGAAGGCAGTTCTAGAAAAATCTTCCAAACCTCTGGGGATCTGACCTACCCTTAAAATGCTCCTGAGGAATCTGCCAAAAAAAAAAAATCATTAAGGTGATTTATCTGTCCACAACCTGTTGCTGAGTTGCTTGTCTCCACATACTTGGTTTCCTATCTGTTGTATGTTCCTCTTGCAATGTGCAGAGAGGAAGGAGGGTCTGAGATGAGCCCCCTACCAACCCTGCAACTTTCCCACTAGTGGAGCAGAGAGGAGCAGAAATGACTCTGTCACAACCTGAGAGCTCAATCATGTGCTCTCCTCAGGGAGGCCCAGGCTACTGCAGCTGACAATGTTCAGGGTTTGTGGCTTGGCTTTCTTGGGAATTTGCTTTTATTTTGAAGACTGGTTTTCTGTCCTGGTTTCATTTTATGCTATGTGATGACTTAAAGTAAAAACATAAATAAATAAAGTTTATGTACTTGTCTCATGAGAGAAGTGATTAGCCAAAAGATTTCTTTTAAAATTATTTGGGACCGGTGCTGTGGGGTAGCTAGTAAAGCCACTGCCTGCAGTGCTGGCATCCCATATGGGTGCCGGTTCGAGTCTCGGCTGCTCTACTTCCGATCCAGCTTTCTGCTATGGCCTGGGAAGGCAGTAGAAGATGGCCCAAGTCCTTGGGGCCCTGCACCCATGTAGGAGACCTGAAAGAAGTTCCTAGCTCCTGGTATCAGATCAGCTCAGCTCCAGCCATTGTGGTCATTTGGGGAATGACCCAGCAGATGGAAGATCTCTCTCTCTTTGCCTCTGCCTCTCTGTAACTTCACCTTTCAAACAAATAAATAAATCTTAAAAAAAAAAAATTCACACACACACACATACACAGACATAGGCAGAGAGAAGAGATAAAGAATACTGTTATCAGCTGGTTCACTCCTCAAAGGCCTGCAACAGCTTGGGGGGGTGGCGTGCAAAAGTGGGAGCCAGGAGCTCAGTCCAGGTCTCCCATGTGGGTGTCCAGAATCCAAGCACTTGAGCCACATGAGCTGTTACCTGCTCGCTAGCAGGAAGCTGGAGTCAGGAGCTGAAGCTGGGAGTCGAATCCAGTTCTTTTGATGTGGCACATGGATGCCTTAGCCAGTATCTTAAACCACTAGGCCAAATGCTGTCCCTTTTTGGGATTTTCTGATGGGGCTTCTCCTTTATCTCAAGTGAATGGACCCACAAGGTGGCTGTGTTTGGCCAAGATACTTCCACCTGCTGTCTTGAGCCACAAACCAACCTCAGAAAACAGGATATTTTATTGGAGTGTTTTTAAGTTTCTTATATGCCCCTTCCCCTTGGTTTGAGTGGAAAACATGAAAAGAGGGATGGATATTTACTGTGTAGACCACTGAGTGCAAAGTTCAGGGGCTATAACATGAAGTTCAAGGCCCACCCTGCCCAGCTAAGGGTGGAGGACAAGAGCAGGTGAACAGAGCAGGAACAGGAAACCATTGAGCCGGTTGGGATGAAGGAGGGTTTTTGTCTGGAATGAAGGAGTGGAATTGGCTGTGGGGTCTGGGCCATCGGAAATGTGTTTCTCGGCTGAAACTCGCAGAGGGTGTCTTCTGCCAACGCTCAGCCACCAGCCCAGGGTGGGAGGGGAGTATCTGTGAGAGTGGAGGGGCTGGGGATCATAAAAGGAGAGAGAGACCAAGAGTCTGAGAGACAGAGATAGAAGGGGAGTGCAAGAGACAGAGACGAGGAGAGAGAGAGAGACCAGAGCAGAGAGTAAGAAATGGGGAGAAGCTGAGAGAAGGGGAGGGAAGAAAGGGAAGGGAGAGAAGGAGTGGGAGAGGGAGATTTTGACACTGAGACTGGGCCGGCGCCGCAGCTCAATAGGCTGATCCTCCGCCTGCGGCGCCGGCACCCTGGGTTCTAGTCCTGGTCGGGGCGCCGGATTCTTTCCCAGTTGCCCCTCTTCCAGGCCAGCTCTCTGCTATGGCCTGGGAGTGCAGTGGAGGATGGCCCAAGGCCTTGGGCCCTGCACCCCATGGGAGACCAGGAGAAGCACCTGGCTCCTGCCATCGGATCAGCGCGGTGCGCCAGTCGCAGCGCACTGGCCACAGCGGCCATTGGAGGGTGAACCAACGGCAAAGGAAGACCTTTCTCTCTGTCTCTCTCTCTCACTGTCCACTCTGCCTGTCAAAAAAAAAAAAAAAAAGACACTGAGACTGGAGAACACACAGGGAGGCAGGGAGGGGAGGTAGGGCAGGGAGAGGAAGAGAGAGGACAAGCGCGCTGGCTGCTGGGGACTCTCAGGTGGCATTAAAGGGGCACCTACATATCCTGGGAGCTTCAACTGAGTCTCACATTAGCTGGAGAATAATAACTCCAGGCTCAGCCCCAGAAGAACCAAGGCAATGCGGGGACTGCCTCCTAGTGGTGAATGTGGAACACTGTCAAAGGCTGGGGGCAGGCTAGGGTCTCCATGGAGTCCTCCAACTAGAACCCTGAATGAGTGCGTTCCCCACTCCATCGCCAGCACAGCACAGAGGAAGGGATAGGAGTAAGGGCGTGAGGAGGTAGGTGGCATGGAAGGAGAACCCAGGTGGCGCACGGCGGGCTCAGCCCGCTATGGTGGGCCTTGGGCCAAATTTTGCCCCCCTGGCTGGTTTTGTCCCGTTTTTACTGGAACGTGGCCAATATGCTTCATTTACCTGTGTTGTCACAATGAGTGTTTGCAGGAGAGACCTCGTGGCCCTCAAAGCCTAAAATATTCACGCTCTGGCTCTTTACAGAAAATGTTTGCTGATTGCCTGTCACTTAGATAACCTCGAGGTTGACTGTAAACCCAAGACAAACACCAGCCTGAACCCGACCCCCCCGGAAGTGATCAGTCTGCGGAAGAACACCTTTGAGTGCAACGGCACATCTTCCTGACTAGCATCACGAGATAGGCATTATCCTTACGTGACCAGGAAGGACACTGAGGCCCAGGGGCCACTGCCTCCCTGACACACAGTGGGAAAGGGTTGGTGAGGATGCAGGCACTCTGGTATTCCTGGTGGATGGCGACCGCACAGGGACCCAGCTCCTACAGGGAACATACTCCCCACTCCAGCGTCTCAAGCTCTGTTGAGGTTTATTCTCAGGGATGGACAGGATCCCTTGCTATTTCTCCTGCTTTCCACTCAGCATAGGGAACCATCCTCTCTTTAGCTCTGACCCTGAATTGGCACTGCGGAACTTTAGGGTTCATTTTTGAGGTCTTCCCGACCCACCATCCCCCAAACTGAGACAAAGTCCCTGCTAGCTTCAAACAGGGGGCAGAGAGGGTTGATGTGCCTTCTCCATCACCCCAGTGCCTCCAGCCATGTGCAGTTCATCCCGGGGCTGTCACGGAGACACCAACCTACTTTCCTCTAGCTCAGTCTGGAGGAAAACCTTCTTCACAAGCTGCAGCTCTCTAAATATCATTTATTTATGTGTGTTTTGGAGTTGCCTGAGATGGAGATGTCGTTTGCAAAATAATAGCAGCGCCCCAGCAATGAAAGGCAGACAGCCACAGTGGTGGGTCCTGCCGAGCGACGCGTCTTTCTTAACTGTTTAGCTTATGAGGACGCACGAGTGGAGCACTTAGACTAATTTCAGGGTCCTTTTTTCCCGTCTGTATGAACTGCTCAGCCCTCTTGAATGTCGAATCTGTGTTCCTAATTGGATCTCATCAAAGCTATCTCATTGCCTTCAGCTGGAAGAGGCGGATCTGGATTGAAGAGAGGGGACGGGATGGAAGGAGACGTCTGGGTGGTGGCTGTTGTCCTGGTGAGCCCTAGGCAGAGTGGCGAGTCTGTGACTTGGCTATGACCACCCAATCCCCTGCATGTCTCTGTTCTCACTCAAAATACCAGCATAGCAATGTTTTGCAAAGTCCTCTTGCATTAGAGGCTGCATGTGTATTAGACGTGGCTAAGGCATCCTGTGCACTTTGTGCGGTGTAAGTCCAACGCTTGAATGTGGCAGAAGCATCCTGAGCTCAGTTCTACAAATAAAGAAACAGAGGCAGAGAGAAGGTGAGTAAGAGGCTCAAAGACACACAGCCAGTGAGTGGCTGAGCAGGGATGGAATGCAAGGTGGAGGAAGAGAGGAAAAAGGAGGCAGTGATGTTTACAGTGGGTGTCTGTCCCTCTCCTTTCCTTCTCACAGACGCCGCCAGGGTTGAGCACAGGTCAGCAAGCCAGGACTCTCTTCCCCTCTCCCTCCTGGCAAGAAGCTGAGGGAAGATCACGACCAATCTTTCTTTTGTTAAAAAATTATTTATTTGAAAGGCAGGGTTAGAGAGAGGCAGAGGCAGAGAGAGAGTGTGAATGAAAGAGAGAGAGAGAGAAAGAGGTCTTCTATTGCTGGTTCACTCCCCAATTGGCCGCAATGGCTGGAGCTGTGCTGATCCAAAGCCAGGAGTCAGGAGCTTCTTCCGGGTCTCCCACCTGGGTGCAGGGGCCTAAGCACTTGGGTCATCTTCTACTGCTTTCCCAGGCCATAGCAGAGAGCTGGGTCAGAAATGGAGCACCAGGACTCTAACTGATGCCCATAAGGGATGCCAGCACTGCAGGTGGCAGCTTTACTCACTACGCCACAGCACCAGCCCCCCATTCTTTCTTAAGTTAGTAAGCTTTCTTCTTGTTAACAAAATGACCAGGAGAGCATTCCACAAGATTTGAGAGGAAAGGCACTAAGAAGACCCCAACTTCTGATATATTCAGTGCTCACATGCATTCTTGGTATGTGGTACAGAACAGCTTCATGGAGATTTACTTCTTATTTTATTTTATTTTATTTTATTTTATTTTTGACAGGCAGAGTGGACAGTGAGAGAGAGAGACAGAGAGAAAGGTCTTCCTTTGCCGTTGGTTCACCCTCCAATGGCCGCCGTGGCCGGTGCACTGCACTGATCCGAAGCCAGGAGCCAAGTGCTTCCTCCCGGACTCCCATGGGGTGCAGGGCCCAAGCACTTGGGCCATCCTCCACTGCACTCCCGGGCCACAGCAGAGAGCTGGCCTGGAAGAGGAGTAACCGGGACAGAATCCGGCACCCCGACCAGGACTAGAACCCAGTGTGCCGGCGCTGCAGGTGGAGGATTAGCCTAGTGAGCCGCGGCGCCGGCCGGAGATTTACTTCTTTAAAAAAATCCACAGGACTTAACAGAAATGCTCTCCTAAAGCCTTCCCTGTGCCAGATCTTATAAATGAGATAAATGAATCTCACTGTGGACTCTTCTTCTTGAATCCAATTGTTGTAAGCATATACTGTGAATTGTCCTGCCTTCTAACTCTATCACAATCAACATTATGCATCTAGAGGCAAAGAGTGTTCGATGTTTACCAGAAGCAAGAGTGTAGTATGAAATTTAGCAACATAATCAAACATATATTGGGCCTTGAGATGCAGTCATCTTTATAAAATTATTTATTTATTTTCATTTATTTGAAAAGCAGTGGGAGAGTGGGAGCGAGGGCGAGAGTGATAGAAATTGATTGATTTATCTTCCTTCTGCTAGTGTATCTCTCAAATGCCCACAACAGCCAAGGCTGGTCCAAGCTGAAACCAGAATCCCAGATCTCAATCCAGGTTTCTCATGTGGGCGGCAAGGACTCAAATACTTAGGCTATCACCTGCTTCTTCCCATGATGCTCATTACCAGGAAGGTGGATTGGAAGGGGGTTAGCCAGTACTTGAACCAGACATCCCTAATATGGCATGCAGGCATCCTAAGTGTCATCTTAACAGTTGCCCAAATGCCTGCCCCTTAACTCTTTCATCTTAGCACATACGTGCAGGAGATACACTAGGAAAACCATGCTGAGAGCTGACAGGAGGAGCTGGATCACACGCAGCCCTGCTCTCAGTGCTCTTACAGTCCCACAGCAGACACACACACAAAAAGCTGTGCCAAGTGCAGAGAATGCCTCTTCACAAGGCCACGGAATGTGGTGGAAGACAGAACACAATGCAATCAAACTCAAGCGCCTTTGGAACTAGGTGCCGTGGGTTTTGAATCTCCGCTTTCTTTATAGGTGACCTTCAGCTGGGAACTGGGGTTTGATTTTCTCATCTAACAAGCAAGGATAATAATGGTTTCTTTTTTTTTTTTTTGCAGATCTGTAAAGGATAATATGTGACACCTGCTTAGAAGGATGAATGACAGTGGCCTGTTTCAGATCCATGGGACGATTGCCTTGAGCCCATGGACTCTGTTGAGGCTCCAGCCCCTTCCCTGACCAACCAGCCAGCAACCTGTCTCCAGCAGATCCTGGGCATCTCACCCCCTGGGAGAGCTCAGCGTGGAAATGGCTTCCTGGCTTGTCTGGAGACAATGGTGTACAGAGAATGTAATTCCCTCCCTAATCACCACATTGGCTAAAGCAAAGTCAGTGCTGAAGCACGAGACCCGGTGGGGAAGGGGAGGTGTGCACATGGGTTTATAGGGGGGCAGGTCTACTCCTTGCCTTGTTCATCTCTTGAGCAGAGAAGGAGAAATAAGCAATCGCTCCCTTTTTGTGGGGTGTTGGAGCACATTTCCTGCCAACAGTACCTCTCACAAGGGCAGCGGCTTGACACCTAGGCAAGGGAGTGTGTGGGGAGAGCAGGACAAGATAAAATTGCAAGTGACAGCATAGCCTGTGTCTGCAATTACAATGCATTGTAAACAAGGAGAATTGCAATTCCAACTGCCAGGCATGGCCAGGATTGACGGGGACAGGGCCCCATCGAAGGGGATGGCAGAACATCGTTGCTGAGCCCAGGACAGAGCAGGGACAGGAACAGATAGGGTTGACCTGGGGGCTGCACTGGGGGCATGGGACAAGCAGGGGCTGGAAAGACACCAGGAAGACCAGGGAGCAGGCAGTAGGGAAGGAAGAGGAGAGAGCACCAAAGGTCAACTTTGAACAAAGAAAGGTGTGTGTGTGTGTGTTGTGAGGGTCAAAAAGAAAGAAGAAATTTCAGACCCTGATTGCATGATTCCTGCCACTGCTGTAGGGCAAAACAAACTCACCTAACTCTTTTTGAGAAACCTACTACCTGCCAAGTCATTTAAAGCTCACATTGTTGGGACCAGTTCTGTGGTTCAGCGGGTTAAGGCCATGGCCTGCAGCACCAGCATACTATATGGGTACTGGTTTGAGCCCCACCCGCTCTACTTCTGATTCAGCTCCCTGCTGGTGTTCCTGAGACATCAGTGAGGATGCCTCAAGTCCTTGGACCCTTGCACCCAAGTAGGAGACCTGGAAGAGACTCCTGGCTCCTGGCTTTGACCTTGGCCCAGTCCTGGTTGTTGTGGCCATTGTGGCCATTTGGAGAGTGAACTGGTAGATAGAAAATCAATCTCTCTCTCTCTCTCTCTTTATCCGTTTTTCTCTGTAACTCTGAATTTCAAATAAATATATTTTTTTAAAATCACATTGTCTCTGATTTATGATGACTTTGACTTATAATCTTTGGACTGTATGGTGGTGCAAAAGTGATACACTTTCAGCAAAAGCAATACATGTAATTTGGAATCCGGATCTTTTGCTGGACTAGCACTGTGCAGTCCCAGTCTCTCATGCTGGATAGTGTGATGACCCCCAGTCACCCTGTGGTCATGGGGGCACAGCACCAATAGTGTATGTACAGAGTGGCGAGCGATTGAGGTGCATAGGGATTCAGTAAATTACATGAGATATTCAACACTTTCTTATGGAATAGACATTGTTAAATGATGATGCCCAACTGTAGGGTAATGTAGGTGCTCTAAACACATTTGAGGTAGGCTGGGCTGACCTGGGCTGTTCAGCATGTGAAATGTGTGAAATACATTTGTAATTCATGATGTGGCCACTTTACAATGGATTTATCAGGAGCTAACCCCATCCTAAGTTGAAGGGCACCTTTATGGTATTTCTTTTTTTTTTTTTTTTTGACAGGCAGAGTGGACAGTAGAGAGAGACAGAGAGAAAGGTCTTCCTTTTTGCCGTTGGTTCACCCTCCAATGGCCGCCACGGTAGACGCGCTGCGGCCGGCGCACCGCGCTGATCCGCTGATCCAAAGGCAGGAGCCAGGTGCTTCTCCTGGTCTCCCATGGGGTGCAGGGCCCAAGGACTTGGGCCATCCTCCACTGCACTCCCTGACCACAGCAGAGAGCTGGCCTGGAAGAGGGGCAACCGGGACAGGATTGGTGCCCCGACCGGGACTAGAACCCAGTGTGCAGGCGCCACAAGGCGGAGGATTAGCCTAGTGAGCCGCGGCACTGGCCACCTTTATGGTATTTCAATTGCCTATATAGTACAGGGGGTCAAGAACTGACCTATTTATAACACAAGTCGTTTTGAGCATCTCTGATTTCCAGACCCCAGGCTAGACTTTGAATCTTAGGTTAAAAAAAATGTAGCTACTGCTCTTAAGGAGTTAGATACTATAACACCATTTTGAAGATAGAAAAGAACTCCCATCCACTGGTTCACTTCCCAGATACTCATAACAGCTAGGATTGGGACTAGGGCCAAAGCCAGCAGCCGCAGACTTAGTCTGGCTTTCCCGGTGAGTGGCAGGGACCCAATAACTTTAACCATTAGTGGTGCTTCCTAGGATCTGTATTGATGGAAATTTTAATTTGTAACCAGAGCAGAGATTTGGACCCAGGCACTCCAACATGAGAGTCAAGCTTCTTAATTGTCTTCTTAACTACCAGGCTGAACTTCCAGCCACTCCCATGAACTTTTTGAAGTATCTTTATATTTTTTACAAAGCTGTCAATAATTTTGTATTGCAATGTCGGAGCTATTCCTTTGGCCCTCGGTCAATGGGATGAGAGCCTGTTAGATGCTTAAGAAAGCATAGCTCTCTGTGATGGGTGTTGTGACATGGCAGGTTAAGCTGCAGCTTGGGGTGTCTGCATCCCATATCAACGTGCCCACATCAGATCTATTCCTAGTTCCCACTTCCAATCCAGCCTCCTACTAATGCCCACCCTGAGATGCAACAGATGATGGCTAACATGTGGGTTCCTGACACCCATGTGGGAGTTCTGGGCTCCTGGCTGTGGCTTGGCTCAGCCCTGGCTGATGTGGGAATTTGGGGAGTCAATGAGTCAATAGAAGATTTTCTCTCTCTCTCTCTGCAGTTCAAATAAATGAAAATAAACTTCAAAAAATAGATTTCTTCTCCTCATTTACTCAACCAAGACCAATACCTGACATAAAGAGTGTTATTATCAAGCAAGAGGCAAAAATATTACTTCTACAGGCAGAAAACAAGAAAGGGATCTTCAAGTTGCCATAGGCAAGGCTGGGAAGTAACATGGCTGCATACCAGTCTTCCGACAAGGTGCTCCTATTCAGAGCAGAACATAAGAACTGCTTCTCCAATGAAACCAGAGTGAAAATGGGCTTGACTTGGAGGAGGAGGGATGTAGGTTAGACACACACAAGCATATTCCAAACATGAAGATGTCCCTTTGTCATTCTACAATGAGGAACTGCCCCCTCATCTTTCCAACAAGCCATCCTCTCTACAAGCACCCATATATCTCATTGTAGGGCTATCAGATGGGAGGGGACTTTGCAGACTGAGTCCTAACCCACATGGAGCAGTGGGAGGTGGTCCTGATTTTTCTTCCCAGCTCAGCTGCATGGGCTGTCAGTAGCACATAGGCCTACAGGTCCACAGGAGAATTCACCTCTCCCAGGAGGGTCTCCAAACACAGCTTCTCTCTGCAGGAAGTCATTTAGTCATTAGTTACAGATCTGCCTCCACTATCACCCTCCTTCCCTCCTGCCCAGGAGGGCCTCCCTTCCCTAGGGACCTTTCAGTGATCAATGGAGCTTTCAGGTTCCGAGATGAGTGAATGGTGTTGAGAAGATGAGAATGAGCAGTGAGTTGCGGGAGGAGGCGTTGGAATTGGAGATTAACAGCTGAGCTGGCAAGAAACTTCCCTTTGAAGTTGAAGCTCCTGCTGAATCAACACTGCTAACTCTCCCAGCATGGGTGAACTGAAAACTGTGCCCAAAGATCTTATGTGGTTCACCCAGCCAGCTTGCTGCTCTTGTCACCTTCTGTTACCTTGGGACCCTTCTCCTAAGGGAGTCACTAGCTCACAAAACAGGGCACAACCCAGGTTCCAATCCTACCTCACCCCAGGGCAACAGAGCTCTGTCTACACGGTGGACTTCCTGAGAGAGCTTAACGGGATCTGTCCAAGGAGTAACACATAAATGGCAGACCCAGGTTTGAGTGTAGGTTTGACCCAAACCCTGTGCCCTTAACCATTGATGTTGGCCATCCCTACAAAACTCCAAGGGGAGGAGAGCGTATGTGGAAGTCTGTTTCTCATCTATAACATGGGGAAATGAGCCTTCACACCAGGTAATTGATGTATGGATCAAAACTGTGGAAGCCTTACATAGGGCCTAGTACAGAGTAAGCATTCAAAGAAGGAAAACCATTGTCATAATAACCCTTAGATGCTGCCAGTGGCTTGATATTGGGACAATAGGAACCCATCCAAGTGCTCACATGCTGAACATTCCACGGCACACCAACAATCAGATTCTGTCATATTCTCTTGGAGCCTTATCTGCATGATCTGCTTTGCACTGTTTTCTGTTCCTGTTTCTGAAACCCCATGCTCTTACTCCATTTCCTTGTTTGGGTCCACACACTTGGCTTCCCCTCATGACACTTGGTCCTGCCTCTCTGGTATCAACCCATTTCCTATTCTGAGGTCTAAGGAGCACTCAGCTCTTGGGTAGTCCACATGTGATGGCTTCGGGTAACTCTGCTCCCACCTGCTTCCTCTCGGAACTGGGAACTTATTTTTGGCACAAGTCCTTGGGGCCCTCACGGCGATCAAGTGGTCCTGGCTTGGCAAAGAAAGGACACGGGCTGATGATATCAGCTGGGACAGGACAGTTAGGAGAATGAGCTTGACTAGTAGTAGTGAGGACCAGGACATGAGCCCAATGGTCTGAGAGACCATGGAGTTATATCAACCAGTCGTCTTGGAAGGAACCTTCCCAGAATGGGTGAGAATGCATTCTAGAGCTTCAGTGAATATCTGTATACTTATTAAGCTGCTGGCCTATGGCTGGGTTTTAATTTGGAAGATATTCCAAAATGCATTACCTGCCTGGGTATCAAATCAATCCCTCTATTTTGCCTTAAACCCCCAGCTAAGGAATTTTAGACAGGGGATAATCACTCCCTGGCATCTATTGGTTTTATTCTCCTAAGCAGTGAGACTAGGGCAGAAATGCCATTGCATCCACTTAGCTTCTCATATGGGTGTGTGTGCAGAAGTTTTTCAACAAATATGATGAGGAAGGGGTGGATTGTGTCCCACCAGCATGCCTGTGTCATATTAAACCTGGCCCATGGGAGGAGCCAAACACAAAGTAACAGGTAGGGATCTGGAAAGAAAGAACACAGAAGGGGGAAACCATTGTGGTCTCATCATCGGGGATGAGAGGAGGAGGCCACTTTACCTCTGCAGAAGCTGGCCTGAGAAGTCCAGGTCACAGTGACAGGTGGGGAAGGGGCACGTGGGCAGCTTTTGATGGCTTCACTAATAGAGGGGAGCAGGTGTGAATAATACAAAGGTTCTTCAAGATAATCTCCAATCCCATCACTTTGTGGTGAACAACATGTGTCTCAGAGGAGAGAAATACCCTGTTTCAAATCACCGAGTATTAACGGTAAAATACTTACTAGAAACTAGGTCTTCTGATGTCTAACTCGGGGTCTTTCCACCTCAACCAGGGCACACACACACACACAGACGTACACATTTTTTCAGGTTAGCCATGGCATAACTTGTATAACTCTGCTTTATGAACCTCCCTTAAATATGAAGATACTTCAAAAGTTTCATGGAAAATGAAATAGTAATGTAAACTTGTTTTGATGTAAAAAAAATCTTGAAACCTGTGCATTGTTCTTCCATAGTACATTTTTTCCATGAACTTCCTGAAGACCTCTCGTACTATTTTGAGTCGTGTTTCCTGTGTCCTCACAAATCTTCGGCAGCTGCCCAGGACCTAGAGGCTGAACACAAATCTCCTCGGTAGGGCAATCAGATCTTGAGACCCTGCAGTGCCATGCCCCACTACTCTCCTGTACAATCCTTCCCTTTCATAGTACGTGAGCTACGGCTGTGTCCCTAGCATTTTTCCTTCTCTCTTGCTCACTCTGTCTGGCTTCTTGCTCATAGGCCACCAACCCACAGCAAGCTCTCAGAATCACTCAGCAGGTGATGGCTTTACTCCATTGATCAGTAAGTACACTTGGCCTTGAATTAAATGTGTCGGTGTGTCGTCTCCCTAAACAGGATGGGGATGTGGTCTTCTATTTCTTCATCTACCCAGAATAGAATAGATGCATAGTAAGTATCAGCTATCTGGTGTTTGGGAAAATTCTACCAGCACTGAATAGTCCTGAGCTTTATCATTCCTCCTAACTGCTCTAGTTCTAGGTGGAGGGCTAAGTGCTCAAATCCCTTCGTGACAGCTGGTTTAGGTGCCCATGCACTCAGATGCAGCAGATGAACGCCTCTGCTCATTTCAAAGGTGCTCCATAACCTTGAATGACTCATATCCCTGCCTCGCACCCTATGGCCAAGAAAACCTAGCCGCGGGTTCAAGGGGAAGAATGTCAACTTCAGGCCATTTTGGAAGCCAGTGGATGTCACTTCCCCAGTGAAGTTACAAATGATAATGTGGCTTTCATCTTGGGCATGCTCTCTCTCAGGTTGCTCACCTGGAGCAAGCCAGCTGCCATGGTGTGAGAAGAGGCCAACTTGGCAAGAGCCCAGCAGGTGTCAACAGCCCTGTGAATGAGCTGGAAGCAAGGTCTTCCATGGGGTCCCAGCCCTGTCTATTGGCTAACAGTGGCTTGGGGCCAACAGCCATTTCTATGCCTCAGGTCTTTCCTCAGTGAAATAGGGTAAGTTTTCTAACCACCGTGTTCAGTGATACAAGGAACAAATGACAACATGAGTAAATTATTTATAATAGTGCCTGGCACTAGGCAAGCACTTCACAAAGGTCTATTATTAGTCACCTGTCTCTGTCCTGGCCTTACTTGGCGCTCACCTGTGAGACACACAGACTCATAAACCTCCTCCTAGACATAGTGATTTGGATTTTTCTCTGTCTCACATTTTGTTCCACCAAGTCTGACCGTATTTTGATCTGTGGCCACCTGCTCTTTAATGCTATTGACCACTGTGCTTCCCTCTGTCTGATTTTCTTCCTCCCATTGTTTCTGATCAGTGGTCATGAAAAGAACAGAGTTCTGTACCTGGTGCTATGGAACACTGAAAACAGAGCTGCACTTACGGCAGCGTGAGCTATGATGGGCAAAACAAGGCTGGCACACATGAGGTTGGATTTAAAAATCTACCATCCAGCACTAAATCCGTTCCATGCCTGGGTAACTCATAAATTGTCCAATTAACCAATATTTGTGAGTCCGCATACCTGATTAACCTGAATAACTCGAATCTGTCCAGGATGGCAAGGCAGAATAATAAGGTGGGAACAAGTATGGTCTTTGAAGTCAGCCTTCTACTAGCTGTGTATCGCTGAGAAATGCATGTGGCTTTGTGGCCTCATCTGTATTATGGGATGGTTACAGAACCCACTCCAGAGAGTGAATGTGAGAACGAACGTGGGGTAACAGCCGGGCAGTCAGCACTGCCTAAGGTCCCTCTCTTTTTCCACCTGCCCCTACTATCCTATCAAGGACTGACTTAGTTTTTAAGTTAATATTGATACAGTGCAGTGCCTGATACTCTTTTCTATAAATGCAGTTGCCCCAGATTTAGTGTGAGATCAGTGATATAGATTATTCCTTCCAAAGAGTTAAAATTACTTAAAAAGGAATCCCTGAGAGCTGAAGCTGGTTATGTATTTCTTTTTAAGAATGCACAATCCTTTTCTTTAAAGCACCTATGAGAAGAATGGAGAATGATAGTGTCTAGAGAAACCACCATATTAGGTACCCACTGCTGTGTAGCAAAAAAAACAGCTACACAGAAATCTACTGTTACTATTTCATAGCTTCTAGGCTCAACAATCTGGGTGCTCTGGCTCAAGGCTTCTCATGAGGTTACAGTCAAGCTGTTGTCCAGGGCTGTGGTCACATCTAAAGACTCAGCTGAAAAGAGAAGGTCTATGACCTGTTCCCTCAGCTAATCTTTGGCTGCTGTTGGTCCTTTGACAAGGGGCCACTCCTGAGGGCCACCTCCTGTCCTGACAGCTGGCTTCCCCCAGGAGGATCAACCCTACACAGAATGGGAGGGCATGCCCAGGAGGAAGGCCATTGTCTGTGTATAACTGAATTATGGTCTCTTTGTTTAGATTGAGACAAGCGCCTGGCACTGTAGAACAGCAGGTTAAAGCCCAGCCTGCAGCGCCTGCATCCCACATGGGCATCGGTTGAGTCCCAGCTGCTCTACTTCCAATCCAGCTCTCTGCTATGGCCTGAGAAAGCAGTAGAAGATGGTCCAAAGTCTTTGGGCCCCTGCACCCACATGGGAGACACAGAAGAAGCTCCTGGCTCCTGGCTCTTGGCTTTGGATCAGCTCAGCTCTAGCCATTGTGGTCATTTGGGGAGTGAACCAGTAGAATGGAAGACTCTCTCTCTCTGGCTCTACCTCTCTCTGTAACTGTCTTTCAAATAAAACTAAAATAATTCTTTTTCTTTTTTTTTTTACTTTTTGACAGGCAGAGTGGACAGTGAGAGAGAGAGAGACAGAGAGAAAGGTCTTCCTTTTGCCATTGGTTCACCCTCCAATGGCCACCACGGCTGGCGCGCTGCGGCTGGCGCACCGCGCTGTTCTGAAGGCAGGAGCAGGTGCTTCTCCTGGTCTCCCATGGGGTGCAGGGCCCAAGCACTTGGGCCATCCTCCCCTGCACTCCCTGGCCACAGCAGAGAGCTGGCCTGGAAGAGGGGCAACCGGGACAGAATCCGGCACCCCGACCGGGACTAGAACCTGGTGTGCCGGCACCGCTAGGCGGAGGATTAGCCTGTTGAGCCACGGCACCGGCCAAATAAAACTAAAATAATTCTTTAAAAAAAGATTGTGTCAATAAACCTAGCACATACCCAAGGGGTAGGGAAGGCACAAGGTATAGGGAATACAGAGGGCAGGACTATCAGCAGGTTAGGTCTTAGGGCTGACCTACTGGCTGCCTGCCCCAAGCAACTGGACAAGCGTGCTTCAAAGGGCTCCTGGGAAATAGAATCTAAAGAAAAGCTTATTTTACCACCCCCAATTCTAAAACCCATGCATAGGTTTTCATAACTTGTATTTTCTTCATTTTAAAAATTCATACGAAGAGGACAAACTTCATATATCCAATTTTAAGACCATAATGGGACTTCCCAATCTGCATCACTCCCTTCTCTTTCTTTTCTTTTTCTTTTTTAAAGTTTTTGCCAGAGCATCCTTCCAAGCTACTTTATAGTCACAGACTTAATCCCCCATAAATAAAGAAGTCAAGGGGTGGACAGTAGAAAGTCCACTCTTCCTCCGGAGAAGAGAGAGGGACTATAAACAAGAACCATGGATTTCATGAAAGCTCCTTTTATATACAGATTTCAGAATTCTTTTTTGCACAAAGCAACCTATCGTTAATTCTACCTTCCATAAAGTGTTTGAAGCATCCTTGTTCAGAGGTGACCTCTGGAGAGACGTTCATGCAGGTAGCTTTGTAGGCCTGAGATAAAGAAGAAAGAACTGAAATAGTGTTCAAAAGGCTGAGCAAACACACACACTCATACACATGAGAGACTCCAAAGGAGAATCTGTGACCATGCTGGCCTTTTATTTATTTTTTCTTAAAGATTTTATTTATTTATTTGAGAGGTGGAGTTACAGACAGTGAGAGGGAGAGACAGAGAGAAAAGTCTTCCATCTGCTGGTTTACTCCCCAAATGGCCGCAATGGCTGGAGCTGCACTGATCTAAAGCCAGGAGCCAGGAGCTTCTTCCAGGTCTCCCACGTGGGTGCAGGGGCCCAAGGACTTGGGCCATCTTCTACTGCTTTCCCAGGCCATAGCAGAGAGCTGGATCAGAAGTGGAGCAGTTGGGACTCGAACCGGCTCCCATATAGGATGCCGGCACTGCAGATGGAGGATTATCCTATTGTGCTACAGTGGTGGCCCCCACACTGGTCTTTTAGAGACTGGGTCCTTGTAGGCCAGGTTCCATGCTCAAGATTTTGTGAGCATCAGCCCATTTAGTTACTAGAGAGAACTTGAGGGGAACAAAAGCCTTGAGTTGGTTCTGGAAACTTGATGAGAATGTGTCTGGGCAGGGAGAAGAAAGGCAAGATGGTGAGAAAAAGTACCAGCAAGGGAATCTGGTCTGAAACCAGTGGCGGGGGGAACAAAAAGGGGGGTGGGCAGGGGAGAACATGCAGAAGATACCAGTGGCCGTCGACCTCAATCATCTCGGGAGGGCCTGATTCTGTCTTGGTGCTTGGATGTGATGTCCTAGCTGGAGACAGAGCTAGGCAACATGGATTCCTTGGCCTCCAAAGGCTCCTTGGACTTTGCACATCGGTGATTCTCTATGAGATGGCGGTGGATGAGAGTTAGCCAACATTTTGTACCAATAGCCAGGTTTGTTGTGTGAAGTCAGACTAAATGGTGCTGGTAGTGGTGGTGGTGGTGGCTGGAGCGCCCCACTGTGAGCGGAGCAGATTTCAGTCCTATTGAGAGGTCTCTTTGCCTTGCTTTGCTGCATGCCTTAGCCCCCAATTCAGGGGGCACGGCGAGCATCTCTGGGGGCTAAGACTAGGAGAACTTGTCAGTAGCAATCAGCCACCAGTGTGGTTCCCCGAACCAGGCCAGCTGGCGGGGAGGCTGCCAAGGCAGCAGATCTGACGAAAGAATTCTCAATCCCATTTCCATGTGCGTGGTGCAAAAAGGGAAGAAAGGAGGGGGAAATCCCTCCGGAATCCAAAAAGAAAGTCACTAACTAGTCCACACACACACACACACACACAAAATCAGTTACAGATTTGTCTCAGATGTTCTCAAATTGCTGTCCTTAAAAGCTCTGCTTTCCTGCCTCCTTCCTCCTCCCCTCCATCCAATCGCCCAAGAAAGTCTCTAATTTTGCCTTAATTTGTGCCTTGGTTGCAAGAACAAAACAGGACGTCACTGCAGCTTCCCGCAGCCCCTCCCTTGGCCTCTCAGCAGCTGTGCCTGCTCAATGGCCTGATAGAGGCCTTTCTCCGAATCAGTCCCTATTCTATGGGAGTGGATCCTCGGGCGCAGCCAGCCCAGCGCAGCGCTGGGAGGGGGAGGCCTGCATTCCACCAGACATCCCAGGGTCACCCTTAACACCAGCACACCCCTGGGCTTTAGGGTACCAAGCACTGCTGGATCAGGGGTGTGCGAGAGCACAGGAAAACGGCTCCGCCTGGCGTGCCACTCACTGCAATCTCACACAATTACAGTCACCACAGGCATTTTGCCAGGACCCCAGGGGGAGTGACAAATTTGAATATTTATATCATTTTTCAAATAAAAAAATAAACAGGCATGGCCTTGTTATTTCCTCCTCCAAACCGAGTGCTTTTGGAATATCCGAGGACGGATCTTTTCTCTGTTGACTGCTAATGGGACGCAGGGTTTTACAGCAGGATAGGGTCTTGGCCTGAATCAGGCAAACCCTCATTTACAATCACCACTTCCCACACTCAGGGGAGGTTAATTCAACTCCCCTCTCACGGCCTCCACCTCGCTCTCCACCAAGGAGGAGAGTTTTGAGGTGCTGCTAATTAATCTTTGTGAAAGACTCTGTATCCTGGGGTGCGGAGGCCAAGTGTTATTAGAAAATGCTGGCTGGGTTAGGTACCAGTGATGCTGATCAGCTCACTCTTCATGCTGCAGTGACTGGCAATGGTTGCAAGCGGTCGGATGCGATGGGTGCAGGCTAAGACCCTAAGAAAAGCATGAGACAGGGACTTGGGGACACACAGTGTGACAGGTGGTAGCCAGATGACCAGGGAGTTTTATTCTAGTCCTGGTTGTGTTTGAATCCTGGTAAGATGCTGTGGACCCTGTGAATTGGGTTCTGCCAGAGGCACACTCTTCTCTCCACTCTTCAGCATCTAGACAATATCGCTGGTGGCTAAAAAGAGCTCTGGAAAATAAGTCACCTCCATCTTGTTAAGTGGGAAGCAGTGGGGCAGGGCAGGGTGGGGGGAGGGTGCTCTCCACGACAACACCTCCCAGCTCTGGACACCTAGGATGAACAAGTATTTGATTGAAGGAGCAGGGAGTGAAAGCACCTGTCCTAGGTTCCTCTCTGGGGTTCTTAAATGCCAAGGATGGAAGAAATCCATATAAAATGTAGTATTGATAACCCTTGATCCATTAGCCTCCCCCATTATGATTTATCTCTGATAAACTTGCAAGGATTTAGAATTCTTGCCTCAGAGGGGTGGGGTGGGGGTTGTCAGGGTGCAGCGGGTTAAGTCACCGCTTGTCATGCAGGCATCCCAAATCAGAGCGCTGGTTTGAGTCCTGGCTACTCCGCTTCTGATAACCTCCCTGCTAATGCACCCTGGAAAGCAGTGGCTGAAATGGGCGACTCCAGGTGTGGGTTTTGGCTCCTCGCTTCACTGTGGCCCAGCCCTGTGCCTGTTGCGAGCATGTGGGGGAATGAACCAGTGATTGGAAGACCTCTCCCTCTCTCTTGCTTTCTCGTTCTGTTACTCCACCTTTCAAATAAATAAACTTTGGGGGGGGGATATTCCTGCATGGTGTGAATGTTCATCTGGGTTTAGCTGGGTCTAGTGAACACGTCGGGATATTAGGTGGAATAACTGATCGCTGTTTAAACGTTGCTCTTTGAACATGGAGCAGCACGGTATCTGGAGGTAAGCCGTGCTCGTGCGTCTGAACTGCACATTTGCCAGGCTGATTTTTTGTAGAGATACACGACCTTCAGAAGGAAAACACCCAATTACTGCAGTTTGCTGATTATTTCACATGAAAACATTGTTAACACAGACAATTTCCCTTAATAATTTATGAAGAAGTTATCTGAGACAGATTTCATATTTTCATCTCTATTTGCTACAAGAGCTAAGCAGCAGATAATGGAAGGTATGCATAGCGTGTTGGTGGGGGCTGGGCTCGGGTGGCTCCAAGATGCATTAAATTCAAGACACAGAGAGGTGGTCTTCTCTGCCACCCAGGACCAGGGGAGGGTACTCCGCATGGGGGTCTGAATCCAATGGGAAGCCACAGAACACAGTCTCAGTTAGAGAGGTGTGGGCCATGGCATCACAGACTGGACAGGGAGAGATGGAGACCATAGGATTCGCAGGGGCCCATATCTGAGATCACAGCCCTGCCCCTAAACTCAGCAAGACTTGGAAAGAGGCTTTTTTTAAAAAAAATTTTTTTACAGGCACTTGTCCAACAGACACATAATGGACATAGGGGCATGGTGGACCTTGGTGATTGCTAATAGCGTCCATGTACAGTGAGTGTTCACTGTGTGCTAAGTATCATCGCTTGATCAGAGACCCCTCCCACCATCACTGAGACAGACCATAATATTATTTTTTTCTGCTGAGAAAATGGAGGCTCACTTGGAGTGTATATATAAAAAAAAGCAAAACAAAAATGTATAAAAACGAGGAAAGTGGCGAAGACTGGATTTTAAATGAGGCCATCTAACTCCAAAGCGTGGTTCAACTGCTAAGTTGACTTCAGCAGTATGTTCTTTAAATTTAGAAGTGCAGCTACGGCCATGGTTCTATAAACAGACAAGGGATTCATCACACAGAATGAACGTTCCAGAACAGGGAGGGGCTGGCTGAGAAGCCAAAAAGCCCCCTCTTCACGTTCCACGTGCACTGCTTGGCGCAGACTCTGGTCTGTATTGTCTTGATGTGCACTTAGAACAGACGCCCTTAGCACAGAAGACCCTGAATGGCCAGAGCTGTCAGAGCAGCAGCCCCGTGACTATAGCAGGATCCTTCTTTGAGTAGAGCTGCCCATGGGGCAGTGTGTGTGTGTGTGTGGGGGGGGGGGGGCTGTGATGAATGGGAGCCAGGCTCTGAGCATCCCTTTGGGAGGCTTCTTGATCCTCACTGGCAAGAAGTCAACACCAGGCTGGAGGTGAGCTAAGAGCCTTGGGAGGTGGAGTTCTCCATAGCTCTGTTTTCTCTGGAAGCTGAGCAGCGATGAGGAGTTAGGATGAGTGCTGGGACTAACTAAAAGGCCAGGATGGGGCTCTGGGATTCAGGGCGTCAGGGCAGAGAGGACCCTGGGACACGCCGAGCATGTGACATCCAAACTTAACCTTACTCAATGTCTGTGGGAGGTCCTCCATCTGGACCAGACTCCTGCACTGGCCCCAGCAGACCTAGGGCAAACCAGAATGGGGTCTCCTGGGCTGAGCAACACACCATCAAACTGAACTGGAAATGGGACAGTTGTGCCAAAATAATAATAAAATAATAATAATAATAATAATAATAACAATAAAAGTAGGGGGAATTCCTGGCAATGGAAGTCAATGTAATAACTAAGCCCCACTGTTGTAAGCCTAAAAGGAAATGACTTAATCTGCCTCTCAGCTCTCTGTGTCTGCTCTTTCCAGCCCTCCTCTGTCAAGCCAATATCCTCTGCTCACCTACAGGAACGTTGAACATTCACTTGATTTTATGGAACGAGGAGAACCACCCCACCTCCACCCCAATTCTAGGCTAGCTTGATCTTCCAAGGAGATCACTCATTAGAGTCCTCCTCTTCCCTGAAGCCCTCCCCCATTACCGTACCACCTGGATAACTGCGCCTTGTTGGGGGATGAGGAGCAGAGCCAATTGAGGTTTGTGGGGGAGATGAAAAGATAGGTAGAAAGAGGTAGGAAAGATGCAAGACAGCTAGAGGTGCCAGGTGGCTGAGCTCTGGGCAGGGTCTCAGAAACAGGAGAGGGCAGGCTCCTCTACCTCCCAAGTGACCAGAGCACGTCTCATGGCAGAGTGATAGGCAGAAGGAAGCAGGAGCACAGATGTCTGGTCCAGCAATTAAGATGCTGGATGTTGACTGGGAAGCCTATGGCCCAGACTGAGGGTCCTGGGTTTGGTACCCAGCTTGCTCCTGACGATGGATTTTCACAGCCATGCACCCTAGGAGGCAGCAGGTGATGGATCAAGTGCTTGTGTCCCCACCACATACATGGGAGACCTGGATTGTGCTTCTGGCTCCTGACTTCAGCCCAGCCCAGCACTGGTCATTACAGAAATCTGGGGAGTGAAATAGGAGATGAGACCTCTACAGCTCTCTCTCTCTCTCTCTCTCTCTCTCTCTCTCTCTCTCTCTCTGCCTTTTTAGATAAACACATTTGGAGAAGAAGAATGAGGAGGAGGAAGAAGGGAGGAAGACAAGGACAAGAGGAGTGAGAGTAGAGGAAGAAAAGGAAGAGGAAGGAGAAAACAAGGCTGAGAAGACCAAAAAAGTAATTTGTTTCTTGGTTGAAAAATATTTTCTTTGCATATGAGTGTGTCAGGTACCACTCCCTACACCCTTCTGGAAATGACTGAGGGTTCCATAGTTCTCTACAATTTGCCCCCCAAACGTTTCCATGCACCCACTGACTGAGTATAGCTCTTACTTTTGATAGCCACTGTGACTTCCACGAGAGAGGGTTTCTGCTATGTCAGCTATGACTGCTGCCCAGGGCCCATTCATAGCAGAATGCAAGGGAGGAGAAAAGCGATGCTGTCTTCATCTCTATAGAACAGAAGTCCTATGAATGGGATAAGGATGGTGCAGAGAGAAAGGAGAAATGCTAACTTACATTTCCAATTTCATACAGAAAATAAAAAAAATTCTGCCACCCATGGTCAGCTTTGTGACCCCCAGGTTGCTTGGAAAGGCCAATGACAATCGATGACAATATAGACTCTCTCTCTCTCTCTCTCTCTCTCCATCTGCCCAGTCACCTTGCCAAAAGCATACAGTGCTGGGAGTTCTGAGCCCGAAGGCACAGCTCTGCCCTACTCTGTCCTGGAAAAAGTGTGCCGGATTCTTTGTTGTCTCCTTTTGAGATCCCATTTTTAATTGTCTACTGCATGATTCATGGCTGCCCTCAGAGGCAGGGGTGGCAGGTGGGTGGGAGTGAGCCACGCCACCGCCTGTGGCCTCACAGTGCTTATAGGTAATCACAGCTCAGCCATACACCATAATGTGGCCATAAAGACCTCAGAACCACAGTCTATGAGAGTTATGCCGGAAACGAAGTCCAATCTGTGATGAAGCAGCCAGCATTAACGCCACAAATATGTGACAGCGGGCAGAGAAATGACTGATTGGGGATGTTTATAAATATAGGAAGTGAGCTGCTTGTGGCATCCAATAGAGGGGTTAGCAAAATGAAGACAGATGGTGGGCGGTTAGCACTCACATTCTTTAGCTACCAATCTGCAGAGAGAACCTGCTGCTGACTTCCGGGTGTCGCTCCCCATACAGGGTCCTCCAGGTCCCTTATAGGCCATCTCTCTCCACCTCCTGGCTCAGGAGAGAACTACAGGCTGCTTCCCAAGGATGACTTCCACAAAGACAGCGTGAGAGATGTTGCCACAGCATCCGCTTCTAGAGATGGCATTGAGCGTGAGAACAACAGCCAACATCCGGGAACTTGCTCACCTGCCTCCTAGCCATTTGCAAAGACATCTAGAGCACCATGTTTGGGGAAAAGTTTAAGGACTCTAATTCAGCTCAGCTCTTCGGGCAGGGCTGGAATGGCCCCTGGACACCTGTGCCAGCCTTCTCCCAAGGTGTAGCCCCTCTGCTGGTGGCATCACATTGACCTTGAGTGGAACAGGGAGAGTTCTCTCCCTAGAGCTTCCACCCTCTGGTCCTTGGCAACACAGTGGGCAGGCATCAGCCACTCTTTCTTTGCAAGACAGCCCTGCAAATATTAGAGTGGATTGGCCTTGGGTCCCTCCGAGGGACACTACCAGCATCCCTGCACTTTGTTCATGAGCCGTGGGCTCCTGTCAGATGAGCGACCCAGCCAGCACTTAACTTGTGTTGCAATGATTCAGCGCCATGCTCTGAGTACTGCTAGAGCAGTTCACAACAGCAAAGCACTCAGGAAAAGTTTATTCTATATGATGTAGAGGGAGGAAGGGACCTTTTTGTTTTAAGGAAACCTACAGTTAGTTAAACCAGTCCCCCCCCCCCCCATATATATGTATCTATCTCTCTCCTGCTAAGACCAAACTATTCTCCTATCTCTCAGGCTCTCCCTAGTTCTCAGCCTCTGGCCCCATCACTCCTTGGAGCTGTGTGGCCGTGCAACAGTTTTCTCCCTGCTACTTCCCCACAATCAATGCTGATCTCAAAAACAAGAGATTTAAAGAGCGTGGTGCACCACCTCAGGCTCTCCATCAATTATGAGTTTGACTCGGACCTTGCCTTGCTTTTGATCACCTCAATTCCATTTTATCCTCACACCCCTGGACTCCTTGTTATGCAGCCCTGGCGGCTGGAGCCCCACCTTCCCGCTGTGATGGTCTTGCTGTACTTCCAGGCCTCCGGGACCTCCCAGCGCAAGGTGGACTGTTTGCATCTGTGCCTCATCCTTTCTCCTCCATCAGGCTGTGCACCTAGTGAACAGCAGTCAAAATAATAAATACCAGGGGACTCCAAAAAGTTCATGAAAAATAGAATTAAAAGAAAATTTTATTTTGGTGCAAAATAAAAGTGGATTCCACACTCCTTTCTCTGTGCATCCTATGCATTCCCCATGAACTTTCGGAAGACCTCTTGCACTTCGGATGCATTATTGAACCGGAGCTCTACAATAACCCTACAAGATAAGCAGCCCCAGGCACCAGGGTACCCTGCTGGTTCGTAGCAAAGCCACTTTTTAATCCCACACGGTCTGAGCCTGTAACCTATGCTTTTGGAGACCATACTCTTTGGCCTTGTGATGGGTAGATTCAGAAAGAACCCGTGAAGGAGTCTTCATCTCTACTTGCTTGCCTGACTTAGTGCTTGCCTACCCACCACCCTATCCTGCAGCTGCCCCTCTCAGAAGCCACGCTGTTCTCAGTGCTCTGGGCTCCTCCCTCTGTCCTATCACCTTGCGCTCAGACTTACCTAGACCATCCTTTCAAAGATTCCCTGCCTCTTACTGTTAGCCAGAATAAGCCTGAATGCGACTTAAGGTATGACATAAACCCATATTTGAATAATTTTCTTTGGGGATCTAATTATAAAAGATTGCATTTTCTTTCCCCTGTGAAATTTCATCATCTTAGATTTGGCCCGTTCCTTCAGCCTGACAAGATCTTTCTGGATTCGATCACCTGATAAATTTGCTTTTCCTTCCAATTTCATGTCATCCACAAATTTGATAAGTGTCATCCCAGTGTCTTCATCTATGCTGCTGATGGAGGTGCTTAATGACACAGGACATATCCAGCACCCTGGGCATCCTGGCAGGCCACGGCTTGACAATGATCAATTAGCCATTCAGCACCTGTTGGCTAGAGTTGTTCATCCACTTACTAAGCTGCCTAATTTGACTAGCATTCAGGGTAAATTTCTTCATCATTCCAACAGAGCTATTACAAAAAGCCTTGTAAAATGCATTCCTGAAATACCAATTCACTGTGCCTACTACATTTCCCTGGAGAATACTGTCAAAGTAGGAAATGAGGTTTGTCTGACATGACTTAATCTTAATAAATCTAAGCCGCTAGGAAATCACTATTAATCCATACTGCACATTGGAAGAGTCTGAAGGCAGTTCCATGCCTTTACAGTGTTGCTGTTTAAATGGTGTCTTGGGGAGCCCTAGATTTCCCAAGAGGTGCTGCAGAACAGACCGTAGGGGGTGAGGGAGAGAGAGAAAGAGAGAGAGAGAAAGAGAGAGAGAGAGAGAGAGAGAGAGAGAGAGAGAGAAGCACACCCCCACCCTCCTTCATGCGAGAAGCTCTACGATTTTATATCTACTAACGTTCTCATTTAGTCCTCCTGGAAAAAGTGAAATGCAAAATACAATTTGAAGCCGTTGCTGTAAAGGCAGGAAGTGATCTGTCTGTCTGGAGTTGGATTTGATTGTGCTTTATTGACTGGTGCTTGGGACGCTCACTTTGTTAATAAAATCGAGACACCATTATCCGCATTTGCTCTGTGCCTCACAGAAGTGCTAAAAGAGTTGATAGATAGCCTAAGGACAGAGCCACTAAGCAAGTCCATTATTGAAATGCACGCATCCAAATGCCCAGAAGAATCCTTGTCATTTTTTCCAAGTGATCTGCTCCCAGGATGTTTTCCCCATCCCTAAACATTTATTGATGCCTCCTGGCTGCGAGGTATTTTCAAACGCAGGATTTCTTCAACCTTCACAACAATCCTAATGAGAGAGGTGCAATTATTCCTGTGTACCGCAGAGGAAAATGATGTTGAAAAGAGGATAAATAAATAATTCGCCATCACACAGCCAGGAATCAGAAGAGACACCATTCCAAGTCTGGATTCATTGACCCCAAAGTCCTTGGAATTTGCCTCCCCACTGCATGGCCTTTTATTGTTCATGGTGTACTGAGATCTCACACTTTTCTAACGTGCACAGTGGGTCGGGCACTGTGCTAAACATTCGTAAAGCTTAACTCATTTAACCTCATGCTGTCAGTCTGATCGGTAACACTGTTATCCTCTGTCACACTCAAAAAAATTAAGAACCTCTCCAGGGTCACATAGTAAGAAATTGACAGAACTAAGATTCAAACCCAGGTGGTCTGACGCCAGAGAGAATTAATACTATCATTTGTTATAACAATTATGTTACTATTTATGATAGGATCTGTCTTACCATCGGACCTGACAGAAGCAGGCACCCATTGGCCATTCTTGGAGGGGTCCTGGAAGCTGTGCCTGTCCCTGGGAACTCTCCTACAGGAATCTACCCTTAGGGATTGTCTTTCGTCTTGAGCTGGGCGTTTTCTTGTGTTAAAGGGGAAGTCATCTTTGCCAGTGCTTTAAGGTTTGGTGTGATTTGGAGTTCCCTCAGTGTGTCCCATTGGGAGAAGAGCATTGAAAGAAAGGAAGAGAAAGGCCAGGAAGCTATGCCAGTGGGCTGAAGAATAGGGGGAAGACAGGTCTGCGCCACAATCCTAAGGGGTACAGGATGGGGCACTATGGTTGGAGAGAAGCTAGCCTCACCTTTAGCACATTTCGCTGCCGACTAATTCTGGTTCTTTGGAGAGGAGACCCCTCAAATATCTACATCCTGCTGTTTCCTCTCATCTTTCTCCCACTGTGCTGGAGAATAGTTGAAAGGGACGCAAGCCTGTAGAATATGTCCCTCATGTGAGCAGAGCCGGGCTCTGAAGCAGGGGGAATTGGGGACTGGAGCTGTTATTTATGGTCCGGGAGCTGGCTCCCTCCCTCCTCTAATTGGCAGGAGCAGACTGGAAAGAAGAGAGCACAAATCACAATGACTCCCTCCCTCTAGCCCATCTTCCAGCCACTGAGTCGGAGGCTGGCTTTTTGCCGACATATATATTTCTATTGCCTATTGAGCACCGAGGAAGATAACAGTCCCGAATAGATCAGACAAGGAATGGAATGAAAATTTAACCCTGGTAATGTAAGATGCATTGCACTTCTCCTCCTTTTAGAGTATATTTGCCACTTGAGATAATGTGACCAGCATCTATGGAGGACCCAGTGAGCTGGGAGGCATCAGAGAAGGAAACTACCAGAGAGAGGATGTGGCCAGTGAGGCAGAGGGAAGTACAATCCAGCATGCCTGCATCTTGGACTCTTTCTGAGCTGGGGAAGGTTGAGCAATCATTGCTGTTACTGACTTCTCTTTCCCTACCATAAAAGTATTTCATTGAAGACACTCAGCGTGGGAGGAACCTGAGTATGCGAAGGAGTCCAGGCTGGGAGTTACACACAGGGCGATGCTCAATCAATTAATTATCTGTCTCTAAAAGGTAGAGTGATCTAACAGTGGAACATGTTTACCTTATTAAAACCAAGTCAGAACTCTATTACTTTGTAAGGTTTTGGTTTTTTGAATATTTATTTATTTGAAAGGCAGAGCAATAGGGAGAGGTAGAGGCACAGAAAAATCAATCTTCCATCCACTGGTTCACTCCCCACAAGACCACAATAAGCAGAGATGGGCCAGGATGAAGCCAGGAACCTGGAACTCCATCCTTTTCTCCCATGTGGATGACAGAAGAACAAACACTTGGGCTATCTTCCACTACTTTCCAGGGTTAAATAGCAGGGAAATGGATTAGAAGTGGAGCAGCTGGGACTCAAACCAGTACTCTGATATGGATGCCAGCACTGCAAGCAGGAGCTTAATCCGCCACACTACAATGCCAGCGTAATTTTACTTTCTCTATATGCCCTGTTGAGAAAGGAAGTATTGAGCATATCTGTAGATTGTGTGCTGTGATAGAAATACTACAGTACATAATTGTTGTGTTCCAGAAACATTTAAACTAGAACAGAAAAGAAAATACATACATAGGAGAAAACACCCAAAAGTTCATGGAAAATGGGATTAAAAGAGAAGCTTATTTTGACGCAAAAACTTTTGCAAACCATGCATTTTGTAAAGTGTCTTCAGATGTATATTATGAAAAAGCTAGGCATGATTTTCAAAGCAGCTTGCACCAAAATTAACTGAAGTTTTGATTCCATTTTTCTGGAGTTTTTGGGGAGTTCCCATGGATACACAGAGACATAACCTGCAAGAGTACTTTGAGAAGAAATGCAAGGGAATAATGGGCTTTCTGTCACTGATGCTGATTAGACTGCCAATAGGAAAGTATACTGGTTTCGCAATAATTAAAAAATATTCAATTGACTTGGTTGCTGCAGAACTTTGCACAGCCTTTTTAGGCTACATGTCATGACAAATCTCTTGGAGGAAAATACTGAGAGTAAAGTTGGGGGAGAGGGGTTGGCTCTGTGGTGTAGTGGGTTAAAGTCTAGACCTGAAGAGCTGGCATTCTATATGGGCACTGGTTCGAGTCCCAAGCTGTTCCACTTCTGGTCCAGCTCTCTGCTATGGCCTGGAAAAGCAGTAGAAGATGGCCCAAGTCCTTGGGCCCCTGCACCTGCGTGGGAGACCTGAAAAAGCTCCTGGCTCCTGGCTCCTGGCTTCAGGTCAGCTCAGCTCTGGCCATTGCTGTCATTTGGCGAGTGAACCAGCAGATGGAAGACCTCTCTCTCTGTCTCTCTCTGGCTGTGCCTCTCTCTTTAACTCTTTCAAAAAAAAAAAAAAACAGTTTGGGGAGAGTGATGTGGCACAGTGGGTTAAGCTATTGCATGGAATACCCAAATCCCACATGGGAGTCCCAGGAACTCTGTGCTTCCAATCCTGCTACCTATTAATGTGCCTAGCAAGGCAGCAGAAGATGGCCCAAGTGCCTAGGCCCTTGCAACCTACCTAGGAGACCCAGATGGAGTTCCTGGCTCCTGGCTTCAACCTGGCCCAACTCTGGCTGTTGCAGGCATAGGGGCAGTGAACCAGCAGATGAAAGATTCTCTCCCTCTCCCTCTCCCTCTCCCTCTCCCTCTCTCTCTCTCCCTCTCCCTCCCTCTCTCTCCCTCTCCCTCTCTATCCATCTCTCCCTTTCTGTCTGTCACTCTGCCTTTAAAATAAATAAATAAATAAATAAATCTTTTTTAGACAGTCAAGTTGGCATTTAAACTGATTTGAATTTCACAAGGCTGAGCTGGTCCTGTCCCCCCAAGTTCACAGTGACTCCTTCGCACATCCCCTCCACAGACATATGCACTGGACACCAGGTTTCCCAGCCCCAGCATTTTGAGCTCAGCCATGACACCAGTATGTTGGAGCTGCAGAGGGGCACAGCAGTTTGCAGAACAGGAGGAAGAAAGATCCAGAAAGCCTCATCACCTATGCTGGCCTGCGTCTGCCATGGCTGCAAGGACCACATGATGTTGGTGGACAAGAGCCCAGGATCTCCAGTGTCCTAGGTGGACAACACTTGGGGACATCCTAGAAGAAATTCACAGAGAGGCAGGCTCTTCCTCTTTCCCAGGACATGAATGATGAAATGAACAGCCCACGGCAGGTTCTGATTTCCTGACCGGGCTCCAAGTGTTCTGCCAAGTGGCAGGATTGGGCACCACCATGATGCTGGTGAGATGTGGGGGCAGGGAAATGAGAGCCGGACAGAGTGCAAAGTTCTCTGTTGGGCCTTCTTCCTGCTTCTCCCTGGTTGTCTTAGGAAAAGGGACTGTTGAGAGGACAGGGGCTTTGGCAGGGCTGGATTTGCCTGGGAGAGGCACCCATTCTACTGAGTAAAACTTTGGTTCTATTTCTGTTCACTAATTGGAGCAAACAGAAGTTACCTTCACTTGTACTCAATCCTAACCTGCTGGCTGGGAGTCCTCACCTTCACATTCTTGCTATGGGAAAAGAGCACACAAGGTACTTTGTAGTGGATTTCTACTGAGAGGTGCTTCATAGAAGGCGTTTCACCTGTTCTGCTCTGGAACCTTGAATGGCAGGAATTTTGCAAATGAGCAAATGGAGGTTCCAGGCTACAACGATAAATCAACAGAGCTGGAATTTTTTAAAATTATATTTTTTAAAAAAGACATATTTAGTTGAATGAGTGGCAGAGAGACAGGGGAGATGGAGATAGAGGAAGAGACAAGGAGAGAAAGAGAGAGAGGGAGGGAGGAAGGTAGGAATGGGGGGAAGGGAGAGAGAGGGAGAGAGAGAGAGAGAGAGAGAGAGAGAGAGATCTTCTATTTGCTGGTTCACTCCCCAAATGACTGCAATAGCCAGGACTGGGCCAGGTCATAGCCAGGAGATAGGAATTCCATCTGAGTCTCACAGGTGGATGTCAGGGACCCGAGTACTTTGAGCCATTGTCTGCTGCTTTCCCAGATGCATTAGCAGGCAGTTGGATAGGAAGCAGAGCAACCAAGACTGAATTAGTGCCCTGATACAGGTTTCTGGTGTTGTCAGTGGCAGCTAAACCTTACTGCACCATAGTGCTGACCTCTAGAGCCAGAATTTAAATCCTACTTTAAACCAGTTCCAAGTCACTCCCCTGGGTCCAGTTCTGTTTCCAGAAACAATGTAAAAGGAGACTGACTCCGGGCAGAAACTGAAATTCTCCAGTGCCTCTCAAGCTCTGTCCCTGCAGATCACCAGGGCAGGGGCTCCAACAGGCTCTTCTTGGGGGCTCCCCTGGGTCCTGTCGGGAAGACAGAGAGCAGAACAGAGCTGGTGACCCCCCCCCCCCCAGCTCTGACGTGGATTCTGGCCGGGCCCCTATCTTCTTCTCAGCCCCTTAGGTGGGTTCTAGCGTCAGCGGGGACATGAGAAGCAGACACAGGACCACACGCCACCAGCCAGGGCAACACGCTCTCGGTCAGGCTGCTGGTGTGTACCTGCCCCTTGCTTCTCATTCCACCTGCGTCGGGCATGTGCTTCTTCATCAGTGCAGGAGCTGGATATCTTAAGACACTGAAGTTTTCATCTCCTCTTGATTGGGCTCTACAGCAGCTTAAAAAGCCTGTGCCTGAAAGTGAGAATTGTGTCACACCTTAACAGCCTCATTTCTTGGACGACGTGGGCTTTTGCCACTGCCCGCACCGCAGTGGGACATCCGAATTACCGGCTTTACCTGTCTGCTCTGCATTTCCATTCAGGGAGCCGCCGTCTCCGCCAAGCCTTTCATTGGGCACACAGTCGTCCAAAGGGAAAGACAGACATGCACGCCATGAACATTCATGGCAGCTGAAATTTGTCATCCCCAAGATAAAAAAAAAGCCACAGCAGGTGAAGGGAGACAAAAAGAGAATGGGGCAGGGGAGCAGCAATGCTGGCAGCCCCTGGGGGTGGAGGGTTTGAGTGGGAGTAGAGGCGTTTCAGGGGAAGAACAGTAAGTAT
Organism: Lepus europaeus; assembly: GCF_033115175.1. Classification (NCBI taxonomy): domain Eukaryota; kingdom Metazoa; phylum Chordata; class Mammalia; order Lagomorpha; family Leporidae; genus Lepus; species Lepus europaeus. Next base: position 121,309,967 of record NC_084833.1, on the reverse strand, counting down.
GGGAGCTGCTTTAAGGGCGACTGGCTTCACCTGCCACCATATATCATCACATATTAGGGACAAACAGTTTTGTCTGCAGCCATGGCTTTCTTAGGAACTCTCTGGGCTGGCAGGGTCCGTTCTAAAGAGGGCAGCTGCTCTGTGTATGCAATTTTACATGGCCAGATTGCCCAGACAGCCCGCCGTGCCCTGCCTTAGACAGAAAGCTCAGACTGCAGACTGCAAATTCCCCTCTTCTCCCTGTGTGCTCTGCTCCCTGCAAAGCCCATAGTCCCAAACAGGACTCTGCACTGAGACTTCTTCTGGGACTCAGTTCTCAATGGACATGGGCTGTGCTACTGCTTGAATTGAACAGCAGTACAGGATTCAGCCTGCAGCCACATGTGTCATGGGGGAGGGGAGAGAGGGGCTCGGGGATCCCCTTTGTGTCTTCTTGCTCTGCTCCCTTAGTAAAGAACCTGAGGACCACAGGATGCCCCTGTAGGCAATGTGGCTTCTCCAGTCCAGCATTCTCCTCTGACCACGGCACCAAGAGGCATCGTGTGCAAGGGTCCACCTGCTCTAGCGTATCCAGCCACCCTCAGTAACTAATTATGGGATGTCTCTCTTACTGCAGCTTGCCTGGTCTCTGAGCCAGGACCTGGGTCCATTTCCAGCTCTATGACCTTGCCAATTTACTGGAAAATCTCGATTTTCCAGAACGAGACGCATCATACCTTCCCCACAGGGCATTTGATTTCCTGATGACACATGTACATCACCAAGGACTGCGCTTAGAGTCCCTGCCATGCCATTTCAGCACAGATGGTCTCCCAGAACAGGTATAAAGCTCCTGAATAGCCTGGGACTGCACTGCCCTCCCCTACCTTAGCAATGATCAACAATACCACTAACTAGTTATCCAATAAGCAAGTCTTACTGAGTGCCTAACGTGCACTAGGCACTGACGACGAAGTACTTCCCTTTAAACAGAGACTCTATGAGATGCTACTGTTATCCCCATTCTAAACACTGGAGTAACCAGAGGCACAGAGCAGCTGTGTGAAAGACCACAGCCACACAACAGAGCTGGGATTCGGCACTTCCGCAGCCACCTTTTCCATTCTGGCTCTCACTCTGGCGGGCTGGCTGGGGATGGGGGATTTCTCTTGCTCATTTCTGATCTGTGACCCTGTCTACAGAATGGATGGCTTCTGCTTTTCAATTGTGACTTTAGTTGCACCTGTTCCTGTGGATAAAGGGACCTGCCAACTTGGGCCCTTTACTTTTCTCTGCAGGTGGCTCCTTCAGGGTTATCTATTGCTTTCGGGTTGTTGGAGTTTTTTGGTCTTACGTTACCTCTCCTGCAGAGGCTGGGCATCAACCTGAGCCAGCTGGATCCTACCCCTGCTTCTCCCCGAGCCTGCTGCAGATCAGCAGAGCTTCCATTGCGTGTCTTCACTCAAGTAGGAAGTGGGGCGCCCTGCCTGAGTGAAGAGAGGAATCCCCTAGAATCCAAGGGAGGATGAACTTTCCCTTCGTCAAAAGACCCTGGCTTTGTAATGATGGCCAGCTTCCCTCTTTTCTGGGCCACAGTCCCTGGCAGGTCCCTTGCTCCAGCCCTTGTCTTGCTCTGGGGTCCTGCTCTGCCTGCCCCCTCCCATCTGCTCCCCCTGCACATCTTTTGGCAGCTTCTTTCAGGCTCAGCTCCTACAAACCTGTCCTGGAAGCTTATGGAGGAAACTGCCTCTCCCGAGTTCCTTGCTAACCTCCACCCTTCTCCTATGCATGGAGCGCCCTGCATGGACCTCATTATTTCTGCATCATGTGTCTTTTGTGAGCTCTGGGTCTGTCCTGTGTACTGCCATGGCCCTGCTCCCAAAGCACAAGTGGATGTCCCAGGCACGTGACAAACGGTGAGGGCACCAGTAGGGAGCTGGTCATGCACTGAGTTCTTCTCCAGGGGGCTCAAGGGCCTTGTAGGTTTTGCATCTCCCATTCTCAAGTTTAGCAAGTAGGTAGAGACAGGAGGGCAGGGGGAGCTGGATTTTGGGATTTCTGCATGGTCGGGGTGGGAGGGAAGGCAGGGGTGAACTGGGTGAGAAGTGGATCTTGCTGCCTCTGGGCAGAGCTAGGACCAAGGAACACAGGGGACTTCTGGACAGGGAGTGAAGCTGAAGACAAGAGGGACACCAGGACCAGCCACTTCAGAACTTCCTGGGGATCCTATGCAAAGTGCTGACTCTGACAAGCTGAACAGCAGCCACAGAGGCTTAGTGAGGGGCAAGCTTCTGTCATTGTGCATACCTTGTGACTAGGGGAGCATGGGGGCAAATGCCTTGAGAGCAAGGCCAGATGACCCCTGAGGAGAATGTGGGCAATCCACAAACCACACCAGGGACAACTGAGCTCCGGGGGAGGACCACAGGCCAGACCCAGAACCTCAGCTTCCACATAAGGAGACATTCCCACGACGTCAGCCTGCAGCCTGAGCCAAGGAGGCCCTTGTCTTCCTCTGTCCTGGAGCAGCCTGGATCTGTAAGTAGAGCTGAGAAATGTAAGTCAGGAGCCGGAGCTGTGGCATGAGTGGGGTTAAGCTGCTGCCTGCAACTCCAGCATCCCATATGGGCACTGGTTTGAGACCTTGCTGTCCCACTTCTGTGCTAATGGCCTGGGAAAGCAGTGGAAGATGGATCAAGTACTTGGGCCCCTGCCACCCACGTAGATGACCTGGATGGAATTCCCAGCTCCTGGCATTGGCCTGTCTCAGCCCCAGCCATTGTGGTCTTTGGGGGCATGAACCAGCAGATGGAAGAACTCTCTCTGTGTCTGTAATTCTGCCTTTCAAATAAATAGATCTTTAATGAAAGAAATTTCAGTAAAAGACATTGGAAGGGAAAAGAAAGCACTTGATAAAAAAGGAACAAAATCCTGACAGATGCCGTAGCAGGGACTGACCTTGAACGCATCACACAAGGTGAAAGAAGCCAAGCGTGAGAGACGGTGTACCCTGTAATTCCACTTACATGAAATGTCCAGGTGAATCCACAGAAGCAGAAATTGGATCAGTGCTTGCCTAGGGCTGGGGGATGAAAGGACATGGGAGGGGATGATTCAGGGGTCCAGGGTTTCATTGAGGGGTAATGAAACTGTTCTAGAATCGACTGTGGTGATGGATGCAAACTTCCAACAGTCAAATGGCTCCACCCTGTAAACAGGTGAGACTCGCAGGTGGATTGTATCTCAGCAAAGCTATTTAAAAGACAGAACATCTGGAAGTGATTGTTTAATACTCACAACTGGGCCCAGCTGAGGAATGTGCTCCCTCCACAGCTCCATGAGCAGAACTGACTTTGGGTAATGGATGCTGCATATGCGACTGGCTAGCATATACAGTGCTGAGTGGAACTAGCCTGTGGATTCAAGGGAGAAGCTACTGCTCCGAGCTTGATTGCCTAGTGATGGTGTTGACAGGCGCCCAAGGTGAGATTGGTGGCAGCCTGCCCCTGGGGGGACATCCCTCTTGTCACATTTGGCCAATTACACTTGCATAGTGGTCTCTGGATGGATCATGGTCATGACACCATATGACACAAGGACAATTTTTCTGATCTTCCGGGCCTAAATCTGGACTAGAATGTTCTTTCTGGCATCCCTGTGTGACTTTGGGCAACTGGCTTAGACTCTCCAGGCCCTAGATTCCTCCTACATAAAATGAAGATTCCATAGAAAGGGAATATTGACAATTCTCCATCTGTAGAGCAGATCTCACCTTCACCCTCATGCAAAGTGACTCTGAAGACTTAAAGAGACACAGGCCAGGCTTGACTCTAAAAACACCTGTCTCCTTTGCCACCAACTTTTCTTTTTGCTTTGTGACCGGAGGCTCATTCATTGTGAAAATCCGTGGATAGCATCATTGCAATTGGTTGTAAGGTGATTCTGTGAATGACTTATGACTTGTGTTCCCAGCACCTGGTGCAGGCTCAGTAGGAGTCTACTACTATGCAGAAGTGATAATAATAATACCATCATTGTTGTTTATTACTGTATTCATTTGCCAAGGGCCTTACCAGGCACATATCATGTGTGGCGACAGAATCCCTATGTCTATAAAGGTTTGTAAAAATTTAAGTCCCTGGGAATAGAACTGGTGCTCTGTCCACCTGCCCCACTACAGTTCCTGCCACCCTGCTCATCTCTACAATCAAATGAAGTAGCTCCACGTAGCTTCCTTGTGAAATAACTGGGGGCAGAGATGCACCTTATTTCAGCGTTTCCACCACTGGGCTGATGCGAGACTGCATTTCCACTAAGAACTGTGATCGGTTTTACAAAAGGAAGTACTTTTTTTTATGTATGGGACACATTTTATTCCTCAGGCAGTGAAAGGTTCCTAGGAAGGGGCTGAGCGGCCATGCTTCCAACAGGAAGTTTTACCTGTGGGTTTCCATGCCGGAGCTCCCCCAGGTGTCTCAGGCCAGACTCCATGGCTTTTCTTAAATGCTCTGCCCCAGCCCACCTGCTATGATTTAGAGCTGGCTTGTCCCCCAGTGCTTGGAGCACCAGAAGCTTGGTCCCTAGGTGGCGCTGTGGGGAAGTAGTGCAGAATCCGGGAGATGTGGATCCCATAGAGAGGTCCTTAGGTTGTTAGAGAAGCAACCCTCAGAAGGCATTCAGGGAACTGCCGTGGATCACCCGAGCTCTCGTGACAGTGAATTATTTCAAGAGGCAGCCCAGCCCCCGAGTGTCCCTCTGTCTGGCAATGAAATATTTCACCTGTGCACCTGCTCCCACCAGGATGCCACCTGCCACTGGCCCTCACCAGAGACTGAGCCAATGGCCCCAACACAGCACTAAATAAATCCCACTTCTTTGCAAAGTCAGCCCGCCTTGTGTGTTCCATTATAGTAATACAAAGCTAATGCATCCCCCAGCTCCCACACTGCTCAGCGCTGAGACAGCACAGGGGCCTCTCACAGACTTGCCTGCACCCTGCCTCCTGCCGTCCTCCCCTCCAAGCCCCCACACCCTGCTCTGCCCACCTTGAGGACCTGATTTCAGCCGAGCCCTTTTTTTTTCCAAGTCGAAAACGTGTGGCTTCTCTGAGGAGCCACTCTCACTTCTACAGCCTCTCCTGTTTGAGCTGGTACCTGGCAGGACTTCTAATCACAAGCAATTGATATTCTACTGAGCATCTTTGGAAAATAATCTGCAAACAAGAGGCTGCAGGCTATGAAAGTCTCTGTCTCATTCGCTCCCTCTTCTCCCTCTCTCCTTCTCAGAACATGGCTGACAGCTTAATGAAAAGACGACCTGAGCAGGAGCAGAAAACCTTCGCACTTTGCCCAACAATATTATCCTTTTAAGACTTTTATTAATCGGTTTACAGTTGCGCTGCATTTGGCTAAGAGGTGCAAGGTGCCATCCCCTGCTGACAAGACTGTCCTTGCCTTTCAGGACTTGGCACAGTTGGCTCAATTAACAGAATGGTCAGGAAAAGAGGGTCAGCCTTGGGAGGCTCAAGACTCACACTGTGTGTGTGATGAGTTGAGCAGCAATTTGCTTCTCCCGCTGCATGCCGCTTGCATCCAACATGTGCGCGCGCACACACACAGACACACACACCCCACTGGTGGGCACACTGAGACTCCCTCCTGGAGAAGGCAACAGAAAGGTAGAATAAAGAGGTTTCTGATTTGTTTTTATCTCCTTGCTGTTAGGGAATGTGTAATACCTTCTGCAAGGAAGCCTTACTAGCTCGCAAGAACAGACACACGCATCTGTCAATTTAGCAGCATCGTTGGAGCTCAATCAGTGTGGCGCTGGAGGAGTCCCCTAAATGTTTAATTTCTCCCAGCACCGTAAGCACACTGATAGGTCTTATCATGATTGTATTGACTGCACAAAATGAGACATGGTGTGCAGTAGTTTTCTAGAAAGGAGAGACGTTAAAAGCACACACCAGGAACCCATTTAACAGGTTTCTAATAATATCTTCTTATATCGGCACTGCATTTTCATTCATACCCACTTCAGTCTCCATGTGTACACAGGTTACTGATCCTCCTCTAACATTGTGGCTTCCAGCTTGGAGCTGATGGGACTTCAGGTGGAGCAAGGTAGTGAGTGCTTCCGATTGCTTAGATCAGTCAGCAGAAAGATCAAGACTCCTTTGTGATATTGACCAATCACTTGGTCACTAAATTTTATATATATATATAATTTAGTATATATATATAAAATTTAGTATATATATATATAATTTAGTATATATATATATATATATATATATATATATGTAAGATCCATTGCACTCAGTTCTGTCAGAAGTCATCATTTTGATAAAAGTTCCCACAAGAATTCTGGGCCCTTTGCAGATTTCTCTGACATTTGTGTCACACAGATGCAAAATGGATCAAATGTAGGACTAATCTTTCCCCCTTAAAATGAGGAACACAGAGGCACTTACATGCTCACTCATTCATTCATCAAACATTTATTGAGCTCCAACCAGGGACCGGGCTGGAAGGGGATGGAGCAATGCTCCACCCAGCACAGAGAGTGCTAATGATCGAGGAGTGCACAAGGCACAGTGATCCACGCTCCCTGCCTGGGAAGGCAGAGAGGAGACCTGGCAATTTCACTCAGGAGAAGCTTGGCCCGGACTAAGAATACTGTAATTTTCTGGACAGAAAGTAGTGTTAATGCCAGACAAGACAGAGGGACAAGCATGGACGGAAGAAGAATGAGGTGTAACATGTTCAGGAAATGACCAGTAAGTCACTGGTGCTGCAGTAGACCATGAGTCCAGATGTGTAGGAGAGGCACTTGAGCAGCCTAGGGGTGTGGATGAGGTCTGCTCTGGCTCAGAGGGGGCTGAGATACTCCTCACTTAGAGTTGTCCTCCTTCTCATCACACTTGCCTTCACAAAGGGAAGCCGACCTTGAGCACGGGAGAGCTGCAGGACCGTACACCATGATGGTGCAGGGGACAGACACCCAGGATCCAGCAGAGGGAAGGGTGCCGTGGCCTGGGAAACACACATGGAGGAACTCTGTCTCAGTCTGTTTTCTGTTGCTGGAACAAAACCCCTGAGGCTGGCTACTTTATTAAGAGGTGGCTTTAGTTCACATTTCTAGGGGTGCAGAGCACGGTGCCAGTGGCTGCTGGCTCTGGTGAGCACCTCAAGGCTACATCACACGGTGGGGAGTATGTGTGAGAGGGAGAGCAGTCATGTGACAGATGGGAAGCAAGAGGGGCTCATGGGCCAGGCTTGCTTTCGTGTCTAACAGCTCACGCTCTCAGGAGCTAACGGGCTACTATAACAGCTATAGGAATCCCTTCAAAGGGCAGTGTCCCCAAGGACCCATTCACGTCCCACCAGGCCTCACCTCCTTCATCTCCATGCTGGAGACCAGGCCTGCAGATGTCCAAGCCATAGCAGTACCCAAAAAAAGACAGGACTTAGCTTAGGGGAAAGTGTATGTGCGTGTGTGGGGTGCCAAGTGTGTATGATGAGATTTGTGTGTGCCCATGAGACTAAGTGTGTATGACTGTGTGGGTATGTGTAACTGTGCGTGACTAAGTTTCTGTGTGTTTCTGAGTGTGTGTGGGGGTGACTGTGTGTGTCAGTGTCTGTGAGTGTGTCTGAATGTGTGTGGAGTGTGTATGTAAGTATAGGGTCCAACTGTGTGTGAGTGAATATGCACCTGTGTGGCTGTGTATGTGGCTGTGAATATTTATGTGCGTGACTCTCTGTGGGTGAATACGGGTCTGTGGTGTGCCTGTGTATTTCTGTGGGTGCGTGTGTAAGTGCAGAGTGCATTTGTGTGTGTGTGTAAGTATGTGTGGCTGTGTGTCTATGCATGTGTGGCTGTAAGTGTGTGTGACTATGAATGGGTTGTTAAGAGGTGAGATCTCATGGGAAATATTCCTCTCTCACACGCACACACAAAGGAAGAGACGAACAAACCGCAGGGACTCAAGGAAACCTTTATAGGTGGTAGCTCTATTTATCTCCTTGACTGAAGGGATGCTAACATAAGAATGCACATACTGCCAGACTCACCAGGTATACATTAATTACCTGCAGGTTTTTGCATACTAGAGACACTTCAGTAAGTCTGGAAAAATAAACAATAACTAGTAATAAAAGAGATCCCTGACAGTATGCATCTTTTCTGCCCCTATTTCTGTGTGTGTCTCTCCCTCCCATGTGGAGGAGACAGAGTGAGAAGACAGCTATCTAACAATCCCAAGGAGACCCCCACCACAGCACAACCATGCTGGCCACCTGAGCACAGGCTGCCAGCTTGCAGATGGTGAGAAAGGTTCTTTTTAAAAAATTAATGAATTAGGCTGGCGCCATGGCTTAACAGGCTAATCCTCCGCCTTGCGGCACCAGCACACCGGGTTCTAGTCCTGGTTGGAGCACCAGATTCTATCCCGGTTGCCCCTCTTCCAGACCAGCTCTCTGCTATGGCCTGGGAAGTCATTGGAGGATGGCCCAAGTCCTTGGGCCCTGCACCCGCATGGGAGACCAGGAGAAGCACCTGGCTCCTGGCTTCAGATCAGCATGATGAACCGGCCGCAGCAGCCATTGGAGGGTGAACCAATAGCAAAAAGGAAGACCTTTCTCTGTCTCTCTCTCTCTCTCACTATCCACTCTGCCTGTCAAAATAAATAAATAAATAAATAAATAAATAAATAAATAAATAAAATTAATGAATTAGGGGCTGGCACTGTGGCTCACTTGGTTAATCCTCCACCTGCGGCACCAGCATCCAATATGGGTGCTGGGTTCTAGTCCCAGTTGCTGCTCTTCCAGCCCAGCTCTCTGCTGTGGCCCAGGAGGGCAGTGGAGAATGGCCCAAGTGCTTGGGCCCCTGCACCCACATGGGAGACCAAGAGGAAGCACCTGGCTCCTGGCTTCCTTTCGGTGTAGCTCCGGCCATGGCAACCATTTGGGGGGTGAACCAACAGAAGGAAGACCTTTTCCTCTGTCTCTCTCACTGTCTAACTCTACCTGTCAAATTAAAAAAAAATTAATGAATTAATTAAATAATCAAATCTGAAAGTCAGAGAGACAGAGACAGAAACAAAACACACATTCAGACACAGATTTTCCATCTACTTCTTTACCACCTAAATGCCTACAGCATCTGGACTGAGCTAGGTGGAAACCAGGAGATCTGGAATTCCATCCAGGTGTCCCATGTGGATGGCAGAGACCCAAGCACTTGAACCATCACTGCTACCTCCCAGTAGGAAACTGGAATAGGAAGCAAGGCCGGGACTTGAACCCTGACACTCTGATGTGGGATATGGATGTCCCCGGAGGTGGCTTAGTCATTATCCCAGATGTCAACCCCCAAAATAAATTTCTGTGGTTTATAAATAAACAGAGAAGTAATGAACAAATAATAAGCGAAGTCATGGGGTGGCATAGGGACTTATTGTGCACACACACACATATGTAGATGCATGGTCACCCCATACCTATTGTGCACCAGGAAGGAAAAAGAAGGAACTTAAAACCATCTCTTGGGTAGTCAGTTTCTTCCTGAGCAAAATGGCATTGACAGTGGACCCCTAATTTCAAATTAGGAACCCACATGGAGGAAGTGAGGGTGTACAGCATGGACAAAGCCAAGCTAATAAGCAGTCAGTGTTCCTGGGGAAACAAACACTAATCTTTCTTTCTGAGTAGCCCAAGATGGCCACCAGCCAGGCACGGCCTGAGAGCTAGGGTACACCGGCCCTCAGCCATGCAGCCAGGTACACACTTGCAAGTGTTTTAAGAAACAGCAAAGGAGAAATACTGGAAGTTGGTTTAACGTACTTCAGGGAACCAGGTGGTCCATTAAGCATCACGGACTGGAAGACAAGAAGAGGAGAATAAATGCCGTGACCTCACACTATTTTTATCCTTGTGGAAAACACAGGGAATTGTCCTGGGGAAGGTGGTTCATTTCACAAAGTCAAACAATCTGATGTTTTCCATAGAGAAAGTGCCACTTACTTGAGATCTGTCTGAGGTACTGGATTAAGTCTTCTTGCCTAAAAATATTGGGGCTGGCACTGTGGCATAGTGGGTAAAGCTGCTGCTTGCAGTGCCTCACCGGCATTCCATATGGGCACTGGTTCTAGTCCTGGCTGCTCCACTTCCCATCCAGTTCTCTGCTGTGGCCTGGGAAAGCAGTAGAAGATGGCCCAAGTCCTTGGGACCCTGCACGTGAGAGACCTGGCTCCTGGTTTCAGATCGCCTGCCATTGCAGTCAACTGGGAAGTGAACCAGCAAATGGAAGACCTCTCTCTCTCTCTGCCTCTCCTTCTCTCTCTGTATAACCCTTTCAAATAAATAAATAAAGACAAATCTGAAAAAAAAAATCTTTGGCATTTGACTTCCAGGCAGGATTAAAGGAAGTGTCTTGACCTGAGAGCAGCTGCTGTAAGTGGGCAGCCCATGGACCCCCAGCTCACCCAGGAGACAGGAAAGAAGCATATTTGGCTGAGGTCTTGCCCGTGGCACTCTGTGGGGAGAGAGAGAATGGGGAGAGGGGAGGGAAGAGCTTGGAGACAACGTGCTCCAAAAAGATGTTGCAAGATGAAGAGTTTCCGTACAACTTTCCCCAGAGAGGGGCTGTTGGAACTTCCATTTAGGCAGTGCTGCCCTTGATAAATGGTAATTTTTTTTCCTCCCACTCCCCAATAAATTACTTGGAGTTAAAATTAATAATCTTTTTTCTCCAGGAAGGAAATAATCACAAGCCTCAGAAGCAAAATTGGAGTTGAGGCTCCAGTGATATAAGAATAATAATTTGCACGCACACAGAGTCTTTGGAGCAAAGGTCTCGGCAGCTTTGCCAAACCTTAATTAATTAAGCCTTGCAGGTCCCCCTCCAGAGGCAGGTGGCTATTATCTCAGCTTTCCAGATGTGGAAACTGAGTCTCAAGGAGGTGAAAGTGATTTGCCCAAGGTCACTGCGGGAATGGGAAGCGGAACAGAGATGGAAATGAACCTGCCAGACGCTCCGAATCCGGGGAGCTTCCTTATCCCGCCGGGCGCTGTGGGGCCAGATCTGCACACAGGACGCAGAGAGGGGGTGGTGGTGTCTACCGTCTGGGAGGATCGGTGAACTCCAGCCCACTGAGCACGCTCAGAGTGGCGGGAAGCTGCTCCCCGAAATATCCATTCCCATTTCCCTGCGATTAGGAAGAGCAGGGAGTGGGAGCGGAGGACAGGATTCCAGCACGTTCCAGAGAGAAAGCAGCACCTGCAACACTTTTCAGAGGGTCACTCAGACTTGACTTCCACATCAAGTTTTTTTTTTTATTCAAATGTTAAATTTATTTTTTTTAAATTTGAAGGACTTTTACACTCACTATATTACCATGTCAATTTACTATGCAGATTTTTTTAAAGAAATTTGAAATTTTTCTTTCACATAGTATGCTGTTATGTACATAATTTCATAAGTGTAATTATTTCTAAAATGAAGACATTTGTACCAATACCAATATAATGATAGTATTATAATTAATAGTTTCTAGAACATAATCAGTCTTTTAATGCATTATTCAAAACTCAGATTTCTACAGAGAGAAGCAGTAAGGAGGGTGAGCTCAGTTCTGGGGAAGGAGACAGCAGGCAGTCAGGGAGGGCTCCTGGGTGCATGCTGGGTGCCCTGATTCTGTGCACAGTGACATGACCTTGGTCCACGGTGACATGACCTTGGTCCGGGTGGGCTTTCTGGGTAGCTTTGTAGGAAAGGCAGTTTGAAGAGACAGGGATGCAGCCCAGAGACTACCCCCTCCCATCTAGCCTCAGTTGACAAACACCACTGGTGGCAAATGCCACGTCCTCTCCCCATCCTCCCATCTTAAGTGCTGTGGACACTCTCGTAATGAGTCTGATCTCCCCTTGCCTCACAGCTCCGCAGACCGAGAGTTCATCTGCCACGAGATGCATCGCCCAGAGACTCCTGGAGCATCTTTCTTTACACTCCACCTCCTGACTGCAGATGAGGAATAAACTTCTCCCTCATCCATCATAAGTCTGTGTGACAGCCCTCCGGTCCCCAGGCCTGGCTCACTGCCTCTCCCCGCTCACCACTGCACTTCAGTGCATGACCTGCTTTCTTGGGATCAGCCGGGATCTTCTTGAAAGATTCTGAGTTCTAGTAGAACCAGACCGAAGAATTTAAAAACCAATAAATAATAAGAGTTAGAAAATGAATTTAAAAAAATACTGTAAGAGGAAGTTGTTTCCAAATGTCCTTCCTCGATGGACTCCATGCTGCTTAAATAGGATATGGTGAAATGCGAATAAATCCAGCCCTTTCCTGGACATGTTACCAAGCTTCAAGCATCCCTGGGGCCAACAGGGAAATCCTATTTGCCCGAGTTCACAAGTTGAGAGAATGAGACAAGAGGAGGTGAAGAGGAAAGGTTGTGATGGGACAGGGACATGAGGGAAGAAGGAACAGGGCCTCGGCACAACAGGAATGATGATTGCTTGCAGGATCCTGACAAATTATGCTCCCAGCCCACCTCCTGCCTGTCCCCCCTTGGGGACTGGAGGAATAGCAACAGAGCCCAATGTTAACAGAGGACAGAAAGTCTATTCGTAATGTGGAAGCAAACACACAAGTGAGCAGAACAGGTGCCCGGCCAAGCTGGGATGAAAACAATTGATGGATATGTCTTCAGTGTCCGGGTAGGGATGAATCTTTCTCTCCTCCCTGAAATGAGAGGGTCCGTCAAGAAGATTCCTTAAATCTCTCCAAATTCTAAGGTTCTTTGGTGTTTATTTGATCTATTTTAATTTATTATTTTATTTATTTATTCAGACTTTGGATATTAAAAAATTAGAGACCAGCATTGTGGTGCAGCTGGCTAAGCCACTACTTGCAACACCAGCATCCCCAGTGGGAGCATCTGTTTGAGTACCTGGCTGCTTCACTTCAAACCAGCTTCCTGATAACCTACCTGAGAAAGCAGCAGAAGATGGGCCAAGTGCCTGGGCTACTGCTATCCAAGTGGAAATCCAGGCTCCTGATTCCTGGCTTCAGCCTGGCCCAACCCAAGTCATTGTGGCCATTTGGAAAGCAAACCAGCATCTGGACCCTCTCTCTCTCTCAATCTCTTCCTCTCTCCTTCTCTCTTTATCTCTCTCTTTCTATCTATGACTCTCCCTCTCTGCTTGTCATTCTATCTTTGAAAGAACTCCTATAAAACATAGGAGAGTTCAAGAAAGTGATGACACTGAAGCTTTTAAAAACAAAACCAAGAATCCGTTGTGAGAATTTCTGATGAAGGGCTTGACAATCCCCGCCAAGTTCATGGCCCAGAAAGCAAGGAGCGTTCTCTTTGCCAGGACAGAAGCAGGAAAGAGTCTTCCAGAACTGCTTTCCCCAACCCTCAGGCAGATTGTTCAGGGCGGCCCATCCATGCCCATAAACACCCAGGAAATAAGTGACGGATGCTAAGGAGCCTCTTCCAGTTTCACAACGAGGCTGCCCCAGGTCGGTTCTATTTGAGAGTTGGGTTGCAGAGGCTTCTCTGGGCTCTGTAACTAAGGGAGTGGCCGCAGCCTCTGTGCCTGTCTTGCCCAGCCACAGGGAGTCCCTCTGGAGTCTGTGCACCGGCCCACCACTCTGTTCCTCAGCGGTAGCATGGGCAGGAGGAACCTTTGCTTCTGAATGTTATTGGGAGATTTAATTAAGCACCATTTGAAATTTCTGAATGGAAATTGCCACATTAGTCATGATTATTATCCATTTTCTTTAAACATAGGGCCAACTGCTAAGCTGTTAGGCACAAGCATGGAGATTGCAAAAATATTCAAATATCCATTATCTGGGCCTGTGTTTGCCAAGCATCCTATCTAATCAGGGGAGGCCTACTGGAACAGATGGAGCTTACACTGGGCCTTTCTCAGCCAGGAAACTTGGACATGTCAGGACCGGGTGAATCCAAGTGCCAAATGTTGCCACCACTACAAAGAACTCATTTCTACTCAGCCAAAGCCTGATGGCTCTTGTTCTCCTCAAAGACTGCACGGGTTCCACCTGCAGCCTGTCTGTGACTTCTGCAGTGCAGAGCTAGGAGGGTGGACATTGGCTTTTTTTTGAGAGACAAAGACCCAGGGTGGTGTTGCATGTAACCAGAATCTTGCTCGGCTGTTTCCAGGCGACTGGACCTGACAGTGCAGTACCGGGAGGACAGGAACGCCTCTAAGAAGAGGGATGCTCTGAGCTGCTACTGCAGGTGCTTAAACATAGAGACAGAGCCTTCCTTTCAACTTCATATTTATGGGGAGTTTACAGTAAGCTTTGGAGCCAAAGGAAACAAAATTGGTAAACACAGTAAGTAATAGATTCAACAAATACAGCCAAGGATAAAGGACTAATTTACATTTAATGAGACAGCGATTGTTTATTAAATAAGAAATGGCTGTGCTTATGAAGATGGCCTGAAAGGTTTTTCAGGAGGAATACATTAAGCTTGGAAGAGATCTTTTCCATATTCAAAAGATGTGGCTGCAGAGATGGGGGGAGGGGGGAAGCCAGTAGAATGAATAAAAAATGTGGGAAGCTGATAACTTCTTCTGGAATTTAGGGCACTGGCCAACATGTAATGGAAAACAAATTCCACAAAAGGTTCTCCTCCTTGGGTGTTATACCACAGGCTGACCCCATGGGATTGATTTTTTTTTAAAAAAAAAATAGTATATGATTACTGGAGAATTGATGGCATGTTGGAACATATATTCTGGCCCTGACCTTGTATAATGGATTTTTGAATCAAAATTTCTTCAACTGTGTTTACAACTGTGGGGATCTGTGTTTGTGGCAGCTGTGTCTGTAATTTCTAAGTGAAGAAAAGCTGGGGTGTTCCATGGAGAAAGCTGGAAAACCCCAGAGCCTCCCACAGAAAACAGGCCAGGCGGAAGGCACGGGAGAGCTTCTCATCTCCGACTGGCAAAGGCTGACCGAGTCACAGGACCGGCCCTCAGCATTTATCTGCAGAATGTCTCGAAGACACGTGGCCCGGCAATTATGCTCATTCACTCCTGTAAACCTATCATTGTTCATCTTGCTCCTTCCCGTCTTGAACAGCACCATACACAGCATCCGAACAGCTAAATTTGAGTCCTGGTCTAGCACGAGTTGGCCGTGGCAGAACATTCTAGTTTTTACCAATATCCCTGTCTGTTTTAGTAGAGCCTGCATTTCCCAGCCACTTCTGCAGTCCAGTCGGCTGGGCCACCCTGCTGTGGACATTGCGAGGTGGGTGGGAGTGATGTGCCCGCCTTCAGGTCAAGTCCTTACAAAGAATAGATGTGTGGGGGCTGGCGCTGTGGCGTAGCGGGTTAAGCTGCCGCCTGCAGTGCTGGTGTCCGATACTGGCACTGGTTCAAGACTCGGCTGCTCCACTTCCAATCCAGCTCTCTGCTATGACCTGGGAAAGCAGTGGAAGATGATCCAAGTGCTTGGGCCCCTGCACCCACGTGGGAGACCCAGAAGAAGTTCCTGGCTCCAGGCTTCGGATTGGCACAGCTCCGGCCATTGCAGCCAACAGCAAAGAGAAGACCTCTCTATTTCTTTCTCTCTCTCTCTGCCTCTCCTTCCTTCTCTGTGTAACTCTCACTTTCAAATAAATAAATGAATCTTTAAAAAATAAAAGAATAGATGTGTGATTCCTTCCCTGGTGTCTGGGTCATGTGTGTGATGGTATGTGCTGAAGCAGCCCCTTTGGAACTAGAGTTAAAGACTGACTCTCAGACACACTCCACCATTTCTAGCTGCTCTTCCTGCTTGAATGGGAAATACATTTCAACCATTATTGAGCCCCTGCATTAACAAGGGATGACCTCATCCCAGGGTCTTAGCCTATGTCCTGACCAATATGAACTCAGGTTATAATCGTGTTGAAAACCAAGATACTATGTGATGCATTTTACCTCGGTCTTAGACACAAGTTTATTAAAAGCTAGACCTAGATCTAATAAACCTGAGGCTGTGAGCTGCCTGTGCCATGCTTTTCCCCCAAAGGTATCAAGGACACAGTTAGGAATAAAGGGCACAAGAAATAGAGCATTTCCCTAATGCAGACAAGGAGGTGCTGGTTGTTTCATGGAGAAACACCAGACTGAAACATCAACGGTAGTTTATATGTTGGTGTTACACAAAGCACACTGTTTGGAATCACCACATGTTTTGCTAAAATGAAGAAGGAAATGTGTAGATTGGGACTTTGGATACATGGCCATAAATGTGCAGACACGAGGCTGGCTTATCAAGAGAAATCCAAGTGAGCCAGAAAAACAAAACAAAACAAACAAACAAACAAATCCACCTGGTTAGATGAAACACTTAAGCAGAAGCAAACTTCATCCTTGCTCTTCTATTTTACATTCTGTACCATGCATCTCATGATTGTCTTTCCATGACATTTTTAAATTTGATTTTTATTAAGAAAACGTTCAAACATCACAGAAAAATTATAAAAGAAAGCCAGACATCCATCACTGGGGTTCAATAATAATCACGATCTTGCTGCCTTTGCTTTTCTATCTGTATTTTTTTTTTCTTGTGATTTTTTGCATTCTGAGAGCAGCATGAGGCCCTTAGAGTGGTGAGTCAGAAGCTTGGAGCCCTTCCTCCAATAGGTACAAGCCCTCCTCAGGGTGTGTGGAGACCCTCATAGAGACTTAAGGGGGCAGGGACTCTGTCCTCGCTCCCCAGAATGAGCCCTCTGCTCTTGAAGACCCCAGCAGGGTGAGCTGAGATCCTGATGGCATCTAACTGACTCTGCAACTCCCTGCTTTCCGGGTTAAGGCATGGGCCACTTGGATTAGAGGATAATGCCGGCTCCATTTGCAAATGATATTCTAAAATTCTCGAGGATCCCCTGGAACCTGCTTTCATAATGGGATGAGCATACTCATGAAGAGAGGGGGAAATTCTGGCAACTTGAGAGCAAAACAGATTTGCAGCTTTAGGCAAAGGAGATGAAGCAATAGAGGCTTTTTGAATAATAAGATCAGTAGTGGGGCTGGTATTGTGGGGTAGTGGATAAAGCTGCTGCCTGCAGTGCTGGCATCCCATATGGGCACCAGTTCGAGACCCGGATGCTCCATTTCTAATCCAGCTCTCTGCTATGGCCTGCGGAAGCAGTAGAAAATGGCTCAAGTCCTTGGCCCCCCTGCACCTGCATGGGAGACCTGGAAGAAACTCCCAGCTCCTGGCTTCAGATCAGCGGAGCTCCGACCAATTGGGGAGTGCACCAGTGGATGGAAGACCTCTCTCTCTCTCTCTCTCTCTCTCTCTCTCTCTCTCTGCCTCTCTTTCTCTCTGTGTGTAACTCTGAATTTCAAATAAAATGAATAAATCTTTAAAAAAAATAAGATCCGTAGCATTTTCCTATAAAATTCTCAGGGCTGTCCTTTAACTTCCTGACAATTTGAATAATCACTGGCTGCCAGACAATTATAGGTATTTTCAAGTCTCTGTGTCTTAAGCTAATCAGATAGGGAATGTCGAGTGTGCCAGCGGCTTTGAAAAGAGTTCAAGGCTGGATGAGCCACAGCAGGAAGGGCTACAGGGGGCTCTGTGCTACACTTGAGGCAGCAAGTAGAGGGTATACAAAAGAAAGATGGTGGCTGTAATGCCAGCCTGTGCCCACAACAACATCAAGCACACTGGGGTACAGAATGGTGTGTGTGTCCTAAGTGGCTGGACACACAGGAACAGATCTCAGTGTGTAAGATTCTCAGGTTTCTTGGGGGTGGTTCCCTCCTGTGTATGCCACACTACACAGAATGCATGAATGGAGGGTGGCAAGGATGGGTATTCTTGGCAGCTGACTTTCTTCCTTTTCAATGGCCTTGTGCAAAATTTCTAGCTGCAGCAGTACCATCCTCACAAGCTAAGCTGCATGCAGGGAAAAAAAATGAGATATGCCTTGGTCCCTGGGGCTTATCTCTTTTATATTCCAGTCTTCTCTTGACATTTGACACCTGACATTTCTCAGAGATGCAGGCGTGATGGACCACTATGCACCTCCCACCCCCCCACCCCTTGGTAGCTCCATTATCAAAAGGCTCCAAGAGGCATCTAATTGCACAAGACCGAACTGAATCAACAACAGGGTCCACTCTCTCGGGGAGGTGATATTCAAAAGCAGAGTTGCACACTCATTTGTGTCACATGATAGAGCTGAAAGAATGTGACCAAGTTAATTTTAAGAATGGGACTTCAGGATAGAAGTAAGATAAATCTTGGGAGTGGAGTAGGTTAAGTCTCTGTGGTGCCAGCATCCCATATGGGCTCCCATTCATGTCCCAGCTGCTCCACTTCTGATATAGCTCTTTGCTTATGGCCTGGGAAAAGAAGTAGAAGATGTCCCAAGTGCTTGGGCCCCTGCACCCACGTGGGAGACCAAGAAGAAACTCTTGGCTCCTGGCTTCAGATCTGCCCAGCTCTGTCTGTTGCATCTATTTGGGGAGTGAATCTGGGAATGGAAGACCTCTTTCTCTCTCTCTCTCCCTCTATCTGTCTGTAGGTCTGCCTCTCAAATAAATAAATAAATCTTTAAAGAAGAAAGAAAGAAGAAAGAAAGAAAGAAAGAAAGAAAGAAAGAAAGAAAGAAAGAAAGAAAGAAAGAAAGAAAGAAATTCGAAGTAAGAGGGGCCGGCGCTGTGGCGTAGTGAGTAAAGCTGTGGCCTGCGGTGCTGGCATCCCATATGGGCACTGTTTCAAGTCCCGGCTGCTCCACTTCCAATCCAGCTGTCTACTATGGCCTGGGAAAGCAGTAGAAGATGGCCCAAGTGCTGGGGCCCCTGTACCCACGTGGGAGGCCCAGAAGAAGCTCCTGGTTCCTGGTTTTGGATTGGTGCAGCTCTGGCTATTGTGGCCAATTGGGGAGTGAACCAGTCAATGAAAGACTTCTCTCTCTCTCTCTGCCTCTCCTTCTCTCTCTGTGTAACTCTTTCAAATAAATAAATAAATCTTTTAAAAATAGAAGTTCTGGGCACCTGGCTTCAGCCTTGTCCAGCCTTGGCCATTGCACCTGTTTGGGAAGTGAAATAGCAAATGGAAGCACTCTCTCTCTCTCTCTCTCTCTCTCTCTCTCCCTCTCGCTCTGCCTTTTAAATAAATAAGCACATCCTTAAAAAAACATTCTAATGTACTGAATAGTGTAGCTTAGCCTAGCCTACCTTTAATATACTCTAAACACCCAATTGCACCTACATCATCTAACACAAAGTCTGTTTTGTAACAAAGTATCTCATGTAAATCACTGGATACTTTACAAAAAATAAAAAGCAGAATGGTTGTATAGGCTGGCCTTCCCACTGTGGTAAGGTCAAAAAAGCAGTAAGTGGAGCCACCGTGAATCAGGGAGTGTCTGCATTGGTCAATGAACCCAGGCTTCCTGACAGAATAAGGCTCTGGGGGCATTTAAAGGTGGGAATACCTTGGCACCAGAAATTCGTCATGAAGACAAAACAAAACAAATCTCTCTCACATCTGCAAAAGGAGACTCTTGCCTGCTACCTTCAGAGAGGAAGGCTTGAAGAACAGAAAGGCAAAGCACCTTCCTCAGGGTTGAGGCACCCCAGACTAGGTGGAG
This sequence comes from Lepus europaeus, assembly GCF_033115175.1. Lineage (NCBI taxonomy): Eukaryota > Metazoa > Chordata > Mammalia > Lagomorpha > Leporidae > Lepus > Lepus europaeus. The sequence continues at coordinate 121,290,343 of NC_084833.1, read as the reverse complement.
CAGTTCCCATTGCTCTCTGAATCTCTTTTGCCTTTCTCTTTCCTTGGAGCCATGTCACAGAACAACTCATTTGTTGCAGAGAAAGCTCCATGCAACAAAGACACAGGCAACTATCTTGTTATCTTGCTTTAGGCATAACTTCTCTCTTCCCTAGGATGGTGCCAGAACAAGTGGGATAAGAGTCGTGTAAATATTAGCTTCAGAACACTCGGATGAGCTGCCCCCTGCCTGTCAGACTGGCTTTTGTAAAGAAAAAAGAATAAGTCACAGATCACCTGGAATCCCACTTTGCACACACACACACACACACTATGCAAACTCCAAGACAGTATACACACTTTCCTTTGCGTTTGGCCTCGGAATTGTACAATACGTAATGATAGTAGCTAACACAACATGGTCTTCCTATGTCTTCACATAGTTGTCAAAATGCCCTAAGAGATAGGAACAATTAAGTAGCCTTTTATATATAGCAGAATGCTGAGGCACAGAGAGCTAAGTACTTTGTACCAAGATTCACAACTTGTAAGAGACAGCACTGAGCTTTAAGTCAGGTTCTCTCACTTATCCGTTATTAAATAGCATTTCTGGTAAGAGTGTCATCTGAAGAATTAAATTATAATACTCTGCTTTTAATGGAGTCTGCACAGAAGAGTTACTTTGCCATCCTAGGAGTGACTGGCAGTATTCTGCACAGCTGGTTCCCCTGTCTGGGGGTGGAGGAAGAAGGCGGTGATGATTCTGTTGATTTTGATGGCCCGGCGCTTAACATGGGAAGGTGACTTGGGGATTGGATATGAGATTGACATCAGAGGCATCCTGGTGTCTAATCCTGCCTCCTGCGTGGGTTGTCACTCCTGTGCCAATCTTCCATCTCTGTTTTCCTTCAGCTTCAAGGACACCTTCTCCACCATGACAGCTCTCAGAACACAAACTTTCATCCATAAGAAACTGAACTAGCATGTCTTGGCAAACACAGACTCCTCTGGTTCTATCCCCCTGGGGATGGGTTTACCTCCTCTCCTGATGCCTATACAGAGCTAGAGGCCCCAGTTATCACCAGAGCCCACATCTCGCTGGAGTGTCACACTTCCCTGTTTGTCACCGTGGGGCCTGCATCTGGGGCCTCCACGAGCACCGTCACTCGTTGGCAGCTGGAGTTTTTCTATTAGGCCAGTTCCATAGGGGATGTGGCTGCCCTGGGGAAGAGATGCGATGACAGAAAGTGTGTTCTGTGCCCATGGGGCTGTCCTCCTCCTAGAGGACTGTGACTCTGACAAAGAAAAGAGGTCAAGAGCTTGGGCCTCTCGTGTCCGGGCAAGAGCAAGAAACACTCCTCTCCCCAGACACCAGCTGAAAATCGAAGCTGACAATTGAGCTGGGACCAATGGATGAAAGTGAAGAGAAAAAAAAAGATCCCAGGCTGTTCTGTACTTTCATACTTGATCCACTCCTAATTTCCCTGTAATTGGGTCCACCACAGGCTGCAAACTTTGGGGCTATATGGGCAATTCTGGACCATTAGTTGATGCTCCTGCACTGGATGGCTCTATTCCACAATCCATTCCATCAGCAAGAAAAGACCTGGGAACCACTAATGGGTTTCAAAGATTTTCACCACAGAATACTGCCTCCAATAGATTCAATTATCAGGACAGAATGACCGCCTTCTGTAATGGGATTCCCCTCAGTTACCCTGCCGTCTAAAAATCATCCAAAAAGAACCAAGCGAAATGGCACGAGGTACAAACCGACCATGACCACAGATCGGGAGCAACGTTTGTACTTTGACTATATTTACAACACATGTGGAATGAACTGTTTTTAACACTGGGTGATTGACAATATGTATGCCTTCCTCAAAAAGGGCCAAATTCTTTGGTCTTGCTAGGCTGGTTGCCCAGAGACACTCTGGGTTGTTTAATAGGAAGTTACATCCAGGACAGACGGCTTACCATAGACAGTTACTGTTTCCCAGTCACAAGAGCTGGGTTTGCGGAGCCTTCAGAAAGCAAAGCACAGCACATCAAAGAAGGTGAGTTTCTCCAAGAAATGAAGGAGTGGTGAGTATAGGTGAGTACAAGTGATTTAAAAAAAAAAAAGAAAACTTTGTTGAAACCTAATTGATACTGGCATATAACCAAGTCATGTCCACATTCAATTTAAATCCTGGTATCCATTTGCTTGTCACTTGGAAAATGGCCCAAAGCAAGGGAAAATCTGAACTAAATCAGCAGTTTAATTTATTTAGAAGCTACTTCCTGTCTTTCTACAGACTCATGAGTTCCTCCTTGATGAATATAAAAGTGTGTGTGTGTTTAAAGGTAGCCTAAGTGGCCTTTGTATATAAAACAAGAATACTGGTAACAGAACTTGTCCAAGGGTCTTGATTTTCCTTGCCAAAAGTCATATGTGACTAGACGTGTTTTCAGCCAACACCTGATATGCCCCTGTATATTGAAGGGATTTGCCTTCTTCAGAACATAACATAAGTCTCAAAGTAGCAGAGGGTCATCATTAAAATCACTAATTGTCCCTCATTCTTTCAATTACATTTATTGAGTGTATCTTTGATTTCAAGTGTTGTCCTAGGAGGTGTGGATTTAACCATGACAAAGCCACAATAGAGACCACACAATCTCAAAAGGGACACAGATTGGTCAGCATGTAATGGCCAAGGCGCATGATACACAACAAAATAAACGTAACTCCAATCTGTTGGAACAGTGAAAAGGAGGGAAGAGTTGATTTTTACAGAATTTAAAGGCTATTTGATTTGGGTCCTGAACAGTTGATAAGTGTGTAGGATTGGCCAAGCAAAGAATGGCAATGAAGATGTTAGCAGTTGAAGAAATCATAGGTTCATGATTTAAGAGAGCTTGAAATAACAAATATTGAACTCCACTGGAAACGAAAGTGAAAATATATGTGTGTCGTATGTTATAGACAATCCTTTGTACCATATGGAGAGATCTAAACTTGATTTTCCAGATGATGGAGGGTTGATGATGATCTTAGAACTATGAAATAACCTGAGAAGATTTGCATTTGAGGAGGGTCCTTCTGGGAGCAGGGAAGCAATGAAACTATGCGGAAGGGAAATGGAAACCAAACCAGCACAGCGTTTGGAAGCACTAGCCTGATACAGGTGCAAAATTATCAATGTTCTACTTTTTTTTAAGATTTATTTATTCACTTGAAAGTCAGAGTTACACAGAGAGAGAAGGAGAAGCAGAGAGAGAGAAAGAGAGTGAGAGAAAAAGTCTTCCATCCGCTGGTTCACTCCCCATATGGCTGCAATGGCTGGAGCTGTGCTGATCCGAAGCCAGGAGCCAGGAGCTTCTTCAGGGTCTCCCACGTGGGTGCAGGGACCCAAGAACTTGGGCCATCTTCTACTGCTTTCCCAGGCTATAGCAGAGAGTTGGATCAGAAGTGGAGCAGCCAGGACTAGAATTGGTGCCCATATGGGATGCCAGCACTGCAAGTGGCAGCTTTACCCGCTCTGCCACAGGGCCGGCCCTAAGATTTTATGGGTGGACATGCAAAGGTGAAGACAAGGTTCCAAAATGTGTAGGAGGTACAGGTCACTGGGTTTAGGACTAACCGGACATAAGCAATGCGAGAGAAGGAAGAGAGAGGATGGCTTCCAGAACAGGATGGTGCCGCCATTTTTACAATGAGGAAACACAAGACAGGGACAGACTTGAAAGTCAGAAATGTGGAGTTCATTAGGAGAAGCTATCTGAGAAGCCATTGAAGATGGATGTGAAGGAGGGAATTGGTCTGTGCTCGCCTTCAGATTATTTTAAGCCTTTAAAAAACCTTGTAGAGGGGCCGGCGCTATGGCCCAGTAGGTTAAGCAGCCGCCTGTAGTGCTGGCATTCCATATGGGCACTGGGTCGTGTCCTGGCTCCTCCACTTCAATCCAGCTCTCTGCTATGGCCTTGGAAAGCAGTGGAAGATGGCCCAAGTCGTTGGGCCCCCGCACCCACGTGGGAGACATATAGGAGGCTCCTTGGTCCTAGCTCCTGGCTTCAGATAGGCGCAGCTCCAGCCATTGCAGCCATTTGGGAGTGAACCAGTGGATGGAAGACCTCTCTTTCTGTCTCTCCCTCTGTCTGTAACTCTTACCTCTCAAATAAATAAGTCCTAAAAAAAAAAAACAAACAAACTTGTGAAATACACAGTGTGGAAGTAGGACTTTAAGAAATTCAGATAAGTTTATTTTGGATTAAAATAATTATTAGCTCCATGCATAGTTTTTTTTTTTTTTAAATAGGGCAAGTTTAATGTAACAAATTGTTAACTCTAATGTAGCTTTTTTAAATTCTTTTTTTTTTTTTTGACAGGCAGAGTTAGACAATGAGAGAGAGAGACAGAGAGAAAGGTCTTCCTTCCATTTGGTTTGCCCCCCAAATGGCCACTACGGCCGACGCGCTGTGCCGATCCGAAGCCAGGAGCCAGGTGCTTCCTCCTGGTCTCCCATGCAGGTGCAGAGGCCCAAGCACTTGGGCCATCCTTCACTGCCTTCCCGGGCCACAGCAGAGAGCTGGACTAGAAGAGGAGCAACTGGGACAGAACCGGCACCCCAACCGGGACTAGAACCCGGAGTGCTAGCGTCACAGGTGGAGGATTAGCCTAGTGAGCCGTGGCACTGGTCAATAGTTTTTTATAATATACATTTTCATGAACTTTCTGATAGTCCATGTACACATGGGTTTCAAATATATTTGCACCAAAATAAACTTATCTTTTGATCCCATTTTTCATGAACTTTTTGGAGTTTCCTCATACATAAGAAATGTACAAAATATAGAGGGACAGCCAGATGAATTATTATAAATTGGACACCCTTGTTGCCACCATTGAGATAAGAAAAAGAGCCCTGTCATTTGGCCCCAGAAGCCCTCATGTCCTCCTGTGCCCGTTTTTGCCATCACATACACCCTCTCCTCACCAAGCATACCCCTATTCTAAATTTTATCTTAGAGGTATGCATTCTTAAACATTGAGAGTTTCATTTTGCCAGTTTGGGGATGCTACTGAGCCTGCATTCCTTGTGTAAGTCACCCTTGTTGTCAGTAGCTGGGATTTAAAAATTTTCAACACTGCTTGACATTCCATCAAATGGATATACCACAGTATGTGTCTTCACGCTACAGTGACAGGCATTTGCATTGTCTCTACCTAAAGGCCACTTTAAATGACATTGCCAGGAACATCCCACACAGGTCCCTTGTTCCATATAAACACACATTTATAGCAAGGCATGCAATTTCTGGATCATATGGTATACATATATTAAACTTTAATAGAAAAAGGCAAATTATTTTTCAGTGTAATGCTACCTCTGTCTGTGTGCTCCCATAACACCACATCCTGTGATATACTTGGCATTGTCAGGGTTTATTCTTTTTTCTTTTGTTAAAAATAATTATTTATTTGAGAGAGAGAGAGAGAGGGAGGGAGAGAGATAGAGAGAGAGAGAGAGCTTCCAACCACTGGTTCATTCCCCGAAAGACCACAGCAGCTAGGTCTGGGACAGATCAAAGCCAGGAACCAGGAATTCCATATGGGTCTCAGGGACTTAAGTACCTGAGCCATCATCACTGTTTCCCAGGCGTAATAGAAAGGAACTGGATGGATACTGGAGTAGCTGAGACTCGAACCAGAACTCCAGTATGCAACACAGCATCCCAAGCATTGTCTTAACCCGCTGTGTGCCACAACACCTGCCTCTGTCAGTGTTCTTTTCTGCTCTCTCTCTCTCTCTCTCTCTCTTCCCTTTCCTTTTCTTCCCTGCTCCTCTTTCCCCTTCTGTGTACCTCTTCTTTTCTTCCCCCTTTCCTTCTTTCCTTTTTCATTCTGTTGGGTGTGTCACTATTTTAATTTTTTTTTAAATTTATTTGACAGGCAGAGTTAGATAGTGAGAGAGAGACAGAGAGAAAGGTCTTCCTTCCATTGGTTCACTCCCCAAATGGCTGCTACTGCCGGCACTGTGCTGATCTGAAGCCAGGAGCCAGGTGCTTCCTCCTGGTCTCCCATGCGGGTGCAGGGCCCAAGCACTTGGGCCATCCTCTACTGCCTTCCGGGACCACAGCAGAGAGCTGGACTGGAAGAAGAGCAACCGGGACTAGAACCCGGCACCCATACGGGATGCCGGCACCGCAGGTGGAGGATTAACCAAGTGAGCCATGGTGCCGGCCCCTTAATTATGGTCTTAATTTGCCTCTCTCTGATATCTAAGGAGGTTGATTTGACCTTTTGGATCCTCATTGATAAAATGCCTGGGTAAGTCTTTTGCTCACTGGAGCTTAATATTTAGAGCTGCCTGCAACAATTCCAGTCACCAGGAAGCTTCAGTGCCCTGCCAGTTGAGACCACTAGAGTTAGTCGAAGAGGTCTGCCTTTTCTTCTCTCTCCAGGGCGTTGTTGTCATGACATGAGAGTTTACATTCAAAAATTAGGGACTGGCACTGCCGTGTAGCATGTTAAGCTGCTGCGTGTGATGCCAGCATCCCATAGGGGCACCAGTTTGAGTGCTAGTTGCTCCACACCTTATCCAGCTCTCTGCTAGTGTTCCTGGGAAAGCCATCCATGTGGGGGACCCATATGGAATTCCTGGCTCCTGGATTTAACCTGGTCCAACCCCAACTGTTGTGGCCACTTGGGGGAGTGAACCAGCGGAGAGAGGATTTCTCTCTCTGTCGCACCTTCTACATAACTCTTTCAAATAAATAAATCTTAAAAAAATTATCATAGCCTCCTGGCTGCCTGTAGCTCCCTGCCTTTTTGGTTCCCAGAGGCCCAAGGTGTACTGTTTCAGCCATGGGTCCTGTCCTGTGTCACCTTCTCTGATCACCTGGGGGAACTCTCTATAAGGACATCTGCTAGTCTTCTCAAAGGCAGAGCAACAGGCAGGAAAGGGTCCAGGTGAATTAGTAATTTATCAACAGAGGAGAGACCTGCATAAAGGATTCTTGAACATTTGCAAGGATGTGAACGGCAGATATAAAGAAAAAATGGTGGGCAAGTTGGTTCATGGTTTCTTGTGCTTGAAACACATCAGTTTTAACAAAGCTAAATTGATTTCTCAGCTGCAAGGCTTCCTGGAGCCTTTATGTACACTGAGAATTGCATTTCCTAGTGGGAGATAATAGGAGATACCGTGTTCTCAAACTTCTTTGACCATTGCTATTGTGAGTTTTTGTTTTGTTTTGCTTTGAGGCGTATCTTACTGTATGGCCACATTAGATGGATTCTTTTCGCCACCAACGTCCATTCTTATTTGCAAGATCCTGAGAGATTAATGTTCCCTCGACTGCTTTCCTTTATGAGCTGTGGTATCTTCATATCGTGATTGCTCAACTCTCTAAAGGTCACTGTGAATCTCTCTCAACCTCTCCTCCCTATGCGATGGTAAGGAGGAAAGATTAGATACAAGGGCCCCAGAGTCCACAGCTTGGGTCTGAATGCAGGTTTTTCCACTGCCTCTTGGAGAGCCTGGATGAACTCCTTCCCATCCCTAAGCCACAGTTCCTCACCTGGAGAAAGTGGCAGAAGAGTATCTATGGCATAGGGCTGTGTTTGCTGTTGTTTCTGAGGCTTAATTAATACATCTCATGTAATGTGTTTAGAACAGTGCTTGATACATAGTAAATATTTAATGTAGTTATCTGTCGTTCTTGCTTTTTTCTCCTCCTGCAGTTCCCTGATGCCCAGGTTCGGAGCCTCTTGCCTCCCCTGGAGCAAGACAAGCACCATGAGCCCTGAGGACATGGAATAAGAGTTCTGCTGGTTTGACTGTGCCCCAAGCACACACAAAAATGGGCACACGTGCACAGGAGAAAGGCAGTGCCCTAACGTGCCGTGCTGGCTGTCATTTGAAAGATGAATCTTCATTGTTAGTGTTAGAATGTTAATCATCTTTGGGGCAGAATTTAATTTCCTCATGTGAATATTTTATTTTTTTCCAAGGCTCTTCACTAATGAAGATTTTTTTTTTTTTAAGGCTGCATGTCATAGCTTTGAATAACCTTCAACACAAGGAATCTGTCTTTGATTGAGTATGCTTTCTCAGTGTCCAGGGCACAGGTACACAGAGGGGAAAAGCCTTGTGTACCAGAAACTCAGTCCTTTGTGACATGGGAGAGATGACTGCCCTCCCTGGGAGTATAGCTTTGTCAAGAAATTAAGAAATTAAAGATATAATAACTCAATAACTGCTTCATGGACTTGTCATGGAATAATCTTCCAATGGAACGTTTAGCTTAGTGGTTGACATCTTATAGCAGTTGATAACACTGTGGTCCTTTCTCTCCTGTCTACAAAGTTTGGGGAGCCCTTCTGAGACTGGAGTGTCTTCTGCAAAGGGGTGTGACCCCCAGTTACATATTTCTCAATTACAATGTGTTCAGTAGAGTTCTCATAGGCACCCTAATGTGTGGATGCAGGGTCATTTCCCAATTAAAGGCCCAGCTCCCATGCTTGCATCTTCTACCCTCAAACTCTAGAATGGGATCCAAGGACATTGCAGTAAGGGCTGCAGCTTCCCACCCTAACCTGCTACTGAACTGGTCCCATAGTTTTCTGGGCACTAAGAATAGTAGTGAATACTGGAAGGTAGACATGAGGAGCTTGTCTACCTCTGGTCTATTCATTCATTCACACTTTTAGCCATGGACTATTTTAGTAAAATAGTATGGTCTTACCTATGGCGCCATCTTAGGCTCTGGCCCCATCACCATTTTGTACAATAACCTTCATTCTAAGCCCAGCCTGGTTCACTAGAAGTCAGGTGACCAAATGGCCCAATCACAAGTATCAGCTCCACCTCCACCCTAATGGGATTTGCTGCTCCCACTTCCTTACCTCTGCAAAGCTACCTAAGACCTGTTCTAGTACAGGCTGCTGTTCCCTCGTGCACAGGGAGGCCGCCTGTCGGGTTTTCCCCACCTGACAATAAACATTTTCCCTTACTCTGGTGTTCAGTGTGTTTTGTGGTGGCCTTTCTTTTCAGACTATACATAAGCACCACAAGTAAAAGAATGATGTGAAGATGAAGATTCTGCCTTCAAGGACGTGCAGTTCTGGGGGCAATCGGGTCATTGGCTAGCATGTTGTTTATTACTATAGCTTCCTCGTTGTCACCCTCTCTGCACCAGAGTTCCACATGCCTAAGCATTTGATAACTAGTCTTAACTGGTTCATGGCAACAATTCGCTCCTAGCTTGTTTCTTTTCATTTGATGGACATGCTGCCTGCTGGATTTAGTGGCTAAGAGACGTGGATCAGTGTGCGCATTTGCTGCATATCACATAAACAAAGTCAGCCCCTCACCTTCTCCCCAGCCCTCCCCCCAGGCAGTCCTTTCAGATCAGCATGGAGAGAAGTCTGGATGAGGCATGCAGGCTTTGCAGTACCCACTCCACCAGTGGGAATTGGCACACCTTTGTGTTGCAGGAAGCCTTGTCAGCATCACATTTAATCTAAATGTTATCATGATTATGATAACTTTACTTTTACATAGCATGGAGTCTCTGGAGAGAAAAGAGCATCGTGGATATAAAAGACAATGAGGAGCTCCGCTGGCCCTCCCTTCTGGGTGGATAGGTATTCATTTCTTCATCCCTTTTCTGGATTCATCCCTTGAGGCATCACTGGGAGGTACTGCCTGGGAGCTATTTCTTTCCTGGGTGGGATTGATTTAGAAAAAGGTAGAAGAGGAAGATGGGGGAGGCAAAACACAACACGTCTGTGGCCAAAGGGCAAAATGCTTGTGAAGATTAAAGAAGGAAAGGAGGTAGGATTTATTAGCTCCCCAGTAAAATCCAAATTCTCTGCTGCTTGCTCTACTTATAATTTAACAGTCACTAAAATTCCTGAAGAAGTGTTATTTATCCCTTGTTTTACAGTCATGGAAACAGAAGCGCATTTGAATTCAGGAACTTGCCCAAGGTCACTACATTAATATGTGGTAGATGAGAGTCTGAGCCACTCTGTCTCTTTCCAAAGTTTCTGCTCCTCTTGCTGTGATCAGAAACAAGGTTGGGGTTTTATTTGGGCACCTCTGGGCATGACCCTAATCAGCCATCCACTGCCTAGCACTGAGATGGGAGGTCTGACAGATGCCCCAAACCTACAGCCTGGCTTCTACCTTCAAAGATTTTCAAGAAGAGAAACAGACTGGGTGTGCAGGGCCCAGAGCAGCCCACCTATTGCAGGTTGAGTCAGGTGTGATGGTGTGGCGAGTTCTGTGGAAGTTAAGGGCACAAGGAGAACACCAGGAACCTTGGAGGACGAAGACTACGGCAGGAAAACAGAGAGGAAAGCATTTTGGAAAGGGAGGACTATAACCTAGGGATGGGACTGGGACGTTTCCAGACAGGAAAAAGCAGCCCTAGCTGGAGCCAGCTAGGACACAGGAATGTAGGAGACAGACCCCTATGGCCAGGGAAGTTAGCTTAGAAAGAGATGAGAGCTACAACTTGAGAAGCAGTGGAAAGAAAGAGAAAGGGTCCCCCTGGGCCCTCCACCTTCCTCTGAAATCCTGAAGTCAATTTGTTCTTATTCCTTCCTAGGGGCATGAGGCAGCTTTGCAGAGACCTGGGCTCGGTGCCGTGGCTCCTGGTTTATGTGACTGCTCCATTTCCATTCTTCCACTGGCCAGGCAGCTGCAGAGCCTGCTGGTCCCTCCTGTTGCTGGGGCACATGGTGGAGGCTGACAGAAGGGCAGGGAATGAGAGGAGTGGGCAGCTCAGTGCATGGGCCTTGGCGAGAAGGGCAGCCTGGGCCGCCCGGAAACATGGCGTCCTTTATTGCAGCCAGGGGTTGACAGGCATTTTTTTGGCAGTTGTAGAAGGCCCTGCTGTGCAGAACATTGAAAAGAAAAGGAGGCGTTTTGAAATGGAACAACAGGGAAAAGGGACAAGAATCATGGACAGAGTGGTGATGCTCAGAGTGGCCGGGGACGTTCCTTCTGTTGAGTGCCATGTGGACCGATGGAAAAACAAAATCAACAAAGTGTTACTCAGAGGTTAGAGATAACGTGGTCTAGTTTATTACAGAAACAGAAAAGCTTGTACTCAACCTACTGTAAAGTGAAGCGATGGGGCTGGCATTGAGGGGTGGGGTAGCTTGCGGTGCAGTGGCTAAAGCCACCATTTGTCATGCTGGCTCCTGTTGGAGTCCTGGCTACACCTTTTCCCATCAGCTTCCTGCCAGTGCTCCTGAGAAGGCAGTGGGAGATGGTTCAAGTACCTTGGGCTCCTGCCACTCACATAGGGAGACCTGGATGGAGTTCCTGGCCCCTGGTTTCAGCCTGATCAGTTTTGGTTCTTGCAGCCATTTTGGAGGTGAACCAGCAAATGGAAGATTTCTGTCCCTCTCCGTCTTTGCTTCTTTCTCTGTCACTCTTTCATATAAATAAAACATAAAATAAAGGGACAAGAAACAAAATTTTAGGTCGGTGCTGTCACGTAGTAGGTTAAGCCTCTGCCTGCGACACTGGCATCCCATATGGGCACCAGTTTGTGTCCCGGTTGCTCCTCTTCCAATCCAGCTCTTTACTAATGAGCCTGGGAAAGCACTGAACCATGGTCCAAGTGCTTGGGCCTCTGCACCCACATGGGAGGCCTGGAAGAAGCTCCTGGTTCCTGGCTTCAACCTGGCCCAGCCCCAGCCATTGAGGCCATTTGAAGAGTGAACCAGTGGATGAAGACCTTTCTCTGTCTCTCCCTCCCCCTGTCTGTGACTCTGACTTTCAAATAAACACATTTTAATTTTTTTATTTAAAAAAATCCATAAATCTTCATTCATGCAATTCGTATCAGGCTAATGTTCTGCTTTACAATGCTTCCTGTCACCCCATTTTCAAAAAGAAGACAGCGCCTGGTGCATGATGTGCACATGAGGTTGAACTTGGTAGCATTGCTTTCTTTTTAAAGATTTATTTATATATTTGAAAGTCAGGGTTACACAGTGAGAAGAGAGGCAAAGAGAGAGAGAGAGAGAGAGGTCTTCCATCCAATGGTTCACTCCGCAATTGGCTGCAATGGCCGGAACTGTGCTGATCTGAAGCCAGGAGCCAGGAGCCTCTTCTGGGTCTCCCACGTGGGTGCAGGGGTCCAAGGACTTGGGCCATCTTCTACTGCTTTCCCAGGCCATAGCAGAGAGCTGGATCAGAAGTGGAGCAGCCAGGGCTTGAACTGGCGTCCATATGGGATGCCGGCGCTTCAGGCCGGGGCATTAACCTGCTGTGCCACAGCACCAGCCCTGGTAGCATTGCTTTTTAACACAAGTAAGTCATAGTTAGAGCAGTAGGAGCAATGTGAACGCCCCCCTCTCGTTCTAGGACTGCTCAATCCTAGAAGCTGTTGACATCTCTAGATGCTGACCAGGTTCCTGATGATCCAATCTGGCAGCCACTTCTGGGATCACATCTACTCCATGCCCTCCCCAGCCAGGTTAGAGATTTGCAGAAATTCAAAGGTTGCAGCCCATCTCATGCCCTCTGGTTTTTGCTCAGGCAACTCCCTCTGGCTTAGACCCCACCCTTGGGGGCCAGCACTGTGGCCTAGTAGGCTAAGCCTCTGCCTGCAGTCCCAGCATCCCACAGGGGTGCCGGTTCATGTCCCGGCTGCTAGTTCTCTGATCCAGCTCTCTGCTAATGGCCTGGGACAGCAGTGGAAGGTGGCCCAAGCACTTGTGGGAGACCCAGAGGAAACTCCTGGCTCTGGGTTTTAGCCTAGCCCAGCTCTGGACATTGTGACCACTTAGGGAGTGAACCAGTGGATGGAAAACCTTTCTGTCTCTCCCTGTCTATGACTATACCTATCAAATAAATACAAATTAAAAAAAAAAACTTAAAAAAATTAAAACCCCATCCTCTCACCCTGTACATGGTGACCTGGCACTCACTTCATATTCAGCCTGATGCCACTTTTTGCCAAGTGACGGTCCCTGACATGCCACCATAACCAGCTCCTCCCCTTCTTTAACGTCTCATCAGGTCCTGTGAGAGCTCAACACTGTCTTTGATTCCAGCTCGAGTCTCTCTCTCCTCTCTGACTCAGTTTACTTGAGAGCAGACATTTTCTAGTCATCTCTGTATTTGGAGAACTTAGCAAAGAGATTGGTGAGGAGTAGGAGTTGAGTAGATTTTGGGGGAATGAATGAATGGATGGGACAGATGAATGAATGCATGTGTTAAACGTATCAAGTTAAGTTTAAGAATACCTTTCCATTTCTCATTTTCATCAAAAGGAAAGAGAATGAGACGGATGAGAGTAAAAGAAAAGGAAAAAGTATAGAAAAACAAAAGCTGGAGAAAGACCAGTAGTCACAGGGACACACACGAGACAACAGAACAAAGACACGGGGGGAGAGTTGGTACATTTAAAATGACATTGAGATTTGCCATTCTTGTTACCCTCAATTCACTGCTTGGATCTGTTTAGAAGAAGCCATGGAGATGATGTGACCTTTCTTAGTTCTCAGGGTTCTCTTCATTCTCAAACTCAGAGAGCGCATTCTGGGTGGGTTAGATGGAGCAGTGGGCCCAGGAAGACAGTACTGCCTGACCTGCAGTGACTGTGCTAGGGCAACTCTTACTCTTGTAGACAGGTGCACTATATTCTGTAAGAAGAAGATGCGGTGACAACTAAGTCACAATAGATTGCAAGGGGCCTGGGGTCCCCCAGTTAAGAACCAAGCTACAGATGAATTCTGTTGCCACAGGGACCTGCCCTCTTCCCAAGACAGACTCTGTCGCCTGCCACAGGGTCACTGCGGTAGATGGCCAGTGCTCCACTCCCACAACTCAGCTCTAGCAAACAGCCTCCCCAAGGAGGAGGTCTGAGAGCCTCAGGCCTATTCATTGTGATTCCCTGGGTATATCCAGGGCCACAGAGCACAAATAAACTATTCTCCAAATTTAGACATGTACTCAAAAGAGAGGTTGTTGGTGTAACTATGTTTAATTGCCATGTTCCCTGGAACTCCAGAAAGAATGTTCCAGATGTGGTAAGAATGTTCCAGATCCAGTAAGAAGGTTCCGGATCCAGTAAGAATGTTCCGGATCTAGTAAGAATGTTCCGGATTCTGTATCCTTGTGCCACCACAGAGCTCAACTCTTCTTCTGCCTCCTTGGACCTGGCAACCTCACCCTAGGAAGCAGCTTTGAATCAGGAGATCACATCCAGGGCTAGAGACGGGCAAGAGCTTCTGGAACATGAGACAAAGGGATGGCAGCAGGGCTGATTTGGGAGTGGGGCGGAAATGTTTGTGCACCAGGAGCAGAAGAGAATGAAATCTGAGAAGCAGCTGGAGATGGAGGAGCGGGGGACAGCGGCAGAGCGGGGTCAGACCAGCGGGGGACTCAGCCCTGCCTCCGGGTAGGACAAAGGGAGACTCTCTTCCTCCCTTACACATGTCTGTTGTCATCTAATTTTTCAAAGGAAATTGTATTACTTTGAAATTGGGAGAGGAAAAAAAAAGGGTAAAAATCAGAAAAAAAAAAAAAAAAACAGGAAAATGAGTGTAGCCCTGTGCACTGGAGAGAGCCGTCTGGGAATCTCCAAACCCTGGCAGCCCCTGTGCTGGCAGGGGTGTGACCTTGGCCTTTCTTTATTTGCTGAGAGGTCACCCAGAGCGCACTCAAGCAGCACTGGGGTGGGGGTGGGGGCTGAGGAGCAAGGCGTCTCTTGGAGTGACAGCCTGAGTCCCTTTGCAGGGAAAGGAGGAGAGGCCACCTGCCTGGTATGTTTGCTAACACGCGGGCGCTGCGGCCTGTAATCATCATTAGCTCTCTTTGGTGTTTACTGACTGTTATTAATTAGAATGAGCAAACTTGGCATTAATGCGCCAGCCATAAGGATGAAGGCTCTGACTGCACAGCCATCCTGCGCAAGCGGTGAGGCTGGGACTCATTTACCAACTGTTTGGTCACAGGCACCTGCCGACGAGGATGGAGCAAAGGAGGGGGCCCGGACCTGTGTCTCTCTGGAAGTCCAGAATCAAGGGGAGCTGTGCCAGGGCCAAGGGGAACAGTGTCTTCTCCCAACCTGTATGGGAGCTGTTAGCAGTCTGGAGACTCTGCAAAAGCAGTCAAGGCAAATCCGTAGGGCGTGTGGTCATCAAACAGAGTTTTATTATTTTTTTATTTGTTTAACTATTTTATGTATTTATGTGAAAGCCGGAGTTTCAGAGAGGGCGAGACAGAGAAAAGAGAGAGAGAGAGAGAGAGAGAGAAGAGAGAATCTTCCATCCTCTGGTTCACTCCCCAGACGGTTGCAATGGCCAGCACTGGACCAGGCTGAAGCCAGGAGACAGCTACTGGCAGAGGTTTCTTTGGCTTGGGCCACAGCATCTTTCTACCTGCTCAGAAAACGATCACAGACATGGCCTCCTTCACAGGCTAGGGGACAAGTGTCCTTTAGACTCTGCCTCCCGATGGCTCTCGGGTAAGAGGCTGGGGGTGCACAGCTAGGTGCTCAGTGAAGGAAAGCATTCCCATCGCACTGATCCTTGCAGAATGTGTGCACCCTCTTTTTTTTTTGCAAGTGACACTGCACCTGGGTGTTTCCTCCCCTAACAGGTCAGCTGCCACTCTGTGGGAAATTGGGAAGACAGGAGAGAGGGAGGAATACGTCCACTAGAAAAGGGTTATTTTCTTCCTGCGTCGTTCAGTAGACTGGATGGCGAGAGGATTCTCTAGAGAAAATGGCCAAGTTGCAGCTGACTCACAAGTAGAACTCGTGAGAGACCTAGGCAGAGAAATTCGTTCTGTCCAGGGAGTCACACGCTCACCCTTGGCTGCCTGAAATAGGCAATGTCAGAGACAGCTGTGTGGGCAAAGTGTACACGGGAAAGGGCATCGGGGATGTGCCCGCCAAGCTCTGGGTCCTTATTTGGAGCTGTTTTGGGAGTCGCTGTACTTTCCCAGGGGATCTGGAAATAGGCCAGGCACACTCTTAAGGCTCAAGTCCATGTAGGACAGAGAGCTGACAAGGAGCTAGGCGCAGTGGTTCCTCACCCAGGCTCCTCTTCCTTCCCTCTTTGGCTTGCATGGGACTCAGTCTGGGTGATGTGTGTTCTGACGGCCTCTGCTGCCGTGGACACTTTGATTCGTCATTGAAAGTGGGGAGGTGGGGGTTGTAAAAGTAGGGGGAGTTCATAGGTGAGGAACGTGAGATTGAAGGTAGGTTAGGGTAGCTGCAGACTGGGGGGAGGGAGGCTGAGGCTCTGTATCACCAAAGGAGCCAGAGGCTCTTAAAGAAGTCATAGAGGAAAGACAGCTCCCCGTGTCTGAGGTCTCAGCTACCACGGTGGAGCACAGCCCTGTGGTCACCAAGGGAGCCGGGGAGCACTGTCGCTGTCACATGTCAAACACATGCAGGTTCACAGTGCAGCTCTGACGAGGCGCTCCTTTCTGCCTCCTTGTCTTTTCAGATGCTTTGTGCGCTGCTGGAAATCTAGGCACCTCGTAGGCATTTGGAGAAATTCGCTTTGCTTCAAATCTCATCTCAAAAGCCGCCCCCGTGAGGCTCCCTCGATCCTCCATGCTGCACTGGGCTTCTGCCTCCTCCATAGGCTTATTAGACCTCGCATGCTACTTGCATGCAAACAAAGCATGGAAATAGGGTGGATAGTGCTTCTGGTTTGTTTATGAGCTGTTCAAGGTCAATACTTATCTTTTATTTATCTCTCAAACCCTCTAGATCCAGGGCCTGGCATGCTATAGGTACCAGTGAATGAAGCTAAGGTTTTCTGAACTTCTATTAAAAGTGTACTGTTGGGGCTGGCACTGTGGCGTGCCTGGTAAAGCCACTTTCTGCAGTGCTGGCATCTAATATAGGTGCTGGTTCAAGTCCCAGCTTCTCCACTTCTGATCCAGCTCTGTGCTATGGCCTGGGAAAGCAGTAGCAGATGGCTCAAGTCCTTAGGACCCTGCACCCATGTGAGAGATCCAGAAGAAGCTCCTGGCTCCTGGCTTTGGATCAGCTCAGCTCTGGCCATGTGGCCAACTTGGGAGTGAACCAACAGATGGAAGACCTCTCTCTCTCTCTCTCTCTCTCTCTCTCTGCCTCTGCCTTTCAAATAAACAAACAAGTCTTAAAAAAAAAAAACTGCATTGGTGTTCACTTACAAGAACAGAAAAGGTAGTTGATATTGAGTCAAGCAAACAGGAATAAATCTTTTATTTTTTTGAGAGTGGGGAGTGTCTGTTTATTCATTTCATTCATTCATTCAAGAGAGAGATAGACAAACATTTGGAAAACACTTCCATCCACTCAACAAATGCACATGAGCCAGGTCAAAGACAAGAGCAAGGAACTCAACCCAGGTCTCCCACGTGGGTGGCACCCAAGCACTTGGGCCATCACCTGCTGCCTCCCAAGGTTTGCATTAGCAGGAAGTTGGAGTCAGCAGCCAGAGAAAGGAGCTGACTCCGGTCACTAGGACACTGGGCCGAGGGTGTTTCAACCCATATCCTAACTGTAAGGTCAAACATGAACCCTGGAAATAAAACTGTTGAAGGTAATTTAGATAGTAGAGGATGGAGGGAGTGGGAGTGGGGGAGAGAGAAGAAGCGATGCTTGTTTAACAGCTATGACTTACCTAGTGCAACGTTCGTCTTTTAGATACGTCATTTAATTCAACCCTTACTGCTATGCTCACAGGCAGATATCATCATCACCCTGACTTCTTAGCTGTTATTGAGCTCTTTTCTCTGTGGACCCCAGCTGAGGTCTCAGAATTTGCACAGAAACTATACACGAGTCTACAGTTCTTATGGGATAAGCATCTTGCTTCTTAGAATTCCAATAGTTCAGCTGGAATTGAAAGTCTGGTCTGTGTAGCTCGTAGATCTGTTCTTTTTCCTTTTTGTAGATGACAGATGCTCCACCAGAAGAGCTGGACCAGGATACTCCTAGGTCTCCACGATGCAACCAAAGAAGGGCATCCTGGGAAAACTAGCTACTGTGAAGCATTCTGGGGCCTCCAAATAGCCTTTGATGATGTTTAACACACTCTGCAATTTGATGCGTCAGTGCTGGGTTTGAGCATCAGGTATCAGATAGGAAAGGAGAAAGATGCCTGTCTGTCACTTTAAGTCCTAAATTGCTGCCAGGTGTTTGTTTCAAGACAGTGTGGGGAGCCCGCCTGCCACGCAGGGAAGAGGTGGACGGGGTCTCCTTTAGACCTCTCCTCATCAGAATTGCCGTAACGAGGAAGCACGGGAATTGATTTGATGCCTAATGAATAATCAGCCACCATCGATAATTGTAATCACTAATCTGGTGCAATTAGCGGCAATTATAATAAATGAATTTCCTCCCGAGCCACTAACGAACTACAGAAATATGAATTGACTTAAGGGGGCTGGCAGTGATTTATGTGATTGTGAGATCATGAATTCCATTATCTTGGTAAAGATTCTTAAAGGGACAAGGCCTTATTCTGCTTTCACACCTACCCAATGAGAACTAGAAAAGATAATTCAGTGGGTGAGAAGCACTGTGTCTACTGTATTTCTCTCCCGCCAAGCTTTGATGACCTTAGACGCGAGCACAGTCTTGCCAAGGGTTGTCATGTGAAGGCCTGTTCCTTTAATTTCTGCTGACTACAGACAAGCTAGATTCCGACCTTCAAGTCTGAAAGAAAGCGTGGTGACTGGTGTCATCAGTGTTGGGAGAGAGGGTCTTGACAAGGACATGGTGGGGGAGATGACCTCTCTTAAGCCTGCCATGCCTATTGGCTCATTGTCTTCTCACACCCAAATGAGCCCTCAGACGTCAGCACAAAAGCATCTTCATGCAGACTGAACTTTTCCAGAGGTTGTCACTATCTTTAATATGTTTCAATACATAGGTACTTCAAAACGTTCATGGGAAATGAAATTAAAAGTAACTCTGGGGGCCGGCATTGTGGAGTAGCAGGTAAAGCTGCTGTCTGCAGTGCTAGCATCCCATATGGGCAATGGATTCAAGTCCCTGCTACTCCACTTTTGATCTAGCTCTCTGCTATTGCCTGGGAAAGCAGTAAAAGATGGCCCAAGTCCTTGGGCCCCTGCACATGCATAGGAGACCCTGAGGAAGCTCCTGGCTCCTGACTTCTGATCGACCCAGCTCCGGATGTCATAGCCAATTGGGGAGTGAACCAGCAGATGAAAGACTTCTCTCTCTCTCTCTCTCTCTCTCTCTCTCTCTGCCTCTGCTTCTCTGTAACTCTGCCTTTCAAATAAATATGTAAATCTTTAAAAATAAAAGTTATTCTGGTGTAACATTTTTTGAGACTTTGGCATGGGAGTCAAAATATTTTACACCTTACTTTTTAATTCCATTTTCTGTGAACTTCAAACAAATAACGAGTAGATTAATTTGAGAGACAGACACAGATGGAGAAGGTGCCCATCTAATGGTTTATGCCTACAGTGGCTGGGCTGGGCCAAAGCTGGAGTCAAAACCAGAAGCGGGCCGGTGCCGTGGCTCAATAGGCTAATCCTCCACCTGCGGCGCTGGCACACCGGGTTCTAGTCCTGGTCAGGGCACGGGATTCTATCTCGGTTGCTCCTCTTCCAGTCCAGCTCTCCACTGTGGCCCGGGAGTGCAGTGGAGGATGGCCCAAGTCCTTGGGCCCTGCACCCACATGGGAGACCAGGAGGAAGCACCTGGTTCCTGGCTTTGGATCAATGTGGTGCGCCGGCCACAGCGGCCATTGAGGGGTGAACCAACAGAAAAGGAAGACCTTTCTCTCTGTCTCTCTTAGTGTCCACTCTGCCTGTCCAAAAAAAAAAAAAAAAAAAGCCAGAAGCGAGGAACCCAGCTAAAGGTGCCCCACATGGATGGCAGGAGCCCAATTACTTGAAGCATCACTGCTCCTCCCGAGGTCTGCATTAGTGGGGAAGCTGCAGTCAGGAGTTGGAGGTGAGCATCAGACCAGACACCCTGGCATAGGATGCAAACATCTTAACGGGAGTCAGCACCTCCAGACCAAATGCCCATCACCCCACGAACTTCTCAAAGTACGCTCGTAGCTGTAATTACGCCAGCCTTGTTCTAAGACATTTTGAAGGGCCATCTATTTTCTCATGAATCAGCCAGAGCTTATCAAAGGGCTCCACACTGCACACTAAATAGTGGTGACAGCATTGTCGTCATCAAGAATGAGATGGGAGGTAAGGTGACCATCTGCCTTCTTGCCTGCAACAGAGGCATTCGTGGGATGAGGACACAGAGCTCTCATGGCTAAATCTGGAAAGGTCTTGAGTGAAAGAGCTGAGTTGCATCCATGAAGACCAAAACAGAGCCTGAGGCCACATAATACAAAGAAGAGGATGAGACTGGTCTTATCCTTGGAGTATAATTCCACCTGCCTGCCCTGAACCCCTAGGTTCTCAGCAGCTTAACTCATGCCCCAGCTCCTCCACCACGGCTCAGCTCTACAGGGCGCCTGCTCTGACCCCAGACTTTTTCCTTCGCAATCCTTTGCCTGGAGGGCTTTCTGGCCCAGGAAGTTGTCCTGACTGGCTTCTCCTTGGTATTCAGGTCTCAAAAGGCCCATCACGCAATTTGGTTCCCGGATCCTGGCTGCCCCCTCGCTGCCGGCTCTGTCTCATCAGCAGCTGAGTCCCAGACAGACAAGGGTGCCCTGTGCATGGTGACCCTTAACAAGTATTGTCCCTTCGTCTGCCCGGCTCTCCACTCCTCACACACCTGAACCCACTCCATCCACAGTCACCCACATGCTGTTCTCAGAACGCATCCTGTTTCCTGCTCTACCCTCTGCTTGAACCGGCTTCCTACAGCAGCTGTAGCCGAAACTCTCCCTGAGGGCAAAGTCTTCCCTCGCTCCTTGATCTGACAGCCTCTCTCATCTCTTAGGTTATGACTGACAAATAATAGTTGTGTATATTAATGGGCTACAGCACAATACACAGACATGCATAGTGTAGAGATTCAACCAAGCTACTTAACATATCTGTACTTACAATTCTTCATGGGGAGAACACTTGAAATCTACTCTCCCTGCAATTTGGAGATATCCGGTATGAGAGTACTTCCTAAAGTTTGTGGGAAATGGGATTGCAAGGTAAATTTGCTTTGGTGCAGATGTGAAGTCCAACCACAGTTTCACAATATCGGGGGGTATTTTGAAGGCCTCCTGTGCATGTGTAACTCTGGGCCCCAAGCTGTGCCATCGATCCCAAAAGCAGAAAGCTTCTGCCTAACTGAAGCTGGGTGCCCTTTGACCAGCACCCACACCATGTCTTCCTGTAACGCCGCACACCTAGTGTGCATGGTGTGCTGGGCACCGTATTATTATTGCATTGCATTGGTTCTCTGTCTGCACCGTTGCCGCCCCTGGAGGGCAGCATCTCTGCTTTGCCATGGCATGGTCAGGCACTATAATAGCTGAACAGGTGGAGATCCATCCTTTCCCCCTTCCCCCACCTTCCCTGGCATTTTGCAAAGACAGAAGCAGGTAAGGTGCCTGCAAGCCTCCCACCCACAGGGGGATCTTCCCTTGTATAGAAACAGAGCCCACCAGGTGCAGTGGAAAGCTCTAGTCTCAGAGCTGCCACTAACAAAACGTGTGGCCTTGGCGGAGCCCCTTTATCCTGCCCCTGCTTGCTTTTGTGTCTAAGATGATGCCATGGTGTCTGCCTTTCTCAGTGTGGCCAGCCCTAGCATTCCGCACATCCAAGCATTGCAGGAACTGCAGGGGGACGGGAGGAGGAAGGGAAAGCCTCACAGGCTTCTGTTTAAAATTCCACATGGAGGAAGTTGTTTTCTCCCCTTCCCTTCTCCCTAGTGGAAGCAAACAAGCAATAAATATGGAAATCCTAAACACCAGAGAAAATAGTGAGTGTTCTCCATCTTGCTGACGAAGTAGAGGCTGTGTCACAAAATGAATGGCTTGTCCCTCGGTGGTGAGGGTTGGGGGGAGCGCTGGCCGGGACTCCTCCAGCTCCAGGGTGGTGAGGGGAGGTGTCCACAGGAGAGTGCCGGGTACCCTGCACGGCACAGCACGGGGCGGCCCCTACAGAGCGAAGGCGTGTGTTCCTGCACCAGGCAGCCCCAAACAGAGGGAATCTGGGCTTTGACAAATGACTGAAAGGGGCTGGAAATAAAGCAGGGGAATTGTGAGGGCGGTGCTGGGAGCGAGAAGGAAGCACGAAGGCAAGCCAACAGCCCCACTGTAGGAGTGGATGAATCTTTGTCCTGCCGGGGGACAGGCAACTGGTTTTGCCAATTGTGAGAACGACTTATAAATGTCCCCCACCTTCTCTGCTCTGCCTTTTACACACACACCAGAATCGCCTGACACCCAACACTGGGAAATTTCCCAGGCAGGGTCTGTGGTAAGAACAGTCTTTAAAAAATATTTATATATTTATTTATTTATTTGGAAGTCAGAGTTAGGGGGAAGAGAAAGAAAGAGAGAGAGAGAGGTCTTCCACACACTGGTTTATTCCCCAAGTGTTCTTAACGCCCAGGACTAAGCCAAGCTGAAGCCAGGAGGCAGGAGCTTCATCCGAGTCTTCCTGGTGGATGGCAGGGGCCCAAGTACTTGGGCCAGCTTCTGCTACTTCTCCTAAGCCATTAGCATTAGGGAGCTGGATCGGAAATGGAGCAGCCGGGACATGAACCGGGGCCCATATGGGATGCTGGCGTCAGACGTGGCAGCTTTACCCCACTATGCCACAACGCTGGCCCCCAGTAATAAGAGTCTTTTAAGGCTCATACTCCGAAGCCTCTTCCCAGGACGGCACCTAGAGAGGCGACGCCAGTGCTCAGCGTGTCTGCCAGCTCCTGCTCCACCAGCTGCGTCTGTGCAAGCTGCAGCCTGCTTCAGTGGCTTGATGGTGCTTGCGGAGGCCAAAGTGGGGCCCTGGCCACACACCTGCCACTTGCTCTGCTCCAGAGGCAAACAGACAAGCCCTCTTGTCTGCACCAGCACTGTCGAGCTGGGGTCTCAAAAGTCACTTCTACGTCTTCAATTTCCAACGCCCCTCGCACCACCAATTAATTTGTTTTCCCCTTTGAATTCATTGTAAGTGAACAGGCTTAGCCCATTGGACCAATCTATTGGCTCCTTTAATGAGTCACTCCTTAACAAGTATACCCAGCTGCACAGGGCCAAGGGCCCTCCCAGGAGTTGGTATGAAGCTGTTGTCCTCAGTCCTCAACACTGCAGAGGTTCAGGATGCTGAGAGTGGAACTGAGCCCATGGGTACCAGGACAGCACCCGGTTGGCAGAACACTGGCCATGGGAAGATGCTATTCACCTTTGTTCAAGGGTGGGCCCCCTAGAGTGATACAGAATCCTACCCGTGCAAGACCCTCCCCTCCCTACTTCCTGTCCATATCTCCTTCCTCACCCAGGCCCCTCTTTCCTCCATGAAACAATCACAGAATATTTTATTCCTGCTGGATGATCTGCAGCTCAGCTGTGTCCAGATAGGTGCCTGCATCTCGCTGTTTAGCACTGTCCTGGGAGATACTGAGTAATTATTTCACCGTGTACAGCATGTTTCCTTAAGTAAAATATATCCTTTAGAAAATCAAAAGTGTCAGATTGATGGATGAATACTAGATAGATAGAGGACTTTGTTCTTTTTTTCTTTCTAATTTATTTTCCTTTTTTTTTTTTTTTTGAAAGACAGAGAGAGAGAGAGAAATCTTCCATCCACTTACTCACTCCCTAAAGGCCCACAAAAGCCAGGGCTGAGCTGGGCCAAAATCAAGATCCAGGAGCTCCATCTGAGTCTCCCACAAGGGTACACATTTGCAGAAAAGTGAATTAGAAGTGGAAAAGGTAGGACGGAAACCAGGCTCTCTGATATGGGACGCAGATATCCCAAAAGGCAGCTTAACCATTGTGCTGAATTCCTGCTCCTTGTATCTGAATGTCTGATAAAGAAAATAGCGTAAAATGTTAGGTGTGGAATCTAATGATGGCTTTACGGGTATCGACTGTAAAATTCTTTCATCTTGTCTGCATGTTTGATAGCCTTCATATAAAAATATTGAAGAAAACGAAGTGTGTCTCAGTTTCTGCTTCCTTCAGGCCCTGCCCTCTCTGAGATGATACGGAGAGAGTTGAAAGGGCGCTCAGCCAGCCCTGCTCACTTCTAGTCCCCTCCAGTCCTGTGCCATTGACTCACCTTCCACTCTGCCTTTCTCTTCTGCCTTCAGGCTGGGCAACACGCACATAGCAGGGGTGGGACATTTTAGCAGCACCAGGCTGCCCTGCACCTTGCTTTGTCTCCTCTGCCCCCGGCTGGCTGGGAACCAGTGCACCCCCACTGTTTTGGGGGCACAAGGGACCTATTTGTCCACTGGGATGGCCTCAGGGAAAATGTAATTTAGCTTAGACCATCTGCCAGTGCCAGGTTGTCCATTAAAGGGAATGCTATTGCCCAATTTGCACCTTTTCTACAATATAGGCCTTTTCCCAAGGAAATATTCAGTCTCTCCAGCAAAGCCCTGCCCACGCCTCTCATGTCTTCCAGAGACATCAGATTTGGTCGGCAGTGGCAGCATTTCTAAATACCCATTCAACTGTGTCTCGGCAGTCGCTTCTCCGTGCTGGATATCCTACTAAGCAGTACAAAAGTATATGCTCCCAGACCCTGTCTTGAATGGTTTGTGGTCTCAGGAGAGAGGCAGGTGTGTGAATACCTTGACACTGCAAGGCAATGCGAGAACTGTTCCAAGGGACACTCACACAGAGGAGGTGGCGTGCAGATCTCTTGTTGGGGTAATAGCATTCCTTGTCTCCTTCTCTCTGGGGACTGAAGCATCCAGTCCGATGGAAGGGATGGGGGTTCTGCTAAGAGCCTTTAAGCCATTTGTGTGGTATTCAACAGACTACCAAGAATTTCAAAACAACACCAGATGAGGAGGCGAGGGGAGGGATCCTTAGAAATGTTTGCTTGTTCCATGGTCAGAGGCCTGAAGGAGGCAGTTAATAAATACACACTGATTTTTTCCCATAGCACCTAATGTCGGTACCATTCATTTGACAATTAATCATGGGCTGGAGTATTGTGTGACAACTCCTATAATATTGAATTAAGTTGTTACTTATTTCTTCCATTGCTGTTTAACTTTTCATATGTGTTCCACTATCGCCCCCTTAGCTAGAATTAGGTAAGACCTTGCCATGTTTTGTAGCCCCGCAGTGTGCCTAGCTCAGTGCCTGGCTCACAGAAGGTGCTCAATCAATGTGTTGATTAATTAAGTCCGTCTCTACTTAAGGCCCATCAGGCTACTGCTGTCCTAGAGCGCTCCCAGCTGTCACCTGGACCACCCTGTGCTGCAGGGGCACACAGACAAACGAGCCTGGTCTACCTGCCCTCCGTGATCAGCATCGAGGACCCTGCAAGGCAAACCCACTGTGAATGCTAAAGACCACATCCAGCGGCGGTTTCAGAGAAACCTGCCTGCAAGGAAAGGGCTTTTTTTCCTCTCTCTCTTCAGCGCCACTGGAGCGTCTCCTGCCATTGAAAATACAGGGATTTGTGCCGCACGATTGTGCAGCCAGGGGTGGGCTGAGTCCACACACAAGTCACCCAGAGCAGCATGCTCCAAAGGGCTCTGCGCTCCAAGCTCAGCCCTAGGACATCCCCTCCCTGCTGAGGCCACCTTGCGATGGCTTCTGCCAGTGACTTTTCTGTAATGGCCCTGGGCCCAAGGAGGACACAG
Source organism: Lepus europaeus (assembly GCF_033115175.1). NCBI lineage: Eukaryota > Metazoa > Chordata > Mammalia > Lagomorpha > Leporidae > Lepus > Lepus europaeus. The sequence goes on along the minus strand of NC_084833.1, from coordinate 121,264,628 downwards.
CATGCTCTTTAGGGAGGTGTCTTTCCTCCCTCCTGCTCCTGTTCTCTCTCAAAAACGCCATCACCCGGCTGATGGTTTGGGCAAAGAGCAATCCTGGTGCTTTTCCTTTACATTGGGTGAGGAAGTGCAGACCTAACAGTGACTGAACAACTGTGACCTACTGGGGACCTTCTCACTGGCTGTCACCTGTAATCCTTATAGGAGGTCCTGAGTAAGATAAGGCATCCACTTTAGGAGAAGATCCAGAGGGGCTTGACAACTTGCCCAATGGTCATCGGCTAAGCATTCAAACTTGATTCTAGAGCCTGTGTGTGTGTGTTTATGTGTGTGTGGTCAGAGGTCTTCTGATGCATGCAAATCACCCACGCGTGTCAGCAGCGGTTCTGTGATCCACCTTCTGCCCAATAGCCAGGCACAGGCAGGGGCTGGCTGATGGTGGTCTCGGCTGCTCGCAGAAATGTTGTTAAGCAGTCCACTTATTATGCAGGGAAACAACCGACAGAGTGACGGCTTCTTCCCTTGTGCTCAGTGTCTCTGCCAGCTGTTCACTTGGATCGGGGAATATGAGGGATTTCATTCTGCATTCACGACGCAGCTAAGCCTCCCTCCGAGGGGAGCAGTGGGATTAGTGCTGACGGCGCAGGACTGCCGGGCAATGTGGGGGCATGGGGGAGAAATAGTGCATCTCCAGGGACCCCGGTAGGGGACGGGGCTGCACCGTCAGAGAAGGGCCCGCCCATCTGCAGGAACACACAGCAAATAAACTTCCAACTCAAATCACATCTCACGTCTGCTTTGCCACTGCACAGAGAATACCACTTGCCTTTCAAGCTGTCTGCGTTTCACTGTGAAGTCTTTTTTTCCCTATCTGGTCTGAGGGTCTTTTCTCCTATAGCCCCTCTCAGATCATGTTTGCTCTTGGACTCAATGATTGAGCGAAATATGCATTGTTCCCTAGGAACATACAGCAACCCTATCTATGCCCATTTCCCGGAAGATCACAGGCAGAGCTAGGATTCACAGCCAGGCATTCTGTCCCTCCCCCCCCGCCCCCAATCTGGACTCCATCCCCTAGAGCAAGTAGCTGCTTTCCTTTACCCGGGTACCCAGGCTCGAGTGAAGACTGGTCAGGGAAGCTACTCAGCTGATGGATGGGCCCAGGCCTCACCTTCACATGATTGGAGACACCCATCGCATTGTTCTCCTGTCTGGTGCTACAGACACAAAGGAAGGCATTTTCCAAGACTGCGCTGGATCACCCTTTCCTGTTTCCTTAAATGTCAGGGTGTAAATCAAACTTGAAGCTTACTTGGAACGTGTGGGTGTTAGCGAATCAGACAAGGATAATGTGTTTCTAATCCAGCGGCTTTCACGATGGATGATTTACATCCCCGGATTGTTTCCTTGTGGTTTCCTTGGGTTTTTATTTAGCTTGGTGTTCCTGCTTCTGCTATAGGATTTTGTTACCTTGGGCTATGGGGGAGTGTGGAGGACTCGCTTTCTTTTTCCAAGAAATACAGAGAAATATATGGCAACAAGAACAATAAGATGATTTAAATATTTTCCAGTTTTGCATCTCAGCAAAGCAGATTTGTGTTTTGTTAAACTTAAAAACAAAGAAGCCTGCACCTCCATTGCTGACATTTAATTCCAATTCCAGAGCCTCCAGTGTTGAAACTTAGATATTCAATAACAAAAACAGGCAACTCGAAAATGGGCAGAGGAACCGAATAGATAGCTCCCTCTATCTTTTTTAAAAGATTTATTTATTTATTTGAAAGGCAGAGTTACATGGAGAGAGAGAGAGAGAGAGAGAGAGAGAGAGAGAGAGACTTCTATCCTCTGGATTACTCCCCAGATGGCTGCAACGGCTGGAGCTGGGCTGATCCGAAGCCAAGAGCCAGGATTTTCTTCCGGGTCTCCAATGTAGGTGCAGGGGCCCAAGGACTTGGCCCATCTTCTGCTGCTTTCCCAGGCCATGGCAGAGAGCTGGGTTAGAAGTGGAGTAGCCGGGACTGGAACTGTTACCCATATGGGGTGCTGGCACTGCATGCAGCGGCTTTACCCGCCCGCTAGACCACAGCGCCAGCCCCAGATAGTTCTCTTAAAAGACACATGCATGGCCAATAAGCACATACAAAGTCAGAATCACCAATCACTGAAGAAATGCAAATCAAAATGGTGAGCTACCATTTCACACCCATGGGGACAGCTGATTTTTTTTTTTTTTTTTGACAGGCAGAGTGGACAGTGAGAGAGAGACAGAGAGAAAGATCTTCCTTTTTGCCGTTGGTTCACCCTCCAATGGCCACCGCAGTAGGCGCGCTGCGGCCGGCGCACCGCGCTGATCCGATGGCAGGAGCCAGGTGCTTATCCTGGTCTCCCATGGGGTGCAGGGCCCAAGGACTTGGGCCATCCTCCACTGCACTCCCTGGCCACAGCAGAGAGCTGGCCTGGAAGAGGGGCAACCGGGACAGGATTGGTGCCCCGACCGGGACTAGAACCCGGTGTGCTGGCGCCGCAAGGCTGAGGATTAGCCTAGTGAGCCGCGGCGCCGGCCGGGACAGCTGATTTTTAAAATCAGAGAACAGGAAGTGCTAGTGAGGAGGTGGAGAAACTGGATCCTTTGTGCACTGTTGGCAAGAATGAAAATGTTGCTGCTGCCTTGGGAAAGAGTCTGGCAGGTCCTCAAAAAATTCCACCTGGGGCTGGCACTGTGGCATAGTGGGCTAAGCCTCCACTTGTGGGGCCTACATCCCATATGGGTGCCGGTTCGAGTCCCGGCTGCTCCGCTTCCGATCCAGCTGTCTGCTACGGCCTGGGAAAGCAGAGGAAGATGGCCCAAGTCCTTGGGCCCCTGTACCCACATAGGAGACCCAGAAGAAGCTCTTGGATTCTGGCTTCAGATGGGCCCAGCTCTGGCCCTTGCATTCATTTAGGGAGTGAACCATGGGATGGAAGACTGCTCTCTCTCCCTCTGTCTATAAATAAATAATAGATGTCTCAACCTAGAATTTCCATGTGAGCCACTCATTCCACTGCTGTGTCTACAATAAAAGGAATTGAAAGCGGGGACTCCATCAGCCCTCTTTGCTATAAAAAAAAAAGGCAAAAACAACCTAAGTGTCCATTGACACATGAATTGGTAAGCCCAGCATGCTGTAGATGTATTTGCAAACTTCTTCAAATAAACAGAATTCTGACACATGCTGTCTTGAAAACATGCTAAGGGAAACAAGCCATTGCATGACTGGCCTTCAATAGGTCCATGCAAAATAGAATTCAAAGATACATTTATTTCCAAACTTTTGAAAGCCATACAAATGAGACAGTTTTCTATCTTTTATTCCACTCGCCCACAGATCTATAGAAGCAGCCTTGTCCATGGAGGTAGCGGATCTTGAAGGCTATGTCCTGTGCTTTGTCTGCATCCTTGGAGGACTCCCTAAATTCCAAATGAAGTTGCTGTCACCTGCTGCACCTTTGCCATGCTGTTGCCTCTGTGTGGAAAGCCTTTGTCCACCTTGATCTCCCCCAGACACCAGCCAATCACAGAAGCTTCCGCATATCCGCCTCACATCAGAGGACTCCCCGTTCCCTTATTTGTTTACGGGAAGCATCTCACGTACACCTCGTTAAAATCCTCTGCCTGGTTTTACAACGATTTCCTTAGGTGAGCCAGAGTCCCTCGTCAGGGACAAAGTTTCACTCACTTCCATATCCCTTTCTCATAGCTGCAGTCCTAACTTACAGTGGGAGCTCCATAAATACATCATCACATTGGTTGATCGTAGCGGTGTTTTTGTTTTGTTCTGTCTGGAGTTGTTGTAGTTCTCTGCAGAGGGAACAGGCAGTCTTCACAACTCCGAGAAAGCTGTTACAATCACAGCAGTGGATGAGAAACATCAAGGAAGATAAAACTGCTTCCTTCCCTCTGTGGGATCTGCGTCAGTAAGCACGGCTGGGGCATCTCACCCGTGTGTGCTTCCATCCCGGCTCTGGACTGATGGTGGAGTCTCAGTCTCATTCAACTTCGTGGAAACTGCAGCCTCCTCATCTGTGGTGTGGAAATAACTGATCCACGTTACGTAGTGAAGATAAGGGCTCAATGAGATCATAGCGGTGGGACCGGCGACTCCTGCCAGGCATCTAATGCACACAGAGTGACCCATTCCAAGGCTTCTTTTCATTGTCTCCACCTGTCTCTCCCTCTTCCTCCCCACCCTCACCTGGGAGTAGTCCAGACTTCTTTCTTAATCGCCTCTATATTAGTTCTGCATAACTTACTCCTGCCGTTGGCTTTCCTCGGCTGATAATGTACTGTTTCCTCTGCCTCTTTCGGGATGAGGACGGGCAGGGGTTAGGGCAAGGGTAAGGTGAAGGGTTCTTCTCCAAATGGCCTTGCAGCACAGCTGCTCGAAGGTCACCATTTGCCGCGCAAATCCGTTTCCTTGGCTGCATCAAAGGGCAAGCGCTCACATGAGCTGAGGTTGGCAGGACCTCTGCAGCCTTGGCACGAAGTGGAAGTCCTTTAAGCTTCTATTCTTGGGTGAATCACAGGGCTTTTGTCCACAGCCCCAGCCCTCCCCACAGTGAGAAAAGCTCTTTTCCTTTCCCTCCTATTTTCCCACCCTCCTTCTTCTTTTGTGCGCTTTCAAGGCCCCCCAATTAAATATCTGGTAAGTTTTCATTGTGAAAGGCACTCAATTTGACTGGCTGACTTCCACCGTAGATGTGATTCTTCCTCTTTTTTGCTTTTTGCCCTTCAATTCTCATGTGCTAAGCTTTCACACAGAGGGAGAAGTGAGTCTAAAAAGGGCAGAAGGCACCCAACACGGAAGTCTGTGTAGATCTCGGGCTCACCCAGAATTTACTTCATCTGTGCATTCTGCAAGCACTTACCGATTATCTACTGTGCACCAGGCACTTTGCTGGACTTTGGAGGGACCCAGCTCACTGGGAGCTGGTCCCTGATCTACAGGAGCATCTGGTGAATGTAATTGCACAGTGACCTCTGACGTTCAAGGGATTGCAAGATGGAGAGGCAGCACCAGGTGATTCAGATCCAGGCACCGAGACAGTTATCATAGGATGGGCAAATACTTAGTCTGCTCCTTGCTAGAAGGCACTTACACACTTATTTTTTTTTTAAAGATTTATTTGCTTAAAAGGCAGAGTTACAGAGAAGCAGATGCAGAGAGAGAGAGAGAAGAGAGAGAGAGGGAGGGAGAGAGGGAGAGAGAGAGAGAGAGAGAGAGAGAGAGAGAGAGGTTTTCCATATGCTGATTCACTCCCCAGATGACTGTAACGGCCAGAGATGCACCAATCCGAATCCAGGAGCCAGGGGCTTCCTCTAGCTCTCCCACATGGGTGCAGGGGCCCCAAGGACTTGGGCCATCTTGTACTGCTTTCCCAGGTCAAAGCAGAGAGCTGGATCAGAGGAAGAGCAGTTGGGACTAGAACTGGCGCCCATATGGGATGTTGGCACTGCGAGTGATGGCTTTACCTGCTGTGCCACAGTGCCGGCCCCATTACACACTTCTTAAATAAACTCTATGATAGTGTGTGGGATAGAGAGGAAGAGCTAGGAGAATGGTGTTTGTGTGTGTGTGTGTGCATGCGTGCTGGGGGTTGACTGAGGATGTTAGCAAAAGAGGATAAAAGACTTCTTTCTCTCCAAGGATAGATTATTCAAGGAATTGTAAAAAAAGAAATGTTTATGCCTTCTTGCAAGCCTGTTATGTTTGTGGGGGGTGGAAGTGGACAGTCACTCCAGGCTCAGACTTTGCCACCTGCCTCCTGATTTTCCTCTTAATTACTTGATAGAGGATCTGCAATCTTTGAGTAATGATCGATGCTACAAAGCCAACACATGCACTGATCAGCCTTGGTGCTCCCCAAGTCCTGGAATCTCCAGTTCTGAAGGAATTCACACTGTCTGCAGCTACCTTGACACTGACACTGCTCTGACAGATTTCCTTGGGCACTGCCAAGTCTATTCTGCGTTTTCCTGACCTGCTTATCCTCTAAGAACCGTTTTTACTCCCCACATCACAGAAGGAGACAGGAAGAGCATCCAGTCCTACACCCCCATACCTGCTTCTCAGGTTAAAAGTAGCTTAAGGACCAGATGGAGTCCGAGGTTGACAGATAGGGCCCAGGCCATGTAAAGGCACTATTCACTCAGTTAGAGGAATTGTAGCGTTGACCTTGGGGCCTATACCTGGGGTCGTCATCCTCTGCATTCCCTAAGAGCTACACAAACAGCCTGGAGACCAGCACTTGTAGGTGGCTGCTTCAGTATACGGTGGCCATATGTCAAATTGTGCCTTAAGCCAGCAGCCTGGATGTTGCTCCCTGGCTTGTCGAAAACAGCTCTGTAGCAGAAAACACACGGCAGTTTCTCTGAAGACTGAAACAGTGGCCCAGGAGGCTAATGCTGTATCAGTGTTCCTTCTGGTTTGAAGAGCACTAAATTAGTGCTCAGTTCCAGCTCAACCTTACTGAGCATGCCTTATACCTGGGTGCTGGGCTAGGCACCATGCAGAACACAGGAATATAGAATACAACATACTGGGGAACAAACACAGACACAACAGTCGAACCCAACGAGGGATGGAATGAGATTCAGTGTGGGAAGCTGGCACTGTGGCATAGCAAGTAAAGTTTGCAGTGTAAACTCTAAGTTTGCAGCATTCCATATGGGCACTGGTTCAAGTCCGGCTGCTCCTCTTCTGATCCAGCTCCCTGCTATGGCCTGGGAAAGTAGTAGAAGATGGCCCAAGTCCTTGGGCTCCCGCACCAGCATGGAAGACCTAGAGGAAGCTCCTGGCTCCTGGCTTCGGATCAGTGCAGCTCCAACCATTGTGTCCATGTGGGGAATGAACCCGTGAATGGGAGACGCTCTCTCTCTCTCTCTCTCTGTGCCTCTGCCTCTTTGCAACTCTGCCTTTCAAATAAATAAATATATTTTTTTTAAAAAGAGTGTGGGGTGAGCACTCAACATAATGACAGCAGAGATTCTGAGACCAAGAGGAGCCTTCTGGAATCAACCATTCATTCAGCATTCGTTTATTAAATATCTACGGAGCACTTACTCTGTCAGGGTCTGTGGCAAGTGGCGGACTAGGAGAATAGCGCTCACTTATTTGGAAGAAACTAGTCAAGTTCATGGCAAAACTGGAAGCAGAAACTGTGTCTTAATTCATCACTAGTTGAGCAACTACAAAAAGAGAATTTACGCTGTGTCAGGCCCCGGGAGGGATGCAGAGAGGCTACAGCGCACGTTGGTTGGAAATCTCTGACAGTCAAGCAGCGCATGAACCCGAGGAAAGACTTTACTGTTTCCCAGCTTCCATTTTCTTAATTACAAAATGCAGACAATAACATCCCCTTGCCCACAGAAGAGCTGTGAGCACTTGATGAAGCAAACAAATAACAGCGGTAGCCCAACCTCACACACAAAGTAAATGCTTAATAAATGTCAGCTGTGTGATTAGTGCAGCGCCGGCTCAGCGTAGAAAACATGCACTCATCTACGAAACTGATATTAATTCTAATGGAGAAGAAAGATGCATCTGAAGATCAGTGCATTTCCCTGATGTCAGAACTTTGAGGAAGACGTTCAATGTTAAAATGAGGGCATTTAAGCTAGTAGTTAAGACACCAACATCCCATAATGGAGTAGCTGGGTTCAACACCGACTCTACATCCTGACTCCAGCTTCCTGAAGAGGCAGTGGCAATAGCTCAAGTCTTTGGGTTCTCGCCACCAATGTGGGAAACCTGAATTAAATCCCCCACTCCTAGCTGTGCCCTGACCCAGTCCCAGCCTTTGTGGACATTTGGGGAGTGAACTAGCAGATGGGAGAGCCCTCTCTCTGTCTTCTCTCTTTCTCTCTGCCTCCTTCCCTCCAACTAAGCTAAATAAAAAAGTAAAACGGAATAAAATAAGAAAAACATCAAGAAAGAGAAGTGAAAGTTATATATGATAAAATGAGCAGAATAGTATCGATGGCCATTTTATTTATCAGTTTTCCAAATATGTAGAAGAATCAGATATTTAAATCCTAGAAATGAGGCCACCCAGTCCATGCCCCTGTCTCCTGTCTATTAATATATTAAGAGCACTAATTAAAAGCTCATTATCCTCTAGAGTGTACTCTGATAATGTTGCAACCATCATGATCTATGGTCACTTGGCCCTGAAATCGTGGAATCTTCAAAATAACTAGGGCAGGAAGAAATCCTGTAAGATGGCTCTCACCAAGGATGGGTCTCGGGAAGCTAATTTAACAATCAGCCTTCTTCCTCCTTTTCTATCCCCAATGGGGCAAGAGAAGAATTCAAATATCAATATCCCAGGAGGGTGGAGAAGCAAACTTCACACTGACCCAGACAGGTGACCAATGTGGGGAACAGACGGGTGTGGCACTGGGACTACCGAGGTGGCAGTAAGGCAGAAGATGAATCGTGATGTCACTTGACCATGTTGATAAAGGACACCAGGAGGAATAAGGAAGAAGAGAGTGCAGAATGCAAAGTCCAGCTCCCAGAGCGAAGGAATACGAACGATGATGTAGAAAATAAGGGCAAAGGCATGCAGAATAAAGGGGCTTTATGGGAACGAGGGCAAGGATTCTGCTCAAGCATGTGAGACGAGAAGGACTAGGCAGCTCCGGGAGGGCAGGTCCTTACACACAGGCCCACACGTGAGCCATGCTGTGTCATGAGCATAGCTGGGACTTCTAACTTACAGCAGGACCGAGGAGTCCTTGTTTGTGGCTAGATAGAACTAGAACCACCAACTTTATTAACTGCACTTGGCTAAGCACCTCCATGGAGGACAGAACGAGGACCAGTTCGCATAAACCTACACCTTGCAGTCTCCCACATGAGGCTTAGTAAACCCAAGGCTCTTCCCAATAGGGGGAGGAGAGAAATAGAAGCTTTGTCAGCAGGGCAGCAGCTTCTGTGAGCCCACACCCACGCCCCAGACACACTGCTCACCTCTGCCCCAGCCCCTGATTCAGATCAAATGCTGACCCTTGTTGATACTGCTCCCGATGTCAGTGCTGTGAGGACAACCCTCCCCTCTGTTTCCTCCCACTCCCACACTGCCCCCAATATACTACTGTTTTTAAGCAGCTCATCTGTTAATTAAAAAGTAGGAATCAATTGGCCTCATCTCTCTGTTCCAGGCTCCTGTGCACACAAGGATTAGAGCTGCCTCTGCGTAAGTCAATTAGAGATAAGGCGAAGCTGACATTTCTACAACCTGCCTTATCGTGCTGCTCAAAGACGGCTCAGATTAAAATGTACCAAGATGCTTTCTCCAGTCATTTTCCTCTTTCTTTCCTGCCATTTAATTATTCTGAAGACAGCTGACAATCCAAGCTGATGGTGGAGGCTCATGCTCCAGCCCAGGGCCATCAGCTCTCCTGAGATAGGCTTCACCTGGGCGAGTGGGAGCACCATTATGCACCTGCACCTGCTACTCGACCGTGCTTGCACTCCTTGGGACACTGGGGTGCAAAGGAGCACTTAATCTGTGCTTTGGTTTAGGGCATGCTTGTGATGTGGCAGGAGGGAGGCTGGGCTTGGCCAAAAGGCCTGACAGTGCCGCATCCCTCCAATCCTTAACTCCTTCAGGCCTTGGGTGTCATGCCTCTGAAGAGTGCAGCGATGCTTGCCTAATGGCACTGCTGTGAGGGATTCAGCCAGAGCATACTTAATGCAAGTCCCAAACAAGAGGGCTGATACAAGAGGTGCCTAATAAATGTTGAAGTGGAGTCTCAACACTCTGGAATTGATCCCATGTACAACGGACGTTTTTATCTGGTGATCTCAGACATTTAGTCCGAGCAATACGTATGCACACAGCATCGCTAAGCAACCCGCTAAGTGCTTTAGTGTGATCTCCATTTGAAGCAAGGAGGCTGGGGATCAGGGAGATTAATGAACTTGCTGGGGTTCATGCATATCTGGGGAACAGCAGAGCTGGGATCTGAACCCAGATCCCATTATCTTCCCATTACCTCCTGCCCCAGGGATGCAGAGCAGTCATGGGCACGAGCAGACCTGTGACCTACTGACCTTTGAATTTGCTCACACAGTAAAGAGAGTGCTACCTTATTGACACTGGTCTCTGAACAGATTAGCAATTTTCCAAATTTGCCCAGTCCATTAGCTGGGCTGCTTCTGCCTGCCTTTGACTCCTTCCCGCCGAATCCTATCAAGTGCTGATACAGCCCTTGTGCAGGCTTGCTAGCTCTCTCCTGGTCCTTCTCATCGTCATTCAGCAAACTCCCTCTCCCATCAAGCCGACAGACCCTTTATCACAACCGCTACTGACAAGCAACGGCCGACATTCAGACTGTTTATAGTGCATAAGGGGCAGTGAGGGTGTTGTTAGTGTTGCCATCTGCCTCTGGTGGACACTGGGTGCAAGACCCAGACCCTTCTTCAAGGAGGGGTGTTGCCATCTCCTTTGGGGATTGACTCAGCTGGAGAGAGATCTCACTCAGGACGAGAGTTCTTCCCCAGGTGGCCACATCCAATGACTAAGGGTAGAAAGAAGCTCACACATCAGCCTGTTTAGAAGGATTCTGAAGGGCCATTCACACTCCAGAACTTCCTACGGGGTTGGACCAAGTGTCCACTGACCTGCACCACAGCTTGCACTGTCCCTCTGACCAATCCTGATTTCTTGACCACTTCCTACAGGTATGGATTTCAAGGGCACTTCACAATCAACCACTTATTTGCTAAATTATGTTTCAAAATCTATCTCCTGAAACATTTAGCTTCAGACTCAGGTAGGGGCTGTTGTTAGCCACACTTTACAGGTGAGAAAACAGACCATGAATCAATGCTTTGAGTTAGGAACCAGGTTAATCCTAGACTAGAGCCCCACATAAACACTTTTGCCTCCAGCCTTTTGATACTGGCATGTCTACACCATTCAGTGGGTCTGCTACTTAATTTTACTACTCCCTACCTCAAAATTTTTCTATGTTCTCTCTAGAGGGTGGCTGTGGTGGATTAAAGTTGTTGACACATCACTTGATCATCCTACCAGCCTTGCCTGGGAGGTGAGTCCCAGTCTGCACTCTCTGAATTTGTGTTGGTCTTTGTGTGTTGCTAGATTAACAGAGCATGGCAGTGCCGTCTCCAGCCTGAGGGCACTGAGGACTCCCACCATGACCCACCAGGGCTCTACACGGTCACACCAAACCCAGCACCTCTGATGGAGAGACCATGATGAACGGCCTTCAGCTCTACAGAGAGCCTGGCCCCTCCATGGCAACCAGGCAGGTGAGTGACGCTGTCTTGAACTTTCCAGACCATTCTAATCATGCTGACACCATGTGGAGCAGGAGAGGCAGCCAGCCACTTTCTGCCCAAATTCTCCAGGCACAAATCAGGGCAATTTCAGGATAGTTTGTCACAGAGCAGTGGAGCACAGACACGGCCTGCATTAGACTGAGGCATCTCTACATGTGCTCCTAATCCGATCTCCTCTGCACCTCCTCCCTCAGCTCCAATGCCCGCTGAGCATCTCAACAGGCCCTCTGCACTGCTCTCTCTTCAAAATCGCACAGAGAATCCTTCCATCTGTGCATGCCACTGACTGTCTCTTCTTCCCTTTCCCCTAAAACTTCAAAAGTTTGTGATGAACACGTTACCTCCACTTCAATAGTATCCTTGCCTTGTTAACATATTTTTTTTTAAAGATTTTTTGGTTTTGTTTTGAAAGTCAGAGTTCCAAAGAGAAAGGGAAAGACAGAGAGACAGAGAGATCTTCCATCCACTGATTCGCTCTCCAGGTGGCTGCAATGAAGCCAGGAGCCAGAAGCTTCATTCAGGTTTCTCACGTGGGTAGCAAGGGTCCCCAGGTCATTACCAGGGAGTTGGGTTGGAAGTGGAGCAGCCAGGGCTCGAACTGGCACTGCAGGCAGCAGCTTTCCTTGTTACACCATAATGACAGCCCCCTTGTTAACTTAGAACTTTGACTTCTATCTCTACAACTGTATGATATAAAAGACTTGATACTTAGAGGCATTTTTTGAATCACAAAGTTTGGTGGCACTATCTTAATTTTCAGAGTCTCTTGCTTGTGGGAAGCCATTTTCAAACTTACTCCTGTCAACTGGCATTACAGACTATGAGCTGCCCTCCTTTGGGCTCTTGTGACATTCAGTCATTCACTTTTTTACTTATCCATTCAACAAATATTCATCAAGAACATATGCTGAGATACTCTCTGTGACTTGAGGTTCCCAGGCATTGAGTGGCAGAAGGAGTGGGCAGTTCTGAAATGGAGACATTAAGACAGCTGGGAGAGCCAGCAGTGATGCAGCTCAGCTGTGACAGTCCTAGATTTTAAAAGACGTCTTTAGGTGCTTTCATGTTTCTGGGAGCCAAATCATCAGGAACTCCCTTTGGTTAACCTAGGAACTCTCAGCTCTGACCACAGATTAGAATCACCTGCAGAGCTGCTAGAAAACACTAATGCTCGGATGTCACCTCTGGAGACTCATTAGTTTCACATAGGACACAGGCATTAGTATGTTTTAAACAGCTGCTAAGTGATTTTTACATGTGGCTGTGGCTTGAGCACCACTGATAACCTAAATCCCTAATAATGCAATTTAAGATCATTCCTTCTCGTCTATACTCAGTAGAGGTGGAGAAAATACTGCTTGGAAAATATTTTGGACACTTGGAGTTTTCCCCAAATCTCTGTGCAGCTTTGCAATCCCAAGTTAAACAATCCCACCTCCTCCAACCTTTCCACATAGGTCGTATCCGCAGCACTTTAATCACTCTTTAATCTTGTTTTGATTTAACTCAAATAGGTCTGTTTCCCTGGAGAAAGCGTTTCCAAGTTAGATGTCTCTGTTTTACAGAAGCACGTAACCCTGATAGCTCATCAATTCAACTGTGAATTGCACAGTCGTTGTTATGAAATGCATATCGGTACAGATTTCAGGAGGCCATTCTGTTTTATTTCTGGACTTGCACTAGCTAAAAATGAAACACCACACATAGCAGCGAGGGAGCATTTCTCTGTTGTCCTGCAAATATCGTTAGCAATACATTTGGTCGTCTCACCCGTGAGTGAGCTGAGCGTGCACAGGGCTCGACGTTGGTTCTCCTAAACCTTTTAACCCTTTTCTCGGGAGTTACAGTAACCAATGGTCCCAAGGAAAACTTTTAAGTCCTGCTTAAAAGTCAGCCTGTAGATGCTGAAACTGAGAGGGGAGGGGATCCTGGGTGAACCCCACGTTAATGAACATTCATGCGTGAGCCTGATTAGTAGTCATAAAATTACTCATCTCTTTAATCCAGGAGCCCAGAGCCACTCTCCATTGTTGTCTTTTCATATATATCTGCATGGCTGTCCTTTCATACAAATCACATCAATTTAAATTTTAATTTGCTTATGATTCCAAGAGAAGTTTGACCTATTATTATATTAGAAATGAGAGAAACTGGGCCTGAAGGTCTTCTGAGATTACAAAGGGGGAAGGTAGTGAGGTATGGATACAGGGGTCTTCATAACATAATGAGGAGAGAGGAACATGCTTCCATTCATGCAGGAGGGTGCTCCAAAATATTCATGGAAAATGGAATTAAATGGTAAGTTCATTTTGGTACAAAATGTTGTCATTAGGGCATAATATTTTTCCATAACACACATTTTCTGTGAACTTTCTGAAGATGATCCCTCCTATGCATGAATTTTTGAATATTTTGCACCAAAATAAAACTTCTTTGAATTCCATTTTCATGACAATTTTGAAATATGTACAGATTCCTTTTTTTTTAAATTTGACAGGCAGAGTTATAGACAGTGAGAGAGAGAGACAAAGAGAAAGATCTTCCTTCCGTTGGTTCACTCCCCAAATGGCCTCCACGGCCGGCACTGCGCTGATCTGAAGCCAGGAGCCAGGTGATTTTCCTGGTCTCCCACGTGGGTGCAGGAGCCCATCCTCCACTGGGCCATTCTCCACTGCCCTCCCAGGCCACAGCAGAGAGCTGGACTGGAAGAGGAGCAACTGGGACTTGAACCCAGCGCCCATATGGGATGTCGGCGCCGCAGGTGGAGGATTAACCAAGTGAGCCATGGCACCGGCCGTACAGATTCCTTTTAGGATGTACCTAGAAGAAGGGTTGCTGAGAAGTAGTTTTCAAATAATTCTACCAGCATTAGAGGAATTCTAGGTCACTTGGAAATAAATAAATAAATAAATAAATAAATAAATAAATTTTTTTTTTTGGAAATATAAGTGAGGCATGGTATTTATCTAACATCTCTTTAAGATATCGAAAAGCAAAACTTTAACTTCTACTTAGTCTCTACCAAAGATATCCCAAGTATAGATTGTTGCTCCCAGAGAGAATTAACAGGAGAAATATTCCAATAATGCAGGACATCCGGGCTATGTTCCATCTCAGATGCCCCTGCAATAGGCTTTGGAAAACATGCTGGTCTAATGAGTTATTATGATCAGGTATCTATGGAAACAGCCACATATTTGTCCTTAAGCCACATGAGCACTTACTCTGTTAATAGCACACAAGCTAAGCCTGGTGTGTATACACATTAGCTCCTTGTCTCACACACACACACACACATGATAGCAGAGACAGCAGCAAAGATGGGGGGGGCAATAAATAAACGGAGCAGACAACCTTTAACACTAGTGTGGTGTCAAACCTACAGTGAGTTAGGAAGGAAACCTACAGGCCAAAAGGTGGTTTCATTCACAGAGCAACAATTTTCGACAACTCTCATGAAATCCCACCCCAGGGGGTAGCAGGGGAAGGCATTGTCCTATTAATAGCATTCGTCAGCTACATTATGGTTAAATGGGTTAACTGGGCTTTTTGTTGGATGGCCTTGTAACATAGTAACCATTTATAATGTAATTGCTATAGGAAAATGTATCCCATATTCCAGGTACTGGACTGCTGAAATACAACCCGTGGGCAGGAGGATTTCCTGTTTCTCTTGGGAAATAGCAAGGAGACTTAGAAAAAACCTTGGGAGTAAACAACCCAAGACCCAGGTTCTAGTCCCGACTCCAGCATTCTCTACAAGGGTGATTCCAGTCTTTCAACTTCCCTGGGCCTCGGGGATGCAGGAACAGCCCCAACCCTTTGTGTAGAGTGTAAGCTTTGCCGGGACAGGGACCACGCCTGTGTTAACTCCATCAGCTTCCATTGCCTTGTGGTAAATATTTGGTGAATGAAGGGATGCAGCACTAATTGCCCACCTCCAAGCACCGTGAGCAGCGTCAAATGGGGCTCCGTGTGTGGAAACAATTCAAGAAGCTGTAAAACAGAATACAAATGAGAGACATGGTAATTACAACCTATTGTCACAGACAGAATGTCACCTTCTGTGTGTTCCATGTAAATGAGGATGTTTGTGTTCAGCTAATTCGGATGGCTGAGCTGGGATCCAGAATACTGAAGAACACAGATGGGTCTGCGACCTAGGGGAGCAGCAGAGGCAGCGTGGGAGGGAGGTGTGGGTAACAGGAAAGTAAGTGAGGAAAGTTGACCGGAGAGGAGACTGGCTGGAAGGTGGACTTGCTAGGTCGGAGGCTGGAGAGCAGATCAAGGCAGGTATACGAGCTCATAAACCCTCTTCCAGGGCTACGTGGAGTGGGAGAAGCCCATTGTGCCAGAGGCAGAGCACAAGCAAATAATTAGACCAAACTGCCTGGATTATTCTGATTGACCAAAAAAAAAAAAAGTGAAAAGGTGATGCTTGGGTCCCCAGTTAGGGAAGATGAAGAAAGGGAGAAGTTAAGACAGGATTTAGCAGGCAAGCAGAATGAAGCAGCACTCAGACCTCTGCACGCCAACTTGCCAGCCTGCGTATCCCACCAATGAATACGTTTCTGGAGTGAGCTCGCTGGTAAGACCCAGGGTGTGTATACAGCCAGGGAAGAACAGAGGTGGCATGAAAAGGAAAGGGGGTGTTTCTGAGGCTGGGGTTCCCCAGTACCGACACCCCGCTGTCTCCCTTTGCCACTGTGATCCAGGCAGCCCGACGCTGGGTTTTGTCCTTATCACTCAGAATCTCTCCCCATGTCTTGGGTGCAGACCCCATCAAACATCCATTTGGACAGCATGATTGGGTTTTCTATAAACTGAGGCCCAATTTGCAGCTCAGACCTCGCCCGCAGCATACACAATGAGAAGGCAGGCTTTCCAATCACGCCCAAATGATTGGTTCTGGGCAGACAGTGGGGAAGACTTCCCAATCAGCCTGCACATCCCCCTTGAGGCAAGCCGGCAGCCATTTCCAGTGGGGACACTTCCCCCACGGCCTGCCACCGTATCAAGATCGACAGCCACGCCGTCTGCTGTCTTCACTGTTCCTGGTCCAGCAGCCAACCCTGAAAGGCAATCTGAAGTGACCCTGTATCTACTTCTGCAGGAACCACTTAAAAGGGCCCAGGAGGAGGCCAAACATTCTGCTTTCCATGAAAAATGAGAGTGAGGTGGAGAGAGACAGAGAGACGGACAGAGACAGCCCTGCTCCTGGGCAGTCACACAGGACATTCCTCAGGGCCATTTTGCCAGTACTCTGTCCCCCAGTGCAGATTAATCCAGCACTGTCTCGGAATTCCAAATTCAGGGTGTGTGTTCCCAAGGAGAACAGCATCATCTTGTACAGTGGGCACAGGTGTGAGATTCAGACTATGGAGGCTGTAGCCCTAGCAGCGTCACCGTATCTCCTGGGTTAATCACTGAAGCATCTGTTTTATGGGATCAGATAATACCTGCTTCTCTGCTGCATGAAACTGTTGCGTAAATCAAATAAGATAATATATGTAAAAGCACTTTGAGAAATTAAAAGCATACTCCAGAAATAAAGCATTAATTAGAGGAACTCTATTCAATCAAGTGATACTTTCTCTATATTAGCTTATCTGCTCAAAAAGAAAAACACAAATACACATGGTTACCCAAGGGATGAATATGTTCTGTGTAGCTCATTGGAAAAGTGGCAAAGTTTAGCAAAACCTAAATTCCATACAGGTCCATATTCAAAAGTCTTCTCTTTGTGGCTAGTTCTGCACCTACACATTGGGGGAGAGAATGGGCTTGCTTTCCCAGCCATCCCAAGCTGGTATATATGATAATTCAACAAAAATGATTGGATATTAGCCCGGGCATTCACAGGAAGCTCTATTTGTGCAATCTCCCTAAAACATTTCTCATTTCTATGCTTAAACACCTGATGCAGCCAAACTGGCCAAATGAGCAAGAGGAACTCTCTGCTCCTAGCACCATAACTCTGCGTGTTCACTGCATATGAATTATCGTTTTTGAACCAAGCTTGGCTTCCAAGGCCAGAATCGCACATTCCTAAAATAACGTCCCTGACACCAGCAGAAAATGATCTTTACAATTCTCACCTTGAACTCATGTAGAACTCCTACCTCGTTTGTCACCTGTCCTCGGGATAGGTGACTCTATCCAGTTCTGCGGCTTTGCCTTTAATTATCCTCAACATTTAAGGGCTCATGTTCAAGGCAGAGAAAGATCCAGAGTACCCAGTTGCTTCAGCAGGTGTTTAAATGTTCATGTGGAAGCAGGGACTTCCTTAGACCACAGGCAGAGGGCTTTGGTCCTTATAATAGCCTATAATGTCAAGGCCTTGCTCCAAGACAGATGGTAGGTGTGAGAGCTGGAGCCCCTACCGTGGGCTAAGCACTGTATGAGGCACCTGACATATACCAGCTAAGCAAACTTTCACAAAAATTGGGAATGAGACCAGTGCTTCAGATTTATGGGACCAATTCAGAACCAGACATAACCCCACTAGGAGAATTCAGTTATCTGAGTTCCACCTTCCTATAGGAATTCCCATTCCTTCACCTTGGAGTGCGTAGTGGCTGCAATTTATACTCATCCAGAGGTGATGCTGAGGCTTTTAAAAATAGTCAGTAATGCCAACATTATCAATAGATGCCATTATGGGAGAATTACTATGTGCCCAACAAACAGTCCACTGGATGCTTTGTGCTTCCTACCTATTTGCATTTTCCCACACTATGAGGTAGATGCATATATTATCTACAAGTGCATAAAAGGAACTAGAGACTTGGAGCAGTCAAGGGAGGAGCCAAACACTGTACATCCCATGCCTGGAAGGGTACAGACACCCTCATTTAGTAAATGAAATCCAAGCGTTTATGTTAGGGGAGTTTTTTGTTTGTTTGTTTTCCATGCCTTCTCTCCTGTGAGCAATGCTGTCAGCTGACTTTCTGGCATCATCATCATTGTGAATCACATGTTCTCTGGCCAAAGCCTCACACTGGTGCTTGGGAGCATCAGTTGCAGAGGCAAAAGCCAGGGCTGAGAATGACACAAGGTAAAGCTGTCACGCAAGTGATGGCCTGCAGGGAAAGAGCAATGCTTGCTTCTCTTCCCCTTGGGCTGTGATCACGTAATTAGGTGAATATATAATTAAGATAAAACTTCACCTGGAGCCCTTCACCACCTTCATAAACCTCCTTCTGAATCTGGACCTCCAAGGAACCTTTACACAATGGCATGGATAAATACTTGCAGCTTCCAAGGTCTCTGAGAGGCAGCCCAGACATCTTGCCCCTTAGAATCAATATGATCACCCTGCTAAAAGATAATCAGAATATCTTAGATCCTGAAAGCTCCTTTGAGCCCAAAAAAGTTCAAAGCACTTTTATATTAGTTCTTTCATTCTATCTTCATCACGTCTGCCAGTAGCAGGAGGACTTTGGAAGGGAGCAGCCCTTATTCTTTAATCTCACCTACTGCAGACTGGAAACTGTTGCACCTGCCCTGCATGTCACACACAGGCTCAAGGAGCAGCTGACCTTGACTTGTGACTCAAGGTCATTTTTGGTCTTTGGTATTTCTGGTCAGGCTGTCTGGACCATCTCCAGACTTGCCCTCTGCTAAGTCTCCCCTCCCACATTCAGAGCCTCCCAACAGGGGACAGGTGCTAATGATAATGCATTTCTAGGTGGTTGAGCTCCACGGAGGGAGGGAGGGGCTGTGAGGCCTCCCTGAGCACATGGAAGGATGTGGCATCACTGGCAGAAATCATGCAGTCTTGGGCTAGAACCTGGAACTGACTGCAGCAGGAGAGCAGCAGGCTGGGATGGATGTGAGAGGGTGTCAGGGCTGCTACCGAGTCCAGGCTCAGAACAAGGCTCCAGAGCTCAGCAGTGCAACCTATAAGCTGTGCAACAACATGCCAAATTGGCCAGTAGATCAAGATGTGGGAGAGGAGACTTAGCAGAGGGCAATGATGGGCTGACCCAGGAGAAGGTGGGGACTGTGAAGCTGTCCCTTTGGGGACTGCACAAGGGTCAGGGGTCTCCCTGCCCCTAGTCGTGGTGAAGGGGGAGGAGGAGGAGAAGCAACAGAGCCCCAGCTGTATCTGTCCTCAGGCTGGATCTGGGAGGGCACCTTGATGCCTCACTCTGCTATTTCCTATCTTCTCTGCTGTCCTCAGGTTAGGAACTGAGGGCCTGGGCCAAGCAGGCTGCAGGGGGTGGGAGGGTGAGAGAGAAGAGTAGCTGTGATGACCAGTACAATAGGGAGGAAGGAAGCAAAGCCCAGAGCATTTGACATGGACTTCCTCAGGGTGGGTGGGTGGACCCTGCTGGATGGACTCTGCCAGGAGGGTGGGCATTTGGCTCCATGCAGCCTGGAAGCCCCACGTCCTAGTGCCTGGGTTCAAATCTTAGCTCTGCTCCTGATTCCAGCTTCCTGCTAATGTGCACCCTAGGAGGCAACAGATGATGGCTCAAGTAGTTGGATCCCTGCCACCCATATGGGAGACCCGGATGGAATTCCTGGTTCCTGGCTTTGGCCTTGCCCACCCCAGCTGCTATGGGCATTGAAGGGAGAGAATCAGTGGTTAGAAGACCTCTCTCCATCTCTCTGTCTTTCTGTCTCTCTCTCCGTCTCCCCCACTTCTGTTTCTCTACCTTTGAAGTAAATAAAAACCTGCCAGGGATGTGCCTGGCTTCAGGGGCACCCCAGGCTCTCCACCCAGCTGAGGGGGGCCAGGGGACTCTCGTGGGGCTCTGTCTTGAGGAAAGCTGGGCCTGGGCTGGCTGGAGTCTGGGCAGTGCAGAGACAGGTCAGCAGGCACCATCCACTGAGGCCTTGCCATAGGAGCTGGCAGCAAGGACACGGACAGAGATGTTAAATAGATCCAGGAAGTGAACAAACAAGAGACAAACGAACAAACACAGAACACATTATTTTCATAATCAATTCCACACATGCCTCAGTGTGCGTGTATCCTGTGACTGAGAGCTAAGGAGCATGGCGGTTTGAGCCACAGTTCCCTCCAGGATGCTCAACCCACAGGCTCCTGCACGGTGAGCAACTAGGCTATCAGGTTTGGGATTAGCAAGTGGAACATGCCATTTGGAACCTGTGGGTCTCCATCCTTGCCTGGGGGGCTGCCTCTCCAGGCCCTGTGCTGTATTTCTTTCCCTTTTGGATATTGGTGATAGTCTGTCTAGACAGCAGGTGGCCCTGGTTTCACTGTGACTGGACATCCTGGCCCACAGGGTAAGCACTGGGTCTCCTGGCCGCCGCCCCAGGTCGGGGTCAAGCTGTTTTGCAAAGGTCACTCTGACCAAGATTGGCATTGCAAAGTACTCCTGGTTCTCGTGAGAGTCGGCCAAGACCTCCGTTTGTGCTGTGAGCAGGGAGAATTCTGGGGACAGAATAAAGCCAGACGTTGCCCATTTTGGCAGCAGGCAGAGAAAGGAGTTGGAGCACACAGCTGCCAGGTGCCTTGGCGTGATTGCCCAAGACAATAATCCCATCTTTCTGGCTTCCTGCAATTGGGAAGGCAGAAAAATCAATCCTAAGTGGAGACTGGACCCAGTCATTAATATGTATAACCTCAGGGCTTTTGTTGCATTGTGTGTTTTTTCTTAAGTGTGGGTCGCAACTCAGGCTCACCTGTGGCTTTCAATTCATAGGGCTGTCTGAGGGCATTGGCCTTGCTGCATTCAAATCATCCCTAAGAGCAGGGGACTGAGGGGGTGTGCTGGCATCTACTACGGGGTGCTGGTGTGAATTTCTCCAGGGTCCTGGCCAGCCACAGGCCAAGGCTGAAGGTCAATGAGAGCCTGTCTCTGTCTCATTTTGATTCAGTGAGGGTGTGGCTCTGCAGGGCTCATCCCCTGGCTGCTGTCCAGCCTTTCCTGCCGCCCCTGCACCTGGAAGTCCTCCTGAACTTCTGCTGCTGATCCCTGCAATGTGCCATCAATGGCTTCTTTCTCACTCAGGTGTATCCAATGTACTGTAGGTCTCAGAGGATGGCCTTGCTCAGAAGACCCCCTGGCCTGAGCTGAGAGGGTGGTAGCTGACAAAAACACCTGCATGGAATTGCCTCCCTGGAGAGCCTTGTTCCACCTGCAGACCCAGAGTTCCTAGCAGGATTAGTCACTTCCTTCAACCATAAAGTGATTTGGGACCCAAACCTAAGCTAGAACACAGTTTGCCAGCTGCCTTCTACACAGATGGCTCCTGGCCCCTTCTGGAGAATCAGGAGGCACACAGTACTGGAGAGAGAGCTCTTCTAATGGTCAGGTGGTCAGTCTAGTCTGCCTGGGCAGAAGGCAGAGGTCTGTGCCAGGTGCCCAAGAGGAAGCAATAGGCTCCAAGTGTGGCTCAACACTCTACTGCAGGGTGGGACATGTGAGCCAACAGAGAAGGACAGTGGGAGCCAAATCCCTGTCTGTCTAGTTACAAAGATCCTCCAGACTTTTCTAAAGGTCTAGTGACAATATCATAAAAGCAATCTTCATCACATGATAGGTAACAGTCATACAGTAGGTAAGACTTATTATCTGCATTGAGAAAGTAAATGAAGCCAAAGTTCTTCAACGCTTCAAAGCTGGTAACTTGACCGAATCTTACGACTTCTGAGAGTTGGAACCTGATTTCAACCAAGGTCTGAGCCCCATTCTTCAGGTGGCTAGGAAACCAGGAAAGAGATTTGGTTAAGCAAACCCCTCTGTCCCCCTAAATCATCATGCCTGTGTACCCATGGGGTGCCCCTACAATACTCCACAGGTGCTCAAGTCCCTTACATAATATGGCTTAGTCTTTTCACATAATCTGCACACACTCCTGTAGACTTCACGTCATCTCTAGATGGCTTGTAATGTGTAATCAATGTAAACGTAATCTAAATAGCTGTTATCCGGTGTTGTTTAGGGAATAATGACAAGGGTGAAAGCTTGTGTATGTTCAGATCAGACACATTTTTCTTTCGTTAGTGTCTTCTTTCTTTTTATAAGATATATTTATTTATTCAAAAGGCAGAGATGGGGGGAGAATCTTCCATCACCTGGTTCACTCCACAAATGGCCATAATGGCCAGGGTTGGGCCAGGCAAAGCTAGGAGCCAGGAGCTTCTTCTGGGTCTCCCACGTGGGTGGCAGGGGTCCTCAAACTTGGGCCATCTTCTGTGGCCCTCCCAGGTCCTTAGCAGAGAGCTGGATTGGAAGTGGAGCAGCCGGGACTCAAACTGGCACCCATATGGGATGCTGGCACTGCAGGCAACAGTTCAACATTCTATGCCGCAGCACCAGCCCCTTCTGTGAGTATTTTCAATCTGCGGTTGGTTGAATCCACAGATATGGAACCTGTAGATTCAGGGGACCAACTGTGTACTTAGAGAGCAACCCAGAGGTGCTGTGTGGGACCAAGAGTAGGTTTTGCTGTTGTCTGTAAATTGCTGCAGGAAGTACAGGCTTGTGGAGCCAGCTTAGAGTGAAATGTGCCTCTGGCAGCTGACTGGCCAGAGGCAAGAGGAGAGGTGGGACTTGGGACCCAAGCATCACCACCCCACGATGGCCAAGTGGCTTCCAGAGCCCTGGCCCTTCCTCCACAGGCACCACCAAGAGCCCAGCCGTGGAGCGAGGGAGAAGAAACTCTAGAACAGTGGAAACCTAATCTCCTTCTCTGACATGCCTCCTTCTTGTTCAGTGATTTTCTTTTTGCTTTGATGCTTGGTTGTATCTCTATTTGCATTGTTCAGAGTTGCATGATTTTATTCTACCAGCCCCATACTCTTCAAAACAGCAAGCTGCAGATGATGGAGTTTTAGCTAAACAGCTTCTGGCAACAAAAATCTGGACAAGTCTCCATTCACTTAGTCGAGCCTCTATTTCCTTATCTCTAAGGAAGGAATTACAGTCCCAACCTCGTCTTCTGATGGGAGGCTGGGAGGACACTCCTCTGCTGTGAGACTGGTGACTACTACGAAGAATGATAATACAGTCACACTGTACTTGGATTTTAATTTATGGATATACCCTGTCTCCCCAGGAAATTTGTAAGGTCCTTGAAGACTGGAACTGGGTCTCCTAGCCCTTCCTGTCACCCCTAGGGTCTACTTACACGTGCATTATTTACTCAGCGAATGCTTGCTGCAGTCTTGCCCTGGAGAAGCTTACACTGCCGCAAGGATAAAACATGCCCGCTACCCAGTGAGAGGTTACTGAGGGATCATCCATTCAGTGTCTGTGTCTGGGAGAGGAAGGCGACAGCACAACCCATGTTTAGAAAAGGAATGCAAAACCAGAGAGAATTTAGAGACCTCCCCTGAGGACGGGGTAGAAGGGAGACCTAAAGGAACCCCTGGATGTCGAAACTAGGAGGTCATTGGCAAGACTGCCAGCTCATAAGCAATCCTGAGTCCCCAATTCAAGGTCACTTTTTACTGATATTTTCCTTCTGGGACAGCTTGACCTGGAGGAGGAAAGAGGGATCAACCTGGTCCAGCATCTTCCCGCAAGATTCACAGTGGAGTAGTTGGGGAAGCACAGACTGGGTTCAAAGCCACAAATCTGGGGTTGAGGTTTTCAGTGACTTGAAACAGCTGTGCCCTGAAGCAAGCAATTTAAGGCTTCCACTGTTATTTTTCATCGTTCAAGTGGAAAGAATATGATTTCCTGAGCCCATTTTACTGACGTATTCTGCTGTCCAGTTGAAAGCTTGTCTGCAGAGAGTGTCCTGACAGAAGGGACCTGGCCCCCTAAAGGAACTCAGACTGGAGCAGCAATTACTCTCATCATTGAATATCTATTATTTCTACCAATTACTTACATGGCAGACAGACGTCCACTTTAGCACTGACGACAGTATGGACTCTATTTCATTTGCCTTCTTATTTTTAAATGTTTGTTTATTTATCCAATTTATTTCAGAGATATCCAGAGATTCCATCTGTTGGTTCACAGCCCAAATACCTGCAACAGCCCATTGCTGGGGCCAAAGGGACAGCCAATGACTCAGTCAAGGTCTCCTAGTACTTGGCTGTCACCTGCTGCCTCCCGGGGTGAGCAGCAGTAGGAAGTTGGAACTGGGAGAAGAGCTGAGACTCAAAACCAGGCACTCTGATACATGCCAAGCTCTCATTGGGCCAAATATCTGCCCACTTTCCTCTTCATCCCCCATGAACCTTTCTCTGGTTCTATTCCACTGAGTTTAAATGACAGAGGTACCTGTTCTTGGCAAATATCCTTGAACTTCTTCCCGTGAGCCCTCAGAAACAGAGATCTTGGAAAACCAAGCTTCAAAGGGCAAGAGGCATAGAGCACAGAGCATCTCCTATAGAGCCATTGCCTCATTCCAATCAAACTCCATCTGGTTTCTCTGAGGCCCTGGGGCTGTGGACCCTGTCATCTTTCAACAGCTGGACAGGCACCGGCACAGAGTTAGTAACTCAGCCTAAGAACCAGGCCCTGGGTATCACCCTTGCCCAGCACCCACCAGCTCCAGAGTGAGCTGCCTCTGCTGGTGGTCCCCTCCTTCTCCTCCTCCTCTTCTTCCTCCTCCTCAGAGCGAGTTGGCAGGATTTATAGGGCTGTCCCAGCGACACGCCATCTCAGTAACTGCAGAATGGCAGTTGTAAAAAATCCCATTTGCCAGGGTATTAGAATCCCATTAGCACTCCCGATGGAGAAATAACCCCGACCCTTCGGATGGAATTAAAGATTTTTGGGCACCAGCATTTGGAGTGTTATGGGTCCTTCCTCAGTTTAGATGATCACAGCAACAGACGTAAAGCCTCAGGCACCAGATGTCCTTGGTCCATAACCCCCTCGAGAAAAAACCCCTAGGAATGATATATGGAAGGGCCTCTAGTTCTGCAAACAGACTTGGAATAATCACCAGCCTAACTGACACAGGACTCCTGGAGAAGGAGTCGCTGTAAGGGAATCCAGGCTCCATTCAGCTATTCCCCCACAACTTCTTAACCTCCTTTTCTTTCACTCCCGGTCCTCGTGTCATCGCTTGAGTGATAATTGACATCAAACAGAAACACTGACAAACTCATCATGCCTATGATTGTCAAAACAGAATTATCCTCAATGCAAAAAGGACAGTAAGAGAGGTACATTGTTGTAATATCTGGTTGAATCATCTCGCTTTATAAACGAAGAACCGGGTTTCAAAGAGGGGGAGTCACTGGCACAGATCACACAGCTGGCTCAGTGGAAATTTTTGGATTCCCAGACTAGTGCTCTTGTTCTAGTTCTTGGCTGTCTTGGGCTCTGCTGAAGACTGAGCATTTCAGACCATGGGCTTTGCACCTGTTGAGCGGCCTCTTTCCATAGGTGTGAGCCTGGGTGGGTGCGTGTGAATACTTTCACAGCAGACCCTGCATGGCAGGTAAATTCGTAAGTCAGGGAAATCTCTCTTGGAACCCACAGATTACCATGTGCTGATTGTTATACTGTGTAGATCTGTGTTTTGGCTTCTATACAAAAGGGGCAAGCCATGGCACACTGCCTCTCTCTCTCTCTTTTTAAGATTTTTTAATTTATTTATTTGAGAGGTACAGTTACAAACAGTGAGAGGGAGAGACAGAGAGAAAGGTCTTCCTTCCATTGGTTTACACCCCAGATGGCTGCAACAGCCGGAGCTGTGCTGATCTGAAGCCAGGAGCCAGGAGCTTCTTCCCAGTCTACCATGCTTGCTCGGGGGCCCAAGCATTTAGGCCATCTTCTGCTGCTTTTCCAGGCCACAGCAGAGAGCTGTATTGGAAGAGGGGTAGCCGAGACTAGAACTGGCGCCCATATGGGATTCCGGCGCCACAGACGGAGGATTAACCCACTGCACCACAGCACTGGCCCCAAGCACCCTCTCTTTCAATGTCTTGGGAATTCTGCTAAAGTGTCAACTCTGATTCAAAACAATTGACAATGGGGACTGAGATTTGGCTTTTTTTAAAAAAACAATTCTGAGCTGCTTGAGGGACCACAGGTCGATGATCAAAGCCATTAATTCTTGGACAAATTAAACACAATGAAGTATACACGAATCTTCACAGTGGGAGCAATGATTCAATCATTGTCAGCATCCTATGTCTGAGGTTTATGCCAGGGATTGAGGAGCCTTTTACAGCCCTACCTTGCCCTGTGAACTGAGCTAGACATCCAGTGACCTCCTGTCACTCAACCACAGACTGGTTCTAGAGGATAGGTGGCATTGAGCTTCTTGATTGGACATGGGGAATGAGGCTCAGTGACTTGGACGGCTTCCAGATGGTCAGGGAGGAAGTAGGTTCCATAACTCGAGGACTAGACCTCCTTCCACACCACTGCAGCATACAGGGGCATCCCGTATGCACGTCGAATCTTTTTGCTGCTGTGGGGCCAGAGACGCCATTGCTGGGGAGAGGGTGCATTCTGGGAGATAGAATCCAATTGATAAAGGAGAGAAGGCGGTCGTGAGGCTGGAGTGGGGATGCAGGCGGGCATATGTGCGGCAGGAGGAGAGGGAGGGGGTGGGCGGCTGACGGATGCACAATGGCAGGAAATTTACAGATCAATAAATAGACAGAGATCCAGGGAGTCTGACAGCTGACAGACGTGTGGGGCTGCACCCAGATGGCCATGGAGCATGCAGCCCAGGGAGAGCCTGGAAGAGCGCTCCATCCGGGTCAATGCAGACAAGCCTAGAGACAAACAGGGGGCAGCGCCAGCACACGTGATTTGGCAATGCCGTCTGAGTGAGAGGACCCCACTGCCATGTGCAACGAACTCCAACACTCCACTTGGAGTTAGAAACAGGCACGTGGTGGCACTCAGTCATTTTAAAGCCCCTTCCAGTACTGTGCCAAAATGCTCATCTGGGTAAGTCATTCTTCTCAGGCCTCAAGCGGTTTACCTGGCCTGAGCTGGGAGGCTGTTGGTTCCATCTGACGTATGACAGGTGGGGAGGCAGCTCAGAGCTGCCAAATTTGAGGGCATTCTCATCAGGGAGAGGTGGCAGCCTTTGTCCCCAGGAACTCCGTGAGCCTGGGGGGCAGTCCACGTTTGGAAGTCAGAAGTGAATGCTGGGATCTGGAAGATGCCAGAGCCAAGTGTGTGTGTGGACTCTGGGAGGCAGAGGAGGAAGAGTGGGGACAGAGGCAGCTGGTGGGGTTGGGCACCAGGCAGGCAGGGTGGGCGGGGACCAGTGACGCTGTCCAAAGGGCATAGAATCAGAAGCTGTGAGGCCAGATGGTCCTGCCTTGAGTGGTTCTCAACAGTGGGGGCTGAAGTGATACCGGGGAAGGTCTTGGCTGAAATCCGTCCCCTTGTAAGGCCGTGGCTCCGGCTTGCTGCTCAGACCTGCTGGGCCTTGAGGTGCTGCGAATCCTTCTGTGGCTGGTGTAGAGGCCACTGATGCATCTGTGCCAGCTCAACCTCCATCACCTCTACTTTACCAGGGCAGCTCAGCGGGCTAGAGATGCACAAAGATACCACCCAGCCTGAGCCTAGATGGATAACCTTAAATGTGGACTGGGCCTGAGACCATCCCATCGTGCCGATCCATGTCTGCTCCTGGTGACTTCAGTCGCCTGTGTTCCCTGGGGGCCCTTAGATATGCTGCTCTTTTCCTTCTTCCCTTCTCCCCCAGGTGAGGACTTCAATCAGAAGGAAGCTTCAGCCCGTCACGTCCCCTCCCCAACTTGACCCCACACATTTCTCTTCTGACCTCCCCCGCCCTGTATCTGCTGAGTGGACCACAGCTGCTCTACCAGGAGACGGCCCCTTATCTGTGCTCAGATTCCAGATGGCTTCTGTTGCCCCCTACAGAGGTTTTTGTCTTCATCCCTGCTTCATCCCCTTGTATTTGCACTATCAGTGCCCCACACCCCACCCAGCCCTGCACCCTGTGTACACCCAGCATGTAAAAGTCCTTATTGTGTCCCATCTGGAGGCAAAGAGATGGACATCATCAGCCAAACAGAGGCCTCTCTTGGCTTCCCCACTTCTGCTCTGCAGAGTATCGAACTGCCCCTGAGAAAGTTCTGCTTCCTCCGTCCGTTTTCCCTACTCTGCTTTTCCTCTTAGACAGAAGCCAGTCTAGCTTTGCTCTCCATCTCAGCACAGATGCATCCACCCTACCCAGGCTGGTACTTAGCCTCAGTCTTCAGCCAGCCATGGCTCATCAACAAGCGCTTGGTCAAACACCTGGGAGATGCCAGGCTCTGTCCTGGGTGCTGAAAACACCTCAGTGTGGAAATATGCAAAAGTGGCAAAACTCAGTGGCCTAGGGTGTAGAGTTCTCATGGGAAGATGGTCAATGCACTCGACAAACAAGCAAATGCCTGAAGTCCATGAGAAGAGCAGGCATGAGTGATATGGAGACAAACCAAGAGGGAGGTATGGGGAATGACAGCAGGGGTCCTGGAGCCAGAGGCTGGCCTCAGAGTTCTGGCCAGCTAACTGCCCACTGTCTGTGTCCCTCTTCCCTTGCTCTTGGTGACAGCATGTCCACCTCCTTCCTCCCCTCGGCCTTCTCTTCCTATCCTCCAAGTACTGTAAGTCCTGGGTCCTTCCTCTCCTTCTTGTTGCAGTCTGTCCAGGCTGCCATGACAAAATGCCATAGGCTGGGTGGCCTATGAACAGCAAACATGCATTGCTCCCAGTTCTAGAAGCAGTTAAGTCCAACACCAAGGAACCAGCAGGTGTAGATTCTGGTGTGGGCTCGCTCCCAGGTTCACAGATGGAGCTTTTTTGCTGTGTCCTCACATGGCAGAAGGGACAAGAGGTCGCTCTGCACTCTCTCTTTTGAGGACATGAATGTATTCATGAGGGCTCTGCTCCGATGACTGAATGATTCCCTGAAGGCCCTGCCTCCTAATTCCATCACCTTGGGAGCTAGAGTTTCAACACAAACTTCTGTGGGGCACAGACTTGCAGGATATAGATCTCTGTCTACATGGCTTCTCATCTAGACCAACACTCTAAAGTCTCCAGTCCTCTGTGGACCCCCAAACTGCATGACAACTCCACAGGCATCTAATATAATTCTAGAACTGAACACATTCATACCAGGACCCTGGATTTCAGGCTCACCCTTCACACATACACAGAGTCTTCTTCCTTGTCCTTCCCCATTGTAATAAATATTATCCCCTGTTTCCAGTGCTGTGGTGTAGTGGGTAGAGCTGCAACCTACAGTGCTGGCATCCCACATGGATGCTTGTTTAAGTTTTGGCGGCTCCACTTCCAATCCAGCTCTCTGTTATGGCCTGGAAAAGCAGTGGAAGATGGCCTAAGTCCTTGGGTCCCTTCACCTGCATGGGAAACCTGGAGGAAGCTCCTGGCTCCTGGCTTTGGACCGGTGCAGCTCTAGCCGTTGTGTCCATTTGGGGAGTGAACCAGTGGATGGAAGACCTCTCTCTCTCTTCTCTCTCTGCCTCTGCCTCTCTGTCACTCTGCATTTCAAATAAATAAATAAATAAATAAATAAATCTATCTTTAAAAAATATTATTCCAGCTGGCGCCGTGGCTCAACAGGCTAATCCTCTGCGTTGCGGCACTGGCACACCAGGTTCTAGTCCCGGTTGGGGTGCCAGATTCTATCCTGGTTGCCCCTCTTCCAGGCCAGCTCTCTGCTATGGCCCGGGAAGGCAGTGGAGGATGGCCCAAGTCCTTGGGTCCTGCACCCGCATGGGAGACCAGGAGAAACACCTGGCTCCTGGCTTCGGATCAGTGCGATGCGCTGGTCTCAGTGGCCATTGGAGGGTGAACCAACGGCAAAAAGGAAGACCTTTCTCTCTGTCTCTCTCTCTCTCACTATCCACTCTGCCTGTCAAAAAAAATATTATTCCCCTCTGCCACATGCTCTGGCTAAAACTCTAGGGTTCACCTTCATGCTTTGTCTTACCCTAGCTTCCAGCTCTGCAGCAAAGGAGGTGGTAACCAGGCCTCTAAAACAGAGAACCCACCCATCTCTGCTTTGCCTCCAATGTAACAGAGTGCCTGGTCCCCAACATCTTTTACTTATATGGGCACAAACCTTGTCACCGAGTCCCTTAATTTCCTCCCCCCGCAAAAGCAGCCAGGAGACCCCTTTGAACAGACAGATCAGATCACAATGCCCTTCTCCCAGCACACTGGGGATAGCATGTCAGCATGCTGAACAGCACTCACCACCTATGGCCCTCACGCCCATGCTCCAGCACACACATGGCCCTCAAACAGGTCCCCACCCCGTCTCCCACTGGAACATTCTTTCCCAGCTACTTTCTCAGCCAGATCCTTTTAGTCTGCATAGAAGTGAACTCCTGGAGAGGTCTTCCTTAACCCCCTTATTCCTTCCCCTCCAAAGCCATGCACGTCCCCTCCCCGCCCTTGTGGCCTTCACAGCATCACCTCTCCCTGACCCAGGATTCTCTTCTCACCTCTGTTTACTTTCATTTCCCTCAACAGAAGTAAACTCCAGCAGCAAGGGTTGTGCCTGCCCTCTGTTGGGCCGCGGTTCTGTAACAGTACAGGCTGGAGTTAGACTGTCTGAATTTCACTTCACCCCGACACTAACGCTCTGCAGGGCCATAGCCAATGGTGTCTCCTTTCTGTGCCTCAGTTACCTGTCAGTGAAATGAGAGTAGCAATAATAACAATGCCCACCTAGTAAGGCTGCTGTAAGACTTAAAGGATGTGAAAAATGGATAAAAGAGAGAGAGAGAGAGAGAGAGAGAGAGAGAGAGAGAGAGAGAGAGAGAAAGCACATGGCATAGGGCTTCGTAGAGAATATTGATTTTATCAGTATTAGTGGAATGAAGGTCTCTTTGACTCTAACCGCTCCCTGCATAATGGCCGAATCTGTGCCAGTGAGATGTACCAACTGTGTATGGAAAGAAAGAGCAGGTGCAGGACCCTCTCTCAGCATGAGTCTGTGAAGTTCACCGTCTGGGAGGCTTGGTCTCCTGTTCAATCCCCACACCAGCAAGAAGGAAACCCAGCTGCTGAAGGGATTGCAAAGTCTAGAGTCTGGGGCTGTTCATGCTGTGCTGGGAATGAGAAAGTAGCCAGACTGGCACCCCCATGAGACCCCACGGGGTGCTCCTTGCAAGGCGGGCAGGGCTGAGGACCCGCAAAGAACTGGCAGGCTCCTGGTGTTTCCACTGTGTCCATGTTTCCAGTGAAACACAGCCCGGCGCTGCTTGATTTGTGCGAGAACACACATCACCCAGGGGTTTCATCTGCAACGACGCAGCTTCTCTAAGAGAGCAAATGTAAAAACATTTGGTAATCGAGATGTGTGCGGAGCTGACACAGAGCTGCCCATCAACAACACCGGGCACCTGCAGAGGGCACTCACACAGGTACAGGGAATCTAATGTGCTTTAGGGGCTTGGGGATGCTTTCCCCCATGCAGAAGGAACTCAGCCGATTTGAAAGAACACACAGGGAGGAGTGTATGAGAAGCAACTGTAGTGGGCCGGAGGACAAGTCGGGATTTTTGAACATTTTCCCCAGAAGAAGGGGAAGTCAGCTTAGAGTTTAGAGCAGAAAATGAAAGGCTCAAGTTTGTGTTCTGAAAAGCACATTCTGGCATAGTGGGGCCAAGGGATGGCAAGGAAGCAAACATGAAAGACAAGAGGAATTCCAGGTGGAACAGTAGAGCAGGGCAGGAGTGGGGAGAGATTTGAGATGCAGGGGCTGCGTGAGCGTGAGCAGACCTGCCAGTGCTTCTTCCCACACTATCTTGAATCTGTGGAGGGATCACCATCAAATCCACGGTAACGATTAGGAAGCTGGGGCCGATGATGTGGTACAACGGGGAAGTCGCCACTTGCAACACCAGCATCCTCTACTGGAGTGCCTGTTCCAATTCTGCCTGCTCTACTTCATATCCAGGTCCCTGCTAATGCACCTGGGAGAGAAGCAGAAGATGCCCCCAAGGAATTAGGTCACTGCCGCCCCCACAGGAGACCTGGATGGGCTTGCTGGCTCCTGGCTTCAGCCTGGTTCAACCCCATCTGTCACAGCCATTTGGGGAGTGAGCCAGTGGATGGAAGATCTCTCTCTCTCTCTTTCTGCTTTCCTGTTTCTCCTCCCCACCCCCAAATATATAAATGTTAAAAAGAAAAGCTAGGAAACTGGGACTCTAGGTAGGTAGATGAGCACCAAGGCTACCTCGCTATTAAGAGGCATGATAGCTTTTGAACTCATGCCTACCAACCTCATGTACCTTTGCCCACCACACCATGCCCTCCACAAAGAACATGTAGGGCCATCAAATCCATGTTCCCTGACACTTTCCTATTGAATTATGGACACCTGCTTAGCAGTCCCAGGGTCTTCCAGGGCTCCACGCACTGCAGCAATCATTGTGTACCATTGTTCAGCTTTACTGGACTCTGGAGTGTGCCTCCGAGTGCTGGAAGCGAATGTCTTGGGAGAATACTTGGCCATGGATGTTGGCTGTCAACATGGCAGGGCCAGCACCAGCGTCGTCCTGCCCACGCAGTGGAGCTCAGGTCTCATCTCCTGCCTGGAACCCACACTGGCAAGACAATGGCAGGCAGAGCCTGCATCCTCCTGCTTACCAGCAGGTGCCTCCAGAGAGGGCAAGGGAGAACAAAGGAGGTCAAATGAGGAACCCAGCAAGTGGTTCCCTCCCAGCAGCTCTGGGCCTGGCTTCCCCCCAGCCCTTTCCAACAGAGCTCCCTTTCAAGGCCCAGCTCAGCCCAGAGGCCATCGCTCCAGAATAGGAATGAGCCGCTCATGTATATGCAAATGCAGACTGGGCAGGCGGGCTGGGGGAATTAGCATTTTTAATGAAACAAGACCACAGGGAAAGAGCAGATGCAGTGGGCAATAACTCCCTGTGGTGTTCTTGGAGGCAAAGGAAGGAAAGGTCCTGGGCAGAGGCACGGAGGTCAGAGCCACCTGCAGGACTGGGAAGAAACTTAGAATCACGTTGGCAAGAGAGGTTTTGTTAAGAAAATGAAAAAAAAAAAAAAGATTTAAAATAGTTCTTATAATCATGGTAATAACAACAACAGAATCAATAAAGTAACAACACAAAGTGTTTAAGATTATTTCAGTGATTCTGGTTATGTATTCAGTGAATGTTAGCTACATGCCCAGTGACACATGGATCAATCTTCCAGGCTCTCTACAAGGATGGCAAGGATGATTAGTTCATTCCGCTTTGCAGAATGGGGAGATGGAAGCTTGGTTCTGTCTGAAGTCACATTTCTAGTACGTGGGGAGCCAGGATTTGAACTTGGGTCTAACCGTAGAATGCATGCTTCTTAGTTAAAGCTGCCTTCATCCACAGGCACTTTTTTAAAATGATTTTATTTATTTATTTATTTGAGAGGTAGAGTTACAGACAGTGATAGGGAGGGACACAGAGAAGGATCTTCCATCCACTGGTTCTCTCCCCAAATGGCCGCAACAGCCGGAGCTGTGCCGATCCGAAGCCAGGAGCCAGGAGCTTCTTCCAGGTCTCCCACAGTGGTTCAGGGGCCCAAGGACTTGGCCATCTTCTACTGCTTTCCCAGGCCACAGCAGAGAGCTGGATGGGAAGAGGAGCAGCTGGGATTGGGACCTGCGGCCATATGGGATGCTGGCGCCACAGGTGGAGGATTAACCTACTGAACCACAGTCACTTTTAATGTGGGGGGGGCACCATCAGCCTGGGCTCTCAGGAAGGGCCTCTGAGAAATAGCAATGGATAGTGCAATTGGGGGTGGGCAGGTGGGAGATGGATGCTCCCTTTAAACAGGGGTCTCCCCTGATCTGACCATCACATAGAAGAGCCAAGCTCATCTTTCAAAACCTGAACTGCCTCACTGTGAAGCAAAGCCTGATCTCTGAGCCCTGGATCACCTGCTAGAGAGAATTCAGTAACTCGGTAATGGAGAATTCCACCCCAGTGCAGGAGGGAGCGGGCGTGTGGGCTCTGAGTCCCCAGGCTGTTGTGCTCTCCGTTGGGTGAAGCTTTCCACAGACCCAGGCCCTTGGTGCCTGTTCCCAAGTTGCTATCATTATCCCATCATCCATGCTAATGATGTTGACTTCACCAGGCTTTTTGCAGGGTGCGGGTGCTGGAGGTGCTGGCCTGTGATCATGGAGGCCAACAAGGCTGCCTTGCAGCCACACACCAATTTGGGATTCATGTCAGCTACTAACAGTTTCATTGAATGTATTATTGAATTGGAGCAAGCTAAATGCTCCCAAGTAAGTTGATGAAGATGCTGGCGGGGCTGGCGCTGTGGTGCAACAAGTTATCATCCTGGCCTGAAGTGCTAGCATCCCATATAAGTGCCTGTTCTAGTCCCAGTCGGGACTCCTCTTCCCATCCAGCTCTCTCCTATGGCCTGGGAAAGCAGTGGAAGAGGGCCCAAGTCCTTGGGTCCCTGCAGCCGCATGGGAGACCCAGAAGAAGCCCCTGGCTCCTGACTTCGGATCGGCGCAGCTTTGGCCGTTGCGGCCATCTGGGGAGTGAACCAGTGGATGGAAGGAAGACCTCTCTCTCTGTCTCTACCTCTCTTTGTTACTCTTTCAAGTGGATAGAATAAATCTTTAAAAAAAAAAAAAAAAGGTGTTGACAAAATGACTCCCCAGTGAAGGCAGCTTTGCTCAGCACGTCTCCTAAGAGCCCATTGTTGTCCCTTCAGGAGACAGAGGATGGGGTGCCTCTGTGGCCCAGGACCCAGCAACCTTACCCTTGGCCTTGGCTGTGCAGCAGCCATGGCCTGCTCGGTGTTTGCTTCTCCGCCTTGCCTTCAGCCAAGACCCTGTGTGCTGCTGGGTTGAGGATAGGCCCTCTTCCTGCTGAACAGGGTTGCTGTGAGAGAAGGATGGGGTTTGCAGAAAAGTTGCTGCAGGCGATAGGGCCTGAGCAGCACAGGAGCCAAGGGCCTCCTCTCTCAGACACCAGCCTGTACCCCAGATAACTGTCAGCAAGACCTTGAAAGCATCTTTCTTGGGGCCAGGGCTGGTCGAAGCCATTAACTAGTTTATTCTCAGACATGAACGTGAAGTCTCACAGTGGAAAAGGATGCCCAAACACCTCCTCCTCTATAGTCTTCCTGCATCAGCCAGATTTCTGCCACTGTAGCAAAACACCTAAGGCAGCTGACTTACAAAGGGAGAGGGGTTGTTTAGCTCAGGTTTTAGAGGTCCAGACCATATGGTGCAGGCTTTGGCCCAGGTGAGCTGGGGTAGGTATAGGCATCCCATAGCAAACCAGGAAGCAGTGAGTATAGGCATCCCATATCAAATCAGGAAGCAGTGGGTATAGGCATCCCATAGTAAACCAGGAAGCAGTGGGTATAGGCATCCCATAGTAAACCAGGAAGCAGTGGATATAGGCATCCCATATCAAATCAGGAAGCAGTGGGTATAGGCATCCCATAGTAAACCAGGAAGCAGTGAGTATAGGCTTCTCATAGCAAATCAGGAAGCAGTGGGTATAGGCATCCCATAGTAAACCAGGAAGCAGTGAGTATAGGCTTCTCATAGCAAATCAGGAAGCAGTGGGTATAGGGATCCCATATCAAAACAGGAAGCAGTGGGTATAGGCATCCCATAGTAAACCAGGAAGCAGTGGGTATAGGGATCCCATATCAAAACAGGAAGCAGTGGGTATAGGCATCCCATAGTAAACCAGGAAGCAGTGGGTATAGGCATCCCATATCAAAACAGGAAGCAGTGGGTATAGGCATCCCATAGTAAACCAGGAAGCAGTGGGTATAGGGATCCCATATCAAACCAGGAAGCAGTGGGTATAGGCATCCCATATCAAAACAGGAAGCAGTGGGTATAGGCATCCCATAGTAAACCAGGAAGCAGAGGGATTTCAGGAGGGTAAGCTCAGGCTTTTATAACCTTCTCATGAGAACTACCTTCCAAGGGCAGCCTCCTGGTGATTGGAGCACCTCCCACCAGGCCCCACCTCCCAAAAGGTTTCAGCTGCTCCCAACAGCAGCACACTGAGGACCACACCTCTGTCACACAGTCCTTTGGGGTACACTCATCATCCAAACCCTGGCACCTGCTGTGGGCACCCATACAACGCCAGTAGCCAGCAGAATGCAGCAAAGATCTGTTTTATTCCTAGCGTGTGGGGGAAGTCCAGCCACTTGCTTCCCCAACAGTCAACTCTGCTTCTATCCTAATGAGTCAGTTTTGAGTCCAGCCAAGGATCTCTGTCTGCTTCTCAGCAGAGTGGGAAGACAGCTTTCTCACAATCACTTTGCAAATTCTTGGCATCCATTGTGATGCACTGACACCTCTTACCCCTCAGCCTTTTCTTCTGCTAGGAAAAGCATCCTGCAAGCCAAGTCAAAGACATCGGGAGCATACTCCTGCTTGAAGTGTTCTGATACGCAGGGCAGGCAGGGAGTGAGCATGTGAAGCTAACTTTGACCAGGGGCCTTTGCTGGGCCTGCAGGAGACCAGCTCCCTCAGATAGAACAGCATTTTGGGGGCTGAATGTTTGCTCCAATGCCTGCAGGGCCCATCCTGGAGCAGCCAGCACCCCGCCCAACTGTGCTACCACGCCAGCTGCTTCTGGCTGCACTCCCAGGCCATGGCACATGATCTCAGCACCAGAGCCAAGAGAAGGAGGGGAACCAATTCCCAAGTATCTACCACGCAGGCCCCGCATGGCCGAGAGGGAGGAAGTTCAAAGCAACATTGCGGGAGAGGGAAGCTGCAGGGCAGAGAGCCAGGAGTGAGCCCTGATCGCCCGTGGCACCGGCGGCGCTGAGCCGCCTGGCCCGTGGGACGCGCTCCCAATCAGCCTGATTGCAATCAGCCCGTGAGCCACGTGCATTTGACAGAGCCGGCGAAAACATGCAATCTGCAAACTGCAAGTCAAAAATCAACGAAAACAACAGGGGAAGCGGAGTGCCGGGAGAGACAACCCCACCAGCAGGCTCTTGGGTAGTGTGCCGTCCGGGCTGCCCCTGGGAGCAGGCTGTGTACGGTGGGCCCCAGACCAGAGAACCCCAGACCCAGCGTGGGGCGGCAGGGAGGCAGAGCCAGGCAGCTCAGAGCGAGCCCACGTCAGCCCTCCAATCAGTCTCTTTTACTACTAATTTTCCCTCATGTTTTTTAATTTAATTCTCAGCTTCTTTCAAATACCAGTCAATGAACCGTCCAAATTTCCTCCAAATACCCTTGAAAATGTTGAATTATGCAATTAAGGATGGTGTAATACAATAATAGGAGGAGAAATGTTGTCATACATATTTTAATGTGGTGCCCAGGCATGGGAGGAGGCGAGAGAGGGGGCGACTAGGGGGGAGAGAGAGTGATTTTCCAGAGCCGTCTTACCCAGCTCCTGGTGACAGCTTCATCTTTATTATTAAAATCCTGCGATGGACACAAACCCCGAGATGAACGTTCACAGTGGACGGGGCCCTGCAGGCTGCAGCTGCAAATGCTCAGGTCAAATTTGATTTGCAAATCCTCAGGAAGAGCCCAGTTGGTAGGAGATTATCCTTTCTATGTGTGGACGCATCACTCACCTAACTCATTAATTCACCAGTATCTTCCCAGATTCAATTACTTCCAGTCTTTGCACATGCTGTAGGGGGACCAGCTATCCCAGTTTGCTCAGGCTACTCCCTGTTTTATTTCTGAAAATCCTCCGTCTCACAAAACTCCCTCAACACCAGCGAGCAGGGACTTCACCACGGCGGTTGTGTTGGCTCGGCCAACTTCGGTATGGTTATTGGGCACTTGCTAGCTGCTCTTTGAAAAGCTTCTGTGATGTGACCACAATGCGGTTCATATTTCTACTGCCTTTAGTACTTCCTATCACACTATTTTGTGTGTCCCTGCCTGTTCATTCCACATATCCCTCTACTTCTCAATTTCACTGTGGCTCCTTGAGGTCAATTTTGTGGCTTCTTTGTAGTTGTATTTCTAACATCTCACAGGGCTTGGTCATGTCAGCACTGAATACTTATTGGATAACCGATGATAATTATGCAAATAGAAATAGCAATGAAAGCAATTTATTCAAGTTTATTGTGTGTCTGATATATGAGGGAATAACTTTAATTGATACTAGAGGTCTTTAAAACATTGATGGAAATGCATATCGTGAAAAGGAACTATGGATTTCAAGTGGTTTTGCAACAAAATAAGCATCTTTTCATTTTAATCTTCCACAAACTTTAAAACAATATTTTTTATGTATTTGAGAGGCAGAGAGAAAGAGAGAGAGCGAGCTGCTGTCTGTTGGTTCACTCCCCAAATGACCACAATAGCTGAGGCCGGGCCAGGGCTGAGACTGAAGCT
Source organism: Lepus europaeus (assembly GCF_033115175.1). Lineage (NCBI taxonomy): Eukaryota > Metazoa > Chordata > Mammalia > Lagomorpha > Leporidae > Lepus > Lepus europaeus. The sequence goes on along the minus strand of NC_084833.1, from coordinate 121,226,017 downwards.
GGGAGTGGGAAACAGTCCAGGTCTCTCACGTGGGTGATAGGAATCCAGTTACTTGAGCTACACTGCTGCCTCCCAAGGTGCATACCAGCAGGAAGCTACACTAAGGAGCCACAGCGGGGACCTGAACCCATGTGCTCTGATGTGAGAGCCAGGCACTTCAACCGATTTCTTACCCTCTAGGCCACCTGCCTGCCCCCTCCATGAACTTTCCTAAGTCCCTTCACGTGTAGGCTTCTTGTAGGTAGAATCAGGGAAAAGCCCATTCAAAAAGGGAAGAACTGTGTCTGTGTTGGTTCCAGTGTTCCATGTGACACTAGGCAAACAGGAATTGTTGCATGACACCAGGGCACAAGCATCAAAGGTATGTGAGGAGACATGACGATGCGTTTGCTAAGAAATTCAAAATAAGAAGCTACACAGTAAAACTTAACCTGGACACATCAATTCAGCTCGGCTGTAGACACCAGGAAAATGAGAATGCATTGCTTGGCCTTGACTGCGATGAAGCCATTGGATGCGAGGCACTGGCTCGGGGCAGGGGAATGGGGAGGAGCGTTGTAGCACAGAGATTTGGGGCTGACATTCTTTTCTACCTGACTGTAACTCCGATTTCTCACCTGGGGCAGTCATTTAATGTGCCTAGGCCTCCTGGCCTCTGCAAAGCAGGGGGACTCATACAGTCCATGTAGGGTAACTTCCAGTTCAGAGGTGACACGTGTGAGTTACTCCACAAATGGCGGCCCCCATCATCACTGCTATTATTGTTATTATTACCATGGATGAGCTTGGGGAAAATTAAGGAACTGCAGGGGAAGAGACAATTCTCTAACTTTCACAATGTGTGGGCTGCTGTAAAAGACAGAACTGGAGTTGTGTTCCAGGTCACCTTTATCCAGAAAACACTTAGTAAGCAGTGTTCTTTTTTTTTCCCCCACGGATGCCTGGGCCATTTTAAATATTATGGTTATTTTAATACACTTTTATTTATGGTACCATGATTCCAAAGCATAATGGACACTGTAATGATTTTCTTTTCAGTCATTTACCTGCTCTTCCATAAATCCATTCCATAAGTATATCGGAATTGCTGCTTTTTTCCCCCGCTCCCCTCATATGCATCGGTGACCATCAGACCGGATGCCAAATAGTTTGAAGCTCAAGACCACATCTTTATCTCTTGAGTTTGTTCACTCAGTGGCTCATCCAAGTCTGTATACACTCAGTGCTCACTGCTGCAAAACCACGTTCCCATCACGGTACTCAAACTCCCCAGCTTGTTCTCCTGAGTTTTTCAATTGATACCCATCTACGCTAACCTCCACTCACGTGGACCTGGTTAAGGTTCTCTGAACCCACTATGCACTTCCAAGTCCTGTTGTCCCCATGAGTCTCCTCCAGACACTGCTCACCTCACCATTCATACTGCACCCACCTTCCATAATTGGGTGTTGGGTGTATCTTCTGGATCCCCAGCATCCCAAGGGCCAGGTCATGCTCAGGATGTCATAGGAAGACTGCGGATGCAGGTGCTTGTGCAAGTGTGAGTGCTGCTCATGAATCCAGAGTCAAAAGGCAAGGGTTCAAGTGCAGCTTACAGGTAGGTTCTCTGAAGGCCCCCTGCCCATTTCTCTATAGTAACATTGGATAATAATAGCAACAATAATATCACTTGGTATGCAGTTGTGGAAGCTACTGTGCAGTAAAACATGCACAGTGCCACAACTGAAACCTGTGAGCACACAGTGCAATTGAATGAAGCATACACAGGGTAGGCTTTCAGTCCCCATATCCTCACCAACCGGTGGGGTGATCATGAGCGATTCACTTGGCAATTTTAGATTTCAATTAACTGCCCATAAAATGAGAGCCACAGCAACTATCTTGCCAAGTTATCAGGGCTGTTAGGACGTATGTGAGATGCTATAAGGTAAAACTGTTTGGTGAATTTGCATGGCACTACGGAAAGCAGAGGTGGTGAATGGTGTGACCTGAACAGTCTCTGGACCAGGGGTCTTGCTGGGACCCCAGCTTTAGCAGGTGCAGGCAGAGGGGTAGAGGGTGAGTTTCCCCATCTCTCTGCACCTCCCCTCCTTCTTTACAACATGGGAAACTCTCTCCCAGGATTGTTAGGCACATGAAATGAGTTAACATGGTGGTTCCGAAAAAAAGTTTATGGAAATGCAGATTATGAAAAACCAATGCATGGGGGAGTCCAAACATTTTTTGAAGTTGAATGAACTTATCTATTACTTTCCTTTTCTACTAACTCTTTTGAACTATCCTCCCCCTTAGAAAGTGCTCAAAACATTGCTTGATAAACTAAATAAAGTGAGCTAAGCTGTAATTGTGGGTAGTGTGTTGAGTGTTCCTCCCCTGTGCCACTACATTGTGGCCAGATCTGAGTGAGGCGCATGGGCTGGAGGGTTCAGCCTCATCTCTGCCTTGAAGCCGCTGGAAGAAAGGTAGTATCCTTCTTGGCTTTTCCCATCCATCATTTTTCCTATGTTACTCTGATAGCCTTTAATTCCCCATCCTCCCCGGAACCACAACCCAGATAAGTGACTTTACACTGAGCAGAACTCCTTCCTGCTGGGAGGCAGCCCCAACTCCAGGAATGTCTTAGTTAATATGTTCACATTGCCCTTGAGAATGAAGTCTCTGATATATGGACATGTCCTAGATTCACTGGGCCCAAATCCTGTAACATTTCGAGGCTGTCTTTAAAAAGAACATACCATTACAACTATAAAACTAGGTAAAAGTGCATTTATTGAGAACGAGAAATCACTAGGAATATATTTTTAAAATCTGAAAAATATCCACAAATATCAGTAACTTCAACAAAATAACTTTGTTATTGATTATCTCCTACAATACACTTGTGTTACATGTTTTCTGCATTCTTGGGTACATACTTTTTTTTGTACTCATTTCTTTATATGCTAACAATTTTTTAAAAGACTTACTTATTTGAAAGTCAGAGTTACACAGAGAGATAAGGAAAGGCAGAGAGAGAAAGAGAGAGAGAGAGAGATCCTCAATCCCCAATTGGCCACCGCAACAGCTGGAGTGCGCCGATCCAAAGCCAAGATCTAGGAGCTTCCTCTGGGTCTCCCATATGGGTGCAAGGGCCCAAGGACTTGGGCCATCTTCTACTGCTTTCCCAGGCCATAGCAAAGAGCTGGATCAGAATTGGAGCAGCCAGGACTTGAACCTTGAACTGGTGCCCATATGGGATGCTGGCACTGCAGGCAAAGGCTTCACCCACTACGCCACAGCGCCGGCCCCACTAACAATTTTATATTACCATTTTCCCAAGGATAGAAAGCTCATTCAGTGCATAGTCTACTATGGTTGATTTTTTTAAAAATTTAGTTTGTTTATTTGAAAGGCAATGTTAGAGAGGGAGAGAGAGAGAGAGAGAGAGAGAGAGAGAGAGAGAGAGAGAGAGAGAGAGAGAGAGACTTCTATCCACTGGATTACCTCCCAGATGATTGCAATGACTGGGGCTAGGTCAGGCCAAAAGCAGGAGCTAGGAATTTCTTCAAGGTCTAACACATGTGTGCAGAGACCCAAGCACCTGGGCCATCTTCCACTGCTTTCCCAGGTGCATTAGCAGGGAGCAGGATCAGAAGTCTGAGCACTGGGGACACAGACTGGCGCCCATATGGGATACCAGCACTGCAGGTGGCAGGGCAGCTTAACCCATTACGCCATAGTGCCGGCCTCTAGCATGGTTAGTTTTCAAATGGACAGCTTTGGATAATATCTTACAGCTTCCCAAACTGTCATTGGTAATGTCATAAACATTCTTGGAATTTTGGTCTAGAAGCATATCTATTGAGTTTCTTTCATTTATGTGCTGTGACATGCAAAAGAAATGTCCACAGACTAGTTTCTAGCTTCTGACATCTCAAATCTTGCTTTCCTGCACTCTCCACATACTCCTAGTGATGGGCCCCATGGGGCGCAGTCACATTACCATGTGGCTTCTATGGGACCTTGGGTTCCGCAGCGCAGGTGGTTGGCACAGTCAGGAAGGCATCCCCACGTGGGGGCAGCTAGCAGGAATTCCATATGCACAGATGTGACAGGAAGTGCATTAAATGCATCTGGAGCAACCAAAACTAAATGCATCCCTAAGTCAAATTCTTCCTGGGTAGACCCCCAACATGCCATGGCCACTGGAATGCCACCCATTGTGCAATGATTACTTCAGATGGAAAGCAATAGAATAGGCTAATCCTCCACCTGCGTCGCTGGCACCCTGGGTTCTATTCCCAGTCGGGGCGCCGGATTCTGTCCGGTCACTCCTCTTCCAGTCCAGCTCTCTGCTGTGGCCTGGGAGTGCAGTGGAAGGTGGGCCAAATCCTTGGGCCCTGCACCTGCATGGGAGACCAGGAGGAAGTACCTGGCTACTGGCTTCGGGTCGGTGGGCTGCAACACGCCAGCCGTAGCGGCCACTTGTGGGGTGAACGAACGGAAAAAGGAAGACCTTTCTCTCTCTCAGTCTCTCTCTCTCTCTCACTGTCTAACTCTGCCTGTCAGGAAAAAAAAAAAGCAATAGAAGAACTGACTGCAGTAGAAATATTTTATACTAATAGTTTACATTATACAACCAGGCAACTATCTCTTTAGCACCTCTTCCAAGGGTCTTGGAAGCACCTGCTACAAACGAGGAGCCCTGTGTCTGTTACCTATGGCTGCTTCACAGATCATCCCCAAACAAAACGGGTCAAGGACTTCTGAGCTGCCCCGGCTTCACAGGAACACCCAGCTGAATGCAGCCCTGTGGGCGGCCCCAGCCAGCCCTATGTGAGGCAGAGTTAGGGTGTCCCTGCTGAGTTTGGTGTAAATTGCAGTCCTGAGTGAGTACACAGTGGGTTTTGTTTTGAGCCAGTAGGTTTTCTGCCCAGCAACAGAAAGCAAACAGAGCCACAGACAGCTGCATTTCACCCAGAAGGATGATGCTACCCTAGCAGCGCCAAAGACAAGTGGTGTTGACTGTGGGGGTCATGTGGCAGGGGAGGGGCCAGAGGTGGGGAGCATTGGTAGAGGACTGGAAAGTGGTGAGGCAAGCAGGCGCCTTGAAACTTGGCTGAGACCAGGTGCAAGGTTGCACAGGCCAAGAGGCTCCTTTTGGTGTGTATGTTTAGGTCTTTTTTTTAAATTTATGTATTTATTTGAAAGTCAAAGTTACACACAGAGAGAAGGAGAGGCGAAGAGAGAGATATTCCATTCACTGGTTCATTCTCCAATTGACCGCAACGGCCGGAGCTGTGCCGATCCGAAGCCCAGAGCCAGGAGCTTCTTCCGAGTCTTCTCACATGGGTGCAGAGGCCCAATGACTTGGGCCATCTTCTACTGCTTTCCCAGGCCATAGCAGAGAGCTGGATTGGAAGTAGAGCAGCCAGGACTCGAACTGGCACACATATGGGATGCTGGTGCTGCAGGCGGGGGCTTTACCCGCTATGCCACAGCGTCAGCCCCATGTTTAGGTCTTACACTGAGAAGGAAGACAAAGAACTTATTAGTCTCCAAGTGGAATCTTGAGGACATACTGACATCCCTGGCAGTTTCTCCGGGAGGCAAAAGATTCTTAAAGAACGGGCCTTAGAGGAAAGATCAAGCCCAAGCTGTGGCTCAAGACCCCCATGATAAAGCCTGCAGCAGGTCTGAGACAACTTCCCTTAGAACTCTAACCCAGGATTGAGGTCTCCTCGGCCTTACAGAGCTGTTCATCCGAGCAGCTTCACACACTAGTGGTAGAGAGAAATCAGCTGCCGGAAGAATCATGCTAGGACGTGGATCATGGAGGGTGACCCCCAATAAGAATGATAGACAACACACAGAAGTGTTCTGATGAGAGAGCTTCCAGATTGGTTGAAGGGGTCCAGGAGTCAAAATAAAAGGAAGCTGGGGCCGGCCACTGCAGCGTAGTGGGTAAATGCACTGTCTGCAGTGCCAGCATCCCATATGGGCACCGGTTCAAGTCCCGGCTGCTCTACTTCCAACCCAGCTCTCTGCTATGGTCTGGGAAATCAGTAGAAGTTGGCCCAAGTTCTTGGGCCCCTGTACCTGAGTGGGAGACCCGAAAGAAGCTCCTGGCTCCTGGCTTCGGATCAGCCCAGCTCCAGCCATTGCAGCCAATTGGGGAGTGAACCAGCAGATGGAAGATTCTCTCTCTCTTTCTCTCTCTCTCTCTCTCTCTCTCTCTTTCTGCCTCTCTTTCTCTCTATGTGTAACTCAGACTTTCAAATAAATAAATAAATCTTAAAAAAAAAAAAAAGAAAGGAGGTATGTGAACCCCCGGGTGTCTGTGCTGGGAAAATCAGGCTGGGCAGGCTCTCCAACTGCAAGCATGGACCATTAGATAACGAAAGAGGAAGAATATATCTGAGGCAAAACCAAGACTCTGAAGGCGGAACCAAAAGCTGAAGATGACAGTGGAACCAGAAGACCTCAAAGAGGCACTGATCAGTGAAAACGATTTGCTCCCAAGAAAATGAACGGGGAGCTGAATGCCTTGCTGGGTTTCAGAACTGCTGAGGCTCAGTGATGGGGACCTCTTCCTGTTCCTCTCCTTTTCGGAAGAGGGTTTCCAGGAATTCCCCCAGTCCTGTGTTAGTATTAACACCACAACTGAGGGCCTGTGCTGTGACATAGTGAGTAAAGCCGCCACCTGCAGTGCTGGCATCCCATGTGGGGGGCCGGTTCAAGTCCTGGCTGCTCCACTTCCAATCCAGCTCTCTGCTATGGCTTGAGAAAGTGTAGAAGATGGCCCAAATCCTTGGACCCCTGTACTCACATGAGAGACTCCGAGGAAGCTCTTGGCTCCTGACTTCGGATGGGCGCAGTTCCAGCTGTTGTGGCCATCTGGGGAATAAAATAGTGGATGGAAGACCTCTCTCTCTCTCTCTCTCTCTCTCTCTCTCTCTCTCTCTCTCTTTCTCTCTTTGCCTCTGCCTCTCTGTAACTCTGCCTTTCAAATAAGTAAATATTTAAAAAAAACGAAGACAGTGCCTCTTCCGCTTGCACGCTGGCTCTCTGTGCTAACCATCCTCTGCCATCCCACCCCTGGTCAACTGTTCTCTCCTCTGCTCTGTGCTGTGCCCAGGATTGCCGATCCCCCCCACTGTGTCACCTTCTCCGTTATCAGCGAGTGTCTCACCAGGAAAGTGGTCCCTCCCCGGTACCCTCTGCTCTGTGCCCAGGATTGCTGATCCCCCCCACTGTGTCACCTTCTCTGTTATCAGCGAGTGTCTCACCAGGAAAGTGGTCCCTCTCCGGTACCCTCTGCTCTGTGCCCAGGATTGCCGATCCCCCCCCCCACTGGATCACCTTCTCCGTTATCAGCGAGTGTCTCACCAGGAAAGTGGTCCCTCCCCGGTACCCTCTGCTCTGTGCCCAGGATTGCTGATCCCCCCCCACTGGATCACCTTCTCCGTTATCAGCGAGTGACTCACCAGGAAAGTGGTCCCTCCCCGGTACCCTTTGCTCTGTGCCCAGGATTGCCGATCCCCCCCCCCCCCACTGGATCACCTTCTCCGTTATCAGCGAGTGTCTCACCAGGAAAGTGGTCCCTCCCTGGTACCCTCTGCTCTGTGCCCAGGATTGCTGATCCCCCCCCACTGGATCACCTTCTCCGTTATCAGCGAGTGACTCACCAGGAAAGTGGTCCCTCCCCGGTACCCTCTGCTCTGTGCCTAGGATTGCCGATCCCCCCCACTGGATCACCTTCTCCGTTATCAGCGAGTGTCTCACCAGGAAAGTGGTCCCTCCCCGGTACCCTCTGCTCTGTGCCCAGGATTGCTGATCCCCCCCCCCCACTACATCACCTTCTCCGTTATCAGCGAGTGTCTCACCAGGAAAGTGGTCCCTCCCCGGTACCCTCTGCTCTGCAAAGCTGCTGCCAGCCAGTGGCCAGCACTGCCAAGGCAGAGAAACTGGCAGGCAGCCCCTCTCTGATGGCCGTGAGGTGGTCGCAGCTGCCCGTGACTGGGAATTACTGGGGGCTTCAATCTCCTCTTCAGATTTCCTTTACTCTGCCTACAACTTCTGCCAATTGTCTCCTCATTACCATATCTGCATTTGAGGCCAATGGAATCCTGATTTTTTTTTTTTTTTTTGCTGTTACCTGGACCGATAATCATCCCATGCTCGTTCCCGAATTCCAAATCCTGCTCAGTAGAAAGAAAGAATGACTACAGAACAAGAGGTCATAGATACAGGATTTCTATCTTGAGTTTATAATTTACGAGCTCAGTAACCTTGAACTAATCAATTAAGGTTTTGTGCATGATAATTTTCTCAACTGAATCCAGAAATAATAACAACCAGCTTTGCAGGGCGTTGTTTTGGGCATCCAATCCTGATCAGGCCCTGAATCTTGAACACGAAACATTTTAGGCCCTCCTCCTTTCTGGAGTTAGGCAACTATGAAGCCACCAAGGCCAGAATCAGAGTTAAAAATAAAGGCACAAAAGCCTTGAGCTTAAATAAACCTGGCTGCCATTCCATTATGGCAGTTTCCCAGTGGCCGGTAGCACAGGCCCTAGAAAAGGATTCCTGGTGATGGGTGATGGAGCTGGGATTCAGCAGTGGGAGGGACTCTGGCTCTGTGCTAAGCTCTAGAAATGATGGACAGGTAGGTGTGCACTTTTACTGAATGACAAGGGGGTGGCATGACATGGCAGATGGGAGAATGTGTCATGGAGAGGTCGTTCCTGGGCCATGAGATGCCCACTCCAACTGTTCCTGGGCCTTGCACATTACTCACGCCCAACCCCTCCCACCCCCCAGGGTTGGCATCCTATGATTGGTCTGCTCTCTGAGAGGGGAAAAGATCTTTGGCACAGCCATGGGAGCAAGGCTGATGGTGAGGGGAATGAGAGGGCAAGAGAGGTTACAGAGGAGCTAGGACAGAAAGAGATAAAGGAGAAGGAGAGAAAGGTCTGCCCAGGGTGGCCGAGGCTGCACCTCTCAAACACAAGAGAGTCCAGGGCCTTAGCAAACTGCCTCCATATTCCAGTGGTTCTGGAAGAAGGAAGAGGATGGAGCTCAGCTGTTTTATGTCCCTATGAGCTGCAGAGCAGTGAAATTCTGTTCAAGAGATCCATGTCTGACAGGCTCCAAAAGGTGAACTGGATGGAGACCTGGGCTGCACCAGGTCAGGGAGCTGGGAGACACAGCATCTGAGACAGCCTCAGGTTGAGAAAGGAAGTGAACAAAGCACAACGAATGGATTTTCTCGAGTAAGCTGGAGTCGTGTGTGCCAGAGATGGCTCTTCCGCCTGACACTGGGCCCTCAGGGCCCCACTGGTGGCACAAACCAGCAAAGCCACACCCGCCCCCTTTCCACTCCTAGCACCTAGCTGACTGCCAAGTTCCGGAGGCAGTGGAGCCCCATGTCTGCCTTCCTTTCTGCCCATCCACAGTAATGCTCCCATTATCATTATCGTCATCATCAAATGCTACATCTTTGCCAAGTGTCCTTCATTCGCTATTCTGTGTCAAGGAACTAATATTAACAGAGCTCCAGTAAATGGCGATTGCTCTGTTTGCTATTTAAATTATGTTATCTAAATTAAGCCTTACAACAACCCTGTCAGATGTCACAATCCCCATTTTACAGAGGATAGAACATGCTCAGAGAAATAAAGTAATTTGCCCAAGGTCACATAGCTCACCATAGCTAAGTGTGGATTATCATCCAAGCCTAGGCTGCCCCAGGAGCAGAGACCAGCATCCTCCTTCTCTCCCTCACAATCACGCCAGATGTGGGAGGTCCTCAGTCATTCAGGAGGTTCCACGCTCATTTGTTCAGGGTAGGAGCTAGGGGTCAATGTGCTAGCACAAGTAAAATACCCACTTCTGCACGGGCACATGGTACACGGCTCAAAGCATAAAGCAAGTCCTAGTTCTCTTTTGGAATGGATGGAGGCTGATCTCATCTTCCCTGCTATCCAAATTCTGTCTGCAGGGGATGTTGGATGCAACGTTGATCAGTTGCTAGTTACAGCTGATTCTCAGCTGCAGCACAAATCTTTGTTCCTTTTAGGAATTAACAACCCTGCCACCCACCTCAGAAATGGACATGCCTAGTGGTCCAGGAACAAGGTTTAGCACTACCCTGAGGTGCTGGGACACTGTGATTTTGATTTGTCCTTCTGATCCCAATGCAGCCACTTCCTGGAATGTCAGCATCGGATGAGGTGGGAATTCCTATCCACACACGGTGTGCAGAATGATCTATGCCACTCTTCCCAGTACAGGAGAACCTGCCACCAGCCCTTGCCCTTGTTGGTTTCCCTTGGAGATGGTCCCAAACTGCCCTTGCCCCTCTGTATAGCAACAGTCTTCTGCCTTCTTTCTAGCCTCCTTTGTCAAGAACCACAGATTTGGGCAGGTGCTGTGGCTCAATAGGCTAATTCTCCGCCTGCAGTGCTGGCACACCGGGTTCTAGTCCCAGTCGGGGCGCCGGATTCTGTCCCAGTTGCTCCTCTTCCAGGCCAGCTCTCTGCTGTGGCCCAGGAGTGCAGTGGAGGATGGCCTAAGTCCTTGGGCCCTGCACCTGCATGGGAGACCAGGAGAAGCACCTGGCTCCTGGCTTCGGATCAGCACGATGTGCTGGCTGCAGCGCGCCGGCCACGGTGGCCATTGGAGGGTGAACCAACGGCAAAGGAAGACCTTTCTCTCTGTCTCTCTCTCTCTCACTGCCCACTCTGCCTGTCAAATAAAAGAAAAAGAAAAAGAACCACAGATTTGGATCTCCGTGGGGGCAAATGAGTGTTTCTTGCAGTTGACTTGAGGTCCTGATACCTTGATGAGTATAGATCAGATGCATCCCTGAATTATCTACTGAGAATTCAGAAGGGAAGAATCTGCACACAGTCCCCAGACACTGCCTTGGTGACACCATGCTGGTTGCTTCCGATTTCAGCAGTACCCTCGCCACCACCTCGTTTTGCAAGAATAAAATCCCAAGTTGTGTATCCAATGCAAGGAGGGTTTGGTTGGGATTTTCCATTTAGATCTCTCTGATTTCATTGCCCCTGTGCCATTTTCTGCTTGACTATCAGGTTTCCTGCTTCCTTCTCATGATTGTGCTTTTCCAGGATGTGGCCGGCTGTCTGCAACATTGAAGCTGCTTAGCAAATGTTTATAGAATGAATGAGGAATGAATGACTGAATATCATGTAAATGCCTTTAGGGCTTGAGACCCAGATCGGAAGAGCAGGAGGGGGTTAATGACACGGCTGAGGTAGTCTCTTGGTTTCTGCGAAAAGGAGAAGAAGGGTCTCGATGTTCATCTCATGCTCCTGTGCACAGTCTTCTGTGATGACTCAGGGATGGCCCAACTAATCAGCCGCTCCCACCTGTGCTCCCCACCTCAGCTCCCTTGCCACAGAGCCAAGGGTGCTTGGGCAAGGCCAAGCTGTGTGCTCTTCCAGCTGAGACATGGACCCTCCAGACTCTTAGCTGAAAAAATTTAAAGGACAGGACAATTTCACCTCCTCCAATATTTGCCCTTACAAAGGAAAATCAACTCCTGGGTGTGTGCCAATCTTGTATCTTTGACTGGTATCTATATAGGCTCATGTTCAAATTCAAAAACCTTCCTTTAGTCTCTCTCTCTCTCTTCTTTAATAAAAAAAAATTCTCAATAACAGGAATCCAGTAAAAAGGTATCTGGCATAAAGTGATTTCCATTTGTGTAACTGATAGGACACTTAACATAATGCATGTGGAAAATTAGCCTGTAATCACTGCTTCCTTTTGGTTCTGCTTTAGAGGTATTGAAGCCCAAGGGACCCCTCTAGAGAGGACCCCCCAATCTTCCCTGGGATCCAGCCCCTACTCCTTCTCGTCATCTTGGGTTCTGTTGTCTCCGAGGAAGAAAATGGGGACATTATGGCTGTTGAGATGCTACGTTCAGCCAGCTAGGGGTTCATACAGAAAAGATGATTGCACTGCGTCTGTGCCTGATTTTGTATGATTGAATGGCTTGAATGATCTTGCAGACTCATGGAGGAAATGTCGAAGCTGGCAGCACCATGAGGACATCCCCTTGTCCTGCCGCTCTTGGTCTTTCATTGCCAAGGGCAGAAGATGGACTATGCTTTCCTCAGTGCCCTTTTGTTGGGTCCAAAAAGAGGGGTCAGCGAAATGGAGGAGATCACCAGTCCTCTGAGGCTTTTATGTAGCATAAAATGCAGCAGGAAGGAACGTGTCTGTGTTTTGGCTGGATTCCCCCCTGCCTCTGAGTCACTGTGTGTGCAGAGAACCATCCAAGAGACCCTGGCCAGAGAGACCTGAGGAGCAGCCCCAAGGCATCCAGCAGATTCTGCCTCTGCTTAAGAACCTGACTTCATCTTCCATATCTTGCCTTCTTTCTTCTTCGATCCCTTCATACAAATTCAAATTTCTACTCTGAGTTGGCTGCTTCTTACTAACTTTGGGACCATGAGCAAATATATCACTATACAGCTCTCGGCCTCAGTTTGCACATTCATTGCAAATGGGAATGTAATATCTATTCCCGCGAGTTGTGTAAGGATTGACTAAGAATGCAGGTGACAGTTATGTGTAGACCCAGAGTCTTCCGTAGATACATGCTACTGTGGAAAGCATGGGGCTTCTTGGTATTTAGTAATTTTTAACACACTCTAAAAACTTCTTTAGGAAAGGTAGCACCACCACAGGAGGTATTTCCTGCACTAAAGCCAGAGGAGAGAGCAAAATCCCCATCCCTGTTTGAGCTTCTCTCAAACCTCCAACTTCAGCCTTCCAGTTGAACTTGTCAGCTTAGAAAATCCTGGACCTTACCTGACCCAGAGTCAGTGGCTCTTCGTGCAAAGGAAAATCCTCCAACAATCAGGCAGCATTAAAACTCACATCAGCACTGATTTGTATCTCTCCAAGCATTTGAAAAGAGAGCTGATGGATAATATCAAGCAGACCTCTTAAGATTCACTTCCCCCCACTCCTCTTGGGATTATTCTGTCTCACATATCACAGCTGCTGGAAGCTTTTTCCCCTCCAACCCCCATGCTCAACTTTACCCCCACAAATCACGCCCACACTGGATTTGACTTTTCTCCCCTTCTCGTGTGCTTTGTCTCTGCTTTTTCTCCTCTCCCTTGAGTTTACGCCCTCTACTCCCATACTCTAGTTCTCTCTCTGCCTATCCAGAATCCCAAATTTGCATCACAAAAGCTTATCACAGATGACTAGCTTATAGCAAAGGTAGAATTCTCTTTTGGAGGGTAAAGAGAATAAGGGGAAAGGAGAAATGGAGTGGACAAAAATAACATTGTCTTTGTCAGTCAAGACAGGTCGGGAGACTGTGAAGATCACATATTAATGATGGTTGTCACCATCAAATGTGACCAAGGACGCATCACAGAGCAGTTGCAGATTCTACAGCAGCTCACCCAGGGAGTGTGTAGACAAAGGAATACCAGCACACCCAGGTGAAAGCAAGAGAATGCACGCATTTGTCAGTCTGTTGGATGAAGATCTGAGATGATTTTTGTCCATGAATATGCATCAAATGTTTATATGTTGCAGCTGTCTTTGGTGGTGCTCTATACATGGCTGCTACATGGTGAGATCTGCTCCATGTGAAACCTGAATATTGTGATGAGGGAACCAAGAGATGGACAGAGCTTTAAGAATGTGTAACACATTGGGGGGAGTGGCTTCTCTCCATTACCCTTGGTGCTGGGGCCAAAGGCCATGATCTTATAGAAAATAAAAGGTAGCTCTAATGAATAAGACATGAAAGAGGGTTTGACCATTAGTGGTCATTAATGATCCCATTCCCAGGGCCATTAACCTTGGGTTCCTTGGCATAATTCCAACTAGGTTAATTACATACCGCCTTCTCCAAGTCCCTCCCGCCCTGACAGCTGTATTCAGTATGGTTGTAAGAAATGTTAATGGCATCTGTCTTCATTATTAACCTGAGGATGATGTCTTCATCATTGACTCCCATATTTTAGCATTTCCATTATGAGTCAGGAACCTGGGGTAAACTTACAGTACGACCAAGGAAATCAGGTTTTCTTACCATTCCTTTTGCTTTATGGTGCCCCAGAGAGGCAGATAAGACATCTTCTTGAACCCAAGAGGAGACGGCATGACTGCATTTCAAGGAGAAGATAGCACTGCTAATGATGCAGAGTTCACAATGGTTGTAGGGGTGCCGGAATGTTTCTCATCTATGGGCTCATCAGCTGCTGCCTGCAATGCTAACCACATCCAAAGTTCTCCCTCTTCTTCGGCATAATCCAGCTCCTTCAACCTTTCCTTCACATGGCTGGGATCAGCTGACGACTCATCTTCTGCAAGCCTTTGCCCAGAAAGCCACACACAGCCAGGGATGACAATCGTGTAGCCATAGAGACTGGAGGTACACACTGGCATGGCCACTGGCTTCAAAAACTCTGCAGAGATGCTTCCAAGTCTATCCGATATCTCACATTATTCAAATCTCTCCACTTGTCTTCACCCTCCATATTTGCCTGCCAAACATTCACCTCAAATTCATGGTCTTAGAAGACCATCTTGTCTCCAAATTCTCTGAGGATATGAAGGCCAATAGACATGCTCTACTCAAATTTCCACAATCCTCCATCATTATCAACAACCGACTGTGTTTGTCCTTCCCTGCCTGCTCTCTCATGCCCCTTACTCGGGCATTGTTTGGTGCAGAACACTTTCCAACACCTTCTCTCCTCTGCCTCACCAGGCCCAGTGCACTCCATTTGCACCTCCTCAGTGATTTGCACAACCTCCTCCCTCAACTTCCCCAGGTATTTCTGAAGGCCACCATATTTTCCAGCTCAAATTTTGCATGGGGATAATATATGAATCTGGATGGATCTAGGATACAAAGTGAGAAGAAGCTTCAGGGGATGCAGAGAAGGGTGCTTCCCCAACCCTGACAAGGTGGAACCACAGCTGGATGCTCATCGCCACAGACCACACTTCCTCCTGCATCACGCTCACCTGAGAACAATGGATGCCGTTTAGGACTCTCCCCAGTTTTCCATTTGGGAGGCTCACTGCTAGTTCCTACAATCTGCTCTATAGGGATTCCTTTTATTGTGCTGCTTTATTTTAAACCACCCCTATTTTAGAAACTGCTGGTGCTTAGAAACCAATTCCCGTGCTTATTCCAAAGCATTTGTGGCATTTAGGCACAAGGAACACAAGCTGCATATGAGTTTCATCACTGGAGACCCAAACTCAGCTTTCTCTGAGGCAGGAACAGTCAGGGCCTAGATGATGTCTTTATTTGGTGACAATTCCTAGCATGCAATGGGGGCTCTTCGTGGGTAGAGGAAAGGTCTTTCTGAACCAAGTAACTTGAAACAGAGTTGTCTTTCAATAGAGTAAGGCAAAAATCTAAGAGGACATCAAACAGTAATCGAGACAAATAGCAATTGAATGCAATATTTAAAAATAAAATTTAATGTAAAATAAAAAAAAAAACATGATGCAAAATATATCAAAGGTTTTAGCCATGCTAGGATCACTGCAGTTCCAGGACAAACCATGGAGGATTCATAGGCAAAGGGGAAAAAAAAAAGCAGTCATATTGACCACTTCTGTATTGAAAATTTTAATATTTTATCACTCATGGGGATTTTTAGCATTGGTTTTGAATTTATATTTATTTATATTTGTCATGTTTGTTACTGAATTTTGGAACCCCCTTAAAAATCTGTGAGGCACTGAAAAATGACTGACTTGCTCATCTTCATTCTGGCCCTGCTGTTTCCACACACTATCACCTATGCCTCCTGCTACCTTTTTAAAATTTTTAAAGATTTATTTATTTATTTATTTATTTGAAAGGCAGAGTTACAGCAAGACAGAAAGAGAGAGAGAGAGAAAAAGTGATCTCCCATCTGCTGATTCACTCCCCAAATAGCTGCAATGGCCCAGACTGGATGAAGCCAGAGGCCTGGAACTCCATCTAGGTCTCCCATGTGGATGGCAGGGGCCCAAACACTTGGGCCATCCTCTGATGCTTTTCCAGGCATATTAGCAGGGAGCTGGATAGGAAGATGAGCATCTGGGAATTGAATTGGCACCCATAGGGGATGCCAGTGCTGTAAGGGGAAGCTCAACCTACTGCATCACAATGTCAGCCCTCCAGCTGCCTTTGGAATCACTCCTTCCCTCCCCACCAGCAGCCATAGCCCTTGGTCCTATCCTCATCTCTTTTCTGCAGTAATTCAGTATTTCTCTACTTGATCCACTAAGTTCCAGAGCCTCATCTTTCCGTATCGCTGATTCCATCACTATCGAACTATACTGAGTTCCCCAGAGTTTAACACAAGGACTTATCCTACCTGTAGCAGCTTTCTTTCTCTTTGTTTTGTCTTAGGCAACCCTTAGCTTGCCTCTGCAGCCTTCTTCCTCCCTGTTCCCTCTCCCAGGCCCCCCAGATGACCCACAGGCACGGATCTCTGATGCATTGCATCTTCTGTCAAACAGTTCCTGTCTCTTTCATGCTCCCTTCCACTCGGTTTGTCATTGTCCTCTCTGCCTGGAATCCTTGCCTCTTCCTTCTGTCTGTTTGTGTTAGGCTTCTATTAGCACACATTTCCCATTGCATTATAGTTGTCTGTTTGTACATTTTTCTCCTCCAGCATGATCTAAAATGCTTCACAAGGGCACAGGGGCTGTCTCTAATTCATCTCTATATTGAAGGCACATAGCAGGTGCTCCAAACAAGTTGGGAAGTTATAGAAATGAATTATGAATAATTGGATAATTGAATCACCATGATCAGAATGCTTATAAACAAGGCTTTATTAAGCAGCTGGCTTTGCAAGGTGGCATACAGGGCACTTATAATCAGTGCTGCCCTCAACAAGTGAGAGTTCAAGGTGAACTCCACAAGCCTGGAGCAATCTAGAATCCACCTTTTATCCCTCCTACCCAACATGTGTGTGGAGCAGAGTAGACAGAGCCCTGCTGAATTGAAACATAGGTGCTAGGTTATGTGGAGAAGTTCTGCGTGGCTTTCACAGTGGTGAAATTCTCAATTTCAATTGAAAATGATTGCACTGCATACCACTAGGCACCTGTGCAACGTCGCCACTTCTGGGGAGGAACGTCAGAGTTGCAAGTCTCTTTCTTCCTGGCTTTCATTAGATGAAGTAACCCTTTTCTTTTTCTTCATTTACTTTTCAGTCTTATTTGTAAGGCAGAAAGAGGGAGGCAGAGGTACACAGGCAGACACACACACACACACCGAGAAAACTTCATTCCTCTGCTTCACTCCCTAAATGCCCACATACGGCCAGGGTGAGGCCAAGCCAAAGCCACGAGCCTAGAACTCTGTCTGGATCTTTGGTAGGGACTCAACTACTTGAGCTATCACCTGCTGCCTCCCGGGGTGTGCATTATCAAGAAGCCTAAATTGAAAGTGCAGCTGGGACTCAAACTCGTACCCTCCTATATGTGATGTGGGCATCCCAAGTGGCATGTCAACCACTGTACCAAATGTCAACTTAGAAAACATTATGCTTAAGAATTACAGCCACAGTGGTCTGAGCAGCAAGACTATGAATATACTTGGGGAGATAGCAAGTATAGGCTACTTGTCCCATCTGTAAATATCTTCATTAATTTAGCAATTATGTTGCTAACCATCCACTGTGATCCAACACTTGATAAACAATACAGGAACTCAAAAACAAGAGACTCCCAGCCTTGTAGAGGCATCAGATAAGCACCTTGAATGCATATTTACAGTCCAATGTGATAGTTATAATGGCAGAAGTGTGTGTGAAGCTCTCTCATATCCCAAAGGAATTGTACCTATGTCCTATGTCAGGACTTCAGAAATGCTCCCTGTGTAGAGTCATATATGACTTGGCCCTACAGGAATAATTCCCAATTTTAAAATAGTCCAATGAAAAAGAAGCCTGGAAGCAGGGGCACTCTATGCAAACTTTTCCCAGAAGAAACTACAGGGCAGGGAACAGCAAGAGATGGAGCTTGAATGGTGACTGATGATTAGGTCATAAAAACGTCTCATACCAACTGCAAAGGACTCACCCTGAAAGATTTGGGAGGCATTCACAGGTACTTCAAAGGGAGTCATCTCCTAAGATTTGGTTTTTTTAACTTTTTATTAAGTTCTTATTTATTTATTTGAGATACAGAGTTACAGAGAGAGGGAGAGACAGAGAGAAAGGTCTTCCATCCACTGGTTCACTTTTTTTTTAAAATTTTTTTATTTTTTGACAGGCAGAGTGGACAGTGAGAGAGAGAGACAGAGAGAAAGGTCTTCCTTTGCCGTTGGTTCACCCTTCGATGGCCACCGCGGTTAGCGCGCTGCGGCTGGCGCACCGTGCTGATCTGATGGCAGGAGCCAGGTGCTTATCCTGGTCTCCCATGGGGTGCAGGGCCAAGCACTTGGGCCATCCTCCACTGCACTCCCTGGCCACAGCAGAGAGCTGGCCTGGAAGAGGGGCAACCAGGACAGAATCCGGAGCCCTGACCGGGACTAGAACCTGGTGTGCTGGTGCCGCAAGGTGGAAGATTAGCCTAGTGAGCCGCGTCGCCAGATCGCCGGTTCACTTTTAAAATGGCCTCAATGACTGGAACTGGGCTGACCCGAAGCCAAGAGTCAGGAGGTTCTTCCAGGTCTCACATGTGGGTACAGGGGCCCAAGGACTGGAGCCATCTTCCACTGCTTTCCCAGGCTGTAGCAAAGAGCTGAATCAGAAGAGGAGCAGCCAGGACATGAACTGGTGCCTGTATGGGATGCCGGCACTGCAGGCAGAAGCTTAGCCCATTATGCCAGAGTGCCAGCCCCCTAAGATTTGTTTTGTAGGAAGAGTTATCTTGAAGCTAGTGGAAGAATAGATGAGGGTGGCCCAAGGCTGGAATCAGATCAGTTTAGGGTCTCTTGCTGCAGTGAGACCCAGGAAGTAGCTACACACAGCCCAGTGAAGCAGCAGTGGAGAGAGATTCCACAGGTCTGAACTATGGCTGTCAGAAGTCAGCGGCCAGCTGAAAGTGTGGGCAAAGGCAAGGGAGGAATCTTGGATTTCCCGCAGGCTATACATTTGAGCTTCGGATGGAGGAGGAACAGAAAGGAGAGCAGGGAACAGGATGATCCATGCAGTTCTATCATAGGTATTGTGGAGGTTTGTCAGGGAAGAGATGTATAGAAAATAGATCTGTCTTGCAGATATTAACTTGGATCTTAGGGACACATGATTTTACAAAAATCAGGGAGGATGTCAGATGGTTTAGGGAGGGTGCAGAGATGACAGAGAACAGGATGATGGGTGTGGGTTGGCTAGACACCAGCCTTCAAGAGTTGGGCACAGAACAACAGGTGGAGGAGGCAGAGGAGCCCCCCATGGGGAGGGAGAGAGGAGAAGAAGTGGGATCACAAAGGCCCATGAGCCCCCGATTTCTTTCACTTCCTCTCCTTGGTGGTCAGGAGCATTCACTGGAAAAGGAGCTGGTTCAGATTAGATCCTGTGGCCACAGAGAATGGCAAGACTGGCCCACAGGCAGAAGTGCAGCAGAGCACAGTGTGCCAGGCTCGGGATGAGAAGACCTGCTTTGGTCCTCTGCTCTGTCCTTTGATAGCCACAGAATCTGGACAAGTGAACTCAGTGTTTCCACTCCAGTTCTACTTTGTGAACAGCAGGTGTTTTGTTTCTAAGATGGAGCTGTGATATCAACAGGCGTCTTCGAGATCATTTACTGTGAGAACACCAACACAGATGTGTGATATTATTAATACAAGGTCTCCTGGAGATGAGCGTTAGCCTTTCTTCTCCAAGCATACCAGCTCCCAGGCAGCTTTGCACCTGCCCTTGGTCTGTGTCTAACAAACTCTCCCTGAGACCTGTGATATGTCCACTGCACAATGTACTGTACCTGTAATCAGTGTGTTAGACAAAGGGAGACATGAAACCAGGCATTGTCCACCATCAAATGAATGGATAAAGAAAATGTGGCATATGTACACAATGGAATACAATTCAGCCATGAAAAGGATGGAGCCCTGTCATTTGAAACAACCTGCAAGAAAATGGAAGACATTATTTTAACTGAAGTAAGCCAGAAACAGAAAGACAAATGTTCTCCCTTGTACATGGAAGGGGGAAAAACCCTCAATATTAACACAGAATGGTGATTACTATTAAAAGCTGGGAGGAATAGGCGGTATAAAAGGAGTTTGAATAAAAAAATAGAGGAAGCTGGGTGTGAGTCATTAATTGTGACAAATATATCACACTAGTATGAGACGTTAATAATAGGGGCGGTTAGGAGTGGTTTATTAAGTGTGACAAATATAAAAGGCTAATAATAGGGAAAGGTGGATGTGGGGTATGTGGGAACCCCTATCACCACTTTCCAATGTTTGTTTTATAAATTTAAAAGTATTCTGATAGAAATAGCTAGTTTTTAAAAGCGGAAGATGCTAGGTAGTCATCGCAAGTAACCCCCAAAGTGCTTACTTCCAATCCTGAGTAATCTAACAGGACACCATTTCTTTCTTTCTTTTTTTTTTATTATACAGGCAGAGTTAGAGAGAGAGAGAGAGAGAGAGAGAGAGAGAGAGAGAGAGAGAGGTTTTCCTTCTGACAGGACACCATTTCTAATGAAAGGGATATCCATCTGGAACAGTAGGATGTGGCTGGGTGTGAGGAGGAGATGAAATACCAAGTTCTGGTCGTAGTTAGACCCTGAGATGAAGATCAGTAAGTCCTCTCGTCTGTGTGCAGTACAGGGCAGGAGAGGGGTAGGGGAAGCAGGCAGGGGAAAGTGTAGCTTTAGTTCAAAGCATTCCCTCTTAGAATCTCCTACCATAATAGAGCCATTTTCACTAGAGTGTCTTTTGGCTCCTTCCTCTCTCTTTTATTGTCTTGATAAATCCTTTACTGGGGCAGTTGTCTTACAAAACTGGCCCAGAACACAAATAAATCCCTTTGATCACAAGTTCCGGGCCTTCCCCTTCTCCCGTTGCTCTGGAGCCTATAAATAACCAACTCTTACTAGGCAATGAAGGTAGCAAGTGCCCAGCCCTGAGCCCCAGCCCACCGTTCTCCCCTTCGGAGTAGGTAGCAGATGGACAGCCACCAAGTGGCCTAGATTAACAGAACCCAGCTATGGCCATCAGCTGGGATCCTCGTGGTGCCTGGTCTTAGAATCTCACCTCTCCCACCCACTTGCTGTCTGTTTTAATAATTCATCAGCTTTAACCTATCGAGTTGCTATCTAGACCAGGGGCAGCCTGGCAGAGTTTTCCCTGATCTGAATGGGGAATCATTTGAGCTACACATTTTTTATAAGAGCATACCATGCGTTAAAAGTTAAACGATAAGTTAGTAGTACAGATTTAGCTAATTTAAGCTATTGTAGACCAACAACTAACAACAAGGCACAATTTCCCTTTCTCCTTTCCTCTGTCTCTCCTTCCTGTTCCTCCCACCAATATTTACACCAAGTACCTCTGCCACTGGAGTCAGAGACTGTTTTTTGTGAATCACCATTGGGATCTCAGTGCACAGCACAGCACCTGGTCTATAGAAGCCTAACACATGTTTGTTGGGTATTGTCTTTCATTATCTTTTCCTTCTCTTCCCAGTCATTTGCTGGTAATATCATTTCTCCCTCACTCTATCTCCCACAACCTGTGGGCTATGGCATTCCTTCTCTTTACCATCTATTTCTAAAGCTCAGGTACAATTTGGCCCATCTCACAAGGCTCCATTAAAAATAATTTCTTTGGCAGCTTTTTTATTTTCTTTAAGGAAATGAGCATAAGGCTTCCATGGGTGATGAGTTTGTATTGTTCAGGGAAGAGTTCCATCTTTACTTATATTAGGAGATTGAGGAATTAACTTAAATCCTAACTTATTGTAGTCAGCCACAGGATGAACCCAAGGTGGAACTGCAGTGTGGACTGCTATATCTGGCACTTCTCAGCTCCCTGTGCGCTAATATTCCAGCCCTGCACAGTGCAATTTTTTGTCTTCTGTCCCATTTTGCCAACAGCTTCACCCTCAGCGAACTGCCATGACCCTCTGAGAACTGATCAAACATTTAAGGGGTTAACTTCTTTCTGGAAAAATAAAATGTATAGAGGAGTCTCCAAACCCAAAGGTAAGAAGGAAATCAAAGGAAGGACTTGATGAGGAAGTCATTTTAAGATAATTAGGTATCAGTTTCCCTGGGCCCCACTACTCAAACCATGTGGCTAGGCAGCGACTCATCTACTTACAAGTTTGATTTGCCAAAGTTACTCTCTCCTGTCTCTGTCAGACTTGCCCAGCCAACTGAGAGAACAGACTGAAGTGCTGATGTAGCCCAAAAAAGATGGAGGAAAGAGGAGTGTGACATGTTCCAGGCAGAAGGAACACTATGTGCAGAGGGCTGGAGACATTTGACCATGGCTGAGCCTCCGGCAAGTACCAGTAGGATGGTACCATGATCACACGAAGAGTGAGGACAGGTCATGGGAGTACAGCATGGCTTGGGCATCCCTGGAGGGGAGCGTTCTATGTGGCATGGAAAAGCTTGGGCTTTTTTTCTTTTTCACTTAAATATGGCAGTCACTTGGTCAGCTCTGAGATCAAATGGAGGATCACTCGGGGTGAGAAGGGGACAGAGTGAGTGGAGATGAGGATAGAAAGGAGTCTATTCTAACAGTGCACGAAGGATGCAGAGAGAAGCTAAACTAAGAAAACGATATCACAACAGAAAAGGGATATATTTGAAATAAAAGAAAAAAGTTAGGAGCGGCCGCTGGTTATAAAAGGAGCTCTGGAAAAAAGATGAATATTGAAAAGTCCAGGTTCCTGGCTGGGCAACTGAGCAGATGGAGATCCTACAAATCGAGAAAAAGAATTCAGAAGATGGCAGGGTAGAAGATAAAGATGATGAATTCGATGTTGGAGAGAAAGAGCCGGAAGCATATGGTACCTGGGGTGCATCCAGGTGAGTCTGCTCAGCAGACAGTTGCATATGTAGGTGTGGAACGCACGGAGTGGAGATAATAATTCGGGAATTATTAGCATATCCCAGGAATGTTTAAAAAAAGGCACATGTGAAATCACCCAAGAGAAGATATGGAGTGAGAAGCAAGCTGTGAGTGGAGCCCGATGAAACCAACCCTTTCAAAGGAAAATTGGGGCAGAAAAACAGGTGCCAGAGACATTGAGGAAGGAGAGTTTCTAAATGGAGGGCATTGTTTAATTGCAGCACTGTCACCAAAGTGTGAGACGGGAATATGTTCAGAGAAAGATCAGAGCACTTCTGAAAAGTGCTTTGTAGTTTTTGTCATGGAAGAGGTCATTATTTCTGACTTTAATGAGGGTAATTTCAATGAAATAATGGGGCTAGAGGCCAGCTTACAGTTGACTGAGGCGTGAAGATGAGGTAATAAGGTGAGGAGTAGGCTAGGCATTCAAGAAATCTGGATGAGAATGGCGGGAGAGAGATTGACCAGAAAGGGGCATATGTTTAAGGTTTATTTTTTTTTTCTTAATTTCTAAGGAAAATTTAATAGGTTGAAAAAAAAAGTAGATTGTTAAGAAATAGCTGAAGGGAAGGAGAAGTTGAGTGTGCTGGGGAGAGAGGGGAGAAATGAAGTGGCCAAAGAAAGAACTGGTGACAGAGGTGGCAGGGTCAGCCCGCAGCAGGTCAAGGGACATCCTGTGAGGAGAGGGAAGCAGTCCTTTGTAGCCATACATGAGGCTAGGCCAGGGGAGTAGGATGGCCGAGGGCCTAGCACAGCCCTCCAAGGCACCAGCATAGAGGAGAGTGATCACTAGGTAGTGTCAGTTTCCATCTCCCTGCCCTAACTCAGTTATGCTCCCCAGATTCTTAATGTTGCAGTGAGGAAATCCCAAGTACCATCTCCTCTCGAGTTCTGATATCACTTGGACCCTGCCTACCCCGGCCTCTCTGCTGAGACGTTTAGGGACATCCCTGCCTGTGGTATCCCACGTGCTCCAGAGGGAAAATTGAGCCCCCCAGAGGGCGTGTCTGGTGGACACCCACCGGAATCCCAAGCCCACCCTCCTCCGCCCAGGATCCATACACTCTGCTCTTGGTCTCCATTAGGAAAACTTTCTGGACTAGTTGTCTAAGCAGGGGGCGTGGAGCTTTGCACAGACCACCGGGCCGTGGTCCAAGGTGCCCTTCCTGCTCAGATGCCTCGCGAGTCATCAGCGTTCTCTTTACTCTTGACTGCTACCTCGCCCCAAATCATCAGGAGTGAGAGGCTGACTGTGCAAGGGTGGGGTGAAGCCAGTTATGTAGATCAGAGAACTCGTTAGAGGAGTCAATATTTGTAAAATGTTCTGAACAGGGCTCAGAAAAGGGTAATCACCATGTAAATGCCAGCTATTATTGTTAAATATTATTACTATTCCCCACATTCCCTTTAGGCTCCAGATCTATCCCAGGCATGCCGTGGAACCTCAATGAGTATTCTGAAGAGCAATTCATCGATATGGGATAGACACAGCTTGAAAAAGGGGTGACTTACTCCCTGGGATGTAATGGGATATGGAATCAGACAGACATGAGTCCAAACTGGATATCTACCACTTATTGAGTTTCCTTAGCCTTAACTTCATTGTCTGTCCAATGGGTATATTAAATACTACCTTAGAGGGCTGCTACTCCAAGGAGTAAAATTGCCAAAAATCCCCAAGTTTAATTAACAAACAATTAAATCCCTTCTCCTTTACCCTCTTTATTTCCCACTTCTCAGAGGAAGAAAGCAACACTGGAATTGTTTGGATAAAAGGCTGCACCTTGCCGATGGCACTTGATACGTGCTATCTTGCATTTTGTGATTGTAAGTACTGTCCAACGCTCTCTCTCTTCCCTCAACCACTCTGTAAAGACACACACACACATACTCACACACTCACACACACAGTCAAGCCAGCCAGCAAGCAGTCAACCAGACTGTAAATGTTAGGCGCAGAACAAGTCAAATCCATGAACCAGGGCAGCTGTCCCTGGGATGAGTTCTGCTTTCTGCCCAGGTACCCTTCCTGTTTTCAGCCATCTAGCCATTTTCCTTGCCCCTGGTCTCCCCTAACATCTTCGCACTAGTTTCCTGGGATAAGACTGACATGTAAGAGCCACTGTACAGGGAGAGTGCTCACACACCAGGTGGAAACACCGAATGGAATTCAAGGAAGCCGGGCTGGCTTCCCCTGTAAGTCACCCAACTAAACAGTCACACAATAACTCACTCGAGGACATCCCGCTGATGTCTGCACAAGGAAGAGACTCAATCACAGCCTGGGACTGGGCCAGCTTGTTGTTATTTTTCATACAGCATTCTGATTAGGAAGCTGAGGCCGAGACATGATCAGATGTGTAGGCGTCGCCCTTTGGTTGAAACCTCATGGTTGCAGGAAGGGCTTGGAATTCCCCGCATTCACAACCCTGCACGCATGTCTGCATTCCTAGCAGAATCTCTCCCAAGTAAATTGTGGTTCTCCCACTTCAGTCTGTGGTAGGAAGAGCTTACTCCCAGAGCTCAGCAGGTGGAAAGACACACACTCGGCAATCTGAGGAAATCCCCGTACTCTCAGGTTAGTAGCTAGAAGGCGCAAGAGCAGTCCCTCTGCTGTCTAGCATGTGGGCAAGGGCAGGCTGCCCACAAGAGCCAGGAGCAAGCATTTGCCTTTTAAAACACAGTGCATTCACTGGGATGCTTCCATAACATCTATGCCCACAGTCTGAAGAAAGGCAAAATCCTGTTAACCTTACCCCTCAACCTTGGCCCCACACCTCCAATTTTCTTGGAATTCTCATACTGATTCTTGACGCTCTAATGTCACTACTGTGGCCTTTAAGTCCTCTTCCCTCAGCAGCATCCTGCCTCAGGGCAGATTTCGGTAGAGTTCCTGTTCTATACCCTTCCAACATTTCTCTAATCCCCAGCAGCATTTGTAACTATTGCTACTAAATAATTCATGTAGTTATGGTGAAGTATCTTTCTTTTCCCTATATGTAATGAATCCTGAGTGACCAGACTGGAGATATCTTCATCATCCCTGTATTTCCCAGTACAGTGTCTGGCATATGGTATGCACTCTGCAAATATTGGTTGAATGAGTGGATGAATTGACCAAGGAAAGATTTCTTTGGGAAGGCAAATAAAATTATCCACTCTTATAGTCATCATACAAATACTGCCACTTAAAGAAATCAGACAGCAGCTAAACCAATGCCAAAAAAAAAAAAAAAAAAAAAAAACAAGTTCTGCCAGACTTAATCTTAGAATGCAAAGACACACAGGCCAGCTTCCCAAGTTCTTCACTTGGAAACACACGAGGAGCTCAGCTGAAGTGAACTGGCAGTGCTGACAGCTCTCGTGTCGGTACCAAGCCCAGTGTCCTCTCGGCACATCGGGGATCTCACTCAGAACCCTGATTCATAGGGGCGGCGCCAGAGCCGATGTTGGCAGTGCCAGGTGGAAGAAGTTGGCATGGACGTCGTGGAGGAGGAGGATGGAAGAGTCGCCCCCTGCCAATGGGCACGCTAATGAGGACAGTGGTGAGCAGGAGGCGGGCAACAAGGTAGATGAAGAAGAGGAAGGAGGTGGAGAGGAGGAGGAGGAGGAGGGCGACGGTGAGGAAGATGAAGGTGAAGAGGCCGAGGCAGCTGAAGATGATGATGACAGTCTTGACGCCAAGAAGCAGAAGACTGATGGGGATGACTAGACAGCAAAGGAAAAGTTAAATAAATAAATAAATGGCCACTGTGACCTATTCAGAATCCTCCTCTTCCCATCTCAGATTCTAAACGCGGTAGAGGCCGCCGTCCCCGCGGCAGCGCCACCTGCAGGCGACGCGCGCTCTCTCCACCACCCAACCCAAATCAAGTGCATTTGCAACAGGGGAGGAACAGAACCCAAATTTCCAGGCCCTGATTTTTTTCTTAAAAGTACCTTAAAAAGGAAAATTTGTATTTTTATTTACATTTTATATCTTTGTACCTATTGTTCGGGGCCAGCCACTTTTAATGATCTTGGGATGATCAAACCAGCGTTGGGAGGCTTCTCTCTCCTGCTGCTGACTGTACTTGTGGTGGGACCATGTTCATTATAATCTCAAAGGAGAAAAAAACCTTGAAAAAAAGCAACACAACAACAAATCTCATTCGAGAGTTCTAGTAACTTTCATTGTGTGTGTACTTAGCTGTACTATAAGGAGTTGGTCTGTATGAGATGGCTAAAAAATTCAAAGATAGGTTTCTTTTTTCCCTTTTTTGTCTATGAATCTGCTTTTTATTTTATTTTTTGTATCTGTGAAACAATGTTGTCCAACAATAAACCAGAATATTATCTTGCTGAACTGTTCTAAAAGAGAGAGAAACCTGATTTATAAAAAAAAAAAAAATCAGCCAGGAAAGCCTAAAACTTTTTGGAAATAAGCAAAATACACACATGCCAGTGTTTCAGTTGCATCATCAGGGCTGGCACCACAGCAAAGCCATTGGTTGACACACCAGCATCCTGTAACTGAGCACTGGTTTGAGTTTTGGTTGTTATGCTTCCAATCCGCCAATTTAGCTCCCTTCTAATGCACCTGGGAAAGTAGAGGATGATGACCCAGTAGTTGGGCCCCTGCCACCCATGGAGGAGAACCAGATGGAGCTCCGGGCTCTTGAATTCAGCCTGGCCCAGCCTTTGTTGTTGTGAACTTGGGGCGTGAACCAGCAGATGGAAGATCTCATTCTCTGTGTCTCTCCCACTCTATCACTCTGCCTTTGCAATAAATGAGTAAAAACTTTTAAGTAATACTATCAACAATTTGCTGGTTTTGAACACTGATTGTTTCTTCCCAATGTTCATCACCTTCTTCCCTGCTATCCCGCTGTAAAAAGTTTTATTCTTACTGTAAAACAGAGGTTGTTTTGTCCAAGGATTAAAAGGATTTTGTTGGTGCTTTGTAACATGTGGTGTATCTATAACTGAGATTGAACAGCAAAATAGAGGTTCCGTGGTGATGTTAGATATTAACTAAGACAAAGATGTTTGTGATAACATTTAAAAACTATTTTATGTTTTATATAATAGCATACTTCATTTAGCTTAAAAGCTATCAATGGAATTTTGATCATAATATGAGTGACTAAACCAGTATTTCCTAAATATACCTCATGCATATAATTGATTTTGTGCTAAACTTTTAAAAGATTCTCCTTTTTTGAAACATGTGCTTAAAATGTAATATCTTTTGAGTTCCCATGCTAAATCCTTACTCTTTGAGCATTAGAAATATTTGTAAAGTCTTGTTTACTAGTTCTAAGATACGTTGTCTATGAAAGATCAAATAGCTACTCATTTCTATTCCTTATATTTTAAGTTTGCTGTGTCTTGAGGTTGTTTAGATTGTAATTTGATGTACACTTATTCTGACTAAAACTAATTTAATTAATAAAAAAATAATTCTGAATTAGGCATTGTGTTTGGAGAAGCCACACATGCCTGGTAACATCTTGTGGATCAGGCCCTCTCGGGGACTTACCAGGTTCAAGACTGCCCTCCCCAGCGCCTGAGCCAATGACTCTCCCGTGTGGATGACATGTCTGTGGTAGGAGTCAGTTTGGATTTTTGAGGCATTCTTCGAGCCTCTAACATGTTTCCCGCATGAAGCGAGGCTGCAAGGGATGTCAAAGGGCATGCCAGGTCTCCTGTCCGCTCTCGGTTTATGATCTGAGGCAGATGGAATTTCTATTCGGGGAGCACAGTGCAGTTCAGAAACGGATTGCATGCTCTAGTCTATGGAAGCTCGGAAATTCAGGCCTTAATGAGCATGACTTCTCGGCTGGCTTCCTGCTTGACAAAGGCTGGGGAAACCTGGCTGCTTTCCCTTTCAAGTCCAGGAGCCTCTCCTTCCCCCTGCCCACCCCAGGACCTTGGATAACCTGCTGCATGCAAGCAGCATACCAACCTTCCCTTCCGGGTCTGACCTGGCACTTCTCATGCCTGCCAGACGTATGCAGACTCAGAGTGCACCCACATGACCACCCCTAAGGAATGGGGGGATTCTTTCAGGGCAACTTGTATCAGTTCCCATTGGCCAGGCTTCAGACACGCCCATCCCTCTTGCTGCTTTGGGCTATTGCACTTTGTTCTTCCCCCAGGGGACTGCTGGCTTTCCTAATAGTTGCAGTGTGTGCCAGTGTGAGGGTTCAGAGGAGACAAGATTAATTGCTCTCACGTCAAAGAAAGGAACAGTGGTAAATTTTGATGTTTGGAGAAAGATGAGCTGGTGAAACACAGCCAAGATACTTTGCCCAGTCTTTTATTTTGGAATGAAAAATGCCCAATACAGTTAGACAAAAGCTCATTTTTCTAGGGTGCCTCCTTGCTTGGAGTTTAATATGGAATCTCAAATCGCTTTGCCTTGTAGACTGCTGAGAACTCTCTTGGAGCCATGTATGTGGACTGGAGTCTTACTTTCCCACTAAATTTCTAGCCTTGAGCTAGTAGCCAAACAACACTTTTTTAAAAAAAAATTATTTATTTATTTGAAAGGTGGAATTACATAGAGCAAGAGACAGAGACTGACAGATCTTTCATCTGTTGGTTAACTCTCCAAATGACCACAATAAGCAGGGCAGATCCAGGCTGAATCCAGGAGCCAGAAGCTTCTTACCTGATCTCCCACATGGGTGGAGGGGGCCCACAAACTTGGAACATCATCTGTGCTTTCCAAGGCACAGTAACAGGAACCTGGATTGGAAGTGGAGCAGCTGGGATATGAACCAGTGACTATGTGGGATGGTGCCATTGCAGGTGGCGGCTTAACCCACTGCTCCACAGTGCTAGTCCCAAGCAACACTTTTTGATAATGAAGGTATGGGTTGGCACTATGGCCTCGTTGATAAAACTACCTCCTGCCATGCCAGCATCTCATATGGGCACCAGTTTGAGTCCCAGCTGCTCCGCTTCCAATCCAGCTTTCTGTGATGGCCTGGAAAACAGTAGAAGATGGCCCAAGTCCTTGGGACCCTGCACACTCATGGGAAACCTGGAAGAAGCTCCTGGCTCCTGGCTTCGGATCAGTCCAGCTCTGGCCATTGGGGAGTGAACCAGTGGATAGAAGATCTCTCTCTTTCTGCCTCTGCCTCTGCCTCTCTGTAACTCTGCCTTTCAAATAAATAAATAAACCTGAAAAAAACAGTGAAGGTGATCCCTTTCTTATCCACGGGAGATAACTGGGGGTCATGTGCTCATGGGACATGAGATTGACATGACACCGACAGGCCTTGCTAACATGGATGGGATACATGTGTTCATGCTGATCACACTGCTCAGTCATCCCAGTTCTCACCTCTAATTTTGTTCTCCTTGGCACAACACCAAAAGGAGCTACAGACAGACCAGATTCACAAAAGCTTCAAACCAAAGCAGCCTATAAAGAGCAATGCAGCTAATCCTGTGTTATTATGGTATAACAGAAGCAAAAGTTAAATAATGGTAACCAACACATATCACATGCTTACTCTAACTATTCTACCTGTAGCATCTCAGTTATCAATGCCATTCCTATTGTATGTTCGGGCTGTCAGTTAAGACAGAGGTAAACATGCCTCTAGCCCACATTGAAGTGCCTTGGTTTTCCTTGTCCAGTTTCAGCTCCTGACCCCAGCTTCCTGCTGGTGCAGAAACCAGTGAGGCAGTGATGATGGCTCAAGTGACAGGGTTCCTGCTGCCAACCAGGACACCTGGATGGAGTCCCTAGCCCCCATGTTTGGGCCTTACTGTGCTCTGGAGCTTTTTGGGCACTGAGGAAGTGAACCAGTGGCTGGAAGATTCCTTCCTCCTTCTCTTCCTCTCTCTCTCTCTCTCTCTCTCTCTCTCTCTCTGTGTGTGTGTGTGTGTGTGTATCTGCCTGTTGGATAAATTAACTAAAAATCCCCACAAGGGTGGTATTATGATTGTCACCTCATTGTATAGAAGAGGAAACTAACAGGAAGTGACTTCCTCAAGGTTCCATGCTGATGGACCTGGGAATGAAATCCAGGATATCAGATATCTAACCCTGAATCCACACTCTCCACTATTACCCTGGATACTGCCTCAAAACTGAGTTCCACAAAGGTATTGAGAACTCGCTCAAGATAACTCAGCCATCAGGGTCTCCTGCCCCCTAGTGTTGGACAGCAGAACAATGTGGTGGACATGACCTTGGGTTCAAATCCCGACTGGATATTCAGTAGTGGGAATGACCTTGGACAAGTTATTAGCCTCCCTAGGACCTGGATTTTCCTTCAGAGTGTTATAACATCTTTCTCATAGATTATTGTTGAAGTTAGTAGAAACGGTGTATGTATGGCCCTGAACATAGCTGCCCAGCAGAGAGATGGCTCCATGCCATCATGCTGCTTCCTTCCGAAGGCTGCAGAGAGAAGTAAGGTGGCAGGAGTGGATGTCATGATGACAGCAAGGCCCAGAGAGGCCGGTTGTGGAAGCAAGGAATGCTCCAGAAACTTACGCTTCAGGCAAAGGACAGCAGCTGGCCTCTCCAGGAAAAGGATGAAGGCATAAAGCAGTTAGCATCGCTGACAACTGTAAGAACCCCAGAACGCTTTCCTGGCTCAGCTTTGCATTCGTCGTGTGCCCTCTTCCCAAAGTGGACCAGCAGTTGAAGGGGAACCAGCCCAGTGCCACCACCCATCAGGTGCAGGCACCGAGGCCCTGAACTATCTGCTCCTTTTCTTTTTAATTTTCTTTCTTTTTCTTTTTTTTTTTTTTTTTTTTTTTTTTGGCAGGTAGAGTGGACTGTGAGAGAGAGAGACAGAGAGAAAGGTCTTCCTTTTCCGTTGGTTCACCCCGCAATGGCCGCTGCGCTGGCGTGCTGCAGCTAGCGCACTGCACTGATCCCAAGGCAGGAGCCAGGTGCTTCTCCTGGTCTCCCATGGGGTGCAGGGCCCAAGGACTTGGGCCATCCTCCACTGCACTCCCGGGCCACAGCAGAGAGCTGGCCTGGAAGAGGGGCAACCGGGACAGAATCCGGTGCCCCGACCTGGGCTAGAACCCGGTGTGCCGGCGCTGCAGGCGGAGGATTAGCCTTTTGAGCTGTGGCGCCGGCCTCTGCTCCTTTTCAAAGCCATGTGACAGCCAAGTCTGGCTGGCCAATCGGCTGCCAAACCTCAGGTTCCCAGCCAAGGAAGGAGCCTTTTACTCTCCCCAAGGGAGTCCTGAAGCTGTGCAAACTTTAGCAATCGCTTCTGGCTGCTGGAATCTCTCTCCCTGTGTTAACAACTCGACAGACATCTTGTCTGTGTTTGATAAATAAGTGTCTCTGTTGATTCAGGGGAGTGAATTTGTAGCTATTATGATTCCAATGACATTGACATGATATTTTCCCTCTTTTTCCACCTCCCTGCTGTTGAATCCAGAAAAGAAAATTCATGGGAAAAAAAAAAAAACAGAAAATCACAAAACCCAAAGCGATTACTCTGCATACTGGCCCATGAAATAAACAAATAAATGCATAAGCTAACTCTCTTTTTGGGTGGAGGTAAGGGAAATGATAAATAATTTAGAATATGCTGTTGCTCGTGGTTCTGAGAGATGCAGCTGGTCTGTGCTAATACGAGGCACAAGTTGCATTCGCTAGGCACTGAGCAACGTTTTAATTCCTCAACCATTAATGTTATCTTCAAGTAGGGCTGCACTCAGACTCAGATCCCAGGGATGTCAATCAACCAGTTACACAGCATCGGCTTTGTCGTGTGGGGTGTTACCTCTCATTAGGCTGCTGCCTGAATCAGCCAGTCAGAAGGGACTGGCAAAGACAGGCAGATGGGGGATGCGGGCAAGGTGCAGGGCAGGCGCGCAGTGCACCTGCGGCAAAGTGGAAGCTGCTGTGCTAATTGCCCTTCTTGTGAGATCAGTCTCCACCAAACTTGTCTCAGCACCTTCCCCAACTGCACTCTGCCTGAACTGTCAAAGGAGTGGCTCAGGAAGTCTCTGTAAAGTTCTGGATGTCCATGATGTACTAGAATCTTCTCAAATATCAAATCCCACAGACAGCAGGATGGTGGAAGAGTTTGTGACCCTAAGACATCTTGGCACATGTGCTCCAGCTCCAAGTGGTTTGGCAAAGCAGCTCCGAGTCAGAAATTCACAGTCTGTGTAGGGACCCCCTGTGTCATTTTACAGTGTGACTTTTGGCCTGTCCTGGTTGGGACTCACAGGAAGAAATTCATACCACACCACATCACAACATACACATATACACACAGACCAGTGAAGTCAAATGTGCATAAAATTCCCTTAGGATATGTTACACACTTCATTCCGTTATTCTTTAGTCTCTTCTATTTTGTTCTTTTCAACTACAAATGGAGATCAGTAAGCTACTTAATAATTTCTAATGGATTCAGGCTTCAGTTTGAGCCACACTGATCTTGTGCCACACTTAGGTGTCTTGGGATGGGAAAATGAGCAGGCCTGTAGCCAAGGCAGGCATCTACCTTGGCGAGACCACGACAAATGTGTGGGAGAGGAACTTTTCTAACAGCCAGTTTTAAACTCAGCTGGGCAACAGTTATGAAGTGTAGTTGATTTTTTTTTTTTAGTTTGTATAAAACCAATATCTGGGGGCAGTGTGGCCGGATTGATGATGTCCAAGTGCAAAGCGATCCTGGTGGGAGCTGGTTCCTGACTACCACAGGCTTGCAATGGGAGCTGGAGACATTTCTATTGATCCTGCAAGGTGGGCACTGCTACGGGCTTGCATGTCAAAGTCACAGCCTTGTCTGAGTTACAATTCACTTCGCCTTAGGACTGCTCTGTCTCCCCAGCCACTTTGCTTTTCGTTCCTCTCATGTCCCCCTGTGCTCTCCTTCACCCTCTGTCTTCCCTTTATCAACAATAAATATCTATTTAAAACTTGTCATTACTCACCATCTACAATTGGCTGAACTGATTCTTCAAAGCTCCAGAAAACTAAGGATTAAGTGGAGAGGCTTCTGGGGTGTGTGTGGTGTGTGTGTGTGTGTGTGTTTGGGTGTGTATGTGTGTGAGAGGGAGAGAGAGAGAAAGAGAGAAGCTGATGTGTGTGATAAGCTGATGTGTGTGTGTGATAAGCTGATGTGTGTATCTGTGTGTGTGTGTGTGTGTGTGATGAGCTGGGACACTTCCTTTCCGGCTTCACTTCCCTTGCACCAGAGGCTTGGATAATAGGACTTGGAGGGAAGAAAAAGCCTGCAAATCTACCACACTAAGAAAATAAACTAAGAGAAGAAATTATTGCTTTATTAGTTTGCCTTCAGAAAAGCCATCTCCCTTCCAAGGATATTAGCTGTAACTTTGATGCTATTGCGCTATTAGCAACTGCAGCGATTAGAAGCCATGGCATGCCCAATCACCTAATTGCACTGAGAAGGCGGGAATTGGTGGAGACGGAAACTGAGAAGTTGGCTATGCTGCGAATTTAAGTTAGCAATGCTGCAAATTTAATAAACACAGCTCGCTGTGCTGCAGAACAGAGCACAGTGGAGAGAGA
Organism: Lepus europaeus; assembly: GCF_033115175.1. NCBI lineage: Eukaryota > Metazoa > Chordata > Mammalia > Lagomorpha > Leporidae > Lepus > Lepus europaeus. The sequence continues at coordinate 121,191,461 of NC_084833.1, read as the reverse complement.
TGAGTGGGATGTTCCCATCACAGAGAGAAGCTGAGAAAGGGCCCCCACACAGCCTGTGAGACTCCAGGGAAGTGTTGGTTCCCTGAAAGCTGATAAACTCTCTTGTGACTTTTCCCGAAGCGCCACGGCTTCTTAAACCCCATACAAGCTTAGGTGTCTTAGCGGAGGTTTGCTAAGCATTTAGAGTCTAAGTTTCAGCAGCTAGAAGATGGAGACAATAATAGCACCTGTTGTAATAAGATTGCTGCAGAGATTAAATGAGACAGACTATCCACAAGGCCTGGCCCTTAAGAGGTGCTCAATGAATCTTGGCTACATTTGAAGCCTGGAATACCTCCCAGCCACCCTGTTTACATTTCCTTCTCTGTCTTCTCACTGCTCTTTTCTGGGTGTACCTCTCTCTTTCTCTCTCTCTCTCTCTCTCTCTCTCTCGTCTCTCGTCTCTTGTCTCTTGTCTCTCATCTCCTCTCCTGAGTTCCTTTCAGGAGCATAATCCTTGACTCCCAGGACTGGGACCAGCAACTGAGCAGTCATCTAAAATACCAGTGATGTGTGGTTGGGGGGGAGTAAATCATGCACCTGCTCCCTCTTGCTGTCTCTTTGCTGAATGCGCTGAAGGCTGATGGGTTTGGGCAAACACTTATAGTTTCCGGAAAGATACACATCCTGCTCTGTTGGAGTCCCTGCAGGCGGCCAGGGGAGTGGGGTGGTGGTGGCAGGGGATGAGTTACGAAAAGCAGTTTGAAGCGCAGTGCCCTTGGAGCTCCTCAGCCATCTGTTGGCTATTAGCGATGGTCAGGGCCCTTGCTGGGGCTTTAGGGGCAGAGGAAGGTTTTGTGGCTCCAGAAATGGCCATGAGACAGCCACAGAACTTTTCTCTTAGGGCCCCGTGTCACTGCTGCCTAGAGGTCCTGTACAGCCATGCTTTGGGAACAGTCCTGTGTGTTCAGGGAGCCTCTAGCCTCATCTGTCTAAGTTCACTATAACCTACTTTGGAATTCTAAGAAAGGAAGAGACAGCATTCGCCATGGAATTCAATACTTTATTGACTTCCAATCAGAGCTTGTGTTCAGCTCTGTGAAATCACAGCACCCAAGAAATCCAAAATTAGTATGCAGGTTCCCAGGGCTTAGAGCAGGGGAACAAAAGGCCCTGCCTATGGCAAAACCATTAACTGTATTTAGGACAAGATGGAGCCAGCTGGTTCCTGGACACTATCACAGGACAGTTTTACCTCTTGGGCCATCATGGCTGCCTGCACCCAAGGTTATTACTCCTACTATTCCTGGTTTAAAGGGAACAAAAAGAAAATGAAGAGAGGACCATTGGGATTGAGTGTCTGGCTCAGTGGTTAACCTCCACCACTTCTTGAGACACTGAATCCTATAGTAAAATGCCTGCTTTTGATCCAGCTTCCATTCCTGCTCATGCATATACTGGGAGGCAGTATTTTATGTCTTAAGTATTTGGATGCCTGTCACCCACATGGATGATCCAGATTGAGATTTCATTTTCTAACTTTGACCTGGTCCAGCCCCGCTGTTGCAGGCATTTGGGGAGTGAACCAGCAATAGAACATCCCCCCCCCCCCGAAAAAATAAAAATTGAATAAAATTGGTTTTTAAAAGACTCAGATTTTTCTGACATTTCAGTGTGATTCAAAGTCATAATTCCCTGTTCTGTTATACTACGGAGAATGGGCTTCCATCTTTGCATGCAGCTGACACTGTGATCTGGTGACCAGCAGGTGCCCGTGGTAGGGTCCTCAGTGTGCAGCTCATCCCTGAGCAGGCCGACCTCCCACCCAGCTGGTATGCACCCAACAAAAGCAAGCACATTTGTCAGCCAAGCAAAGCCCAATTAAGAAGGTAATGCCATTAGGCATTACTTGCCTGACGTACACCAAAGCCACATATAAATCATTCTGGGGTTATCCCTTCTTGGGACTCAGAGCAGTACATGGAGTATCTTCACAAACTTCGTGGAATGCAATTAAAAGAAAACTTCATTTTGGTGCAAAAATTCTTTGAAGTCTAAAAATAGATTTCATAAGATGCATCTTTCATGAGCTTTGGGAGATCCTTCATAGGCACAGAGTTCAACTTATTTTTGCACCAAAATAAACTCATTTTAAAAATTCCAATTTCCACAAACTTTCTGAAGTACCCACGTGTATACATGTATTTATTTTACTCCTCCACAGAGACTTTAATATTCCCCTCCCCTAAATCAAGTTTCTAGAAACATTGGGTAAAAATGAAAATAGAAGACCTTGTCCAGAAGAGATATCAGGGGAGCATGAAGCATTCAGAGAGCTGGGGTTTTAGGAAAAGCAGGTGCATTATTGGACCAACTTGTTAAGCTTTACTTGCTGCTACCCTTGACCCCTGTAGCACCAGCTGGACATTGATAGATGAATTCCTGCCAGAGTCTTCGACAAAATGTGATTCTCAGCTGGCAGAAGGACATCCTGGCCCTGTGGAGGGCACTGCTGGTTCCCAGGATTCAAACTCAAGACACCTCTGATTTGTGAGCCTGTTGGGGGTGTCACAGTGTCTGAGTCAGTGGGATGCTTGCCAAGGTGGTGGTAGGGGGAGGCCCTAAGGGAAAGCAGTCTGAAAGAGAGGAGGAGGGAGGCAGGCGGGGAGAAGGAAGCTAGGAGAGTGGGAATTGTGTTAGAGAGGCAAAACTTGGTGCATGCCTCTGTTAATTTATAACCAGTGAAATACGCGGCTCAGGTTAGAGACAGCTGCCAGAGAGTGCAGACCTAGTAGTGAATTTACAGTGGCTTCCTTTCCCCTCCTGTTGGTGCAGGGACTTGGGAAGGACCTGACCGCCCTCTGTATAGGCAGCTGCTGCTCATTGCACAGTGTCACGGCTCCTCGAGGTGCTGGCCACTCCCTTTTCTGCTCTCAAAGCATCCAAACCTCGGCATCAGGTCCTGTACTGATTCAAGCCCAAGGATTTAGTTCTTGCAGGTGTCCAGTTGGGCCCCTTGCAGCCCCTTCCTGGGCTCAGTTGCACCCTCATCCACAGTCCCCAGAGGGAGGAAACTCTTTGACCTCAAGTGGGAAACGGGGAACTGCTTAGAAAGCCAAGCCCCAGGAAAACAGCATTGACAAAACAAGAGCTGCTATTTTAATTGTGGTTTCTCGTGCTGCTGTCTCACCAGCCCTTTTTCTCACACATTCACTGGAAACTTGGTGATGCATCAATCCCTGGAAGCCAGGAGCTGCCAGGGCCGCTGTGGCCTGGGGGGCTCCAGGCTCGCTCCTTCCCTGCCCCCTGGCTGGGTCTTCCTGGAGCCACAGACTGATTAGCAGGCAGCCCGGCCCCATGGACTTTGGATGAGGCTGTGGGTTCCATAGAGACGATTTCGGCAAGGGAGGCAGGCTCAGTAGGAAGATTTGCAAGATTTATAAAGGTAGAAGTACGTAAAGGCAGTTCCTGCTAGTCAAAATAATAATGGATGATTCTAATCAATTCATTGTTAATGCATTACTTTAATACATAGGCAATAAAATAAATAGATGTGAAAATCATCTTAGCAGCTGGCATTGTCTAAATGTATGTGATGTAGTCTGGTGGATTTAGGAACTTCCTATGATGAGTCCTTAGAATCCACTCGGCTACAGAAAGTGCAGTAGAGCCTCAGACTCCAGGTCAGATGCGGTGGAGAACAGGGTGAAGTGTGCGCCTCCGGGCTGCAGTGTATGACTTCCCAGGCATGTGTATGCCCCTGTCTTGGGATCCTGGCACCTGCACCTGCTGGCCGCATTCAAAGAGATGCCAGGGCCCCATGAATCAAGAGCACTGGTGGCTCCTCCCTAAGGGAGGAGGAGGAGGACTGTGGGAAAGGACCTCAGGCATCTTGTCATCTTTTTATCCTGTGTCCGGAAGACAAGGCTGAGGTTCAGAGTGGTGGATCACTGACCTCAGGACAAACCCTTCACAAGGACCCTGTTCACGGAAATCCTGGCTGGCTACTTCTGTATTTGATGTCAAGAGGATGAAAAGAAAGCTGCTCTAAAACCCTGAAAGCATAGTCCAAGTCCTCTTCTTCCCGTGGTCTTGTTCAGGGGCTGGCAAGAGGCCTTTTGTGATTCAAGGTGTCCTTTTCTATTGTCTGTGTGCCCGAGGCAAGGGCAGGCCTGCTCTAGAGACACTGTGGTTTGCTGGCCAGTCCTTCCCGGAAGTCCCTGCCCCATGCCTAGAAGGGGACAGGATCTCCTTGGTGTTTCCCTCCCTAATGTCATGGAAAGGGAAGAAAGGGAACCATGCAAATACAATAGAATTTCTTTTGGCTGGAATAATAGCAGTAACAATAACAAGCTCTGATGTGAGGAAGAGGGGACTCAGCTGGGAGAAGCAGGATAGAAACGACAAACACCAAGGCCTCCCAGGGCTGAGCCTGGCTCCCATCTCCTACCTCACCTCCTCCCAAGGCCGATCCAGCCCTCGATCACCTCTCTATGCCATCCTTGTTGTCTGATTTTTCAAAGGTGTGATTTTCAACCAGTGAAATCCACTATTTTTAGCCTACAGTTCTGGATGTTTGGGTAAACGTGCAGTTATGTAACCTCTTGCATAATCCAGATACAGGGCATTCACTTCCCCCAGAAAGTCCCTGGTGCCAACCTGTGGTCCATCCTCGCTCCAGCTCCAGTGCCTGACCTGCTTTCTGCCATTAGAGCTGTGCTTTTTCCAGAAAGTCCTATACATGGAATCACACAGTATGTAGTTTTAGGTCTGCATTAGAGGCGTGGCAGCCATTTCTTTAAAACAATATATAAAATGAATTCATTAACTTGAAAGGTGAGAGAGAGAGGGAGAAAGAGAGAGTGAGGGGGAAAGAGAGAGAGAGAGTAGAGAGGCTCCCTGGTTCATTCCCAAATACCCACAATGGCTATGCCTGGGCTGAGCTGAAGCCAGGGGGTTGAAATGCAATCAGGATCTCCCACAGGTCTCTGGCAGGAAGTTGGAGTCAGGAGCAGAATCCGGGACTGAAACCCAAGCCTTCTGTTGTGGGATGCAGCCACTTCAACCAAGAGGCCAAACACACACTGGCCCGGCTGCCCCTTCCCTTTTACTGCTGAGCAACCTTCCGTTGGATGACGTGGCTCAGCCTTTTATCCACTCAGCAGATGAAGCACATTTAGGTTCTTTGCAGGTTTTGAACATAACAAGCAAAGTTGCTCTAAATATTTGTAGGCAAGTTTCTGCATGAATCTATGTTTTCATTTCTCCTGGGTTTGCTGGGGTGTAAGGCAGGAAGGGTGTGTAAATCTTGACACCCCCCCCCCCGTTAGATCTATCATTTTTTCAGCTTTATTAAGGGACAACTGGCAAACAAAATTGTGTCTATTCAGGATATACTGGGGCCAGTGCTGGGGTGTAGTGGATAAAGCTGCCACCTGCAGTGCTGGCATCCCATATGGGCGCCGGTTTGAGTCCTGGCTGCTCCACTTCCAATGCAGCTCTCTGCTATGGCCTGGGAAAGCAGTAGAAGATGGCCCAAGTCCTTGGGACCCTGAACCCACGTGGGAGACCCGGAAGAAGCTCCTGGCTTATGGCTTCAGATCGGTGTAGCTCCAGCCATTGCGGCCAATTGGCAAGTGAACCAGTGGATGGAAGACTCTCTCTCTCTGCTCTTCTCTCTGCAACTCTGACTTTCATATAAATACATAAATCTTTTTTTTTAGAAAGATGTATCATGTGATGTTTTAATATTAATTTATATTACCACAATCAACTCATGACTCACAGTTACCATTGTATTGTGGTGAAAACAGTTAAGGTCTACTCTGTTAATGCACTCCAAGTACGCATGTAATTATTCGCTATGCCACCCTGCGGTACATTAAGTCTTCAGAACTTACTCAAATTCTTATTGTAAGCATGCACCTTTGGAGTGACATATCCCACTGTCCCCCACCCCGCTGACTCCTGGGCATTTCTATTCCACTGTCCACTTTTTGTGAGTTCAACTCCTAGATTCCACATATTGTCTCTCACATCACTGCAGTCCAGTTCCACAGAGTTACATCATTAGTCGTTTTCTAATTCTGCTCCTCAACTAAAAATACCTGCACACGGAGTGGTGCCAAGCAGTACACAGACACAGAGGGACAAGGATACAATGCTTTCCTAAGGTGTGCCTGTCTCCAATTCATCCAGTCTGTTGATTGAGTAGTAGAGGTTCTACTGTATCACAAAAAGGAAGCTGGAAAGATAATGCACTGTACAGCCCACGTCGTGTTGGCACAGAATTGCTTATAAACATCTACTACGTTGTGTGTATACAGTAAAGCATAAAGCACAATAGCACCTCAGACCCATAGGTACACTCAAAGTCTGGCTCATGGGCCATCCTTCATGTAGAAGGATGGCAATTTCCCCATCAGGAGACACTGATCTAAAATATTTGGAGAATAACAATAGTTTCTACTGACAGTTCTTTGTATTTACAAGCTTAAAAAAATCACAGTCACTTTATTTTCATACTATAAGGCCGTCTTGTTCAACCTCTTATCTGATAATTGAATCTCTCTGCAACATCATTGCTCAGCCAATGGCTGAATGTCCTCACGGATCTCACACACTCTCCCGATCACCGGTGAATCAAGCATTGTGTTCAGATGTGCTTTGTAAAACATCATGAATTATTACAATTTTTGATAACTTCATTGTCATCACTGATTTCATTATTTGGGCCATTATTTCACCCATAGGCAATTATGAATATTAAAAAATATTCCTGATAATAAGCCAAAATCTAAGAACCCCATTACTTCATCCATTGACCTTACTTTTGACCTTTGAGGCCATTCAAAGTGGAATTTACATGGGAGATTTCAAAACACAAGTGGACTTCAAAAAATTCATGGAAAAATAAAATCCAAAGAGAAGTTTAGTTTGGTCAGCGATTTTTCTAAAATCCATGCAATTTTTTTCATAATATTTACATTTTCATGAGCTTTTTGAAGACCCTCCCCTCTTAGACAAGTATTTCAAATATTTTTGCAACACCATAACTTACCTTCTAATTCCATTTCCCACAAATTCTTAAGTAGCTTTGCAGGTGACTCTTTTTTTTAAAGATTTATTTATTTATTTGAAAGAGTTACAGAGAGAGGTAGAGCCAGAGAGAAAGAGAGAGAGGTCTCCCATCTGCTGGTTTATTCCCCACTTGGCTGCAATGGCCAGAGCTGCGCCAGAAACCAGGAGCTTCCTCTGAGTCTCCCATGAGGGTACAGCCTGCTCCTGCTGTCCCAGGCCATAGCAGAGAGCTGCATTGGAAGTGGAGCAGCCGGGACTCAATCGGCGTCCATATGGGATGCTGGCACTGCAGGCCAGGGCTTTAACCTGTTACACCACAGTGCCAGCTCCAGCACATGAACTCTTCAGTCCTCTCTCAGGCTGCAAGCTCAGTTCCCAGCTCTCATCATAAGACACATTATCCAGTGTATTCATCATCATCGGGGTCACTCAGGAAAGGATTCTGTTTGCCTCTTATAATGCTGCAAAGGCCGTTTGTCCTGGACACTGCGGATCCATTAACACAGCCCCATACATCAACTTTTGCGGAAGTTGCGTTGCACTAACAACACCATATGCTTTCTAGCAAATAAAATCCTTAACCATTTTTGTAAGTTCTGCTCCTGCGCCTTGTTCCTATTCAGTGCTTTGACACAATTGCTTTTTTTTTTTTTGTAAAAAATCTGGCCCACTTGCTGAGCTTGTCAAGATCCTTCAAAGCCCAAGTCTGCCATGTTGATGATTAACTCCCGTTCTAGCTTGCGATCTGCGTGCCTTCAGCATCTCTACACCTGTACTCTGATAAGGATGTTAAACAGAGTAGGTGGAAAATGAAACCTTCCTGTTGGTTGACTTGGATCTGTGACTCAGAACACTGCGAGAATTGTCATTCCAATAGGTACAAACCCATCTACCACCTAGGAAGAATGATCATGTTTGAAGGGCAATCTAGGGGCCGGCTCTGTGGCATAGTGGGTAAAGCTATGCCACATGCGCATCGTTTCAAGTCCCGGCTGGCTGCTCCACTTCGGATCCAGCTCTCTGCTGTGGCCTGGGAACGCAGTAGAAGATGGCCTAAGTCCTTGGGTCCCTGCACCAGCATGGGAGACCAAGAAGAAGCTCCTGGCTTCGCATTGGAACAGCTCTGGCCATTGTGGCCATCTGGGGAGTGATCCAGCGGCTGGAAGACCGACCTCTCTCCTCTTTCTCTCTCTCTCTCTCTCTCTCTCTCTCTCTCTCTCTCTCTTTCTCTCTCTCTCTGCTTCAGCCTCTCTGAAACTCTGCCTATCCAATAAATAAATAAATCTTTTTTAAAAAGGGCAATTTATACCAAATTTCTCCCTGAGGAACTAGGTATACAAGAAAGTGAGGTTGAACTAATAATGTTCAGCCATGGTGAACTGATGCCTCCTGCTAGTAAGCGCCGTTTTCCTTTTCAAGTGCTTGTAATCATCCTATTAATAGTTCTCTTCTCCTTACATGTTTTTTCCCTAAAAGCAGGTAGTACATAAAAGTTAAAATTTTGAATATTCAGAAGGAATATTTAGAATATTTCTCAACAAGCTTAGAGAGAATTTCACACATCTCATTTCAGAGATGTGCAATGAACAACTCTGCAAGACAGGTTTAAAAAAAATCTTAGGGAGTCACCAAGCACATTTAGAATCCAGATGATGAAACTATAGAGAAAGGGATGAGAGGGACTTGGACTTGTTTATTTGGCACTTCTGCCGCTGAGTGCAAAAGGCCTGTGGTCCCCGGTCTCAGCAGGTTGGAGCGCCATTGTCTGTCCTGCTCTCTGATGGTGGCACAGCTGCTTGCCCCTGCACCAGGAGGGAGGCTCCTGCATGGCGCCATGCTGGCATTTGAACAGCATTTGCATTCTCCCATGCAGTCAGGCCAGATGCCTTTTACGCACAGAACCGGGAGCCAGCTTCTCCAGGGGAGACAAATAACAGGCGTGCTGAAAAGAAGGGGCACGGTGCAGCTCCAGGGCAGTGCTTCTCTAAGTGTGATCTAGAAGCTGCAGTACTAATTGGGAGCTTGTTAGAAATGCAAATTCTTGAGCTACTCCAGACCTACTGAATCAGAAACACTGGGGTAGGGCCCAGAGACCTGTGGTTACTCAGTCCCCAGGTGACTTGATATGCAGTAAGCTTTCAGAAGCACCGCTCCAGGGTTTGACAGCTCAGTTTAGACAGCCCTGGGAATGAATGGGTGGCCTGAGTTTCGTGACAACTCTCAAAATCAAATTCTGCAAACACTTTACAGAGGGGCTGAACTGCTGCAGGCCATGTGTCAGGTCCTAGAGGTCCTGGATACAAATGTAAGTAACAGGTAGTGCAGCTTATGTTGCTTACAATGTTACAACAGAAACAGCAGCAGCCGGCAACAGGTGCAGTGTCATATGTACCCTAAGGCGCGTTGGGAAGAGAAAGGGAATCAGTCTGATTAAGTAGGGGATGACAAGAGGGGAAGGGGGGTGAGGGCAGATCCATGGAGCAGATGATCTTTGGGATGGTTTGGAGTTTGCTAGGCACAGGTCAAGCAAAGAGTTCCCCATTCTCCTGTGTGCCCTCTAAATACTCCCCCTGTGGGGCTCATCTTTAAGTATGCCCCACCCCTACCAGAGAAGCTGTGGTCAGGCTCTTGGTGGCCTGGCCGCATTCATGTCCAGGGGTCTCATTCCAGTTCTAGGCTTCCCCCTACGTGCCAACAATGCTTGCCCACTTGACCTCTCACAGGAAGCCACTCCTTCTGCTTCATCCTGCCCTGTGGCTCTGCCTTCTCCACTGAGTGTTGGACTAACTCAGGGTCCGATGCTCAAACCTCTTCATTTTTGTACCCATACTCAGTCCTTACGTGATCCAAACTCAAATAACTGAATTTCATATACAGATGCCTAGGTCAATCAATCAGGGCTGCTGTAACAGAATACTAAGGGCTGGGTGGGTTACAAACAACAGAACTGTATTTTTCATGGTGCTGGGGGCTGGAAGCCAGAAATTGTCAGATCAGCACACATGGCTGCTGCTCGCTTTCTTGTACCCTTACAGAGGAAGACAGGGCTCTCTGGGTTCTGCTTCCTAAGGACACGAATCCCACGCATGAGGCTCCCTCCTCATGACCTCATCATCTCCCAGAGGTCCCACCTCCCGATACTATCACAGCAATGGGGTGAGGATTTCCACATAGGAATGGGAGAACACAAACATTCAGTCCATTGCACCAGTGATTATAAAACCATCAGTCCAGGCCTCTGGCTGAACTTGAAGTCCAGGTGCAAACACTCACCTCCCATCTCCACTTTGCCAAACTATAGGCACCTTTAATTTCCAGGACCCACCAGAATCGGCTCCCATTTCCTGCCCATCTCCTCCTTCCTCTGTTGTCCTCATTTCAAGAGAAGGAAGCCACACCTTCCCAAACTCCTGATAAAAACTTGGAGCCACCTTGGACTCCATCTTTTGAACCCCGCATCTGTTCGGCTGTCTGAAATGGCAGCCTCCACTTCTGTTTTTTGTTTCCATTCACTACCAACTTCCTTCATTCACAGCCATCTATCTACTTCCTATCTCTACCACAGTAAAATGCATTGGCACTGTCTAAGTAGTCCTACATGGTCTGGCCCTTCCTCTCTTTCTGGCTGGGTCTGCTGTTTTCCGTTCCCTCATTCCTCTTTAACCCCTTGAGCCCCACAGCTTATGCTCTACCTCAGGACCTTTGTGCATGTGAGCCCCTACTGCATGGAATGTATCTCCTCCACAGCCCTCTGCATGCCCTCACTTTCTGACATGTCTGCTCCAACATTACCTTATTTGAGAAGCTACCCCCTGGCCACTTTATCTAAAGAATTACACCTTGCATTTTCTGACTCAGCCTTCCTTATTTTTCCTCATCGCAGTTGTCTTGTCTTCTTTGTTCACTTAGATCCTTGGAGGATCCTGGCTCTGTCAATGTTCACCACTAGGTCCCCAACACCTAGAATATCCTCATGGCATGAAGAGGATGCCCAATTAGTGCTCAATGAATTAATGATCCGTGATAAGTTACAAGTCCATTTTGCTGCTCTCCTTGAAAACGACGTCTTACATATTACTGGACCTCCATCATGCAGCATAACACCTGTCATGTTGCTCTGAATGAGTGAAGAGCGCTTTCTAGCATGGTGTCTACACTTACTCACAGAGGCAGGACACCACAGAAAGCCAAGGTTCAGCCAAGAACCCATTTAGCTGGAGCAGAGGTCTGTTTGAAAAGAAACAACTCATCAACGGTAAGCCTTAAAGTTCAGGGGAAAATGGAACTGAAGCATAACTTTATTTTGGTGCAAAGGAATTTGAAATCCATATACAGCTTTTCCATAACACCTATTTTTCATAAGCTCTTTGAAGACATCTCGTCTGCAAGAGTCATTGATTTGAACCCCAATTCAACATATAATCACCCCAAAGCCCTTACAACTAGTCAGGATTTTCCCCATAGGCAGAGAAGCTCTTTGGTTCCAACTGAACATTACTCAGAATACTGTGTTCCCTTCCCCGTCTCAGCCCCATTTCCCTTGGAGCTGAGCTGAATGTCCAGCTGTCCTGGACCTGTCCATGGTGGCAGCTATGATGGGTGCTTGGCTTGGGTAGAGGAGATGAGGATGGAGGGCAGGAGGAAGCCCCAGCTCAGCTCCCAAAGCAGAGGCAATATGCCAAGTGGAGTTGTGTCCAGCACCTTGCAAAGTGAGCCACTTCTTGCTGGTGCCTCCAGCCTCCCGGTCCACCTCAGGCTGCCTGTCTGCAGAGTTCAGGCCTATCAGCTCCGGAGCCACCAGATAGCTCCTCTCTCCAGCCCTGGGCTCAGTCCTCCGTTTGAGCCTGAACTTAAGCGAAGCTCTATTTGACTTTGAGGACCATTGCTAACCCCCACCCTGTCCAAGCTTTCTGAGACCCTCCCTCTATTCGTCTGGGGCTCTTTCCCTCCTTCAAGGGGCCAAATCACTCCCGTGGAACAGTTCCTAACCTGATGCCTGGTTCTCTTCCTTTCTGATCCTGAACTAAGTGGTCTGTGACCACAGGAATTCCACCAGCAGCCGGCTCCTGGGGATGCTTGAGGCCCGCAGGCTTCAGAGGGCTGCACAGCCTCCAGGCCAGGCTGGCTCTGAGTCTGCCTTGCCTGCAGCACCTCCCTGCCTCCCAGTGTGTGGCCAAGCCTTGCGTGCCCAGGGGCCCCGGCTGCAGCTGCTGCATTACATCGGCAGATTTCAGGTCAATTACTGAGCTGCCCATTGACAGCACCTGATGCTTTCACTGGCCCAGCAGCTGCGGAGCGGAGATTTTTTTTTAAAGTCTCGCTGAGCCTCTGAAATGGAACTCTCCTGCTTGCATTGAAGAGAACACACACGAAATCAGAAAATTTATAGTCTGCAAGGGTATCAGCAACAATGTTTCCTGTTTGGGGGAAGACAGGCTGATTAAAAATATTAAAGATTGTGATGTCTTCCCCCTACCTTTCAGTTCCCCCCCTCTTTCTCTTTTCCTCTCTGTGTTTATCTTTTCCTGGAGGCACATTTCAGAGCTTAAGGCTGACAGTTTCATTTAAAATTATTTAAACTATGCCAAACACAGGACCTGTATCCAGGTGATTCTTCTTTCCTCCGTGGTCCCAGCTTCGTACTGAATCAGGATGTGGAGCTCGCTGCGGGTGTCATTAATTTCTAAGTCTCCATCCGGCCCCATACCTCGCTGTTTCCCACCCCCTGTCCGCACCTCTCTGTGCACACACACACTGCCCATGCAGACAGCTTCCTCAAATTTATAGCACCTGCAACTTGTGTGCTATCTTGGATGGATATAAGCTCTCGGCTTCTCCCCCCGCCTTGGCCAACAAAATGCCTGGCCATGGATGTAATGCTGCAAAGAAACTGGAAGCAGCCACAGGTTGGAATCTGATCCTTGGACCCAGAGAGGGAGGAGGTGTGTTAGGGGACAGCTGCACGTGGCCTTTTAGAGACAGGGGTGAGTAAAAAAAGGAAAGGCTGTGTTTGGAAGAGAGAAAAAGAGAACAAGCCAGCTGAGGGGTGTCTGGATGTAAAATGTCTAAGAAAGAAAACATACTGGGAGATGACACCTGAGTGGAAGTTAAGACATGCCACCCAGTGCACTCAGGCTGGAAGGGAGAAGAGGAGACAGCTTTATCAGCCCAGCTTGTGCATCCCAGTGTCCCCATCAGGAACCTTGAAGCCTCCACCCTCTGATGCCCAAGCCCGCCACCAAAGGGGAGGGCCACACTTGCACACTAGTGAGCGAGCAAGGGCCACATGGGCGCTAGAGGAACTATGCTGCCCTCTTCAGGAGGAAATCTGCTGGGCAGATGTTGACGATGGAAAAAGTCCCGTGCTCTCAATATGGACCCAGAAGCTGGCGATATAAAATTTGAGCCACTTCCTGTCATTTAGCAAGCACGTGCTATGTGCTGGGGCCTGCTCCAATTTCCTAGGTTGGAGCCTAGTCCCCAGTGCAATGGCATCACAAGGTGGACCTTCAGAAGGGGATTCTGTCATGAAGATAAGTCTTGCTCCTCTGCCATGTGAGGACACAGCAAAAAAGGCACCAGACAGACACCAAGTCTGTCAGCACCTTGGCCTTGGACTTAACCTGCAGAGCTGTGAAGGATGAATTCCTGTAGACTGCCTGGTCTAAGTGTTCAGTTACAGCAGCTGAATAGAGTGACCCTACGCCAGCACACCAGCTCCCCACACACCCAAAAGGTGACTGTTGCACAAGGCCCCTGTGGGCTGCTCTTCCCTAGAGAAGCTCTTCTCCTTTTGTTTGCCTCTCGTGGGTACAGCTCCTCTTCCCCTGGTACTCATCTCTCTGTCTCTCTCTTTTTTTATTTCTAGAGACGGAGTCAGTCCTCAGTGTGCAGGAAATAATCCTTGCACCCTGGTGTGTAGGTAGCATTGTCAGCACCAATTAGGATCCTCCAGCCTCCTACAGGCGAGAAGGTTTCAGTTACTCATCTTTATTGATAGGCATCACAGGGGGTCTCTCTGAAGCCACAATGGGGACAGGCTGAAGCTCACTTTGCTAGGGGACAAGCTGAGGCTCACTTTGCTAGGGGGCGGGCTGAAGCTCACTTTGCTATAGAAGGCACTGGGGATGGGCTGAGGCTCACTTTAGAAGGTGTTTCTTTTCCACTGTCCTATGTGCAGGTCTCCAAAACTCTCTGCTGTCTGTGTGAATCTGGGGAATCCTCCTCTGCCTATGGCAGTTGAGAGCGGAGCATCTGACTTCTCATCCTTGCCCAGTGGTCCTGAGGGGCTTGTGTGGGTGTGAAGGGAGACTGGGAGATCCAGAAAACATCACTGGCTCCAGATTCGTGGAAACATGGTCATGGGAGAGCTGGCCCCTGAGTGAAGAGAAACCAGGGTTCTCTGGTGTTTATTACCCAGGACAGTGACAATGGTCCAGCCCCAGAGGGCGACTTAGGCACAGGGATGGCTGTGTTCTCTAAATTCTCAGTCACCCCAAGACATCTGCGCTACAGGAGGAGAATGTGAGCACACTCAGGAACCTTGGAGGAGCTGAGCTTGTACCAATGGCCAGAACCAGCTCTGGGGCCATGCAAAAGCCCTGAAATCTTCAACAGAGAAAACACACATGTCAGTGAGTAACGGCCGTCCTTATGGGGCCCCAACCGTGCAAGTGGTAGTCTCACATGCCCTCCTGTAGCTTGACAGGGTTGCATGAAAGGTATTCCAAGCCCATTCTGCAAATGAGAACATGCCACTGGGGTCACACAGCTTTCAACTGGCCCAATTTAATTCAGCACACACTAGAAATAAGCAGCCTTGACCTAAGAGTCAAGGCTCCAGCCAGGGGGACTCTTTGCTCAAGTTTTAAGAGGAGGATGCCTTCAAAGCAAGGGGCCTCCACACCTGAGACCCCCCGAGAGACCATGGCAGGAGTGAAGAGTGTGTTCTATGTTCTGAGAATGAGCTTGGCCCAAGGCACTGGACAATGAAGCGGGTTTGGAGTCTAGCTTCTGTCGACTGACTGCGTTTCCATTTCTCAGCCCATTAAACACAGAAAACTCCCAACACTCAGAAGACTTTTATGGCAATAAAACAGTATCGAGCCCACCTTGCCCCATCACCATCCCTTCTCAATGAGGCATTACTCCAAGTGCAAATCCAGGAGCCTGCATTATCTCCAGCTGGGTGGGGAGAGGATGCCAAGGGCACAAGGAGGGGACTGGTCAGCTCATAGACCACAGGAACAGAAGTCATCTTCAGTGAGGGCCTAGAGCTCCACTGGCTACCCTTCTGGATGTGCTAAAGCTCCCACACCCCCCACACCTTCCTGCTATTGCCATGGTCATTGGAGCCAAGGACCTCCTGGTCAGACACCCACATGGCCCCTGTCTCTCCTCATGGCATCTTTCACACTTGCCACTGTCAGACTCAGGCCTGCAAAAACCACATGACCATAGGAGCCCCTGGGTCACACACTGACAGGGGCTCCATCACCACCAGCTTCTGTCTGCCAGCACCTCAGAGCCATTCTCTCGGAAGACATGGACTCTAGGCTCCTCACTCCAAACGCCTGTGGTTCCAGCTGCACTTGTCTCTAAAAAGGCCACAACACACATACATAGTTCTGGGTCTTCCACAAGAGTCCTCTGGACAGGGCTTCCCTATGCCCACGCCCATCCCACATGGGCCTGTTGCTGCAGCCCAAGCCCACAGCCAATGCAGAGCCTTCCTGGAGACATCAGACACAGTGGTTTTGCCCTCTTCTTAGTCCCTTTGTATTATTTTCTGTGCTGTATAATTAGCACCTGATGGCATGCTATCTTCATCCCTAATTATCTGTACCAAGTAATGTGTTCCTTAACAATATCCAATGAAAACACTCATGCATACATTCCCTTCTTGTGCCTCTGCTTGGCTTCTCTATGTATATTGCAAGCTCAGGATGTGTCACTCCCAGTTCCACTTGGATTTAGGCATACAGTCAGCACCCAATAAATGCTGCTAACAAAATATGTGTGAGTTGCTTCTTGGTTTTTCTTTCCCTGCATGGATTTTTTTTCTTTTTTAATATTTTATCTATTCTCATTTTATTTGCAAGGCAGGGAGACAGAGATCTTCCATACACAAGTTCACTCCCCAAATGCCTAAAACACTCAAGAGTTGGGCCAGCCTGAAGTCAGGAGCCTGGAACTCAGCCAAGGTCTCCCAGGCGAGGGAAGGGACCCAAGTACTTGAGCCATCATCTATTGCCTCCCAGGGTTCGCATTAGCAGGAAGCTGGATTGGAAGCCGAAGAGCTCAGACTCAAACCAGGCTCTTTGAATCCACGATGCAGACATCCCAAGCATTGCTTACAGTCTCTATGAAAGGTCTTTAAAAAGTTCATGGAGAACATGTAGCATGAAAATAACTAGGCATCAATTTCAATTTTTTCACCAAAATAAATTATTGTTGAGTCTAGTTTCCAAGAACTTTTCGAAATACTCAAGAACCACTAATCCAAAGTGCTATCCATGGTCAAAACTGAAATTAGGGGTCGGTATTTGGCCTGGTGGTTAAGCTGAGTTTGAATCCAAGCTCCCACTTCTAATTCCAGTTTCCTTCTAATGCAGACCCTGGGAGATAGCGGTGATGGCTCAAATAGTTGGGTCCCTACCTTCCATGTAAAAGACTCAGACTGACTTCCTGGCTCTTGGTTTTGGTCCCAGACAGGGGCCATTGTAGCTAGGTCCCAGATAGGGGCCATGACCGTGACCTTGGCCTTTAGCAAAAGCATGTTCTGGGAATCTCAGAGCCCAGGTCCCCAATTCCACTGCTACTTCGGCTTCTACCTGGAATCATCAGGGCAAGGAGGCCAGTGTCCCTCACCCAGTCTGCTTCTGGTCCTCAAAGTGGTTTGACAGAGTGGCCCGTGTGTCAGGACAGGCTCTACCACACGCAGCGCCTACTGGTACCATGAGCAGGGCTTCCAAGGACGTTCCAGTCCCCTGTGAGCAGAACAAGCTCAGCTAGCACACCTGTGGCCCCGTGCTCCTGGGGACACACACACACACACACACATACACACACACTCCTCTGAAGGACCAGCTGGCAGAAATTATCACAAGGACGGAGTGAGAGCAAGTTAATTAGGAGAAGGCAGAGGGTTTGATGAGAAAGATGATAGAGGCACGGGTCTGGGTGATGCTGGAGCTGCCACCTGGATGTGCAGACTGTGGACAGGTGCAGATCATCCCTCTGCAGGCAAGACAACCCAGGGTGGCCCAGCCGACCATTGCCACCAGCTCCCGGTGCACCCCAGATGAGTCCCTTCAAGGTGCTCCCCACCTGAACAAGGAGCTCCTTCCCTGTCTATAAATGCAGACCATCAGCCCCATCTCCTCACCCCTGCAGGAGTCCATGCGACTGAGTGGCCGAGTCTGGTCACCCTCAGTCCCCGCACCTGTGCTCGGCTGGTCTCCGGCAGCTCCCTGGCTGTCCATCTCCGCTGCTAATCTCATGCATGAGTAAGTGCACGGCAGCGCCATTACCAGCCTTAGTGTCCGTGCTGATGAGAACAAAGTAAATGCAAGCACCTCATCTGAACGTGCCGATTTATAGCTCAGCGTGCCCGGAGACCTGCCAGCCCGCCTTCCTCTGCCCTGGGAGCACAGCGCCCTTTGTTCTCCAAACGCTGTTTCTTCACCATAGCATCCCACCCTGTGCTGGCACAGGCCTTCACTGCTGTCCCCTAGAGGGCCCTTGGTGAACCAACAAAAGCCTCTTCCCAGGCAGAAGCAGGGGCTATGGAGACACACCCAGTGAGACTCCCAGCATCACTTTGGCAGCCATGCCCCCAGCTCTGATGGGGCCCTCTCCAGCTATGGTTGGAGGTCATTAACAGGCAATGATCTTGTTCTGGGTCTTCTGGGCCACTGACATGATCGATCTGTTTGCTGGTGGTTGCCCCTCTGGTGGGAGTGGTGGGGGGTTAGGAGAGCTCCCAGCCCTGGAGGAAGGGGCTACAGTTAGAGGCCCTGGAGACCTGTTCCCACTCTCCTTACTGCAGCCTGAAGAGTATACCCCAGGGACAGGGGTCTCAGCTTTGGTGTAAGGGGACCCCGGGCCTGACCCACAAGCAGAGAGTCTTCCTGGAGACACTGAGTATGGCAGCCTCTCCAGGTTTCAGTGAGTGAGAGCTCTTGTGAGCACCTGATGGCCTGATAGGTCCCCAGGGAGGGCAGAGTCTGGCTTCCCTGTGGGCTTTAGATTCGCACAGCTCATCCTGGGAAATACCACACCAGGAGGGGCTGGGAGGCCCCACATCCTGTGTGCAGGTGCAGAGTCCAGGGATGGGGCTGCTCCTTGCATCAGACTGGGAGCTGGTATCTGCGGGGCAGGGACAGAAGTGAGGAAGGGCCAGTGTGGCAGAGAGGGGAGAGCAGACCACAGCATGGAGAACCTGGACACCAGCGAGAGGAGAAGATGATGCAGCTGTAAAAATTGCTCCGCCACCCCACTCAGAGGCTGGACAGGGCAAAGACAGCCTGAGCCGGGAGCCATCATCTGAGCCAGCTGCCGAGTAAAGACCAGCCTCTGCCGCTCCAGGGGGAAGCACCGAGCTCTGTGATGCTGCAGGCAGGAGAGGCATGCCCCAGCACAGGGCGTGCACAGCAGTCTGGCTGCAAACACTGTCCCAGGCACGGGCCCACCATGCCGCAGGGCCAGAAGCTACTGTCTCAGAACCAGGGCCGCCCAGCTTTCCAGGATCTATCTTATTTGCTTTATAGCATTTGCAAGAAATGGGTGGAAAACCCAACTGCCCGAGACACAGAAGTACAAGGAGAATGAGCGAACAGAGACACCGAAGTAGGCCAGGCCTGCAGTGCACCAAGAGGGACTCCCCCGCCCGCCCAGCTCCGAGCGGCTTTGCCTTAGGCCTCTGCTCTGGAGGCCCGAACGGAGATGCGCATCTCATAATGAAACATCTGTCTCTCCTCTCCTTTCCCTTCCCACAGCTCATCCAATTACCACATCGAACATTATCCATCATCTCGTCTTTGCGGCAGCAGGAATGGGCGAGCAGACTGGGGAGGGGAGAGAGGGAATTAATAATAATTGTTGGTGTCACGGCGCGGGATGCAATCCGAAGTCGGCATGGAAGCAAACACAAATACAAACAAACCGTATTTATTCTTCTGAAAGATTGCTCGATTCCCGCTCCCGCCTCCCCCAAGAGCTGCTGACGGTGGAGCCGAGGAAAGAGATGAATCAGCGCTAATGTGGGGATTAGGAATTGATTCTTCAGCCCGGCCTGCTCCGCCACAGAGCGCGCTGTAATTGAAATTAGAGCGGGGAGTTGAGAGCCTCCAAAGAGACAACTAGAATCCATCAGGGCCCAAGGGGGAACCATGGGGAAGGGAGGCCTCTTTATTTCAAGGATCGGTGCCTGAACTCTGAACAGAGAAAATGACCAACTGCAGTGCCTGCCCAGGAAACACAGACCGAGGAGCTCGTTCATCTAAGCTTTGTTTTTATAGGGAGATCAGGAGTCCTAAGGGAGCCCCAACCAGCCTTGTGGCCACGCCCAAACCAAGCTGTCCTGTCCCCATATACAAGTCTTCACTCTCCAGCCTCTGTCTCTGAATTAGACCCAGGCTATTCGGGGGAGCATTAGCAGGCCTCCTATAAAATGGCAGAATGTCTAAGCCAAAAAATAATTATTTGGTCCTGCTTCTGCCTCTCCTCTCCGACAATGTTTTTGGTCAGGCTAATAGTTGGCGACATTTGCTTCCCATCAGCCTCTCTGTCCGCAGCCTCATCCAGAGATGGCTGCCAACACCTGTCGGTAGCAATCCCAGCAGAGTTGTGTAGAAACGGAGGCCTGGAGTGGAGCCCACCTGAGCTGGAAGCCTGCCTTTGCCTCTTACTTGTCGGTGGGACTTCAAGGAGAATTGACTCCCCCGTCTCAGCCCATGTCTTTATCAGTATCACCTGCTCCAGGAGTGGGCTACGTGGGAAACTACGTGCAAGTCTGCTGCTCTGTGGTTGGCATGCGGAAGGGGCTCAGTGGATGCAGCCATGTGCATGTCACCTGTGCAAAATTGGATCCCTTCACAGCCAGGGCCACGTGCCTTTTCCTTCAGAGACAATAGAGCTTCAGAGAAAAAGGATGCAGGTCTGTTGAGGGGAGGAGTGGAGGGTGTGGCACTTCCGACATCCCGGTTTGATATCACCTGTCGCGGAAGTCTAACACTCATGGCACCTGGTCACCCTCACGTGGCTTCTCTGCTCTGAAACATCGTGTCCCCACCTCCTCCAAAGCAAAGCTCAAGCCCTGCTTCTCAATGATTTTGCCTGCGAATAATCATCTCTGGGAAGAGTGCTGTGGTTCTCACTGGACCGGTGTTTCTTGTTGAGCAGCACAGCTGTGATTCTGGTAAAAAACGTTCACCCTCTTGCCACGTAGCCAACAGATGGAAATAGCCGAGCCCCATAGTAGGAGCCCAACAGACAGTAGGCACATCTGCCATGCAGCAAGAGTCTAGAGCCGTCTGTCCCGTGTGCCTGCCTTTCCTCCATCTCCTGCTTCCCTAATCCAGTCCAAGGCAGAAGCTGCCTTAGGAGCGTGGAGGGTTTAAAATGAGTGACTGTGCAGTTAAGTTGTTAGCAGGTGCTTATTGAGAGGCATTGTGGGTCCACAAAACCCTACCAACCATGGATTCGTGTTAGGCAGCCAAGATTGCACCTCTCTATGCTTGTAGGTGCTGGGGATCTGCCCCAAGCCCAGTTGATGGGGCTGGTTTAGATGGTCAGTGCCACTGTCTGGGTCTCTGCTGCAAACAAATCCATTTTCTAAAATCAGAACATCACTCTCCATACCCTCAATGCTGCCTCTATGCAGTGGACTTTAACCTTCGTGGATTTAGTTTGAATTTGCTACTTGGCTTCGAATACAATGAGATGTTGACTGTGAAGTGTCACGGCTGACTTTCAGCCTAGGTTGGATGCAGCAAATGGGACCTGATCAAGATGTGACATGTTGGGGCTGGTGCTGTGCCATAGCAGGTAATAGCTGCATCCCATATGGGCATGGTTCCAGTCCCGGCTGCTCCACTTCCCATCCAGCTCTCTGCTATGGCCTGGGAAAGCAGTAGATGGCCCAACTGCTTGGGCCCCTGCACCTGTGTGAGAGACCTGGAAGAAGCCCCTGGCTCCCGGCTTCGGATCGGCACATCTCTGGCCATTGCGGCTAATTGGGGAGTGAACCAGTGGATGGAAACCCCGCCCCTCTCTGCCTCTCCTCTCTGTGTGTAACTCTGACTTTCAAATAAATAAATAAATCTTCTTAAAAAGTGACATGTTTCCTGGGGATACTCTAGGTAATGGTAAGGATGGAGGTCTCAAAGCATGCCGAGTATGGCAAAGAAGCCAATTGGATCTAACAGACTGCATTAACCACCGTGAAACATATAGCATCGTCATTGACTGAACATACACACCCTTAGAGTTGACCTGCTCCACAACCCTGGGCTTCACAGCATCATTTACGACGTAAGAAGAACTCAGAGTAGGCCTGCGGGGCCCGCATGCTGTACGGCAGGTTGTGAGTACTCACTCTGATTTGCTCTCAGGGCTCTGAGTTCAGAGGTGAGGGAGAGAAGGTGAAGGCATGACTACCAGGTGTGAGGGGAGCAGTAAGCCCTTGCATGTGAAGGATTAATGTTTTTCCTTGAAGGCGCTTAAGTGGTCCTATTTACTGTCTCCACTGAGTATCAAAGCAGAGAGAAAAGAGCAGAATTTGAGTATGGAACTCCAAGCGTGCTTGCTTGGAAGTTCTAAAAGGAAAAACAAGTGAAATTCAGCATAACAGCTGGGAAGTGTGAATAGAGACAATGCGAAGTCTGTTTCTCAATAGAAATTCCGCAAATTAGAGCTGCTCTGGACCTAGAAAGTTCTATCGGAATGCAAATAGCACAGAAACTATTAAGGCTCCTGCTCTCACACTTGCCAAACCTGAGGGGGTTGGGGTGAAGGGTGGGGAATTCCTCCAGTGTCAGCCAGCCAGTCTTTCATCCACTAGGCTTGCAGAACCGTCTGAGAAGTACGACACCTTAAATTGAATATTTGAAAACTCAGATTTGCTGTCAAAAATAAGCAGGGTTGATCTGCAGAGATTAGTTGTAAGTTTTCTCTCATGAGATAGGTCAACCTAGAACAGAGGTGAGCAATTTTTTTTTTTTTTATAAATAGTCAGATATTTTGGGCTCTGCAGGCCATAAAGTCTTTGTTTCAGTTTCTCAAGTCTGCCATTGTATTGAAAGAACCAGCCATAGGCAGTGTGTCAAGAGTGTACATGGCTAAATTACTGTAAAACTTCCCAGGCTAAGAGAAGTGGGGGACTGTGTCTGCACAGAGAGAAAGGTCTTCCTTCCGTTGGTTCACCCCCCAGATGGCCACTATGGCCAGTGCACTGTGCCCATCCAAAGCCAGGAGCCAGGTGCTTCCTCCTGGTCTCCCATGCAGGTGCAGGACCCAAGCACTTGGGCCATCCTCTACTGCCTTCCTGGGCCACAGCAGAGAGCTGGACTGGAAGAGGAGCAACCAGGACTAGAACCCAGCGCCCATATGGGATGCTGGTGCCACAGGCGGGGGATTAACCAAGTGAGCCATGGCGCCGGCCCCTGCACAGTAGATTTTGCTGAGTTCTCCAATCCTTCGTCAAGAAGAAAAAAAAAAACTCAGGCTCATAACAGTTTATGTGGTATCCTCAAAAATCCATCTTGCAGGAATTGTTAATATCTACCAGTCCCATCATCAAATGTTTCCTTATCATTTGCATTGTTCCTCTTTTCCATAACTTCCATGCACCTGTTTCCCACTCCCACATTCTGGGATGGATGATCACAGGCCTGATGGCTAACAGGACTCAGCTCCTCAGTGGCACCCTACAAGGTCACAGCCTAACCTCTGATGCCCACATCCACCCAGCGTGGGCAATAACGCCCCAAGCTTGAGATTTGCCCCTCTCTCCTGTCTCATGTCATCTCCTCCATCAAAAGGGAAATTCTCTTTTTTTTTCTCAGTCATTGAGAAAGTGATGGATACACAGTGCGTCCCCAGGTAATCCTTGAGAACTGCATGAACTCCAAAATCTAAAAGTGCAAATATGTCAATGGTTGCTAAGGATTCAAGGCAGGGACTCCGACTGCTCTATAACTACCCTTAGGGTTTCAGAGCATTGTGTCAAGATAAACATACCACAGGAGCATACATTTTATTTGAATAATTTTGGAGGAAAAATAAATATTATAACTAATTCAAAACATTCTATAATAAAATATGACTATACTAAGGATCACAATATAGATAGTACAGATTAATAATTTATGTGAATTTCTGAGCTTGCTGTTGCCTGCTTTGTGCTATGATTTCGGATTATGAGCGATGTGCATTCACGCTTCGCTCTCATTAGGGGTGTTGAGAGGCAAACTTTGAGAAGCAGAGTCTTGCTATGTGCCTCCTTCTTGCTTTGTGGAGAAAATCAAGGTCACAGATAACCCCACTGTTTCTCATCCTCCTTCCAGGAAACACATTTAAACCCACACGTGGTCTTCTCTTCCCTCTGGTCTCGGCTAATGGAGAGGCCTATTTAGGTCAACTGCCTCCACCTGCGTCCTTGACCCCAGCTTTCCCCACTCTCTCTGTGGCTTTCTTTCAGTGATCATCTCTCTCCTTCTAGCTCTATTATATCCATAGACACACTCAAGAGCCCTCTGGGAAAAGTCCTCATTTTATGCCATGTCCTCCTTGGCCATCTAATTCTTCTCCTTCCTTCTTCAATTCATTCTTCTCAAAACATGGTGTAAGGTCTCTTTCTTCCATTCCTCAGTCTACTGCCATGATTTCTACTTTCCCCGTTCTGTTGAAACTGCTCTTAGTAAGATCACACATGACCTCCTAATAGCCAAACTTGTAGGTCCTTTCAAGCCTTATATTGTCAGACCTATCTGCGATGCAACATTTAAGATAGTCAATGCGTCCTCCCTCATTCTTTCCGTAAAATGCACTCGTTGGAATTTTGTTATCTGAAATTATCCTGGTTTTCCTATTTCACTCTTACTGTGTCTTCCTTCTGTTCCCCCTGTTTGCTCCTTTTCTGTATTTATTTTTGAGGTCTCTCCTTTCCAGGGGTGAAGAACATGTGGCCTTCCCAAGGCAACTGCAGGTGGGGCCTTGAAATTAAAAAATCTATAGCAGGCGTATTTTTAAATTGATGATTTGGTGTGGCCCATGAATGAAGTTACAGATGTCCAAATGGACCTTGACAGAAAAAGAGTTCCCCACCCTCTGCTAGACACTGGTGGATATCAGGTTCTATTTCTCTTTCTCAATACCACCTTTCTAAATGAGCTCAAATAGTCTCATAATTTTAACTACCTATTGCTGTGTAATAAGTTACCCCAAGATGTAGCCACTTAGTACCACAAACATTTGTTTTCTTGTAGCTTCTCGGGGTCAGGAACAGGAAAGGAGCTTGGCTGGGTGATCTCTTGTGAGATTACAGCCCCTCCTCCCCATTATCCAATACTAGTTGCATTTGAGGGCTCAGATTGGGGTTCAGGGGAACGTTCTTCCATCTTCAGTCACATGTTTGGGTTTTCCTTTTCTGGTCTTGATTTCTTGCCTCTCCATAGAGAGGCCTCTCAACATGGAAGCTGACTTCACTGAAAGATTTAGCAAGGACTGAGAAAGAGAGCCCAAGGTTGAAGCCACAGTGCTTTCATCACATAGTCTCCGAAGCGATTTTCCTTCCCTTCTGCTATGGTCCACTCATTAAAGTGGCTGAGTCAGGGCAGCCCATGCTCAGGGGAGAGGGCGCCAAGGACACAGGCATCCATAGGGGCTGTTGTAGAGATCGGCTGCCTTCCACCATTGCACCGATGGTCCCCACGTGTGCATCTCTCCTCCTAGACTTCCCCCTGAAGTTCTAGACTCTTGTACTTACTGCTTACGAGACAGCTTGCCTTGGATGACTCCTAGGCATAATTTATACAACAAGCTAAGTTTATGACAAGCATAGAGTTTTCTTATGTAATAACCTATGGTCTTCCATTCTTCAAGTATGGTACAATCAGAAACTCTGGCATCCTACCTGCAAATCGGGAGGACCAACTTCCTCTCTCGCTTCCCTTTATTCTACCCTAATAGCATGAGATTTTGTTTCCGGATTTTGTTGGTAGCGCCTTTCAACCTTTTCATTTCTTCCAATGCTCTACCTCTTACAGATCAAGTTGCTCCTTGTGTCTAACCTGAACCACTGAAGTAAAAAAAGTTTTTTTTTTTTTTTTAAGATTTACTTCCTTTATTTGAAAGGCAGAGTTGCAGAGAGAGAGAGTGGGAGAACTAGAGAGAGAGAGAGATCTTCCATCTGCTGGTTCACTCCCAAATGGCTGTAATGGCTGGGGCAGGGCCAGACAGAAGCCAGGACCCAGGAGCTTCTTCTGTGTCTCCCATGTAGATGTAGGGACCCAGACACTTGGACCATCTCTCGCAGCTTTCCCAGGTGCCTTAGCAGGGAGCTGAATCAGAAGTAGAGCAGCCAGGACTCGAACTGGTGCCCATATGGGATGTCCATGTCGCAGGCACCGGCTTTACCTGAACGCCACAATGCAGGCCCCAGATAAACTTAATTTATGATTGCTACAGTCTTCATCACCCCATTCAGCTCAGCGTACGTCTATGTATCAGAAGCTCTCAAGTTCTGAGGACAGAGATGGACATGGGTAACCTATACTGCAAGAGCTGGAAGCTGAGTGCATCCAGCGCTATGGTGCAACTGCTGCGGTGGTCTCTATGGTTGATAGGGATGATGGCAGTAACGATAATATAGATGAGTTGCACAATCACCATAATACGATGTGATCTTCCATCTCGACCAAGGATACGAACAAGTTTCATCGAACTCCTGAGATGTTCAGCACTTGTCAGAAATGCCAGCATCACGGGTTCCAATGCCACATGTCATCATCCCGGCTTCTGCACCTGGGTGTTCAGTTAAGGCTCAGCCCTCAAAATAAACTCTGTTTGTGAATGAGGAAATCATTGCAGTCTAATTGGGGCTGCTGAAGAGCGTGGGCTGTCATTCCAATTGAACGCTATTCTGAAGTTTTCCCCTGTGATCTGAGGGCTGGCACAGCTGATCAATCATCTAATCAATGATTGAATCCATTAGAGATGGACCCATAGGCTGGCCCTCTCCTACATTTTCTCCAGGCCTCTGCTTTCTCCCTGTCTCCTGTAAGGACAGAGGCAATTTCCCAGGAGTAATCAGCTAAGTCCTTACCACCAGCCCTTGCACAGCAGAGAGTGCCTTGCTGGAAAAGCTGTGAGACAAGATATCATCACCTGGAAGCAGCAGCCAGCCCCTCTCTGCCTGTGAATTCAATGGACTTCCAAATGCAAAAAGACACTTGGCGCCTTAGGACAAATTTAGCTGTGGCTGGGCTGCATCATGGCTGGTTACTAGCATGAAAATTCATTCATATGAGTTTGGAATATAATACCTGCCACAAGATATATCGTGGCTGCCATGTTCCAATCCCAGATAAGGACACAGCAGTAACAGATGGAGGAACAAGGTACTTATCTTGTTAGTTGATGGATTTATCTTTTTTTCCTCTTCCCTACATATTCCATAGTGTTTAGTGACTGTTGGTTTTTACCGTACAGCATATGGAGAGTGAATTGATTTCTTTTCTCCCTCCTTAATTCAATAAGAACCAAAGAGGAGGATAAACAGCTTGTTGTGTTAGAAAAATTTCCAAACAGTCGAGAAAATTTCAAACTGCTTTTTCGTGTGTGTGTGTGTGTGTGTATGTGAGATGTGGTTAGGATTTTGGTTCAGGGAAACATTCCTCCCTCAGCACAAATAGAAATGAGAGTGCTTTGCATGATTAGGATAATGGCACATTCATGGTCTCTGGGCTCTGGTTGGGGACAGCATCAGCTCATTCCAAATGTGTGGCCAGGGAGCGCTGTGCTTATCATGGGGGGAGGGAGGCGGTCCCTTGTGGTCAAAACCATTCTAGACATGACTAATTACAGTGGCTTGAAGAACTACTTCCTCCCCATAACCCTCTGAAATAACAGTAAAAGAAAAACACCCTATGTAGACAAAATGAGAGAAAATATCAGTAGATGAAATATGTTGGCCAAATTAGGATGGAAAGCAGAAGAATGAATGGTGACTGATTTGGCAGAGCAGGGGAAGCTAAAACCAGAATGTCTGGACAGGAGAAGAAGCTGATTCAAGCTGCAACCCCCCAACACGTGCTCCTGAATTTGAGACACCGTGGTTTTACAGAGGCTCCTGTGAGGGAGCCAGCCACTACTGGGAGAAGGCATGGAAAGCTTATTCTCAACAACAGCGAGTTTTTCAAAACGTGTGGTCCATAAACCAACAGTCAGCATCACCTGGTAACTTGTTAGTGATGCGAATGCAGTACAGATTCCACCCCAGAACCACTGAAGGGGAAACTTGGGATAGCAGAGGAGGCAGGAGGCTGTGTCTTCCCAAACCCTCCAGGGAGTGCTGATATAAAAGCTCAAATATGTGAACCACTTGGGAAGGAGGGATAGCATAACCAGAGATGAGGAATTTAAGCAGGTTGAAAGAGACTTCTCCAAAGAAGGTATTCACAGCAACAGAGCAAAAATTATTGAAGGAAAAAGAGAGGAAAAAAACCTCAAAGGTGGCAATTAACGACTACAACAAAAAAGTAGCAAAAGGTGTCTCGAAAACTGATTGCAAAGGCATTCATTAGGTATGCAGGAGAATGGTGCAAGAAAGCAGCAGGGGGCATATCCAAAGGCAGTGTACCTAGAGATGCTTCTGACTTATAGTGGGGTCCCACTAAACTATCATACTTTGAAAATACCATGATTGAAATGCCTGAAGTACCCCTCATCTCTCAACCACCCTAGCTCAGCAATATAGCACAATGCGGAGAATTGTCTGTTTCCCCTTGTGATTGCAGGGGTGACTGGGAGCTATGGCTGCCCAGCTCCAAGACAGCATCTTACTGCACAGCGTTAGCCCAGGGAAACAGCCAAATTTGAAATTCACAGTGCGGTCTCCGGAAGGTATATTGCTTTTGCACCAGGGAAGAATTAAAAATCATAGTTGAAACATTGTAAGTTGGGAACTATCTGCATATGGAAATTCCAAAATGCTAGGGGTAAAAAGAATTGCCTACATCCTTGTGGAAAACAACTATATGTAAATCACACACAACAAAGCAAGAATCAAAGTGGCACATTTGTAAACAGCCATCCAGGCAGTTAGAGAATGGTGAGAATGTTCTAGAGGAAGAGGTAACAATTCTATACCTAACCGGACGAACAAGTAAAGACAGACGGAGAATAGTCCTCAAACGTGCATGTTGGCAACACTTTTCTCAGGAAATAACTGGAAAGATCACTCTTCCAAAACATGGGGAAACATCAAGAGCAAAGAATCAAGCAGCCCTGGAAACAGCGATCCCATGTGGAAGAGAGGCTGCGTGATTGTATCAAGGCATGTTCTGATGTGCGGCCACGTGACAGCTCATCGCCAAGGGTTCCCAAAGGGACCCCAGGTCCACCCCACAACTACCACAATCCAAACCCTGCATAGCCTCAGGCCAGAGACTCAGAGCTCAGTGGGAACACTTCTGAAGAAAATAAGCACACGTGAACAGAAAAATAAATCACTCCAGGAAAAACAGGAAATTGTATGGGAAAATAAATGATCATTCATGCGGTATGCTTTGTATTGTATTGACAATTAGAATGTTGACTATTGATTCAACCAACAACTGTGATGTAAAAGTACATATTGGGGAAATGGGAGATGTAAATATGACAGGGGAGCTTTAAGAATGGCAAATCTTCCTCTTGGGTAGTAGGTGAGTGTCTACAATTGTAGATGGAGCTTTATGAATATGTTAGAAATCTGGAGGTAAATATCCAATTATATAAACAAGAGCAAAAAAATGATTGCCTTTGGGGAATGGGGTTCTGGAGTGAGAAGCAGAAAGCCAATTTTCTTTTTAAAATTATATTTCTAGTATTATTGCTATTTAATTATGTTCATGAAAAATAACATCTTTTTTAAAGCCTGGTGGAAATCTCTGACCCTAATCCTGATTCTCCTGCATCCCACATGTCCTGGTTACATGGACGTGAGCAATTCATCACCTTCACTTAACCAGGCAGAGTTTACAGCTGTCATCTCCAAGTGACTGTCACTTCCTCAAAGAGCATCTCCCTGACACCGTCCTGGGTCAGGGCGCCCCCACCCCCAGCACTCATCAAAATCCTTAATGAGATGATTGTCAGTGATATTCTGGAGAGACCAGGAAGGTTGAGTCTTGGCTCATTCCCCATGGCCAAGCACAGAATGAGGAGGGAATATGAGCTTGCCCCTCCCAAGGCTACTTTCTTACTTGGCTAACCAGGTGTTCTCTCCTCAGAGGAGGGTTTTGCCCTCCCCTCTCGGCTGTCTCATTATTAGCAGTGAGAACCCACACTGGACAGAGTCAGGAACATTTCATCCTAAGTGGGTTCAAAACCTTCTGACCTCATAGTGGCCGGTGACGCAGCTCAATAGGCTAACCCTCCGCCTGTGGCGCCGGCACACCGGGTTCTAGTCCTGGTCAGGGTGCCGGATTCTGTCCCGGTTGCTCCTCTTCCAGGCCAGCTCTCTGCTGTGGCCGGTGGAGGATGGCCCAAGTCCTTGGGCCCTGCACCCACATGGGAGACCAGGAGAAGAACCTGGCTCCTGCCTTCGGATCAGCGCAGTGCACCGGCCACAGCGTGCTGGCCACAGTGGCCATTGGGGGATGAACCATGGAAAAAGGAAGACCTTTCTCTCTGTCTCTCTCTCACTGTCTTACTCTGCCTGTCAAAAAAAAAAAAAAAAAAAAGAGAGAGAGAGAGAGAGAGGAGTTTGTGCAGAAGAAAAAAAAAAAACCCTCTGTCCTCATGAACTGTGTTTCAGGACTACAAATAAGGATCATTAAGTATAAGAGTATTTCTTCCTTGAAATTTCATTTGGTAGATGCCTTTTTCCATGCCTCCCTTCACCACTCAAATCAGGAGAGTTTGGGTGTACTCAGGGGTGGAAGGTATGGGTGGGAGGGGTGGGATATGATAGCAGAAGTGTGTTGGGTGTCGGGGGGTGAAGATTCAGGTGTTGGAGACAAACAGAGCTCCAGTGACTGCTCGTTAAGGAGATGCACTCTTGGCTGCAGACTCCATGCACCCTGGAGAGACTGCTCCTCACCTGTGAAATGGGCACAGAAACACAAGCTATTTTATCCAAGTCTCATACATGATAATAGCCAGGTAGTGAGTATGGGAGTGAGATAATGCACCATTCCATGGCGGCTGGGGTTAGCTCATGAGCACAAGGGCCCCTGATACCTCCCCCTGCTCCTTGTTTGGGGAGCAGGTCACTGACGGGGGTCCTCATTCAAGGCCACCTGGAACTCAGCTGAGCCACGCTGGCATCTTGGAAATGTGCTTGGCGGTCTCCTTGTATGTTACCTGCCTGTCCTTTCGCTCACTCTCTCAGCCAACTAAAGGTGAGCATCTGATGGGTCCAGGAAGGCGGTGTTTTGTCCAGGAAGGAAATATCAGGACTATAGCCTTGGCAATGTCGAATGAGGCCCCATCAGGCATCCTTTTTCTCTTCCCTCCCTTCCCATAGCCCTTGAGACACCCAAACAAGAGGCAGACACTGGCACGGAGTGATTCCCACCAGACTCCCTGCAGTCCTGAGCTCAGGGGAGGGACTGAGGGGTGGCTATAAAATCAGACAGGTATCCCTGATAAACTGCAAAAGGCAAACATAATCAAGACTGCAGGGATTTGTGCAGGTCCCTGCGACACTCTGCACCGAGAGGCAGCAAATCATGCTCATAGGAATCGCCCGGGCGTATCTCCTGCAGCCCGCAGGAGGCTGCGGCACTTCGGGGGACAGCCCAGTGGGGAAGGAGACACTGACTAGGAGCCAGCAACAGGTCTGGGGTCCCTGTGGGAGTGGCAGCCTGCGGGACCCTGCTGAGAGACAGCATCCTGGGGAGGCAGATGATTCAGGATGCCTGGCCTGAGATGCCCTTAGCTGCTGAGGCCTGCAGGGACACTTTTGTAATGGGTAACAACAGGCAGTTTGCACTGCAGGGGGCACAGGGCCCGTCCTGTGTCCTGTCCACTGCGTTTGAGTGCTGTGATAAGGTGCCAGACTGGCATTAGGGCCATTTACTGCCAGTGAATGTGATGCACCATTTCCTGGGGGCGATCGGTCTGGATCCCTGCCCCACTGTCCTCAAGGCCTGCTCCCATTTCCCATTTTCCTGACCGCTGCTGGGGGTTGTGCAGGTTGGCCCGTGAGAAAAACCTGCAGATTCCGGTTCTTATTCTGTCATCCGTTGACTTGGCCAGCAGAGGAAGCAAGCCAGCGCATCTGCCTTTGCTTCAGGTGTTTTGTGGTTTCAACTGTCCTTGCAGCTTCCTGTTTCTGGTTCACCACTCTCTGATAGTCTGGGCGATTCCTGCCGCCTCTCATCTCAAACACCCACACAGCAGTAGCCTGGCCAAGCTGAACCTGGGTGGTAGGAACTCAGAACAGATCTCCCCCGTGGGTGGCAGGGTCGCAACTACTTGAACCATCACCTGTGGCCCTCAGGGGGTGCAGTAGCAGGAAGCTAAAAGTGAGAGCAGAGCTGGGACTTGAATCCAGGCCCTCTGATAGGCAGGCATCCCAAGCAGCATCTTCACCACTATGCCAAACACCCACTTCTGTTCCTCATATTTTAGATTTTAATATCATTTCCTCAACGAAGCATGTACTATACCCACACACAGTTGGAGACTCCTGTAATTCTCCTAGAATGTTGTATTTTTGCTTTATTGCGATTACTGGAATTTTAATTAAATGGTTGCTTATAGCTGAGCCCTGGTAGTCCACAGACTCGATGAGCAACATGACTGGGACAGCTAGCGTGGTGAGAGTTACTGCACACATACGCCCGTCACCAGTGAATGAAGGAACAGCAAACACCTTCATGCTGCTCTAGGTACAAGGTGCACGGTACATAGGATGCAGCCCCTGTGCTTAGACATTCACATATTCTTCGGGACAGACTGAGAAATCAGCCAACAATTGCAATGTCAGTGCCTTGATAAGGAGGCGACCAGAGCAGCTTGGGACACCCAGAGGGAAATACCGCCTATTTCAAGGGACTCAGTAGAGGTTGGTGGCACAGTTGATCATTGCCTTCTAAATCCTGCTGAATATGAACATGTAAGGTTGAAAGCCCTGTGACAGGGGCACTAGACAGACATGACTTCTTAATCACTTGTTCACACGAGAGACCCTTAGTCTGACGTGTTCAGATAACGTGTATGGAAGTGCAAGTGTTGCAACGGAAGGGGCCCTAATGCTCGCCAATGTTGTCATTTGTTTCGACATTCCTAAGTGATTTATGCAGCTGTTTATTTTTGTGTCACTTTGTGTCTTTATTATTCATACTTTTTTTTTCACAATCATCATTATCATCAGCACCACAGATGATTACTTGAAAAAGTAATAACATCCAAATCTGGGCTCATGAATGACTGTGAAAACACATAGGGTCTCATTGAATTTTTACAGCCACCTTGTGGAGTAAGAAATCTTATCCCTGTTTACAAATAGAAACCTGAGGCTGAGGAGGAAGGGGGAGGAGAGCCAGTTCTCACCATCTCCACTGTGCTGTTTGCACTCTGTTCTAAGGAAGCTGCCCTCTCCCTTGCCCACCTCTCTCCTGTGTGGCTTACAGAACAGGGGTATTTATTTTCACTGGTCCTCATCACCATCTCTCAATACCTGGGAAGTCAGACTCCATCTCCCTGGGTCTCAGGTGAGGACTCTTTGTAGAACCAAATAGGCCTCTATGACTTTCTATGTCAGAAGCAAAATTCAGTATTTATTCAAACACTTATTCAGTCACTGCACCGAGATTTGCTGAAATTCTGTGTGCCAGGGATTGTGATCCAGAGTCAGAATGATACAAGGATTAAAGAATTGCTTTCTCTCTGTTTTTTCCTCAGTTTTGGGATTGGGACAGGTGTGTCACTGCACAGCACACCGAGGAATGATGTCATCAGGGAACACTCAAGAGTAAGTAGCTAGTTCTACCTGGGAGAAGAGAAGTGGTTTTGCAAAGGAACCATCATCCCAGGCAGGTCTGGTAGGATAAGGCACTGGAGGAAAAAGGCCTGACACGATGGGTATTTGTAGATAGATCTAGGAATAGCCTGGATTTGTTGTAAGTTTTGCAGTCTTGGAAGTGTAGATTTGGCCAGATTTTAACCTACATGCACTAAGCTAGGCGGTCTGGACTTAAAGAGAATGAGGAAGTGCACAGAGGGAAGAGTGAAGGACGTGACCAAAGGTTCCGCTTGGGCCAACAGCTGGACAAGGTGCCACTGATCCTGGTCATGGCAAGAGGAGGAGGAGAAGGTTCAAGCATGCGGTTTCTATGTACTAAGCTTGGGAGGCCCGTGGGATCATCAGGAGCACATGTCTGATCAATTAATTGGTAACTGGGAATATGGATCTAGGTCACTGGGGGAGAGAATAGGAGACAGGATAATAGAGAGATCACTGAGATAGGCCACAGAAAAGCATGACCATCAAGGACGAAAACTTTGCAGGCATTGATATCAACTCGGGCTGAGAACCAGGCAGAGAAGTGCAGGGAGCCACAGAGGCAGAAGAAGCAGAACGCAGGGCCCTGGAGGCCAAGTCTGGGAAGAGCTTCAGTGAGCAGGGGGCACATCCTGCCCCCCCTTCAACGAGATGACATCTAACGTGGAATGACAGGATGGGTCAGCGGTCAGGGCTGACTCCCACCGGGGGGTCCTGGTGGAAGCTGATTTGTCATGGATCGAGAACTGCGGGATGACCGAAGACCTGGGGACTCGCTTGCAAGGTCCCCAGCTGTGAAGCAGCGTGAAATGGGGCCGTAGGAGAAGGCCCTGCTTGCTGTGAGATCATGATTGTTGGGTGTCAGTGAGGAGATCTGCAGATTCCTCTGCCAGGTGAGGTCCGTCTTTGCACGGTTTCCCAGGGACCACACAGAGGTCTCATTCATAAGCAGGTATGGTCACTTCCTCTTCCTGGCCCCTGCATCTGAGAAGGAAAACAGGAAGTCCGGAACTTTAATGGCATTTGGAATGATCTACTAGCCCTTTCTAGGGTGAATACCTAACAATCCACATTTTTAATTTTTTTTTTTTAATTTTTGACAGGCAGAGTGGACAGTGAGAGAGAGAGAGACAGAGAGAAAGGTCTTCCTTTTGCTATTGGTT
The DNA here is from genome assembly GCF_033115175.1 of Lepus europaeus. Classification (NCBI taxonomy): domain Eukaryota; kingdom Metazoa; phylum Chordata; class Mammalia; order Lagomorpha; family Leporidae; genus Lepus; species Lepus europaeus. The sequence continues at coordinate 121,157,021 of NC_084833.1, read as the reverse complement.
CACCCTCCAATGGCCGCCATGGTTGGCGCGCTGCGGCTGGCACACCGCGCTGATCTGAAGCCAGGAGCCAGGTGCTTCTCCTGGTCTCCTATGGGGTGCAGGGCCCAAGCACTTGGGCCATTCTCCACTGCACTCCCAGGCCATAGCAGAGAGCTGGCCTGGAAGAGGGGCAACCAGGACAGAATCCAGCACCCCAACCGGGACTAGAAAGGGACTAGAACCCGGTGTGCCGGTGCCACAAGGCGGAGGATTAGCCTGTTGAGCCACGGCGCCGGCCTAACAATCCACATTTTTAAAACCCCAGGCCTTCACTGGACTTGCTTTAGGGAGCATGCTGCTGTCTTCCTTATGATTGTACAGAAAAATACAAAACATGCCCTCCTCCCTCTCCTGTGTAGATAACCCTGATGCTTCAGGTGCTGGTCTTTGGTTTGAGGACTAGACACACCTGATGGAGACTCATGACATCTCTCATTTCATCCCGAACATAGTCTGGATTCAGGGAGAGCTACGGGCCTCGTTTAGTCAAGGTCAACATGTTTCTCCTCCTTGGCAAGCCCCCAACCCCCAGCTCTGCTGGCCTCCTCCCCTCCACCCTTGAAGGTCAAAGGGGTAAAGACCAACTCGGGGAAGATAATAGAGTGACAGCACCTCATAAAAGGGAAATACGAGGATGGCGGTGAAGCGCCGCTGGCCAGATTAGGTGCTTCTGTTGATTTGGAGAAGAGGAATCTTGACCCTGTGAACTCAATTTGCTCCACTGCTTTACACTTAAGAAAATATTCCAGTTCTTTCTCTGCCTTTTGTGCCCCCAAGAAAGTCCAATGGCTGCAGTTCTCCGCACCCTGCCACCTGCCTACTAATTTAGTCGTTGAGCAGGGAGCCCGAGTTCTGACAGGTGGGCCTTCCGACAAGGGGAGAATGGATATCAGGGTCTCTGGCCTTTGGGCCCCAGCCCGGGCTGATTTCATTTCAGATTAAGAGCTGCTGAAATGCACCAATCGATAACTCAGCTCTTTTGTTTGCTTGTTTTTTCCAAGTCCCCAAAGAGATTAGATCTGCTTTCACAGACCTTTAGCAAATTTAATTGTTTTTTATTCACAGTTGTTCAGTATAACTTCTTAGGAGCTGGGAGCAGAGAAATTCTAGCCCTGCATACTGGGCCCCATTGAGCTGAAACGCTGGCGTTCCGCAGGTGTGCCGAGGAGCGCAGGCCCTGGCTTCCTGTTGCTCTCCACCACTCTGCCACCACCCTCCCGACCACCATCCTGGGATGGGATTTCTGTCATTCTCACTCATAGGAACAACAAAGAAACATGTGAGCATGAAAATGGGAAGCTGTCCTCTTCATTCCTGGACTGACCCATGACGCTCACTAGAAGGGCACTGAGGGCCTCCAGGGAGACTGAGAAGAGGCTGAACACACGGGTCACCCCTGATCCAAACAAAAGGGAGGAGAGGAAAGAGCTTAGTCCCAGGCCACCCCAGGCCTCCACGATGGCTTCCATGCAGTGACCAGAACAATCTTCCAAGCAGTGACAGCCATTGGTCATCAACTCCAGAGAATATTCCCACCATGAGCCAAGGGTCCCAGACTTTGCTGTCCACATAAATGTCTTTATTATTCCATGTCTTCTTCAGCACAACTTTAATATTGCAAATGACTATATTGTTCCTTCTAAGAATTTCCTGGAATATCCCCCACTGGGCCATGAGTAGAGAACACCAAAGGACAGGTTCTATCACAAGACTCCTTCTGACCATTGACCCTGCAGGATGGCATGCTGGTCCTGGCAAAGCCTCATCAGCAACCTCCAAGCCCCTGTGCTGAAACCAGGCTGTGAAATCACAATAGCTCAATGCTGCCCTTCTCCTTGGAGGCCCCACCACATATGTAGGAGTGGTGCTCCTACACAGAGCAGGAAGCAGTGGACTTGACTGTCTCATCAAACATTGTTCCATTGCTTTAGGAGGAGAGCCAATATTTGACCCTGGCTTCAGGGCAGACTTATGACTCTTTCCCCACTCAGAGTTCTAAATTCTCTATACCATATTTGAAGGGTTTTAATGTGTATATTATTACTCTAGTGCATTTAGGCCTTAACGTCAAAGAGATGCTGTTGACTGAGACACCTGCCCCATTCTGTTTAGAGACAGGTGCATCACTCTCAACAAGGATCTATGGGAATTTTAGGTAGAACTTGACCTTACATCGAACAAAATTTTCCATATGACTTATTTAAATTACCCCTCAACTCTCCCAAACAGAACCAAAGAAGTGATTAACAAGCATCCTTATTCCAAAAATGAAAGCACAATAAACACACACGCAAACAAAAAACGTTTCTGAGACCCACAAAAGTTAACTAACTTACCCTAGCTGGGAAGACAGAGGAGAAAATTAAAATGTAGTTATTCAGGTTTTCCCCTCTTAGTCCAATGACCTAAGCATACTTTAATTTGAAAAGATAAAACATGAAGAATAAAAAGCATAGAGCAAATAACTAAGATGTTGAAAATCAGACAGCAAGTTGTAGGTATAATCCCACCGAGGAAACCATGCTGGTTCCTAGACCAATTAGATATCTGCTAGCGATCTGAATAAGCTCCATAACTCAGCTTGCCAGCCTGTAAAATGGGTCTAAATGGTTCATGCACCATGGAGAAGCTGAAAATTCAGGCTGGCAAAGCCTTTGCAGTGTAGAGGCAGCAAAGCAGGGAGGCGGGCCCTGTCCCCAGTGTAGTGTGACGGGCACCACGTTTCCTGTAGCTTCCACCCAGACCTGTACGCAAACCCCCTAGCATGATGTGATCCAATTGCTTTCCCATCTGCTATTTTCTTTCTTTTCCCCTCTTCTTTCTTTCCAAATAATAATAAAAAAACTTCCCACTGCGCATTAGTGCTTGATGTAATGGTGTTAGGCATTTTCCATTTATCACTGCAATGTCAGGCAAAAGAACCCCCAGTGATGGAATGCAAAGGGACAGCCATTAGAGAGACTTCACACAGCAGCTTAAAGCTCATTCTCCACTTGGGGATGGTGTGAAATGGAAGTTAGATGGTCAAGGAGACCTCCTTCTAACCAGCGTACTGAGGGGGTGCACAGATCCCAACCCGTGTACCCTCAGGGGAAGGGATGCACCCGGGGTTGTGAAAGATGTCAGCGGGGAGGCAGAGTCTGGCTGTGGATTTCACCAGAGGAACCTGGAAGTGTTGCCTACATGAGATGTGCAAGATGTTCCACACCTAAGGACCATGTAGACAGAAACAGATACTTTCTTACCCGAAGTAACCTGAAATCAGTTGACCTCCAGGATGCCCGCTGCTGTTGAGAGTTCTTAGTTGGTACAGATAGTTACCATCTCTGAGCTGCTGACCATTTTTGTGACGGCTCAGCAGCATTCCTCCTGGGCAAGCATCAAGCCCTAGCCTAGCGGCAGGTGCAAAGAGGACCTCAACAACAGCCATACATTCTCCCTCAATGAACACATGAACCACACTTGAAGAGATTCTACTGGACAATGCCTTTAGAATTTGAACCATAGCCACTTTATAAACAGAACATTTCAAACCTTAGAGAACTAAGGTATTTTGGGAGCTGAATCTTTCCTATCAGCGGATTTTGCTCTAACTCGTCATAGCAGAACAGCAAAGGCGGATCATATATTGAGAGAGGAAATGGAATTTCACATCCTTGATCTGACACCTATTTAGTAAACTTGACCTGGACAACTTGTTTAGTTTTGTGAGCCTCACCTTTCTCACCTATAAAACGGGAGTAAGAGTTCCTACCTCCTAGAATTACTGTCAGGTATCCATGAAATGACACAAAGCTGTACCTCTAGAGCTACGGTGTGCATATGCAGTGCCTGAAGACCTTGTTCAAATGTTGAATCTTGTGGAACTCTCAAGTGTGGCAGGGGAGTTGGCACTTCTAAAAAGCTCTCTGTGCTGGAAGTGCTGACAATCTCAGCACCAAAATTCATTCAGCAAAGAAGTAGTGCACCTGGAACAATACCTGGCACACAGTAAGTGCTCAGCAAGTGTCGGTCTTGGTATTGATTATTTGCTACTTCTAGACTTATTTCACGCTCTGCTACCAGGTGGAAATGAGACTGGTGAGGGATCTAGTTTCTGATCTTAAGCTGACAGTTCCTTCAATATTCAACAATGTTTAAAATTTAGAAGGAGATATAAATCTCACATGTGAAGTGCATCAAATAAGCAAGTGGATATGAAGTGTAGGAGGAAGGAATAAAATTAGCCATCTGCAATGACTTCCTGCATGCTGACGTCTTGATTTATATTGGAATATACTTCTAAGAAGGGCGGGGGTGGAGGGGGATTGAGAGATCCTACTTGGAGATTTGTCCAGAACTGCTCCGGTCCCACAAGACCTGGGGAGGGAGGATGGGCTGATTTATGTGGAAGACTGGCAACTTGCGGGATTCTGAGATCTACTCCATAGTTTTGTCACAAAGCAGGGTTCAAAAGGACCTTGCGGTTGCTATTTTTCTATTTAATTTATGGCTGATCCAAAGCTAATAGTTTTCCCAAAGACTCAGGTATTTGACAGTCATTGCTTAATCTGTTACTGATTTCCAGGCACCCAGTGCCAGTGGGATGTCTTGTCACTTTAAAAACCCAGGCAAACTGAATATTTGACGATATTTTACAAACCGTTCTTTCTCCAGCGTTTTCAAGTAACAAAAAGAATTCTAACCCTCTCTTGGTGTTGTGATCAATTTCATTCTGATTCCCCTTAGGGGAAATTAAGACAAAAAGTTAGGGAATGCAGCCTTCTGCAAAGAACTTGGCTTTGCGCAATCAGATGGACTGGCACTGGAATCCTGACTCTGATACTCACTAGCTCCATAACCTGGAGCAAACCCACTTGTCTTGCTATACTTCCATTTCTTCCTATGAGAGGCTAATTCTGCAACACTTACCTTATGAGGGGTTATGAGAGGGATTAAGCAAGATAAAGTTCCTGAAGTGCCTGAGATCCTGCCCCACAAATATACATTCTCAGTCAATGTGATCCTAAGTAGCCGTAGTAGAGAGCAGAGGTCAAAAGTATAGATTCAAGGGCCGGTGCCATGGCTCACTTGGTTAATCCTCTGCCTGTGGCGTCGACATCCCTCATGGGCACTGGGTTCTAGTCCTATTGCTCCTCTTCCAGTCCAGCTCTCTGCTGTGGCCCAGGAGGGCAGTGGAGGATGGCCCAAGTGTTTGAGCCCCTGCACCCACGTGGGAGACCAGAAAGAAGCACCTGGCTCCTGGCTTCGGATTGGCGCAGCGCTGGCTGTAGCGGCCATTTAGGGAGTGAACCAATGGAAGAAAGACCTTTCTCTCTCTCTCTCTCTCTCTCTCTCTCTCTCTCAGTCTATAACTCTACCTGTCAAATAAAAAGAAAAGTACAGATTCAGAGCCAGACTTCTCAGATTCAAGTTCCATGTCTACTATTTGCCAGCTGAACCGCTAGTTACTGCAGAAATCTGTGCCTTACATTCTAAGAACACTTATTATGCCTACTCGGAAGGATGTTTGTGGATATGACATCATGCTTTTTAAGGCTTAGAGTGATGCATAGATTCTAGAGAGCATTCATGATACTTTAGGAGTAGCTATTTTCGGTATGATCATTACTGCTGTGTATGGGGACCCCACGTTGCAAAGAGCTTCATTGGGGTGCTTTATAGGAATATAATTGGATTTCAAGACAGGGCCTTAAAAGAGGCCAGTTGAAATGCAGCCACTAGGGTGGGTCCCAGTGCAAGCAGACTGGTGTCTTATGAGAATACAGGTTTAGGACCAACAAGGCGCTATCCTGTGAGGATACAGCAAGATGCTGGCCATCCTCAAGACAAGGAGAGAAGCCTCCAGAAGAAACCACACTTGTGTACCTTGATCTTGGACCTCCAGCTTCCACAGCCACGAGAAATAACTTTCTTTCTATAAAAATGTTCTTTTTCAGGGCCAGCGCTGTGGCGTAATAGGTTAAGCCTCTGCCTGTGGTGCTGGCATCCCATATGGGTACTCGCTTGTGTCCTAGCTGCTCCTCTTCCAATCCAGCTCTCTGCTATGGTCTGGGAAAGCAGAATAAGATGGCCCACGTGCTTGGGCCCCTGCACTCACATGGGAGACCCAGAAGAAGCTCCTGGCTCCTGAGCTTTGGCCACTGTGCCCATTTGGAGAGTGAACCAGAGGATGGGAGAGACCTCTCTCTCTCTCTCCCCTTCTCTCTGTCTGTAACTCTACCTCTCAAATAAATAAATAAATAAATCTTTTCAAAAAAAGTTGTTTTGTTTATCTTGTCTTTAAAAAGAAAAAAGCAAGTATTTATTGGAAAGGCAGAGCAATGGGGGGAAGAACAAGGGACAGAAAGAGAAAGAGATCTTCCATCCACCACCCATTGTCCACAACAGCCTGACTGAAGCCAGGAGACAGGAGCTCCATCTGGGTGTCTCCCACACACGTGGATAGCAGGGGCCAAAACATTCAGACCATCATCCACTGCCTCCCCAGGCACATTAGCAGGAAGTTGGATAGAAAGCCAAGCAGCCAGGTTCTCCAACATGGGATGCAAGTGTCACAAGTGGTGGTGTAACCCACGATGCCACAATGCCTGCCCTGAGAAGTGAATTTCCACTGTTTAGGGCTGCCAGTCTGTGGTCCTTTATGGCAACCAGAGCAGACTAAGACTCATTTAGGTGGAATGTATCTTTATTTTATCAACTCTCTTTCTGCAACTCTCTGACCGTATGCCACAGATTTGCAAAGTGTCAATCATGGAGGGACAGAGCAGGGACAAGACTTGAAGTCCATGATCAGATGCCCAAATTGAGCCTGGAGGGACAGGTGTGAGGAGAGCACTCATTGGAAAGGAAGGAGTAGGTGAGCATGGACGGCAGAGTGGGCATTTTTGCATCCTCCCTAACACATTGGACAAGGCAGAGGACTAAAGTTGGAAAAGTTTGTGGGGAAGAGATACACATGCAGGTTCGGGTTACAGGTGTGGAGATGGAAAGCATGGCAGAAGGGGCAGGTTGGAGCTGGGTGCACACCACCTTCTGGAATATCTGGTAAGAAATGTTCAGATGTGACTACTCGCAGATGTCAGGGTGATGCCTCCAAGCAGCAGAATCCTAAGCTTTCTGCTCCACCACAATAAACCACACTCTTTCCCTCCCTTCATCGGGAAAACACAAGGGGGCTGTGGGGGACCCCTACACCCAGTTAATCACATCAACCCCCAAATGTGCAGCATGAGTCCACCCAGGTTATTCCACTTACTGCTCCTTTGTCAGCTTATGCTCCTAACCACACCTACCCACAGGACATCGGAACAGCTCGCATCTCTAGAGAGCATTTAAATCCCTCAGTAATTATGGAAGTAAAATGCATTTATAGCCACAACCCTTATTAGCGAAGCAGTTACCATAACAAAGTTAGGAGGAAAAGGAAAATTCTCATGTGTATTCATCAGGAGAAGGAAACAGCTAACCCCAAATCATCACAACGCTAAATATGCATCTCTCTGAGTCGGAGGTGCACGGTGCTTAATGAAGATATGTAGGTTAGGCAGCAGTCGCTTTGTTTGAACTTTGTTTGTGGCGGGCCTGAAGCAGGCAGGAAGCAGGCAACAGTGCTGTGAAAGGGAGAGTCCAAATCTTGACCCACGTCACCTCCCTGTCATCTCTTTCTTGAGCCCTTAGGGAAGCCAACTGGAACTGCATATGCAAGAGTTTCCTATAAATGAGCCCTAATTAAGCCGCTGTTCCGGGAGGCCTGTCTGGAAGGTTACCAGATCATTAGTCTTGGTTTCAAAGAAGTAGTGTATGTGGGGAAAAGGTCAAAGGACCCAGAAGAATCTTCAGTGTTCACCCAGCGCCTCCTCTTTCCTCGAGGCCGGATGCTAAGGCTACTTTTGTCCTTTCTTCCACTGGTGAACCCTGTCACCTTCAGCTAAAAAAATATTAGCCAGAGGCCTTAGGTCAGCTGGGGCAGGAAGCATAGGAGTCAGCCATTCCATGGACTTGAGTGGCAGCCGCAGGTCTGTGCGGCAGATGCTAGGGAGGTGGTCAGGCGGCTACCAGGTGCAGGTGCATCAGTAAGGTTATTTCAGGGCAAGTGCTTGGTTTCTTGAAGCAAAACAGCAGTTAGCAACTCGATGCTCTTCTTCTTCTTGACAGAGGGCTCTTCGTGCCTTAAGTCCAATCCACATCCGACAGGGCAGATACGCCACTGGCTCAGAATGGAGAGGCTGGAGACTGGAACCAGGCAGGGCAAAAGAGACAAAGGCCAATGCTGAGAACATGTGGGATGCTCACGAGCATGTGGGTTAGAGGAGAGCAGAGACAATCAGACCGGGCTTTTGCCAACAAGTACGCACTTGTTCTCGAAGGCTATAATTCTCACCACCGTTCCCTATATTTACCAAAATGGACTTTTATAAAACAGAGAAAAAAATCAAATAAATATGTTCCTGGTTTGCTTTGCTGGGCTATGTCTTCTTAGCCTATCTAAGTCCAGAAGCCCAGGGCTTAAGTCTCCTTGATTGGCTGTTCTGCTAAGGGGAGCCAACCTCTGCTACATCATTATGGGAGGATGGCGTCTCTCGCCACTGGGTCTCAAGCAGGGCATTGGGGAGTGCAGACCCTGGCATATTGAGTGGGCCTGGAGTCTCCACTGAGTCATCACTGCTCTGTCTGGGTTGCTTTCCTATTGCTGTGCAACAAATTACCATGGCTTTGGTGGCTTAAAAGAATATGAACATGTTTTCTTAAAATTTTGTTTAAAAGGTTTATTTATTTATTTGAAAAGGAGAGCGAGAGAGACAGAGAGAGAGAGCGAGAGAGAGAGAGAGATCTTTCATTCAGTAGGTTACTCCCTAAATGGCTGGAATAACCAGGGCTGGGCCATGCTGAAGCTGGGTGCCTGGAACACCGTCCAGGTCTCCCACACGAGTGGCAGCAGCTAAACACTTGGGATAGCCTCCATTGCCTTCTCAGGTACATTAGCAGGAAGCTGATCAGAAGTGGAGCAGCCAAGACTCAAAGCGGCTCTCTGAGATGGGATGCCGGTACCAAACAGGGCAGCTTAATCCCCCATGACACAAGGCCTCCCCATCATCTTACAGTAAATCCAAAGGACTTCACAGAGCTTGACTCAAGGTTCTTTCTGGAGGTTGGGGTGGGGGGATCTGTTTCATTGCTTTCAGGGGCTCCTGGAGGCTGCCTGCATAGCACGTGGCCCCTCATGGCATCCCTCCAATCTCTTATTTTCCACTGTCCTGTCTCCTACAACTACCACTGGCCTTCTTGCCTCCCTCTCATTACAGTGGGCCCACCTAGAGAATGTGGGCTAACCTCCCCGTCTCCCATCCTGAACTCACTCACTTCATTACGGTCCCCATTTCCATGTAAGGTAGCATCCAGTTTCTAGGAACCATGGCATGAACATCTGCAGGGACCATTAGCCAGCCTGTTCACCGTCGTTTTTGAAAATCTATTTCTCACGGGAAGTGAGACTAGGACATGCACCTGCTGTTGCTTTCCCATCCACAATCACAAAGGAAGGGGGTCAGGGCGGTTGACGAGGGCTTCCTAATAGAATCCTCCACCACATTCCCGGCACTGATGGCACAGGTTTAAGTCTCCAAGAATGATGCTCCACCAGCTCTGACCCACATTCTCTGGCTCAAACCTCCAGCATCTCTTGTGCAGCTGCTTTGATAATCTGCCCACATCTCCTCCTGCCCTCCTCCAATTTCATCTACACACAGGAGCTCAAAGGATCCCTTTGTTACCTCCATCCGTCCCTCCAATGTCTTGCTATTACACTTTAAAATAAAACCCAACTTCTTATTGCGGCCCTCAACCCCCTGCATGATCTGGCTCTACTCCTTCCCTTTCATTCTGTCCCACTCCCTCCTTCAGCTATCCAGCCCAGCACAATGGCCCCTTTCAGTCCCTTGAAGCGTGCTGGGCTGTGTCCCACCTCACAGACATCTCTCACTCGCCTCCCTCTGCCTGCAACGCTCTTCTGCCTGCTCTTTTCACCACTAATCGCTTCTCATGCTTCAGATTTCAGCTTAGATGTCTCCTCTCTGAGAGCCTTTCTCCAGATCAGCCTACCATGGAAACTCCCCACCACGACCTCTACCCTGCCTTGGCTGCCCTCATTTCATCCTGAGTGCAATCATAAATACTTGGTGCAAATTGCATTTTTATATTCATTTGCTTGCATTTAATAATGTATTTTCTAACGTGTATATAGTAAGACAATCAGACAGAAGTCACCAGAACTGTAACTGTTCTCTTTGGCACTAAAGACTTCCTATCTAGACCATCAGCAAATGGGAAGGAGGGTTCCAGCCCAGGCCTGCTCATTTGTCCAGTGCATCGTTAGTTGGGTTAGTGTCCAGATACATGGTAGGAGCCATCAGATAGACAGATGTGTAAATGGATGGGTAGGTGGATGCATGGGCGAATGGAGGGAAAAATGGATGGATCTGTGAAAACTAATCCAAGGCAGATGCTCAGCTCAGACCTGAGGCATCTCTGTGAGCTGTAAGTGCGTTCCTTCCTGGTCAATTCCACTGTTTGGCAAAGTAAGTGCAAAACTTAAAGGGTTTTGAACATACCCTGACTTTTATGTGTGGGATACTCGAAAGGAGCACAGACCCTCCTCACTCTAGACTTGCTGTGTATGGTTATACACATATGTTGCACAAACATCACAGATAGACAAAAACAAACAAACAAAAGAAACAAAAAGCTTCAGGATTGGTTCCACCTTCTTGCAGGTTAATAGGGACGGTCTAGACCAGGCAGGGTAATCTCTGCTTCATCTCCACGATGACTCCTGCCAGGGTACAAGCGATTGCCTTTGCACAGAGGTGAAGAGGAACATAATCACGTGTGGTCTGAGAGTGGATGGGCAGGCTGTGGAGGGCAACCTCATCATGCTCCCCTAATCCTTGGCCAGGCTCTGTCCCTTATTCAACATTTGCAGACTGCAGGTGAGCCCAACAAAACACGTTTGTTCCTTCTCCACCTGCTCTTGCCCACTCAAAACCCTCAAAGCCCCGTCTTTGAAAGATACGTTACCAATTGCTTGGTGAGAGGCAAGTGGCAAAAGGGTATTTTGCATCTTTAGGTGGTGTCTGACCTTTGCTGATGCCATGATAGAGACCTAAAGTCCTGCACTGTAGCTTCCAGCCTGCATCTCCTCAACTGTGGACAAGCTGATCAAGCTGCCGCAGCCTGCGGCCCATGCAGTGCCCCTCCCCACCCATTGGGATGCAGCAGGGCGTTTGGCGCCTATGATTCCTCGAGCATCACAGCTCCAATACCAGCTTCCCAGTGAGCTCTGAATTCCATTCAAAATTGCTTTGTTGACATTTAAAGGTCTCCATCAGTCTAGTCGTGTGGCAAAAAAGGACTGGATAAGATCACTCCTGCCTCACCACCTCCCAGCTGAACCCAAGACAAAATGATTGCTGTCTGCCTGGCAAGCCCAGGAATTCCTTCCAGCTCTGAAATTCTCGGATCCTGTGATACACCCTGTTCATCCAGTTGTCTGAACCCCTCTGACTGCCAATAACTCACAGAAAATCCCATTAAAAGAGCAAATGAAACCTGTAACCAAACCTGTCAGGAGACTACCAAAAGCCCAGGGCCTTTTCCACCATCACAGTTTGTTTTCCAACAGACTTGCCGTGCAACAAGGGGATTTTAGGTTAGGTACACAAACCTGTTTTCCAACTGTATGCATCACAGACTAAGGGGTGAGCTAGGCCCGTCATCCCATAGGAAGAAGGATGGTCCACATGGAGTCTGAAGACTTATGATTGCTTTTGATCCCTTGATTCTCTTCACTGATAACCTCCACAATCCCCCACATCAGCTACCCAACTGAACCCCATATTGAGATTGTCAGTATGTTCGTTCAACCCAGAACAGCACGCTAGTGGTCCTTTAGTATAAGTTTCCTGGAGGGTTATACAATATTCAGAAGACCCTGAACTCCAGGTCATAATTGACATCTGGGCGCTTCCTTCACAGAGAAAGAGCCCCAGGTTGGTTAGAGATGTGAGCTGTTGTTCAGATCCTGCATGAATAGGAATTGGGGGGGCAGCCTTTGGGGTTACTGCAGTCTCAACATGTCTTGCCCACCCACTGCTCTCTGCCGGAATGCAGCCAGCCAAGTGCATGGCGAGGAGCTAAGCCTGCTTCCGCTCTGCAGCTCTGCTCCAGAGGAGGTGCACAGGAGACAACAGGCATAGCCCCTGGCAGCTGGCAGGGACCCAACACTACAGCTAGAAGCCCATCCAGCTACATCAGCGAACACGAATACACCTGCTCTGTCCCCTGTGGAGTTCACTGTATCAGAACCCAGCGCTCAGTGGACACAGGGGAAGCTTTGTTCTGTTTGTTTAGTTTCTCTCAATGATTGCTTTGTCACCTACCCAGAGACGGATGCCCCTGCCTTCGCTTGTTCTGCAGGCCAATGAGCTTCTCTCTCTGGTTCCCGCTAATATCAAATAAGTCCCCTCCTGTCTAACAAAAAAAAGTTCTTCTTGGAGCCAGGAAAGCCTTCCGCATTAAGGTTAGGAGACACTGATCGGATCAGGTGGGTCTGCAATACAGACTTCTATCTCAGTAAAGTCTTCCCTGAGCCTCCACTCCAACAGGCTTTCATTGTGGGAGGGAAGGGAGGGCAAACTACCAGGTGTCTGCTCTCCTTCCTCTTGGACAATGCACAATCCTGTGGAAGGCCCTGGTGGCATTTGATCAGTGGACATCTTGCATGTCATGATTTTGCCAAGGTACCAACAAAGTTAAGACACCATCCAAGCGACAGGTCTGGGGAAAAGCTTAGCAAATGCTGACAAAAGTGATCTCATCGATTAGCCATTGAACCAGAAGCTGTCTAATTTCACAAATATCTTCACCTTACAAATGAAAGAGTTGAGGATGAGAAACGTTTTTTTGAAACCGAAGGGTGATATTGAAATAGAATTGATGCTAGGAAACAGGTCGCCTTCTTCCTATTGCTAACTCCAACTACTGCTAAAGGAAATCGGACAAGGTATAAAGTGAAGAAACATTTTTTTTCCAATCTATTTGCAATCCTTTGCCAGCATCCCTCCCAATCTTTCACCCACTCTCTCATTCAAATTCTGTTTAAAAGGGCAGTACATCAAAAACAAGACTGTAGATCTCTTTCCTTTGATTTTCTCAAATCGAGTCCAGTCTGCTGTTCAAGTTCATTGGAATGTCGACTTAGGGTAAGACCAAAGATGCTTTCCTTGCCTCCCAGGAGATGTTCTCCCTCCTTCCCCCACTTCAGGTGGAAGCTGAAGGCTGGGTATGTTTGTTGAGTCTACCTTGTGTCTTACAAGTGTAGTCTTGGTTTTGCTGGTAACGTCTAGTTGTGGCCCTGGGAAGTTCATTTTCCAGCATGTTGACAACAAGAAGTCATCAGCCAGTGTCAGAGACACAGACAGGCTGTGTGGTCTGCTGAGGCAGAATAGACTGCAGAGGGGATAGCCATGTGATTCTGTAAAGGTTTTCTTGGCCTCTTACTCAGCAGTTCCTGCAAGGCAGTGAATGTGCAAGTGAAATAATGACAATAAAGCATGATGAGCTTGAAGGTTAAGTTCATTTACCATTTGTACAGTCCAGCTCCTATCTCTCCCTGCCTCTCTCACAAGAATACAAAGATGTTTGGAAAACAAGAGTATAGCCTTGAGCTATCTACCTGGCTTTGGCTGTAGAGAAGGGACAAGAAAAAGACCAAATAGGGAAATGTCCCAATTTGTCATCTGTCCTGTATAGGGTCACCAGATGAAATACAAGATGTCCATTCAGCTTAAAGGAATTATCAATAGTATATCTGAACTATTATCTGAACTACTTTGGGACATGCCTATACTAAAATATTTTTAATTATTTGTCTACACACAAAAAATAACTGAGTATCCTTTGTTTTCAGCTGCTAACTAGGACAACCTTAGTCCCAAAGTGACCAGTGAGGGTCATGGTGTTTACGTTTTAAGTCTTCCTTCCTAGCTCTTGCACCCACTACCAAAAGACAGACTACTTCAGAAATTCATGAGAGGTGCTGGTGTGGTGCTACACTCGGTTAAGCTGTCTCTTGTGATGCAGTATTGCATGTTGGAGTGTTGGTTCAAGTCCCAGCTACTCCACGTCTGAGCCAGCTCCCTGCTAATGGGTCTAGGAAGCCAGCAGATGGTGGCCCAAATGTTTGGGCCCAGTCACCCATATGGGGGGCCTGATTGGAGTTAGTAGCTCCCAGCTCAAGCCTAACACAGCCCTGGCTGTTGTGGCCATTTGGGTAGTGAACCAGTGGATGGAACATTTCTCTCTGTCTCTCCCTCCCTACTGCTTTGTCTTTCAAATAAATAGACAAATGAGTCAGTCTTCCTTTTAAAAAGTTCATGAAGAAATGGGATCAAAAGATGATGTGAGAAAACACTGAAATTCATGCAGAGTTTTATCATAATGTAATTGCTGTGATTTGAATGAGATTTGGCTCCAGAACTTAGGCTGGACTGAACATTCCAAAGTCAGAAGTTGATGGTACCAGGTCTGGAGGATTACAGTATTTAGAGGTTGGACCTTGTGGAAGGTTCTACGTCTTTGGAGCGTGCCCTCAGAGGTAGCTTCACCAGGGGGTTGGTTGTAACAGCAGAGTCGAGCCCAGCCATTCCTTCCTTGCTTCCTGGATCACCACCTGACCCTTTCTCTGCACGTGCTGTCCACCATCCTCATGAGAGGCCAAGCCAATGGCATCATTCAATCCTGGACTTGAGTCTGCAGAACCGCAACACAAGTAAACCTCTCTTCCTTCACAAGTGGCTTGTCTGAGTTATTTCACTGTAGTCATGACACAAAGACACAAAAAAACCAACAAGGAAAAACCCTGCGAACACCTAAGCCACATGGCATAGGGAGATCTAATTTGATTGGAAAACACAAGGGTCATCTCGGTTTAGGCCACAGCAACTCTTCTTGAACTTCAGTACGTGGATGCCCTGTTAAAATGCTGTGTCTGGGCCCTACCACTTCAGGTTTTGATTAGGTGGTTCTGGAGCTGGGCCTGAGAATTTACTTTTTCTTCCAGGGTCCCGGGGCAGTGATGCGGCCCATCTGGCCTAGTGCCTTAGAGGAAGGAGCCAGGCCTGACCATTAGGTCAGGTGCCCACCACTCTGGTTCCTGTTCTATTCCTTACCAGATGTACCGCATCAGATGAAAGGGATAGAGCTGCTTATGCTTCATGGCAGAGTCCATCATTATCTTCTCAAGCAATATGGAAAGAAACATGTTGCTAAAGCAGTGCCTTGTAATGACCTCGTCTGCCAAAGGGTTTGCCGGCATAGGTGGATCCAGAGGGGGCTCACCCAGGTTGAGGCTCCGAGAGGCTTAGACAGTTTCTGCAAGGAACTGGGTCACACTAGGCTGCAGCCAGCCCTTCTTCTGCCGTAGCAGCCTGCAGCCCTGCTCTGTCTGCTGGACAGACAGGGAGTCGCTATGAGGTTCTCTGTGTATGAAGGTGTCGTTAGTTAAAACAAGAGCGTTTGAAACCCATTAGCTTAGAAAATAATCTAGGATTGGGGCCAGATCCGTGGCTCACCTGGTTAATCCTCTGCCTGCAGCACCGGCATCCCATATGGGCGGCGGGTTCTAGTCTTGGTGGCTCCTCTTCCAGTCCAGCTCTCTGCTGTGACCTGGGAGGGCAGTGGAGGATGGCCCAGGTGCTTGGGCTCCTGCACCCACATGGGAGACCAGGAAGAAGCACCTGGCTCCTGGCTTCAGATCGGCGCAGCACCGACCGTAGCGGCCATTTGGGGAGTGAACCAATGGAAGGAAGACCTCTCTCTCTCTCTCTCTCTCTCTAATTCTGTCAAAATAAATTCTAAAAAAAGAAAATAACCTAGGAGCCTGCTGAAGGATCTAAAATTACAAGTCAACCCCATTCCAACCTCAACCCTTATTATCTCCCTAGACACCTGCCCTTGAATTCAATTCACTAGCAATAAATAGGCCTATCAGTCTCCAGGGGAGAATCCTGGCTTGTGCACACCAAAGGCATGAGAACTGCTCACATTAAGTATCAGGAGAGGGTGGGGAAACTAGAATCTGATGGTTCTTAGAGTTTAGAAATGGTACAACTTGCTTTCCAAAGCCCTGGGCAGCTGCATTGTACAGATCATCGTGTTAGGCAACAGAAGAAACCACACACAAGCCTGGGATGGTTAGAAAGAGCCTGTAAAAAACTAGGAAAACCCATGCACACTGGTGGAAAGAGGGCATTCCAACTCGAGAAATAGGCCTGCCGATTTGAAGTGATGAAGGAGTGGGTAACAAATTGTGTGCCTCCATTCATCCATGCAAAAAAATAAAAAAAAAGTGGACTCCTAGCAAAGGGCCAGGGGCCAGGGTGGCACTTGGGACACCATAGTGTGTGGCCCAAATGACCTTACTGTGTTACCCCAGCTTGTCCCTCCTCTGAAGGATTCTGCTCATTTCTGAATGCTACCAAACACCAGAGAGAATCCATTTCATGGGAGTGAAGTGGCTGTCTCTCACCATGGGGCAGACTTGGGGATGGCCCTTAGCACAGGCCCCTCTCTGGGGCTCAGCAGAGGAGCAGCTCATGCTGGGGTAGATCAGAGGCATTGGCAGCAGGAGGAGTCCACGTGGTCCTGGACAAGGAAGAGAGAGTGAGCGAGCTCAGCCGCCTTTGTGTAATCGAAGGGCCATCAGCCTACCTTCACTTCCTCCCCCTTCCAGGATTTGGGATGGAGCTAAGAGCTCATCTCTCTCACATTTCCCCACCTTTGACCACAGCACTCTGTTTTCCTTTGTCTCCAGGCACAGATCCCTTTTCTGGGATTCAGCAATGGCCCACGAGTAACCTTAAGGTCCCATCCAATCATACATAAGACAAGAAATTGAGAGTGTGGGGCTTTCGCCAACTCACTCACACAGCTACCTAGCATCAGTCTGGGCTGCAGGAGCAGGTTCCTGACTGTGTGGGTTTGCCCAGCTCTTTCCCTCCACTTCCTGCCACAGCCTTGCCTTCCCCTCCCCCTCACAGCTGGACCACTTGCTGCAACCAGGAAGCTGCTGCTCAGGTCTCCTGCCTTTTCATCCCTGCTTCCCTCCTGCTCATAGTCCCCAAGGGTCTTGGCTGCCAGGAGCTGGCTGCCTGCTGTGCAGGAGCTCCTCTCACGCATGCCCCTTTGAAAGACAGTGCTGTCATGAGCACTATTATTTTTTATTAAAATCCCTAGGTTTGTGTGTTTGCCTTCATTTATTCAGACTCCTGGTTCTTGCGGGCGGGGACACCAAGGAAACAGCACTGCACTGATGACGAGTCCTGGCCTGGGGAGAAAACTCCAGGGACTGTTGCAGGATGGGGCTCTTTGCAAAGCTCTTGCCAACAAAGTCCAGGCCTGAGGATGGAGCAGTGAAGGGGCTGGGGCGGGGAGAGAGCTCACCCTTGACCTCATGTCATTGCTATGAGTGGGCTGCAGCTCTGCAGAGCAAAGAGAAGCACGCTCTTAACTGTTTGTTACTGAAACAGAATAAAACGCTATGTAAAGGCAATCAGATGGAATTGCTTTCAATACATAAATATTTTGGGAAATGATTAGTTCATTTTAATTACTTCGCTCACATGGATAACAATATTTTTGCAAGCAGTGGCTTCTCCACAGAGGCTGCAAGGTGGCACTGATTCTCTTTTGATACCTCGCCTTTCACTTTAGAACCACAGCCATGATCTACCCAGTGGGCAGCAGGGAGGAGTGGGGTCAGGGAAGGGACCCTTGGTGGGGTAGCCTTTGCCAAACCAGGTCTAGAAGGTTCAGATTCTTACCCAAGTCTGGACAAGGTCCTGTTGTATCCGAAATTGCTTTAAAGATTTATTTATTTATTTATTTGAGAGGCAGAGTTACAGGCAGACAGAGGGAGAGACAAGTCTTCCATCTGCTGATTCATTCCCCAAATGGCCTCAACGGCCAGAGCTGGGCTGATCCGAACCCAGGAGCTTCTTCTGTGTCTACAAGTGCAGGGGCCCAGGCATTTGGGCCATCTTCCACTGCTTTCCCAGGCCATCAGCAGAGAGCTGGATTGGAAGTGGAGCAGCTGGGACATGAACTGGAGCCCATATGGGATGCCGGCACTGCAGGCAGAGGCTTAGCCAACTATGCCACAGCACCGATGCCAATCCTAAATGTTTAATGCTATTCTTTGGCCTGAGACCTTCATAAGGGGCCAGGCCAGAGCCTCCCTCAGCAACTGAAACCGCTCACAACAACCTGCTCTTCCTACGAAGGAGGTCTCTGTTTGAAGCTATTTTCCCTTTCTTATAATTAGGGCCGATTAGGAAGCATGCGCACATTCCCCAGCGAGAGGGAGTTGCTTTTACAGAGCTCTTCATTACAGCGCACATCCTTTCTTCGAAACCACTTTGTAGATTTTATTAACTCAACAAGCTAAGCACAAGCCACGTACTACTTATCAGCACAGACAGCAGATCAGACACAAGCGCCGTCAATAAACCACATCAGTCAGCAAACAAATTCATTACTATCAATGACTTGGGGGAATTAACAAACTCTTTTACTTCTGCTAAAGATCTATATATCTAATATGATATAGTGGGGAGGGAAGAGGGTGGTTTTGTTTTAATAACCCAGGCTGTTATTTGGAAATCAAAGTGACAGAGATTACAGAGGTGACTATTAGGATTACTAAATGCACACTTTGGATGAAAAAGGCTTGGGTGGGGTGGATTTCTAGCACAGGGGTTAAGACAGCACTAGGGATACTCACACCACATATTGGAGTGCGTGGGTTCAAGTGCTGCCTGAACCCCTAATCCAGCTTCTTGCTGATGCACATCCTGGGAGCCAGCAGGTGATGGCTCAAGAACGTGGGTCCCTGCCACCCATGTGGGAGACCCGCCTGGAATTCTGTGCTCTTAGCTTCAGCCTGGCCCAGCCCTAGCAGTTGCAGACATTTGGGGAGTGAACCAACAGATGGAAGATCTCTCGATCTCTCTCTCTCTTTCTGCCTCCCCTCCTCTGTCAGTCTCTGTCTCTTTCTGCCTTTCAAATAAGATGAAAATAAATACATTTTAAAATTCAAAAATGCACAGGTTACCAAACGGCTTGCTTTGCTTCCCCCATCCCCTCCCCTAACTCCTCCCTCCCTGCCTTGCACAAAGCATCACTTCCATAGACCTAAAATCCCTCAAACTGTAATTCAGGCTGAGCCCCAGGCTCGCTCCCGCCTGAGAAGTGTCATCACTGCTCTCTGACGTGCACCCACAGGCCCACGAGCTCAAAACAAACACTGCCTTTGTTTCTTCAGCTCTCACAACCCATGTGGCAGGACTTTGCAGCTAACATAAGACAATAAAGAGCAAAGTGAAGATCCGACTCTTAGGGTTCACTCTGCAGAAGGGAAATGCTGTTCGAGTTGCACTGACAATGCAGGAACCCTTGTGGGGATGACACCTGCTTTCACTCCCCCGCAGAGGAGGCAGGGTACACAGTAGGTCCGTGCCCAGGAACCCCTGGCCGGAGAACAGAGGGGACAGCCATGTTTTCTGATCTGGCCTCACAAGAAATTCTGCAGCAGCTCTCTTCACGTAAGTAAGACAAATGCTGCTTACAGTTTTGTTCCCTCTGCTGCATAAAACTGTCCTCAGGGCTCTCTTCCAAACACAGGACTGGGAAGGAGAATAAAAAAGTGACAGCCATGTGCTCTGATTTCCCCAAATGCATCTTGTGCCCTGCCAATGTAGTGTGGTGGGCAGAAAGGATTCCCCTTCTGCACCTGAGACATGGGGCCACTGGGGGTTCCCTCTGCCAAGTTTATGAGAAGAGCGTCACCTGCTCCTGATTTCGGGAGCCCCAGGAGATGCTGAGCACAGTTTCCTGGCTGTTAATTGGCTTCATCAGCTCTCAGCTACACACACAATCATGCACTCACACACATGCACATTCACACACACATGCACACACATTCTTACATGCACATTCATGCATACACACTTACACGCACACACACGGGCACACTCACATACATACACACACATTCGCACATTTACACACATACACCCCCTCATACACACATTCAGACTCATTCTCACACACATGAGCATGCACACCCATCACATGCACAAATTGCACACATACACACACACACACACTCATCCCCACCTAAATCCTCCCACAGGCCTTTTCTCTCATTTCTTATACTCTTGCCTAGTGAATCAAAAAGTCCCTAGAATCCAGACATCTTTTTCTTTTTTTACCCTTCTTGCCTTTGCACATTGGCAGGAAGTTGTTTTGTTATGTTATTCCATCCTTAGCAATCCTCTACTTAGACATGTGCTCAGTGTCAACTGGGTACCAGGCATTGTGCTAGAAAGGATAAAGCACACTCGATGCTTTTGAAAATCTGGCGGCGGTAAAACTTGCCCACGTAAACACATCATTTATAGATAACTTCATAAGCACATTATTAGTGGCACACACGGACTGCCATGCAAGCATCTGGGAGAAGATGATTAAAACCTCCATGAGAGCCCGCAAAGGCTTCCCAGAGAAAGTGACATCTGAGCAGACTTCTAAAGCACAAGAAGGGATTTCCCGGCTGGAGGGTGAAGTAAAGAAATTTCCCTAGAGCGAGGCTCAGAGCCAAGGGGGTGACAGGTCGGAGCAGAATGGAAGGGGTCTGGCAACGCAAGACACAGCTCAGGACACAGGAACCACAAGCCAGGCTGCAGAGTCGGGAGTTTTGTTCCGGGAGGAGAGGGAAGCCGTGGGATATGGTTAAGCAGAGGAATGACTTATTCTGTTGACTGCAATCCCCAAGCAAAGACCATCATCAGAAAAAAGGAAGATGTACATCCGCTTACAACACAGCTGAAGGATGTGCCATTCTAGTAAGGGCAAAATAATTCCCAAAGAACAGGTTGACACCAGGCATTGCTAAAGGATTTCCCCAACTGCACTCCCTTCCCTGCCACCCTCCTTGGAGCACCTGGTCTGGGCGTCCGGGTCACATCTACAGACTGGTGTTCAGACCTGAATTGCCAGTGCCTTCCTCTGAGATGTCCGTGTGGCTCAGCCGGTCCCTGGCAGCCACTGTCCCTTCCTCCCTGCTCCTGTGACAATGGGCAGCTCCACTGCCCTGTATTGCCTGCTGCCTTGTTGACTCCCAGCTCCTCTTTTTGTCCAGAGTCCCCTCCTCTACCTGCATCTCCTTGCCTCCCTGTACTAATTGCTGAGAGTGAGTGCCCTGGGAAGCTGCTGTTAACAAAAGCTTAGCCCTTTTTACCGGAAGAGACGATTAAAAAGGGAGAGATTTTGTTTTTAAGGCAGATGAAAGGAAGCCCAAGGAGATGCGTGTTTGACCCTCCACCACGCTTCTTCCAGCTTCCCTCGGCAGTTCTTACTCGCGCTTCCAAAGGAAGGCTTTATGAATGCAAAATGAAGTCAGTGCCTCGTGTCTGTTCCAGAAGAAAGGGAAAACGGGGCTTTCACATACAATGTTTCCTTTCTGGCTGGTGCTGCTCCCCTGCCCCGGTGCCTCTGCACCACTTCAGACGCCTGCTTAACCTTCTCAAGGTCACTCCACTCAGCAGGCTCCCTGTGCCTCTCCCAGGGACCAGCAGAGAAGCTGAAAGGGCCGGGTTTTGTTTTCTGTTTCTCCTCCAACGCCTCAGAGTCCTTGCCCGGGGGCAGAGGCACCTGAAGTCCCCAGCAGGGCAGTCCCAGTCGGCTTCCATGGGACTCTAACACTTCCTTAGTAGTGGAAGGAAGCCCGGAGGCTGCGTTGAACCCACTCCAGGTGTGCACAACACTGCTTTGTAGCCCGGACGTGGGCACTCGCAGGAGCTTGTGGGATGACTCCCGGTGGGAACAGGGAAATGTCCATCCTCTACCTCCGCTACGTGCTCTTCCTGCTTTCTACAGCTCCTCAAACAGCGCAGCTGTTGTTTGGAAGGACACCTGTCCATCAGGTGCCTACCGATGTCGGTGATTTTTTGCCACGGCTTGCGTGTCTCTGGCTGGCAGGGATGAAGCTCCTCCGTCTGTCCTGCCAGCTCTGTGGAGGTGCAAACACAGGCTGTGTCACCCCTGTTTCTGCCACAGTATGTACTGGCCTGGCTCTGTGCTTTTCACAGTGGGTTGCTTCCTTTGACCCAATTGTCATTTCTGATGTCCATTGGGAGACTCTGCTCTGAGCTGAGGCTGTGATCCCAGCTGGGGTAAAATTGCTGCACAAAGGAGTTGCCTTGCCCAGCACTGGAAAAGAAAGCTGGAACGCCTCCAAACTTCCGCAAAGTGGGGGCTGCAGTTGTCCTGCAGTGGGTTCAACCACTGCCCTGCTTGTTCTGCTACTGACCCAGCTCCCTGCTAATATACCTGAGAAAGCAGCAGCCGATGGCCTCAGTGCTTGGGATCCTGTCACCCTTGTGAGAGATCGGGGCAGAATTCTTGGCTCCTTGGCTTTAGCCTGACCCTGAACTGACTGTTGTAGCCATTTTGGGAGTGAAAGCAGAGAGATAATTTCACTGTCTCTGTCTCTCCTCTCTCTGGCATTCTGCCTTGCAAATAAATAAAGAAGTCATCCAAAAGTTGTGCTTTTAAAATTTCTATTTATTAAATAAAAGTTTTCTATTAAGAAGAAATCGTAGAACGGTTCTGCAGAAGAACCTGGCTGTTGCTCTGTCTGTGAGGTGGGGGTGCCAGAGCTGAGGATGTGAAGGCACAATGTGAGTGACGAACTTGAACTTGAGTTAGAAGCTCTGCTTGCCCACTGCCATGGGGCACTTGGACCTCGATTTTCTAATCTGTAAAATGGAAAGAGCACTGCTTTCTGCCTCATGAGGTTACCACAAAGAACTTAGACCAGTGTCACAGGAAGGGATCCCCCCGTAGCTACTCCTTTTGTGCCACAGCCAGCACTGTGTCATTGAGAGGCACAAGATTAAAACCCTGCCTGGGATGTTTTGCACTTCTTCAGGGCTGGAAACACTGTGTCCAGGGCAAGGCCCTGCTGCAGTGTTACCGCCCTGCCCCAACCGAGTCTCCGGTCTCCGAGGAAGTTGCATCCTCTCTTCCAAAGCCCAGGCATCGCCCAACTCCCTCTCTTACAGGACTCAGCCCCCTCTGCCGGAGAAGCTGCCTGGGGTTCAAAGGACTCAGCAAAGATTTTGCACAAATGGACGAAGAGGCTTTTGGCCACTCCTGCGTGTGAACTGTCTCTTCTAGAAGTCTACAGAACGCTGAGTGACCCAATGATTAATCACAGGCTTTTAGTTTCGGGGAGGCCTGGAAATGCCCATTAAGGGGGGCATCGAGGCATTGCACATTAATCCTAAACATTTCCCCTTAAACCTAAATGAAATAACTAACTGTTGCATAATTCAATAAGAAACCCAGGCTGGGGGCCGCGCTCCTTTCGGAGTAACCAGTGAGTAAGTACCATCCACGAAACTATTAAGTTAATTTAAAATCCTGACAATTTAGCACCACTCTGGCGAGATAAGAACCATTTATTAAAAGGCACAGTTCATTAACCCAATGCTACTGGCATATTTGCTCAGAGAAAGGGGCGGGTCCAAACTCCATCACGCGTCATCTTCCCTCCCCGCCCAAGAGCTAAGCGTGGTCCCAGCTGTGAAGCCAAGAAGTCAGAGCGGATGTGCAGGGAAGCACTTCCGGCCATGGGACTCCAGTCCATGGGGGTGGCCAGTCCTGTATGCTGGAATCAAGTGGCGGCACCTGTGCTAAGGGAAGAGACGCTGCCAGGCTTGATCTTCTCCTAGGTCTGTAGGCTGTTTCTCACATGAATCTTGCGTGTCCCATTTCTGTCCTCGGTCTCTGGGTTTTTTAGCCCGTAGACAGAGTGCTGCTATAAAATCTCGTTCGATTCTGCCGTGGTGCTGACGCCCAGGGCACGGTGGGCAGCCCTTGTGCAAAAACTGACAAGGAGAGGACGGCACAGAACACAGAGCTGTCTGTGTGACCCTGTTTTTTTTTCTGGCCACAGAACAGATCTACTTAGGATGAAAACGTGCTTGAGTCACTGGGGTCCTCTCCTGAGTGCCTTGGTTTTCCTTTCTTTTTTTAAAAAATTCAGTCTTGTAACTAGTCTCTGGAGACCCTCTGGCCACAGATAGAAACTGAAAGCAGAATGGCCTAGCTCTGGGACCAAGAAAATAGCGAACCAGTGCCTGCAACAGGAGGCAGACCCGAGTCTTCAACATTTAAAGCACAAAATTGCATTCTGTATCATTCACAGTAAAAATTGAACATCTTAACTTTCTAAGTTGTCTTAATGAGCTTGAAAGCAGGCTCAGGGGTGGGTGTTTAGCTCAGCAGTTAAGATGCAGATTAAGATGCTCATGTCTCACATTGGAGTATCTGAGTTTATTCCCAGCTCAGGCTCTGGATTCTAATTTCCTGCCAACGCAGGCCCTGGGAGGCAAAGGGCATAGCTCAAGTCACTGGGTTCTTTCTACCCACATGGAGGACCTGGATTGAGTCCCTGGCCCCCAGTTTTAACCCCAGTCCAACCTCAGATGTTTTGTGCACTCAAGGAATGAACCAGTGGATGAGAACTCTCTCTGTGGATCTGTCTGTCCCTCTCCCTCTCTGTATCTTTATGTGTCAAATAAATAAGGAACAAGACTCAATGAGAATCTATGTAATGATTAATATCGAGGACAAGGTCCATGTGCAGACTGCAGGGCTGTTTAGGACAGAGTTTGTTAAGCATGTACCTCTGTGTATTTTCCAAGAGTATGTGTGTGCGCTCTGGAGGCCAGGAAAGAGCTCTTATTTGATTCCCAGAGGGTAATAGCATAAGGGTTCTCAAGTGGCAAAATATTTGCTGGCATTAATTACTTCATTTGATTCGTAAGACAGTTGAGATAAAGAAGAATTGCTATGTTGCCACTACACAAGTAAGTTAACAAAGGAAAATGGGTTCAGCAAGTGATTCCAATTTGGGGATGGAAGGAAGGTATATTTCATATTGGAGAGGGATGACTCCCTTCCTGCAAAAAACAAATAGAGGTGTCATTTTCTTGAATTCTGATCATACAGCACCATCAGACTTGAAGATGCAGGAAGGACTGAGACCATCCCCTGCCCTACTGGGTTGACCTTTGTTGGAGCAAATAAACAATTTACAAACAAATAAGTTAATATGAAAATTTCATCAAGGTGAAGGTACACTGAGCTTGGGTGGCTGGGCAAAGCCTCTCTGAGGTTCAGACTATGGAATACGGCTAGTATGGGAAACCTGGGGAGGACAAGTGCCAGGCAGAAGACATCACAAGTATAACGTCCCTGAAGTAAGGCCAAACTTAACATGCTTGCTAACCGGAAGGAAGGCAGGGAAATTAGAGCCCAGTCATTGACGAAGATGTGATGTGTGTGAGTGTCTAAGAAGCAGGCAAGGGTCAAACATCTTCAGAGCCTTGGGCTCATGAAGAGAGCAGATCTTATTCTAAGAGTGCAAATGGAGTGACAGCATCTGACTCATTCATGGAAAGTCTTTAGGCTCCACTTTGAAGAGTGGGTTGTAGGAGGTCCAGCATGGGTAGAAAGCCTAGAGGCAGGAAAAGCAAGTGGGAAGGGGCTGCGATAATCCAGACAGGAAGTTGTGCTGCCTTGGAGGAAGGAACTGGAGGGAAGGAGAGTAAGTATCCATTGGATATATATATATATACACATATATGTATATATTAGGTGGAATGAGAAATACTTGCAGATTTAATGATAGAGGTGATGAAAAGGGAGGATCAGGAGTAATTCTTGGATGTGGGGTTTCAGCAATATGTTTATTATGGTGTTACAAATTGTTTTGGGGACAGGGTCCCAGAGGGACACAAGAATGTAGGATGACCCAAGTCCCATTCTGGACACATTTCACAAAACCACAGATGTGATCTACTCTGTGGAACACAGTTAGCTCTGGAGACATGAAGTACCACCTGGAGGAGTCTTCATTGGCCATGCCAGCCTTTCTTGGTCTGAGGTCTTCAAGAGCCTTGGCCATTTCTCTCTGCCTTTGGTTGATCATGACAATTGCCCTTCTCTTGTATCTCAATAATAAAACCATCAGCTGTGGGCATCTTTTCCTGATTTTAAAGTTTTATTCTGGGTCAAACTTAAGCCAGCAGCTCAACCTGAGTCTCTCACTTGAGTAGCTGGAACCTAAATACTTCAGTCATCACCTGTTGCCTCCCAGGGTGAGCAATAGCAGGAAACTGGATCAGAAGTGGAGCAGGGGGCCGGCGCTGTGGCTCACTTGGCTAATCCTCCACCTGTGGTGCCGGAATCCCATATGGGCACTAGGTTCTAGTCCTGGTTGCTCCTCTTCCAGTTCAGCTCTCTGCTGTGGCCCGGGAAGGCAGTGGAGGATGACCTGCACCCGCAATGGGAGACCAGGAGGAAGCACCTGGCTCCTGACTTTAGATAGCACACTGGCCGTAGTGGCCATTTGGGGGGTGAACCAACGGAAGGAAGACCTTTCTCTCTCTCTCTCTGTCTCGCTCTCTCTCACTGTCTATAACTCTACCTGTCAAATAAAAAAAAAAAAAAAGAAGAAGTGGAGCAGGGACTCAAACCCAAGCACTCCATTATGGGTTGTGGGCATTTCACCTACTGCAGTACAACAGTGGTCCCTATGGTCATCTTTTTTCTATGTTAGGCCCTATAAAGCATCTAATTGTTGTTTTACAATAACACTTAGAATTGTGGTCATTATTCTATAGATAAATATGTACTTCCCAATTATCAAATTTATACTCCATATTGCTTTTTCAAGCATCTCTCTCTCTCTACATATATATGTATATATATATATATATGTATGTATATAATTGCTTTTCCAAGCATCTCTCTCTCTTTATATATATATATATATATATATATATATATATAAACTTTATTTCTATGACAAAACATTATATTATTTGAAGAATCATTTTTTGAAGCAGTTGTAATAATGTAGTAAAAATGTAGTATTGACAATATGTATCATTCAGCAAAGTGAGATAAATATGACCAAGTTTGTGCATGTGTGGACAATGGCAGCTAAACCTCTTCAAGTAGCAAACAGAGCTTGGAAGATGCTATTGACTCTTAGTGGAATCCCAATGTCAGAAATATGAGAATGGGATAAACTATGGTAATAGAATGAATGAAGCAACATTAAGTTTGAATTGCCTTTATAAATCTGGAGTTTATAGGCAAATTCTGAGCAGGAGTTACACATTTGGTAGTAACCCGTGTAGGTGTGGTTTGTGTGTAGTTCTTGGAAACCACAGCACTACAGTACTGGATGAGAGCCCTTAGAAAATTGACTTAAAAGAGGAAATGCCTGGAAACTAGCACCTTGTTAACCCAGTGAGCAGAGAGAGAGGAGAAAGCAGCAAATGACACAGAACAGCAGTGTTCAGTGGTGTTCAGGGGAATCCAAGAGGAAGAATTTCAAGAGAAGAAGACCGGGACAACTATGTCAAGTTCAGCTGAGAAGTAGACTAGGAGTTGGCCATGGTAGTTGGCCATATAGATGTGGCTGAAGACCCTGGCAAGAAAAGCTTTAGTGGAGTGGTAGGGACCAGTGCCAGACTGCAGAGTGGCAGATGGAGAGCTGCAAAATTACAGACAGGAAATAAGGATCATTATTTCTAGAAGCTTCACTGGGAAGTACAGGAAGAACTGTGTGTCTCTGAAGGAAGAGGTGAGGTCAAGAGAGGCCGTCGATGTGAGAGTTGTTGTTTTAAAGATGGAAGACACTAGACCAGGTTTGTGTGCTGATGGAAATGATGCAGTGGAGAGGGGAAAAGTAATGATGTAGAAGAAAGGAAGATAATTGCAGGATTGAAATCCTTCAGGGGAGAGCAGAGAGGCTCCAGAGCATAAATTGAGAAGCTGAACTCCAAAATGAGAAGGGATATTTTTTCCATTATAACAGGTGTGAAGTATAGGCCTGCCACTGAGAGGCAGGTATATTGGGAGATTTGGTATCTGGAAGATGAGTTAGTTCCTGATTGTTTCTATTTTCTCAATGAAATATGAGTCATTTGCTACAAATGGGAGTAGGGAGACTTTTGGAAGATTATAAGTGTTCTGAGGAAAGAAGAGATGATACAAAGTAGATGTCTCAGAGGAAAGAAAAGCAAACTTCAATAAATGCATGGTAGGATTCCTTGGCAGTGGTAAATGCTCATGCAATTTGTTGCTCTGTGTCTGCGATGGCACCAGACCACACTGCTGCTGCTTTGTCATTTTTGCTTTCCCCAGTTTGGGTTCAGAGACTATGGATAGGTGGGTTCAAGCAGGCTTGATATTTTTGCTGGAAAACACAACAGAAGGGGAGAGAACCAGGGAGTGCAAGGTGTTTTCAAGAATAATTACAGGAGTAAAGTATATGTAAGCAATGCAGCAAAATAGGCATGGAGGAAAAAAACTGTGGGGTGCATGGTGTGACTAAGATCCTACAAGATTTGGAACAGGGGTGGTGGACTCTGACCACTGCTCTCTCTGCTGCATTGACTATTTTATTATTGTACATGGCAGAAACAGATACCCCCAGTAAGGAGGTGAGTCCGCCTGAGACAAGATTGTAAGCAGTGTCTGTTTTAGAGGCCAGTGACAACTGAGGAGACCTAAAAAATCCCAGAATCTGGAAGAAGTTGTTGCAAATGGGTTGGTTGGCTTTTCCCTGTATGCCATCTAATCTTTTCCTACTGCAATTAAATTAGATTTCACCTTCTTTAGTCTCCAAAGCCTAATGAAGAACAGCTGCTTATCATCCACACAGAGTATCCTTTATTTTAATTGTGAATCACCCTTTAGGTTTCTTTCTTCTACTGAACAACCCTATTTGCTTCTGATAGTCCTCATAGGTCTTATGATATGGCTCTTTGATCATTTCCATTGAGCGCCTCTGGGGTAGTATAGCAGGTGCTATAAAAGTTTAATAAGCATTCTTATAAAGGTTCAATAGTACTAATATGGCCAGAGGAGATTCCGTTGTCTGTATTTTCCCCCAGATTATCTGCTGTGTTTTAATAATTACTTTTTAGACACTGGTATTCTCTTGCAGGCTTATGTTCAAATTTCTATTTCTACCCTATGTGGACAAGCACTTGCTTCCCTCTTTGCTGGCTTGTGCTGTTTTTCAACAGCTCTCATTATGTGACCTATCTTCTGTGGGTAGTCACGTCATTCCTTTATTTGCTCTTCATTTCCCATTTCTTTAACCTTTCCCAGGGAAGCTCATCTGCCAAACTCCATTCAGCCACAGAACAGCCAGGTACCCCAGCATTTGGTTTTGTTTTCTCTATGACTTGTGTACCTCTTGGAGAGAAGAGAAGTAATAATCTCCATTGGACATTCTCTTCTATTTTTAAAACATTTATTTCAGAGGTAGAGAGGAAAATGAGAGAAAGAGAGGAGAGGGGAAGGGAGGGGAGGGGGAAGGGGAAAGGAGAGGGGAGGGGAAGGGAGGAGACTGAGAAACTCCCATTCACTGACTCATCCTCCCAGACACCTGCAATGGCCAGAGCTGGAATGGGCTTAAGCCAGGAAGTGGGAGCTCAATCCAGGTTTCTCATGTGGGTGCCAGGAGCCCAGTGACTTGAGCTATCACTGCTGTGTTCCAGAGTCTGTAATAGGTGGAAAGATGGAGACAGGAGCCAGAGTCAAGAATGGAACCCAGGTACTCCACGGAGAGATGTTGGCATGCTAACTGTGAGGTCAAATGACCATTCCTGATCATTATCTCTTGAATACCCCCAGCACAAGTTACTGAGTACTGAAAATACTTTGTACGTGAAACTGAGCATTGTACAGAGATCACAATAATTGCTAAGTGTAAATCCAACATTTTATCATCATAGCTGTGATATGACATGCAATGTTCACAGTCTTGCATCTATAACATTTTTATTTTGGAATGTAATCTATGGTCTATGAAGCCAAATGCTCTCACCCAGATAAATCAACAAAGGTCCTTTACCCATTTCCTGCCAGCTGTCTTTCCAAAGTTGGCACTACATCCAGAAAGTATCTTAGAATAACTCCTACTTGGGGCTGGTGTCGTGGTTCAGAGGGTTAAGCCACTGCCTGCAATGCCGGCATTCCATACGAGCACTGATTCAAGCCCCCAGCTGCTCCACTTCTGATCCAGCTCCTTGCAAATGTGCCTGGGAAAGCAGGGGCCCCTGCCCCCATGTGGGAGACCTGAAGAGAGTTCTAGTCTCCTCGCCTTGACCTGGCCCAGCTCTGGCTGTTGCAGCCATTTGGGGAGTAAATCAGTGGATGGAATATACTTCTCTCTGTCTCTCCCTCTCTCTTGATAACTTTCCCTTTCAAATAAATGAAGAAACAGTTTTAAAGAAGAATAACTCCCACTCACAAGGCACCCATTTATATAGGAGCAAAGTACCTTCTGCTACAACTCTGATGGCTGAGCAAGAAAGAACCAACAGCCCCTTTTGCATCTGCAGCTAAGATGCCCAGTATCCTCAAGGATGAGAGGAGCGCTGGGAGGCACCAAGGGCCTCCAAAGGAAGGTGGACAAAGTAGTGGCCACACTGACGCCTCAGAGCACCAGACACTACCAGGTGAAGTCTCCATAGGATACATGATATATATCAATATTGCAGAATGGTACTTCATTGATCCTTGTAACGGCACTGGGAATGGTATTTTACCTCCACTTAATGAGGCTGAATGACTTACACAGATGGTGCAGCCAGCTGAGAACTCATCGGGATTCGAACACTTGTCTACCTGTTTTGGAAACCTGCATTTTCATAATTAAGGAAACAATTGAGAAGAGACTACAATAGTCTCCTTGGAGCTAGAGAATATGGCAAACACAACTTCTCAAATGCTGTAGAGTTTTGATGAGGTTCACACCTTACATGGGGAATTTGGTGTGAGCCCTAGATGAACTCGAAGCTTATTCTTTGCGTGATGTGGGGATGCTTTATAAGACTTATAGGATTTGTTTTTTCAGTAAATTACTTGTTTAATCACTAAATATGTTGGCTTTTGGAATTCTAGGGGTTTTAATATCTGTATCTATCCATCAATCTATCTATATCTTCCTGCTATTTCACGTGTCTCTTTCTCCTGCTGTCTGTCTCTGAGTTCCTGTCTATGTCACTGTGTCTCTCACTCTTTCTTTTTTCTAATTCTGTTCATAAGGGAGGTTCAGTACCACACTCCAGAAACTTAGAAGGCCCAAAGAGTTGCCCTAACAGCAGTAAGGAAAAAACCAGCTTTGCTCACAGCTCCAGGAAAAGTATACATATCCTAGATTTTCTCACACACTCCTCATCTCAGATGTTGTCGCCCAGTGTCCACATAAACACACATACACAGGTTTGAACTCAGGTGCTTACTTCATACTCTAGACACAGATTTCTCTTGAAAAGATAAATACCAGGTTTTGTTCTTTATCAGATCCAGAAAAGAAGGGAGGGATAATGTATTCTGTGTCCACAACATACCAACACAATTACATATATTCTGGGATTCAGTCATCAACATCACTTTATTGTTGACCAAATTCAAAGCTGAGAATAAATAAATAAATGGCCCAAGGTCGAATATAAATAGTGGAATCAGGATCCAAGCAAAGTCTCTCTAGTTCCAAATCCCATGCTTTTACCTAACACTGGAGGAATTTAACGCAGTGGCGTGGTCCAGGTATAAAGATTGTGAGTCTGGATGGAGCCCCTGGAGAATGCTTCAGGATGCAGGCATTGAACCTGTCTCCAGCACAGGAGCTAAGAGCCCCGGTGGTGAGAACTCATGAAAATTGGTAGGAACACAGACAGAGGTGCACCAGCTTCAGGTCAACTTGTAAACTGAGCAGACGTGAAAAGAGATGGACGAGAAAGGACAGGTGACATCCAGATGGGCTACTCATGTGTGATTTCTCTTCCTGCCATCCTGTCTTACTGGGAACCTTTGCCCCTTCTTTGTGCAGGCTGGGGTAGGGGTGGGTAGGGCAGCTCAGTATTCAGAACCTCCCTCCTGTTAGCACAATTAATGATCGGTGTTAGAGCAATCAGGCCCGGGGCAAGGCATGGTGATCCCTGCATAGTTCTTTTCCTGGTGGTGTCAGAGCACAGAGCCCTTGGTTGAAAGAGGTTGCTGCCCAAATAACCACTCATCAGCTCCCATGCAGGAGGAAGAGCTTTCTCTGCGATTCTCCGGAGCCAGGTGGTAAAGACGGGGATCCTAGTGGCTGACGTCAGGATGAGTGGTGAGGATCAGCACACGCTGAATGTGTGGGGACCCTGACCTGCCTCTTCACACCCTTCTCAACTGTTGGGGCACATGAAGGAGGCTCTGTGCACCAAAGATAAAAGGATTGGAAGCCACACTTTCAGGGCTCAATTGCTTACCCTATCTCTCGGGTTCTGTGTGAACTGATCTTCTGTCCTGTTCAGTCTTATTATCTTTAAAATCATGAGAGGGGCTGGTGCTGTAGTGTAGCTGGTAAAGCCACCGCCTGTAGTGCCGGCATCCCATATGGGAGCCGGTTCGGGTCCCGGCTGCTCTACTTCTGATCCAGCTCTCTGCTGTCCCCTGGGAAAGCAGTAAAAGATGGCCTAAGTGCTTGGGTCCCTGCACCCACATGGGAGACCTGGAAGAAGCTCCTGGTTTTGGATCGGCACAGCTCCGGCTGTTGTGGCCTTTTGGGGAGTGAACCAGTGGACAGAAAAACTCTCTCTCTCTTTGCCTCTGCCTGATGGAAAACCTCCTCTCTGCCTCTCCCTCTCTGCAACTCTGCCTTTCAAATAAAACACATAAATCTTTAAAAAATATATAAAATCATGACAAATGCAGCATGCACTAAATGCATCAACATCATAAAAAGGAACAGAAATAATACATGCACAGGAATTAGGATTATCCCTAACACCTAGCAGGCAGTCCATAAACGGAAATTCCTGTTACTGTGAGAGACAGGCTTCCCAGCGTGTGTCCTGCACACTCACTGCACGCCTGCTCCAGCTCCCAGTATTGAGACTTGTCAGCCACGCTCTCTTCTCCTGCCCCTGGAAGCTAAGGAGGGCAAGAGAGGTTCAGAGAGAGTAGGGGCTGCCTTGGGTTCTGGCTTCGGATGAGCATCCTAGAAGGAAGCTGAGCGCACTTTCTGTGTAAAAGACAATGGACCTTAGTTTGAGGTAGAAGGGGAAGAGAAGATTTTAAAGCTGGGTTAGCATTCTTGTGCCTATCAAGTACAGTAGCAGCTGGAACACAGGCTCCCCAACAAACCCGGAGCTCACTGTTCCTAAATACGCAGGAGCGCCACTGGGTTTGATTTAACACGCATTGTTTACAAGTGCGACAGAATTTATCATCATTTTATTGTAATTTTTTCATCAGTCACTGGGTGCTAAAATAAGATTACTTTTATGAGGAAGTCAGAGACATTTTTCGTGTCTTTTGTTTAGAAATTCTGAGGGCCACCATGGAATGAAAGAAATGTAAACCAAAGAGAAAAAAAGACCACTTTGGGTCTAGAGGTTGTTTTGCTGACCTTCTGTGGGAACTGAAGTTCCTTCGTGTCTCCCTTCCTCAGTTTCCTCCAAGTACAATAAGTATATTGATGGCAATAGGATTTCTAGTGATTTGGTCTAGGGAAGCAATTCTTAAAACTGGAATAGCTCCATGATCACAGAAATGCTCACTGAAACATGATTTATAACAGCAAAAAACCAGAACAACACAAGTGTCCAAACATAGAGTGATGGTATTGTACATCTACTTGATATAATATAATGAAACCAATTAAAATGATGTTCACTAATACTATGTAACGACATGGAAAATTGCTTCTGATCTATTCTTAAAAGAAAAAAATGAGATACAAATGATATGATTATAACTCTACAATAAAAACCATGGCAGAGAATAAGAAAAAATGGGAAAGTAATACATTAAATGTAATTGTGCATGAGTGACTTTAAATCTTTTTAAAACTACTTTTGTATGGTTTCCAAATTATATTTAATAAGGATACATTACTTAAACTAAACAAAATACATCAATAATAATCAGCTGAGTGTTGGATTAAATGCTTTCCAAAACCCTTGGCATTCTAAATTCCAACCGCAGTCATGAAGATTTAGAGATATAATAGATTTGTGCGGGCCCTTTCAAATGTAAACAGTGCTTCATGATTATAAGGTCCTATTGTTATTAACTCGATCAAGCATGAACTAACACAAATCCACTAATAAAGAAAAGCAGCCCAGTGAGCAGGAGGCAGAGGACACAGGACTCGCTAGCCATGAGAGCTCTTTTCGTCCACAGTATTCGTGATGCCACCTTTGGAAGAATGAATTTTACACAGCTTTGTGACATGCAGCCTACTCTGCCCTTTGTGCTGACATCATTGTCAACCAGATTTTATTGCATTCTCAAGTGAAGGGCAGAACAGATGGCTGGAGCCCGGCGTGGGGACATGTGTCTACTTAGAGTGCCACAGTGCTTCGCAGGGAAGGGGGAAGATGGTTCTCACTGTGCAGGTAGAAAAAACAGAAAAGAGCAAAATGGGCCCATAAGAACCCCTAAGGAAGAGGTGGGTGTTTAGCCTGCTACTTAAGATGCCTGTGTCCCACAGAAGAGTGCCTGGGTTCAATTCTGAGCTTTGCCTCTTGGCTATAGCTTCCTGTCAATGCAGATCCTAGGAAGTAAGTCGTTGAAGGAGGAATTGGGACCCTGTGTGTGTGTGTGTGTGTGGCTTAAATAATTTTTAAAAGATTTATTTATTTATTATTTGAAAGGCAGAGTTACAGAGTGGCAGAGGCAGAGAGAGAGAGGTCTTCCATCCACTGGTTCACTCCCCAGATGGCCACAATGGCCGGAGCTGCCCCAATCTGAAGCCAGGAGCCAGGAGTTTCCTCTGGGTCTCCCACCCGGGTGCAGGGGCCCAAGGACTTGGGTCATCCTCCACTACTTTCCCAGATCATAGCAGAAAACTGGATCAGAAGTGGTGCAGCCAGGACTAGAACCAGTGCCCATATGAGATGCTGGCACTACAGGCGGTGGCTTTACCTGCTATAACAGAGTGTCCGCCCCTTAAATAATTTTTTTTTAAAAAGCTAAGAAGAAAAAAAGGAAAACCTTGAGGATACACATTTATACATCCCCATGCTGAAGTAAACTTGAACCCAATGAGCAATCAACGCAGAGAAAATAGATTTTTAGCCCAAATCATAGCTCAATAGAAGCAATTTATGCCAAATTGGAGCTTTTGCTGAAGCATATTTTTATTCCCTCTAAGGTTTCACACCTCACTCTCATCCAAAGAAAGCTGAAGGAGTGGGTAAGAAGGATGAAGCCCTACAAAACCAGAAGCTGGGGTCGGTGCTGTGGTGTAGCAGGTAAAGC
Organism: Lepus europaeus; assembly: GCF_033115175.1. Classification (NCBI taxonomy): domain Eukaryota; kingdom Metazoa; phylum Chordata; class Mammalia; order Lagomorpha; family Leporidae; genus Lepus; species Lepus europaeus. The sequence goes on along the minus strand of NC_084833.1, from coordinate 121,121,516 downwards.
CGCCACTTCCAGTGCCGGCATGCCATTTGGGCGCCGGTTCGAGTTCCCGGTTGTTCCACTTCCAATCCAGCTCTCTGCTATGGCCTGTGAAAGCAGTAGAAGATGGTCCAAATCCTTGGTCCCCTGTACCCACAGGGGAGACCCAGAAGAAGCTCCTGGCTCTTGGCTTCAGATCGACACGGCTCTGGTCATTGCAGCCATCTGGGGAGTGAACCAGCAGATGGAAGACCTCTCTCTCTCTCTCTCTCTCTCTGCCTCCCCTTCTCTCTCTGTGTAACTCAGACTTTCAAGTAAATAAATAAATCTTTAAAAAAACAAACAGAAGCTGGGCTTAAATTCAGACCTAGATTTGACTTGTGACCCTGCCGGCGACAGGCTTCCTAAACCTTTGGCTAGCCAAGTGACTCCTTCGAACCTCAGTTTACTTGTGTGTAAAATAGAGTTAACCTACCTTGCAGGAGTATTTTAAAAGATTCAATGATGTAATGGATGAGGCATTTGATCACCTAAAGGATATCTCAAGTTATCACAAGCATGTGAGACAGCCTTGAAAATAAATTCAAGGATGTGGTTTCAGAAGCCTTGCACAAAAATGGGTTGTATTCAGAAAAATCAGTGAACCCAAAATGAATTAAACACCTGTATTCTATTTCCTCCACTTATTTGTGTATTTTTTGGTTGGTGCCCTGAACTCTAGACAAGACAGAAAATGTACGACCTCAAAGGTCACAGGCACCAGCTTTTCCAGGCTAGGCCTGTGTCAACTGCCAACATACACTGGGAAGACTCATAGGTGAGCAATAAAACCCCAGGATTTACTACACCAAGGGACCTGAAATGCATGGAGTCTGAAAATAAGAGAAATCGGGACCAGTGCTGTGGCACAAAGGGTTAAGTTGCATCCTGAGTTGATGTTCAAATTTCTGTTCCCCATTTCCAACTTAACATTCTTTCACCATGCCTACTTTGATGGCTCAGCGACATGTTCTGGCTTGAGAAACAGGATTTAGAGGCGTGAGTGTGGTGCAGTGTTTAGGGTGCCTCTTGGGACTCCCACATCCCATAATGGAGTGCCTGGTTTGAGTCCCAGCTACCTGGCCTCCAGCTCAGCTTCCTGTCCGATGTGTACTCTGGAGAGGCTACAGGTGATGGCTCAGGTGCTTGCCACCCATGTCCGAAACAAGCATTGAATTCTTTGTTCCTAATTTTGGCCTGGCCCAGCCTTGGGGGTTGCAGGCCTTTGGGGAGTGAACTGACTAATAGATGCGCTCTCTCTCTCTCTCTCTCTCTCGCTCTCACTCTCTCTCTCTCCCCCTGACCCTCCATCTCTCTGCCTTTCAAATAAAATGAAATCTTATTTTTTTAAAAAAAGAAAAATAAGATATAAGTGCAATAGATCTAGAAGTCTGAACATGTACACAGGAAGAGGAGGAAGGCTGATGGGGGAATTGTTACCTTGGGAAGCCAAGATACAGAGAGGAAAATGGCAGAGAAAGGCAAGGAATGATACCAACCCTGACACACTGCGCCGATAGATCTATTTCAAAAATCTAGCAGTCATTCAGTTTCACTTCATCGTTACAGATTTAATCTCTCTATTGGCAGAACAGATATGAACCCCATTTGCAGATGCAGAGGGAGGTTAATTGTTTAGCCCAAAGTCTCACTAGTGACAGAAGTGAAGAAAGTGGCCAACTCTCAGGATAGGAAGAAAGAGGATTTGGGCCTTGACCATTTTTGCCTACCCCTGTGGAGTCTGTCCTGGGAGACTTCACGTGGACTCTCAGCTCAGCCTACACATAGGGCCCTGTAGTTCATTACCACTGGGTCCTACGCAGCATGCCAGGACTCTGGGCCCCGGTCGCAAAGTCTATAACAACTCACAGACAGTTGCATGAGCCCCCAAAATCCAAAGACATCCACTTAAAGTTGAGCTGCCTAGAACTTGAAGCCACTGGGCATTCTTAAAAGAGAAATACAGGGAACCGGAGAACAAACTGAGTTGACATCTGGCATTGGGTATAGGAGACCAAGGACAGAGGCACAGAGGAAATCAAGCAGCCTTTATCAACTCCAGCACGCTTCCCCTGGTAGGCAGCGTGGAGGCACCAACCACTACCTCCTGCTTTATAGTTTTAAGGAAAAGGAGCATTCCAGAGGTGAATTAACATTTAAAAAGGACGTGAAAACTCTGCGCTGTTCTAATGATGATTAATGGAGAGCTCTATGGGGCCATGACCCGCTAGTGTCATTAAATGGATTGGCAGGTTTCTGAGCATTAATTATAAATAGCCACAGGAGTTCGCCTGCCACACGGAGTGGAGATAAAGCCAAGACTCCGAGAGAGAAGAAGAAAGGAAAGCAAAAAAGTTTGCACGACAGCATCTGCCTGTGTGTCGTAGGGAGCAGGATGGAGAGTGTGCGAGCAGAACGGAGGGATAAATGATGAATTAGACCCTGCCAGTCAATCACATTTGCTAAATGTTTTATGTCCCCAAAGCTATAAAAGCAATATTCCTCTCTGCCCTTATTGGGCCCATTTCTGTACAGCAATCACATCATTTTCCTTGGGGAATTTCAGCTGGAATGTGCCTTGCCTTTCCTTCTTTATATTTACTCTCTAGCCTGTGACCAGGGAACGGACAGAGTCCACAGGTGAATGGCCAGAGGGAGATCCCTTGATGGAGCCGAACGGAGGGAAGTGCGAGCTGCCAGCAACCAGGGCCACGAGGTACACTTGGTCTTCAACCTGGGACAGTGTCGGGAGGAGGTCCAGTGACTAACCCAGCAGGGCTGAGGATTCCCCAGGTGCCTGGAGGGCAAGGGTTGGGCTTTCTGTTGTTGCCTTATTCCTTGCTGCATCCCCAGAGCCTAAGATAGCACCTATCGCATCACTGGCACGCTGCAAAGAACTGTAGAATGAAGAATGAAGAGACGAAGGCACCCACGACTGAGAAGGGTGCAGGCCTCGTTTCAGTAGCTGAGGTCAAAGCTATGCTGCCCAGTGGGCTCCTAGAAACTTCCAGCCACTTATGCACCCTTCCTCTAAGGCCACGCAGGCCTGGGATGCTGGGAGACCACTGATGGTGCCCTTGTCTGCTCGTGAACAAGTGTGGGATCCGCAGCACTTCCATGCTGGGGACCTCTGTCTGCCTGTCCCAGAATCACTCAGCTAGTCGCTGAATGGCCATCCTCGGTCCCCATCCAGGCTTCTCCCATCACACACCTGCGCCGTCTCCTTTTCCCGCCTGAGTTCCCTCCCAACAGGTGGACCAGGAGATCTCAGCCTAGGAGTAGAGCCTGGGGTCAGATGAGAGGCTGGGAGCTGGGGTTGGGGTGAGCCAATCTCCCCAGGAGACCCTCCCCAGGAGACCCCTCTAGGTCTTGGTTATATTTTCTATAGCGCAGTAGAGGGGAAGAAGAGGGTAGGATTAGAGGAGAAGGAACGAGATCAAGAAACACCCAAACCAGGCTTTCTGGGCTAACGGCTACTCCTGGACACAGGGATATTTTTTGGTGTGTCCTTCCTTTTCAAGGCTTTTGGCGGCAAGTCATTATTTCAGCTGATTGGAAAATGGTGTTGAAAGACCTGCTTCTCCGGTACAATTTTCTTCATATCCTATTAGTTGCAATACAATTACAGAGAATACATCAATTCCTGGCCTGCCTGCTGCTGCTGCCAGGGCCGCCTATTAAAAAGCAGGCTTATTAATGGAATTGTACATCTAGGATTAATCGGCTTGCGTTGCCCATTTACATTTCTCATTCCACAAGCACTTTTGTTTGCTTAATAGGCTGAAGGAGGTAGGAAGCGACACAACAAAAGCCTCTCCCGATTGCCATGCGTATCACTGGTGGATTTAATATCCCCTTCCTCCTTTCAACCTCAAGTGGTGCCTAGGGATCAGATCTGGCACATGTCCACCAGGGACAAGTGAGGCGGCGCGTGCCCGAGAGCCACCCGTGGGAAGGAGGGGGTGGAGAGAGGGCCGGGGGCCCTGGGAAAGCCTTTGGGGTTTGAGAAGGAAGAACACAGGCTACTAAAAGATGCTCATTCTGAAAGGGAGGCAAAGGCAGGAGAGTGGGGTGTGGGGCGAGGGGTCTCCCTGTACTGATGCAACTGGGAGGGTTGGCCAGGCAAAGATAATCTCCCTCCAGCCAAGAGTCACCCTCTTTATCTGGACGGAGCTGGCAATCCTTGCCAGACTCCCTGATGCCTGCCTGTTCCTCCACCACGTACCATGGTGGAGGACTAGTGCATTCCAAGTAGCTCTGTTGCTAGACCAAGCACAGTGCAGCTGTCCAGGGTAGAGACCCAGGGCAAGGAGAGGGGGTGGAGCTCACGCACATCCATTTGACCCCGATGCCTTAGAATCGAGTTTAGAGGGCTCTCTTTGGAATTCTAGAAGGAAAGTTATCATGGCAGGGTCCTTGGGCTCCATGAGGCCAGCTAACAGGGGGCTATCTCTGCAGCAGCCCAGCCTAAGAGAGTGTTCCAGAGAGAGAAGGAAAGAGAGAGAGAGACAGAGAGATCCAGCTCACCCAATAGGCTCAGTGCATGTGTGAGCTGACAGCAGGCAGGTGTTGTCATCTGCAGGCCAGAAGGGAGGCAGGGAGGCTACAGGCCCTTCCTCAGCCAGCCCAAGGCTGGGGAGTGTGGGCGTCACCCCTGCTACCACATGCCAGCCTGCATTTACTCTTTCATCAAAGAAGGTGGGGCCTGCTCCACTGCCTGCTGGCCTGCAGGGAGTATCCAGAGATATCAGAGCGAGAGAGAGGCAGACATCCCAGGAAAATGTCGTTCAAGAAGCAGACCTGGGGCTAGCACTGTGGCACAGCAGGTAAAGCTGCTTTTTGTAATGCTGGCTGGCATCCCATCTGGGCACCAGTTTGTGTCCTGGATGCTTCACTTCCCATTCAGCTTCCTGGGAAAAGCAGGGGGGGGATGGGCGAAGTGTTTGGGTTCCTGCTACCCATGTGGGAGCCCAGAGGAAGCTTCTGGCTCCTGGTTTTAGCCTGGCCCAGCCCCTGCCTTGGAGGCCACTTGGGGAGTAAACCAGCAGATGGAAGATCTCCATCTTCCCGACTCCTTGTAATTTTGACTTTCAAAAATAAATAAATCTTGGAGAAGAAGAAGAAGGAGAAGCAGGAGGAGGAGGAGGGGAGGAGGGGAGGAGGAGGAGGAGGAGAAGGAGGAGGGGGGAGGGTGAGGAGGGGGGAGGAGGTGGGGGGAGGAGGGGGAGTGGGAGGGGGAAAGAGAAGGGGGGGAGGGGAGGAGGAGGGAAAGGAGGGGGAAGGGGAGAAGGGGAGGAGGAGGAGGAGAAGGAGGAGGGGGAGGAGGGGGAGTGGGAGGGGGAAGAGAAGGGGGGGAGGGGAGGAGGAGGGAAAGGAGGGGGAAGGGGAGAAGGGGAGGGAGGAGGAGGAGAAGGAGGAGGGGGAGGGGGAGGAGGGGGGGAGAAGGGGGAGTGGGAGGGGGAAGAGAAGGAGGGGGGGAGGGAGGAGGAGGGAGGGGAGGAGGAGGGAAAGGAGGGGGAAGGGGAGAGGGGGAGGAGGAGGAGGAGAAGGAGGAGGGGGAGGAGGGGGAGTGGGAGGGGGAAGAGAAGGGGGGAGGAGGGAGGAGGAGATGGAGGAGGGGGGAGTGGGAGGGGGAAGAGAAGGGGGGAGGAGAGGAGGAGGGAAAGGAGGGGGAAGGGGAGGGGGAGGAGGAGAGAGAGGAGGAGGGGAGCAAGGAGGGGGAAGGGGAGGGGGAGGGGAAGAAGGAGGAGGGGGAGGGTGAGGAGGGAGGAGGAGGAGAGGGGAGGAGGAAGAGGAGGTTGGGGGAGAGGAGAAGGGGAGGAGGGGGAGTGGGAGGTGGAAGAGAAGGAGGGGGGGAGGAGGAGGGAAAGGAGGGGGAAGGGGAGGGGGGGAGGAGGAGGAGGAGGAGGAAGCATAGAGCTGTGGACTATTAATGAATCGCTGATCTCAGAGAAACTCAACAATGCAACTTCCCCAGCCTTGGGGGCGGAGCAGGCACAAACTCTGTCACCAGGGGGTGGAGCTTCCTTACCAAGGGTGCAGGCCAGAGTGGGAATAGGAAACAGATCTTCTGCAACCAGGGCAAGAGCCAGGCGCCCACCTGCCTGCCAGCATCTCCCCACTTCTCCTCCACCTGCGGCTGCAGAGGGCATGCTTGTACAGGCGCTGCCTTTGGAACGAAGGCGTGGCTTTATGGAAGTCCCCTCCCCACCCCCTCCACCAGGAGCCAGGCAGGTGTGTGCAGGTCAGACATGACAGCAAGGCACCCGGAGCCTACGCTCCTTTCCAGCCAGGCGCTTGGTGGCTCCACAGAGGGCTCAGGTCCCCTCGGCTGATGTCGCCACGGCAGCAGCACAGTCGATAGATGTTTGAAGCGCCGTAATATAGTATGACTTTCCGCTTTAATGGAATTTTCCTAGACCACGAGGAAAAAAAAAGGCTCCATTAACCACACTACAAAGGCCTCTACTTATTAGTATTTTAGAACAGTGGCAAAACATTTCTTGAATCTAATTATTGCTGACAAATATGAAAATTGAAATCAAAGTTAAATTTTCAGCTACAGTGCCTCATACGCCAGCCTGCTCTGACTTCCACTATGGCATCAACACATTTGTGCTTCCAATAGCTGCAGCTGCAGAATAGTTATTTTCTTGCTTCTGTAACCCCACCTCCTGCCCTCCCCGGGAGCCCCCACACCCTCCCCCGGCTTGGCCCCTGTGTATTTTGAAGCATTAAATCTGACACATTCATCTCGGTGCCTGGCACGAGGTAACTAACTTTATGTTTATCTGTCAGGGCAGGAAAAATGAACTGAGCAGGGGGTTGAGGATCTGCTCTGTCTCCCTACCTTCTCCTTCCACCCCCCAATCCTAGCCTTCTTTTTTTTCAATAAAAGTCATTTGACTGATTTCAAATTCCTCGTGATATCAGGACAGGAGGGGAAAAAAAAAAGGACTTGTCAACACCTTTCTTTCTTTTCCCCTATTAAGCATACTGTAAAAATCAATCCCTTTTGTCACTTGACTCTGCTTGCGAGAATGTTTAATGGATGTCAGGGGAGCTAATGATCGCTGGTAGAAAATTCATTTTAGATTTGCTATTTATAAAGTACTCAGTACTCAGGTGGGAAATTAACATGAGGCAAGGAGTCAGGGTGGTGGCGGTAGCGGCGGGGAGGGGTGCTGGCAGTGTGGTGCTGGGGCCCCGCCAGGCTAGCAGCTGTTTTGAATCTGGCACGTGTGGCATCCTGGGGACACAGTACACGTGGGGCAGAGAGCTGGCAGTGGAGAGGGTTGTGTGGGAGGGTAGGCCCAGGAAGCACGCAGCCCAGGAGAGCTGACCTTTCTGAGCCAAAATTTTCTCAACCGTAAGATCATACCTGCAACACCACCTCACAAGGTTGTGCAAAGGATTAAATAAAATATCACGCATAAAAACATTTACCAGCGCCTGGCACCCAGTACTTGTACATGTGTAATAAATGTTAAATGTCTTTCCCCATATCCCCGTGCGGTTAGGAAGATCAGGACAGGGTGGGTCGGCACGCACCTGCCCCAGGATCTCAGCTGCAGCCGCCGTGGGTGCCCTCGCACACAAGTCCCCCGGAGTACTGGCTGTTACCTAGGGCGCCCAGGTGATCAGAGCTCTCCCTCGGTGAGCATCCATCAGGCTGTGTTAGTTCTGATCTCTCAGTGTGGGTTGCAAGCTGCACTGCTGACAAGTTCCTGGCTGATGTGTCTACCACTGCCCAGCAGCCCCTCTCTGAGAACCAGCGAGATCCACACCCACACAATGCACTGTCTCTCCTTGCAACATGGAAACACCAAGGAGGACCAGTATCCCCCAGGCCGGGGCCATTCCAGGACATAGCACCCCCCTTCCCCACCCTTGCCCTCAGTCTGGAAGGAGGCTCAGAATTTTGAAGCCAGTCAAATGGTAGCTAATTCCCTCCCAATTGCACGTCTCTCAGTAAGCAGAAGGGGGCAAGTGCTGAAGTTAATGTTTTAAGAGACTTATCTGGGTCTATGGCAAAGGCAGCCGTACAGAGTGGGGAGAGACACAGATGGAAAAGGATCTTCCATTCGCTGATTTGCTCCTCAAATGGCTGCGATGGCCAGGGCTAGTCCAGGCCAAACCAGGAGCTGGGAACTCCACCTGGGCCTCCTGTGTGGATGGCAGGGCCCTGAGCATTTAGGCCATCTTCCAGTGCTTTCCCTGGCATAGTAGCAGGGAGCTGGATGGGAAGCAGAGCTGCCAGGATTCATATTTGTCCCTGAGACGTGGGATGCTGGAGTCACAGGTGGCGGCTTTACCCACTGCTCCCCAACACCCATTCCTGTAGGTGGTCTTTGGCTTGCTTCCATGTGCAGTTGAGCCTCAGTTTCCCCTCCCTCTAAGTGGGTGTCTCCTCCATGCTCATGGAGATGGACTTGGGGCCGCTGTTCTCAGGTTCTGTCTGTGGCACATGGAACCCCACATCCGTCAGCAGTGGCCCACCTCTCGTCCCTCTTCCGGTTTCACCTTTCCTGGGCTTCCTTTGGATGCCTCTCTGTTATATTTGGATTAACTGCAAATCTCCTTTGATTGCTCACTCTCTGTTGAAACAGACAACCTGTTGCCACGTGTTTGATTACGGAAACCCAGGGGAGCTCCTGTGTGTGTAACACAGCCTGTTCCGGTGCACTCAGCATCACACACACAGTCACTGCATTGCTAATTCATTGTCTAAGAAGTTGCTTTTCAGTTTCTGATTTTCCAATAATAGGCTTCTCACGAAGCTCTTAAGCTTCAGGAATAAGCTGAAAACTGCTTTTCCAGTCATTTACATAAACACAGCCGTAAGGAGGGGGAAGAAAGGGCAGTGTTGTGCAGGTCGTTTCCAGGGCTCTGGAAGTCTGGGTGGATAGTACATCCAGGCTGCAGGTCCAGAGATACACAAAAGGAAGCAGTGGCCCAGCTCACAGAAAGCCTGACACCTGAGAGAATGATAAATCCTGAAATTCCTCCCGACGCCCGCTGCCGCCTTGCCAAGGCTGGGAGGATGTTCTGGGCACCAGCAAATTGTTCTGTCAGCAGAGCCGCTCCCTCCGCTGCATCGGGTTAGGGAGCTTGTCACTCATGCCCAGCCAGGGCACCACGCCACCCTCTGAAGGGGCATCTTGTCACCTGGGACCGGTCAAGAGGCGGTTGCTGGAAGCCTGCCCAAAAGCCAGGACCCTGAGCCAGAGAGCTCCAGCTCCAGGAAGGTGGCTTGGGTTTGTCTTTCTGTTGGAGGGCGTGTGGATTCAGGACCTGCCCATAGTAAGTGCTCAGTTATTGGAACGGAGGGGAGGGACTTTTTGGTAGTTGCACTACTTGTAACCACCACCATATTGGCTATCTCCATTCTCTCTCTCTCTCTCTCTCTCTCTCTCTCTCTCTCTCTCTCTCTCTCCCTCTCTTCCCAACTGTCAATCTTACAAGTGATCTGATGAGCCAGAAAAAGCAGCCATCCTTTTGCTTCCCTGTCAAATCACACAGGATCCTATTAAGTAGCAAATTAATAGGTTATTAAAAGCTACTTCTACCCTTTGGATGCCAGGCTATTCCCTTATGAACCTAATATTTATGGCTAAAAGGCAGGGTAACAGCACAAAAATAAAAATAAATGAGATGCATAATTAAATGAGAATTTCACAAAAATAAAGACCTTTTACTATAAGCACAGCGATGTCTAATAAAAAACTGTTTGCCTGAAATTTCAATTTATCAAGCATCCTAGATTTTTCTTTGCTAAATCTGGTAATGTAGACAGCCCTCCACATCTATGGGTTCTGAATCTCTGGACTCAGCCAACTGCCTATCAAAAATATTCAGGAAAAGAATTTGCATTCCTCCTGAGCGTGTGCGAACTTTTTGCTTGTCGTTGTTCCCTAAACAGCACAGTATAACTGTTTACATAACATTCACATTGTGTTAGCTGATGTACATGGTGCAGAGATGAGTGAGAGTAGAGGGGAGGACTGTGGAGGTTACAGACTAACACCAGTTTATGTGGGGACTGGAGCACCTGTGGCTTTCTGGTATCCGCAGTGGCAGAGGGAACCTGGGACCAATCCCCTTGGGATACTGAAGAGCATTTGCACACGTCACATTTATTTATGTACATGGCTTGTGTCGCCTTGGCTCCCTTTGTCCTGGCGGCTTTCCCTAAGGTGGGTATAGGGAAGAGAAAGTGAGACCCCTCCCCTGAGGCCAGGTCCTTACAGCTGCTTCCTCTTCATCCGCAGTGCCCAGACCTGGAGGGGACCCTTCCAAAACAGAGCTCCTTCTTTGCAACTCCTTGAAGTCAGCGGTTCCCAAATTTAGTGTGCATCGCTTGAGGGGCTTCATGGGACCCAGATGATTGGGTGGGGGTCTGTATTTTGTGAGTCAGAGGCCTGTGGTCGAACAACAAGTGTCCTCCTCTCATCCTAGAACAGGTTAGGAACAGGGATTCCCTTGAAGGCCAAGTGTAAAGCTTAGACATGGTCTTTTACAACTTCTATTCCTTTTTAGCCTTTTAATGATTTCCCTGGCCTTGTTTTTTTAATCATCCTCAACATCAGATGAATATGTATGGTGTCCCATGATGCCAGTCCTGCAGGAAGAACATTGCCCTCAAAGAGTGGCACGTGCAAAGGCCCTGGGCTGTGGAAGGCGATCAACATTCAGTGTAGAGTGGAGCTAAGAGGCAGAGAGACGAGGAGAATGTTGGAGACAGAGAAGGGGAGACGGACTGGGCAAGACAGGAAAGGGCCTCCCATCCAAACAGGAAGGAATTGAGGATGGCTCTGATAAGCAAAATGTTGGCTTTTAATTCTCCAAATTGTATCAAAGGTAGGGAAAGTTTCACAAAAACATAATTCAATTAAACATGAAAGCTAAATTCCAAGGTATATAAACCAAATAAATACATAAACTGTGTAAATGAATGTATATGTCATTCTTCAGCATCTCTGGGGGTTGATTCCAGGCTTCCTCCCCTACCGCTGATATCAAAATCCACCAATACTCAGGTCCCCTGTATAAAATGAGGTTTAAGCATCCCATTTTATAGGTGAGGAAAATAAAGTCTTGGGAAAAGCTAAGTTCCTAAAGTTAGATTTAATGGCATTAGGATGAGCAAAGAATGTTTTGATTTATGCACAGACCAAGGATTGCAATATATATATATATATATATATATATATATATACATCCTACCTAATTATAAAGGTAAGAAAGTATATTTCTGTAATTCCTTTAAAAACTAACACAAAAGCTGTGTAGACAGTGAGCTGCGAACAAGTACAGGAGGACAGAATCAGAAAAAGACAAGGAAAAAGAAGACAGGGCTTTAATTTTTTATAGAAATCCTGAGAAAATAGAAAAGTATGAAATAGAGATAGAGAGAGATAGAAATAAAAGAGAAATATAGGGATAGGGATAGGGATAGAGAGAGAGAGAGACAGAGAGACAGAGAGACAGAGATAGAGATAGAGATACCTGCACCAAGTTCTTCTAACTTTTGTCCTCTCTCTTCCCCTTTCCACAAGCAACTATTTCAGTTTTCTTGCTTTCCTAAAAGACCAAACCATCTTATATGAACATACACACATACATAGACCTGTACACATGTGCACCTGTACACACATACACATAAACCCAAACCATTTCCCCCACACTATGCCCAGGGGAAAATCAAAGCCATCAAATGGAAACTCCTTCAGCTTCCTGCAACCAAGCTTAAAACTCACCTATGCCCCTTCTGTGCCAGAGACAGCTAGCTCTCTCTTTCCAATTTTTTTTAATTGAAGTAGAACCACCTACTCTAAAATTTAGCATTGTAACCATTTTTAAGTGTGCAATTCAGAGGCACTACATTGACCATGTTGCACAGCCATCACCAGAATCCATGGGCAGAACGTTTTCATCATTCCAATCAGAAACCCTGTTCCTGTTAAAGAATGCTCCACAGAGCCCCTCCCACCAGCTGCTAGTAACCTCTGTGAAAGTGATTACTATAGGCACTCATGGAAGGGGTACCATACAGTGTCTGTCCTTATGTGTCACAGTATTTCATGTAGCGTAATGTTTTCAAGGCTCACTCATGTTGCAGCAGGTCAGAGTTTACTTTCTTCTTTAATGCTAACAAATAGCCATTGTCTGTATATGCAGGTGGCTGCCCTACACTGTGATTTGCCATCAAGGAGACCCAACAGACCAATCTACTGCATCAGTTTTCGAGGTGGAAAGTCACTAGAAATGGAACTACCCTGCAGTCCAAGGATGCCCGGGTCAGAGCCACAGACCTTGCTGGCTCTCAGCTGAAAAGCCCTTCACTTGGCCCAACTTCCAAAGTAACCACTGCTGTCGTGTGGACGGCCAAGTACGGTCAGCAATACTGTTTATTTGTCATGGATGGACACTTCCACCTTTTGACTACTGCATAGTATATAGTAGTACTATGTGTAATTACTTATTGAAGTCCTGCTATCAGATATTTGTGGTCCATAGCTGGGTGCAGAGTGGCTGGGTGGGATGGTCATTCTATGCTAGGGTTTTGAGGAAGCCACATGGTTTTCACTGTGGTTGTACTACGTTACCACCAGCAATGTGTGATGTTTGGACTTTGGTTACATCATCACTGATACTGGCTGTTTTCTTTCCTTTTCTTTCTTGATAAGAGACTCTAATGAGTATGAAGTACTACCTCACTGGGATCACTTTCCTGTTTTCCTAATGCCTAGTGATGTTGGAAATAGGGTTGGATGCCACCAAGTCGGTGAGGAGGCCTCACCCACCAAGTGTCCTGTGGGCATGAGGCCTCTCCCATCCTGCTCAAACTCTTAACCTTCTCTCCTTGCAAGCCACATGTGAATGGCCTCTGAAGGTTCTTCCTCCACTTTCCATAACGGTCTCCTGAACCGGTGCAGGTAAGTGGTCATCCAAAGTGGGTAGAGTGTGTTTCCCACACTTCCCTGCCTCTGTGTGTGGCACAGCTCTGACCGGGGGCAACTGGACCAGGCACCTGCTCCAGAAGAGTCGCTTCTGCTGGGTGCTGCTTCTACATCTCTTTCTTCACTCCACATTTGAATGCTCTTAGACCATGGAGGCAAAGCCACATAGAGCAAATTCAAATGACAGAAAGGCCTGGGTCCCTGAGGTGGGGAGTAGCATGCCAGCCAGGAACAGACAAGAAGTACTTTTGTACCCCAAGGGATAAACTTGCATCTTTGTTAAGCCGCTCTTCTTGGATCGTTTTGTTATCTGTAGCTAAATGCAATCATAATGGATGTTCTCAAAGATTTCTCTTCTTTACTTTGAATAGTGATGGAATTGATTTCCTTTCTTCCCAAGGCTCATTCTTCTACCTGTTTGTTTTCAAGACCTTCATTCCGCCCCCCAACCTGTTCAGGTTCACTGAAGGCCTCACCTGTGGGCAATGGTCTCCCAGATCTTGCCTTTGTGTTTCCTCTCCACTAGTGCCACCCATCAGTATTCAAATAAGTCTTCCATAGCTTATGAAACCAGCAGCAAACTCCTCTCCAACAGCCCCCCTAACCTCCCCACTTCTGTACTTTAACAGAAAATCATTTGAAATAATTCTCCACTTTTTCTAGCTCTACTCTTCACCTCACTTCTATCTCCCACTCTGGGACTTCCCCTACAAAGCTATTCTCCCCATGGGGATAGGTGTCTTGGGACTAATTATGATCTCCTAAGTACAGCTGGAGAAGCTGATGCTTCGGATGTTCACAAATACGTTATCAGGATGCCTGGGATTCAGCCCCAACTCTGCTTCCAACCCAGCTTCCTGCAGGTGAGCACCCTAGAGACTGCGGGTTGTGGGCTCAAGTTCTTGCACCCCTGCCATCCATGTGGGAGACCCAGACGGAGTTACTGCCTCCTGGATTTGGCCTGGTCCAGCCTTGGCTTGTGCAGGCATTTGGGGAGTGAACCAACAGATAGACGATCTCTCTCTCTCTCTCTCTCTCCACTCACTCGGCCCCTCTGCCTTTCAAACAAGCAAAAATAAATATGCTTTAGCACTTTAGCATAAATAAATAAATTCTCTTTTGATCCTCTAGAGACCTTGACATTCTAATATCCCCACCTTCCCAAAGTGTGCACTCTGCGACTGCATGACATCACCCATCCTGGGTTTTCTCGTGATTCTGTGGGCTCTTTGCCAACCTATTTTCCCAGACTGCTGTCCTTCTTCCGAACTCTTAAGTCCTAGTGACCTGCCCTCATTTCTGTTCCGTCACTCTCTACTCTTTCCCTGGGCACTTAACAGAACTAGAGTTGAAGACTGCCTTTGTCCAAGCCCAGATATCTCACCAGAGCACCATACGCATCTGACTATCTTCAAATTGGAGAGCTCCTGGTAACCCCATCATGACCCAAAATCACATCTTTTTTTTTTTTTTTTTTTTGCCAGGCAGAGTTAGACAGGAGAGAGAGAGAGTTATAGACAGTGAGAGAGAGGTCTTCCTTCCATTGGTTCACCCCCCAACACACACACAATGGCCACCACGGCCGGTGCTGCGCCAATCCGAAGCCCAGAGCCGGCTACATCCACCCGGTCTCCCATGCGGGTGCAGAGACCCAAACACTCGGGCCATTCTCCACTGCCATCCCAGGTCACAACAGAGAGCTGGAATGGAAGAGAAGCAACCAGGACAGAATCCGGCACCCTGACCGGGACTAGAACCCGGTGTGCTGGTGCTGCAAGGCGGAGGATTAGCCAAATGAGCCACTGTGCTGGCCCCAAATCACATCTTTCTAAAACCCTCCTCTGGCCATGCACCCAGAAGCCGAAGTCCTTTTATTTTTCCCTTTGTCACTCACCATCCTCTTTCCACCCCTTCTCCAGCTCTTAGCCCTTGATCCTCTGGGCCTCTTGAGTGCCTCTGTGTCTCCATCTCTGCACTCTCACCCTGGTGACCCCAGCCGAATTGGCTGCAAGAGCCCCAGGAGAATCCTTCCCTGAGGTCCTGCCTTCTCTCAATTCACTTCCTTCATTGCCACTGGAGTGATGGTTTAACACATTCAGCTAATCCACATAATGTTGTTTAATAATTAAAGCTACACGGGCAGGTGCTAAGCCTAGCAATTAAGACAATGCTTAAGATGCTCCTGTCCCAGCTCAGAGCATGTGGGTTCCATTCTCAGCTTCAGTGTCCTGCTAGTGGAGACCCTGGAAGGCAGCTGGTGATGGCTCTAGTAATTGTGTTCTTGCCCCCTACGTAGGACACCTGGATTGAGTTCCTGGTCCCCAGCTTCAACTTGGCCCACTCCCTGTCATTGCAGACATTTGGGGAGAGAACCAGCAGATGGAGCTCTCTCTCTCTCTCTCTCTCTCTCTCTCTCTGCCTCTCAGCTTAAAAATGATAATTATTATTGTTGTACCATGCTATTATGTAACATATAACCTTTATTGTGCTTTATTTTATTTAGAAATCAGAGTTACACAGGGGTGGGGGAGAGAGATAGAGAAATCTTACATATTCTGGTTCACTCTCCAAATGGCCATAATGGCCAGGTCTGTGCCAGGCCAAAGCCAGGAGCCAGGAGCTTCTTCCAGGTCTCTCATGTAGGTAGCACTTGGGTCATCTTCCTCTGCATTCCCAAGTGCATTAGCAGAGAGCTGGGTGGGAAGAGGAGCAGCCTGCACTCAAATTGGTGCCCATATGGGATATCCACACTGCAGGCGACAGCTTAACCCACTACACCATAATGCTGGCCCCTAGAAAATATAACCTCTCAGCACATACACCCTCTTCCCTCAGGATAAATTCTTCACATGAACCATTCAAAATCTGACCTAGGCCTACCTTTCCAACTATACCTCTTGGCCTTCTATCCTCATCTCTCCCCTCCTGACCACCTCCCCAAAATTACCAACTTGACCTAGCCATATTTGATTTTGGAATCCAGAATCTTTATCGCACTGAATTACCTCTAGATCTCGGCATATGTAGTTTTTTCTACACATAACCCTCGCCTGGTTAATGTACTCACCATTATCTCTCAGCTTTATCATCTTTCTTACAGAAGGAGTCTGGAAGGAAGCCACAGCAAATGTGACTCTTTTATCCCGATATTTGCCATGTTGTACTGAACTGTCAGTACTTCAGGGTACTATGCCTACATTGGTGTTTATGCCTCATACACAGTGCAGTCAGAGTAAATAGCTTTGGAATAGATGAAATTATAAATTAGATAAGAACTTGGCCATATCCTTGAATCTATTACATTGATTTCTGAAATTTTATCATTTGGAGATGAAAAAAGCAGATAGTGACAGCTCATTAGCATCCAAAAGCAACCTCAATGGATTGAAGCAATGGACCCAGGGCGTGGGTTCAAGTTCAGGGTGCTAAGCCAGCACTGCATTCCCATTTCAGAGTGCCTGGCTTGAGTTCCACTACTTTGTGCTTCTGATCCAGTTTCCTGCTAGTGCATCTTGGGAAGGGGCAGTGAGGACCCAAGTACTTAGGAGCTGGTTTCAACCTGACTTTGCCTAGCCCTGGCTGTTGTAGGCATCTGAAGAGTTAACAAGCAGATGTAAGAGCTCTCTCTTCCTCTGTCTCTCTCCCTCTTTCTCTGTCACTCTTCCTTACAAATAAATAAATAAATCTTTATTAACATATAATGGATCTAACCTTCAAAAAATTTTCAAAAATTTAGAAGAGATATTTGAAGGAAGTAATCTGTAGAGGATAGGAGAGATATTACATATTAGCTTGTTCTGTGTGAGGAATGAGTCCAAATTCAAGATGAGCCAGTGGCGTGGTTTGAAAACAAAGAAATAAAGAAACAAACAGTCATAGAGTGGACCATTAGAACTACAAAGTCAGAAAATGGGTTGGATAACGACCCTCTCTGTATTTTGCCAATCAGATTATATCTGAAGGAGTCTTCTCTGAAGATTCCTTTCCAATTCCTCATTACCAAACTGGACATGTAGAAGATAGCAATCAGGATGATTAGCGACCCAGAAATGAGATCATGTGATGATGACAAGAATGGACTGAGAATGCCAAGATAAGATAAGTAGCGTCCATGATAGTCTCTTAGGAAGCAGATCACACAATGTTACCTGAATATGAGCACTCCAAAAAGTTCCTGGGAAATGCATATCATGGAAATTCTGTGCATGGATTTCAATAATTTTTCACCAAAGTGAATGTATGTTTTAATTCTATTTTCTAAGAAATTCTGATAGCTTTAAAAGGCAGAAGTTAAGGAGAGGCAAGAATTTGCTCTCTAAAGATTTTTCAGTATTGTGTTCAGCTGCATGTAAACAAAATCAAATTAGATGGCAGGTTTTCTGCAAGTGGTAATAAGTGTGGAAATAGCCATTCCAAATCTGCTGCAGCTGGTATACCATCTTGAACCTGAGGCCCCTGTATTAGATTGGTCTATATGAAATTGCCCATACTCAATTGGTTTTGATTTACCAAAGCAGCAAGCCCATGATTCAAACTAAAAGCTGCTTTCTTTGCCTTTCTTGATGTTTGTTGCTTCTTTTCCTGTTTTCAAGTTGTCTTCTGAACTATATCTTAGTCCCCCATTCAAGGAGGGGACATGATAATGCCAAAAAGCACATTTCCTCTGAGTACAATCCTTAAAATCCCATCCAGCAGCCTTGAGTCTGTATTCCATTGGCCCTAACTGAGCATATCTAGATATGTATGGACCTAGGAAGTGAGAACTTTAATCATTATAACATTGATACCCCCAAAGTATTTAGAGTATGGTTTCTAAACAGTGGATAGAATTAGTATTCAAAACCTCTAAGAAGTGCCTGCCAGGGGTAGGTATTTGGCCGAGCAGCGAAGATGCCTGCATTTCACATGACAGAGTCTGAATTTTATTCCCAGCTCTGGCTCCCAATTCCATCTTCCTGTCAATGCAGACCCTAAGGAGTTAGTAGTGATGGGTCAAGCATTTGGGTCTCTGCAACTCACGTGGAGACCTGGGTTAAATTTCCAGTTCCTACCTCTAAGATCCAAGCTTTGGCTTTAGACATTGTGGATTTTAGGGATTGAATTAGTGGATGGGGGAAGATCTCTCTCTCTCTCTCTCTCTCTCTCTCTCTTCTTGAATACATACAAAAAATCTTTAAAATAGTATCTACCAGAATAGAAAATTCCTCTCATTTGATCATCTATGAGAAAGGCTGTTCGTGTCAGTTATTCTCAGCTGTATTTGCAGATAGACTCATCTGAGGTCCTTTCAGACTAGAGGTGATGCTGCCCCACTCTGATGTTCTCAGTGAGAATCACTGAGAGTCAGCCCTGGGGACCCACATCCCCCAGCGTGATTCAGCAGGCAGCCAGAACCAGGAACCACACCTTGAGGAAGGAGTGCCTGGTCACTGGCAACTTCTGGTACTGTTGGACTGGAATGAGTGAACCTCACATGGGCAGGTGGTATTGTTGCCCTGGGAGAGAGACTGGGCAACAGAAATTCCAAGGTATTTTGCAATTCCAGGAGCCTGGTAAAAATTGTGGGTTTAGTGATCAATTGATTTTGATCTTGGTCTAGGCTTGAAGAGTATGAGAAACCAACAAAATATGGTGAGAGGACACTTATATTCTTCTATTAAAAATTTCCAGGGAAAAGGAAGAAATGTCTGATAATTCATTAATTGTTATTTGCTTTTAGCATTGGCAAAATTGTCCAACAATGGATGTCCATGCATCACCAACTGCAGCGAGAAAACAGCTGATCAATGAATCTCTCCATGCCTGGATCAAGTTACCTCTTAACCATTGAGAAGGATAGTCAGATACCCTCATGGAAAACTTGGTGGAAGAAGGAGAAAGGGATTAGGTTGAAAGGAGCAGGTATGAAACACTTGACCACTTCATCTTCTCCAATTCAATAAATCCATCTGGTCACTTTCCTCTTTTCTTAGACTCGACTTTGTCTTGTCCCCACTGAGCCCTCTCATGCCAGCACTCATCCAGGTAGAGGACACACCTGCAAGCAGACAGCCCATCCTCCACTGACCTGATCTGCTCACCATTAGAGAGAATCCTTCTGCTCTTGGATAAGCTCAGCCTGAAACCTAGAGCTCTGTAAGGATGACTACCCTGGTGCCTTGGAACATAAGGTTTATAAGTGATCATAGCCAGGAAAGGACACTAATAGATGAGATAATGGACTTAGGAGTCACAAAAAAGCTCTCATTGGAATGAAGGCATGAGTTGAATCTAACAAGAACCAACACATGCAGAGGATTTGGAAGTGCTGAGTTAACAGCAGTTGACACTAAGTCCACAAAGTTACATGGCCCCTGAATTATTCTCCCTTCCCCCTCACCCTTCCTTCCACCCATAAACACTGAGCATCATATTGGCCCCGGGGGACTGTGCTGAGTGTGCTATGAATGTAAAGGTTACTAAGGCAGTTCCTGCCCTTCTGGAGTTCATGGACTGCAAGAGAGAGAAAGAGGTAGTAAGTAAGTAACTATATCAACCCCAATGCTGCAAGCACTGAGAATAAAAGCAGATACACATACACATACTGAGAAAAAACAAAGGAAGGGAGGAGAGGGGCGGTCCCTTACCAAGGGATGGTGAGCCTTGGATCCTAGGCATTTTTGAGATAGGCTAGGGCCGGAGCATCTGCAGAGGGAAGGGCACACCTGGGATCTTTGGAGGAAGGACAGGAAAACACAAGGTTTTAGAATGCAGAGTGCAAAGGATTAATAACACAGGCACCCAGGCCAGTCCCAGGGGAGTTGCCACACTTGCCAGAGAGCTGAGGCTGTTTCCACTCGGAGCTGGAACAGAAGACGCGCCAGCCTGTAACATGCAGGGCTTCTCAGCACATGCAGGGAGAAAACTTTAATAAGAATGGAGCAGTGAGAATAACTTTAAGAAAGAGTAATCAGCACCCGGTCTAGGGCTCACTATAGAGAAAATAGGAGGAAAATCTTGGGACATTTAGCTTCATGGAGAGAAGATTTAGGGGAGAAGGGGAGGGAATCATATTTCTGAATATTTGAAAAACAATCATGGTGCAGGGAATTCAGTGTTTTGCTTAATTAGTAGAGTTAGTGGAAATCTCAACACTCTAAGATACTAGTTATTGAGCACTTACTATGTGCCAGGCAATATCCAAGTACTTTATTTCCATCCACTCATTTAATCATAAGAGTCTTACAAGGTAAGTCCTATATTTACCTCCATTTTATTGAAAGGGAATGGAATCACACAGAGGTAGATTCAATTTCCATGCATCTCAAAGTAAGAAGAGACACAGCCAGGATTTGGAACCAGAAAATATGGCCCCGGAACCTGTATGTTATCAAAGCTCCATATCTTGGACAACTGGAGCTTACAAGAAGGCAGAAACTTCTCCTTTTCCTGCCTCTTCCCCCTTCCTCTTCATCCCATCTTCATCTCTTCCCAAAATCTAACGGTCAGATACAATGGACAGAGGAAAGTTCTCCACTACTGGGACAAGGACCAGGGCTGCACTGCAGGTGCATTGTGAGGTGTCAGAGTTCCAGAAGAGAAATCAAGAAAGTGCACCCTCTAAGTCTGCCATGCGCCTGGGCTGGAGGTGATTCTGGAGTGGTGGGGAGAGTCAGACACGGCAGGGTTACCCAGTGACTTGGCACACACATGGTAGATCTGTTTCCTGTGTCTCACACACAGCGCAGAAGCTGCGCTGGCTTGGAGACTGGAGCCAGCATCACCACTGCCTAACAGGTGAAGCTACAGCGTTGCTGGCAAGGTTCTGAGCATGAGTATGTTTTTATTGACCACGAGAAGGTGAGCAGTGGTGGCAAAGTGGCTGGTTAACTGCTTCCTAGGGAGGGAGAAAAGCAGCTAAATAGAAGAGAAATAGGCAATCCTTGCACTCCCAGATGGAGATTCCTCTAAGACCCCCCATCGCTTAGCACACCCTGAATACTAATTCTTGACCTTCATTCAAATGAGTCATTATCTTACCCAATTCCCCCAATGTAAAACACTGTAACTAGTTAATCCATCCCTTCCAACTTAAGGGCAGATAAATAAATGTGTGCATATATGAACACACACTATTGCACATGCAATGCCATGTGTGCTGTTTGCACGCACACACGCCACCTGCACCTTCAGACTCTTGTCCATCCATTTGCAACTGCTTATAGTCTGAGCTGCCCGCAGGCAAAGGCTGGTTTCAAGTATTTTCTTGCAGTACCACTTCTTATCAATAACTGTACTCAGAAAAACGATTGGCAGATTTGCCAAATGCTGAATTTGGCACGAAGCTGGAAAATCTTAGCACCACGGCTTTATTTCAGAGAGAGAAACCGGAGGCGCCTATAGGGCATGTGTCTTGCCAGGGTTGTAGAACATTTTCCGATGGCTTTGGAGGCAGAGTTTTCAACCTGGCTGCAGATGAGAACCTCTAGGAAAGCTCTTTAGAAACATCAACGAGAGGCCCCAGCACAAAGAGAGGCTGATTTAATCGGTCTGTGATAGGGCCCAGACGTTGGTATTTTTTATGAAGTTTCCTAGGCACAGCACATCAAGTTTGGGGAGTACTGGCTTAGACACGGAGAATATTGCAAATGCACGCAGATCACTCCTAACCCTTGGAGACCTTTCTGACTTTTGAAATAAATCAAGGGATGTAGAGTCACTCTAGACTGCTGGACGTGGAGAATCCGAGGTCTATAAGAGAGGTAAGGATAATCCCTACTGTCAAGATGGAAATTCAGATAGAAGCAGCCCTTCTGAAGCCTCTAGGCTACCTCTATAGTACGCTGGCTGGGCACTGGAGAAGCTATATCTACCCTGGGCAGAAATAGATAAACAAACAAATTGATAGATTAAAAGATGATGTGTAGCAGGGCAAGTACACCATGGGAGGCCCCAACCATGGTGCCAGACCAGAGGAGAACAAATAAACCCCTTCCATTGCTGAAGTATCTGTAATACTATTCCAGGAACCCTAAATTAGGGTGTGATGATTGGGTAGCAAATAAAGGGGGCTCTCTGAGGAGAGGTTATCTGATCTGCCCTGAAATATGAATCCCTCCAGACTCATGCCTGAGGCAAATTCTTCCCTGGTCTTATCTAAAGTGTTCTCCCTTTATCTTCCTGGCCCTGGAGTTCTGTGCAGAAGGCAGAGCAGAAAGGAGACGTGTAGGTCAGATGGGGTGGCCGCAGCACTGTTAAAAATCAACCAATAACTCAATAGCACAAGACAATGACCATAAGGTCCATTAATTCCCACTGGATTCCACCACGCTACATGCACCTGAAGGCATATCAGACGTAAACAATCCCTTCTTGGCAGAGGCAGCTCTTCTGATGTATTACAGCACAAAGCCAGGGCGTGTGCCTCCTCTCCCAGTACCTCATCTCTGAACAAGGAGCCAACACGGGCCACGTTCTTGCCATGGGTTGCACGAGACACCTGAATCTGCATCATTGCAGACTCCAGCTGGTGCTTCAACGTTGCAAAAACAAGTTGGCAAACCAAGCTGAACCTGGGAGATTGTACTAGGTCTTTGGTCCTATCTTTCTTCTGTTTTTAGTCACTGTTGTATTCGCAGCATCTCACAGGATGCACGGAACGTAGTAGGGACTCAACGCACAGTCACTGGTGATTGAACCAGGCACAGCTACACCACCAGTTAGGCATTGTATTGGGGTTAGACGTCCGTGACATTTCCGGATGAGCAAAGGAAGCTGCCCTACAGAGTGAATGGGAAGGGGCAGGTTCTGTCTGATCACTGCAAAGGGCGATACTCACAGATGCTAAAAACACACAAACAAAAACAACCCCCCCCCCCCAAATCAGATTTCTTAAATTAAAATGTCCTCAGTAACAGACTGGAAGACTATGTTTTCCAATATTTGATTTCTTAGCTTGACAGTCTCTCTTGAAATACTCTCTTCCCGGCGAGGAAAATGTGAATCTTTGTAGGTTTGTTTTGCAGTTTGCAAATGACTTACAGAGCCCTTTTGGCCGGGCTTCTGTTCTTTCTCTCACAAATAAACCAAAGGCCTGTTTCTCTAAGGTGACTTAAGTGGGGGCCGTTCTGTGATCTCCCATCGCGAGTGTGGAAAGGGGAGAGGCAGAGGAGGAGGAAGCGGGAGAGAAACTGGCACAGGCAAAGTACAGCAGCCGAGAGAAGAAGCAAGAAGGAGGCAGAGGCAGATTGGATGCGGAAAATTAGAGTGTCAGGGATAGCGAGCCGCCGAGGACTCCGTAATCAATAGGATCCTGACACACTTAGGAGGCCGTCTGAACTCACCCACGGTCCACTGCGTCCCCCTCCCTCCCCTCCCACCTGTCACCTGGGCTCCCTGGGAACCGGGAAGCAGCCTCTCCCCTCCTTCTCCTAGGCAGGCCTGCATGAAGCGGAGCAGCCCCTTCCAGCTTGACCTAGATCCGTCAACGGATCAATTATGTTTCCCAGGGAGGAGAAGGAAAAACGAAAGGAAGGAAGAAAAGGGGAAAAGGAAAAGGAGAGGGGGCACAGAGAAAGGGGAGAAGGGGTGGAAGGAGAGCAGGAGGAGAGGGGGAGGAGAGGGGACCGTGAACCCTGAGAGCCTTAAGTCTCAGCATTGATGGCAAGAGCCGGCTTACTCCAGAAGGTTGCATAAATAAATAAAAGCATACATACATAAAAGAAAATAGAACGCTCCCTGGGAAGTTACTGACCAAAACCACAGCCAAAGCCAAGGCCAGAGTTCTCTCCCTGCCCCCCCCCCCCCCACTTTTCCAATCCAGGTTGGAGCTATCTTCCTCCCACTCCCATGCCCTGCTCCAACTCCCAACATCGTCAATGCTCTCAGCTTGTACTGCATGCGTTGCATCCCCGACAGCCAAAGCTCCTGTAAAACATGGGTGGAAGGCGCACCCCCAGCGAGTTTCCCTGAAGCCCCTCCGGCCCTCCCCAGGGTACAACAACAGCCATCCAGGCAGGGGAGCCAGGGGGACAACCACCATGGCGCCCTGGGACCCCATCCAACCTGTGTGCCATCGACTACCTTATGTGTGCGTGCTTTCATTTTTTTATGTTTAATTTGTTTTATTGAATTTCAAATGACTATAGACATAAAGTAAACATGTAACAAGCCAATAGAGCAGAAAGGAGTAAACCGCCTAAATACAACCCGTCTCAGCATGGCGCTCCACTTAGCACCACATGTTTGGAGTGTTACAAGCATTAATGAGCCCTTACAACACCCAGGGGAGCTGCTCCCAGGCCTTGCGGGCAGGTGGGGAGACAGACTCAGAGGGGAAGATTTTCCCTACAGAAAACATAGGCCAATTTTAGCTCAGACATACAGGGTCTACACTGAGGTATGCTGTGGCCACTATGGCTGGCTTGAAACCTAGAGGTCAAGTGTCTTGGGTGCTGGACATCTGAAGGACCCTGGTGAGGCTAACATAAAGCCATGCATATTTTTGTACCTACAGCATTTGTCAGTAGGGAGAAGCAGACCACAAACCCCAACCCCCAAGAGCCATATTCCAGACCCACTGGTCCTACAGTGAGTGTGCCTCCACCCTGAATTGGTCAGCAAGAGCGTTGTGAATCTCTCCAGCCTATATGTCTTGCACACGACACAATTGCATGTCCCATGACAA
Organism: Lepus europaeus; assembly: GCF_033115175.1. Taxonomy (NCBI): domain Eukaryota; kingdom Metazoa; phylum Chordata; class Mammalia; order Lagomorpha; family Leporidae; genus Lepus; species Lepus europaeus. The sequence continues at coordinate 121,096,874 of NC_084833.1, read as the reverse complement.
TTCACAAAATCTTCCACTTCTTGGAACATCGAGAGAGGTTATTTTATGCCAAGGGATAAACCGTGGCTAGAGCCAGCATTGGTTGGTTTGGTCCATCTGTGACAAGCAGACAGCACCAGCACTAACCACTCTATCTCAGCCCTACCAGGCCCCATGCATGCAGGGAACAGGTGCCCAGGGACTGCTGGAAGGCAACCCAGATCGGAACATCTCACACGGAGAATCAAGAGAGATGCTTCAAAGACCCCAGCCAGGACTGCTCAGCGTATTCCAAGGCCAGCAGAGAAGCTGACGTGGAAAGAGCAGCAGTCGGGGCTGAGCATTCCAGCTGAAAAAAAAAAGGGGGTCCTTGGGCTTACACTTGGCTTCAAAAGAACCGTGAAAAGAAGACTCTGCAGCTGCTATTCCAAGAATGGCCTCCATGCTGCAAAGCCTGCTGGCCACAGCTGGCGCTGCTCAGGCCCCTGTGGGCTGACACTCCGAGGACCACCATTGCCCATGAGTCCTCTCCCAGGAAAAGGACGGAGTGCAGGTGCTTTGTCGTCCCCTGCACACCTTGCACAAAACTTTCCCGGAGCTTCAGCTTGTAGCATGACAGGTTCTACCTTTTGAAGCTCTTCCGTCCCCTGCCACCCAGTTTCATCATTTACTATTATTTTGGGGGGAGCATGCTTCCCAGTGCACACAATGCTACATATCAGGACCAAGGTCCTATCACCCCAAACCACTTTTTCCACCTTGCAAGTAAACACCATCACACTCTCATCTGCGCTCTCACGTCTCAGGACCACTGCTCAGCTTGGGCTGCTGCGGGCACCTGCGTGGTTGCTGGGAGCGGCGGGAATTCAGCCGGGCTTTCACCCTGAATGGGACTGCGTACTTGGCTCCGAGCAAAGGTGAACGCGCTCTTGGCTGAATCATCTTCCCCTCTACTCTGCACCATCCAGGTCTCCAGGGGGTGGAGAAGTTGCGGTGGGATGGGAGGGGGGGCGAGAAAAATGAAGGTGAGAGAGGAATCGCGCCGAGTTCATCAGAAGGTGTTGAAAGGAACAACAATCCTTCGAAGGAGAAATGGTCGGTTTCTAGAAAGAGAAAGCAGCAACACACCAGCCATTTCTTTAGAGCCTCTCTGTGGCAGAAGGTGGGCGGTGTGCTGAAGAGGACAGAGCCTGCTGCAGCCTCCCTGCTCCTGTTCCCGGCACCAGAGGGGCCTCTGGTTAATCAACCTGGTGCACCTTAGGGCTAGAGCCCCAGGGAGCTAATCACCCCTGCGGCCCACCTGTCACTAATCACTGCTGATTCCCTTGGCAACTCCCTCCCCTCTAAGCCGGATCATGGTTGCTGCTGGTTTGGGTTGGGCTCCGGGGTGGGGGGTGGGGTGCGAGGAGAGGGTCAGGGAGGGGACCATCCCTTGCACCTTGCACCAGACACCTTTGCAAGAGGCAGGGAACACGGGAAGCAGGAGCCTGGGAAGAGCCAGCTTAAAACAAAAACAGAGAAGAAAAAATTGCCTTGAAATGTGTACTGCATTCTAAGTAGTCCCACTAGGTCAATGCAATAGGGCTGGATTATTGCAGGCAAGACCTGGGCTGCCTCAGTAATTCTGGAAGTTTGATAAGAGATGGCTACCAGACTCCAGTTTCCTTGCCCTGAAAGCAAAAACAAACAAACAACAACAACAACAACAACAAAAGATGTCACACTCCTGATGGCCAACAGGCCTGGGGTGTGGGGGTCCTAGGAATTCATTTTGCCTTAAAAGCGGAGGTGGGGGGAAGGGGCTTGTCTGTTAGGATGCCTTGGAGCCTATACCAGAGCCGACTGGAAGCAGACAGCACACACAAGTCCTTGGGAAACTCAGGACTTGGTAGATCATGGAAAGGTCTGTGGTATCTCCGACGCCACCCCCCACCCCAAAATCGGCACGAGACGGCAACATTAGACTTCACCGTGCAAAAACTGGCACCGGCACTTTCTGCTCATCTATTCAGGGACGATTCAAAGTATGAACAAATATTATGCTTCCCTGCATTTATTTCTGATGAAAAAAAAATCACGCATGCTAATTTATATGTAAATTCAGTATGGCCCTGGGGCTCCTGGCGTGCAGCCAATGGGGTTGTTGATGGTGGAAACTGGGCCCTTGTCTCCAGGTTTGACTTTTCAGAGAGCAGAGACGCAGATCTCAGGACAGATGGAAATTATGGAGGACTTGGGACCTTCCCTCCCGCTCCCTTGGGCCACCCTCTCACTCCACCCCTTGCCTTGTAATTTTCCATTTCTGCTGTTAGCAGGACGGAAGCCGTTTCCTCAAAAGTACCTGGTCCTGGACTCAGTTTCCCCGCTGATTGTGTGAGGCTCTGATCCCACTGCTTGGGTTCCTGTGTGCCCAGAACAAGCAGGGGTACACATGGACACACATGCATACACAAGCACACATAGGCACCTACACGTACACTGTTGCTGTTCCAGATTACATAAGAGGTGTGAACCAAGGCTGCCTCCGAGTTGACTCCTAAGGCTCCTATGCCCACCAGTGCCTCCACTGATCAGAGACGAGGGATCCTGGGCCCAGGTGCCCCTCTGGGGCTGGGTGCAGCAGGCGACGTCACAGACAGCCCTGCAAGATCCAGCATCCTAGACTTTTCCTTGTCCCCGACATGAATCCCACCTGTGCCCCTTCGCTTTCCTCCATGAGTCCCAGCCAAGGGTGTACACACATTTGATTCTCTTCAGGCCAGTCCCTCTGCCTACCTCCTGTGGATCTGCACCAGAGCCATTGCAGTCCCCAAAGCCTGACCCCAGCGTGGGGTCAGCAGGAGGAAGCATTGCATATTGCAGTGGGAGAAGAGAATGAGGCAGGTGGGACTCCCATCATTTTTTACTCCATCAGACCCAACTTCCCTCTGCAAATACAACTGCATAGGATGGAGCCTCACCCATCTCCTCCTGCGGAGCCCAACTGGACCACCCAGGGAAAGTTTCACTGCCTGTCTGCATCCCATTGAGCTCAGGTGTCTTTAATGTGGAGGGGGCAAGCTGGAGCCCCCCCACCCAAAAACACAGGGTAGATGAGAACGAGTAGGTAAACGGTGAACTCTACTGATGAAATGAACGTGACGGCTGGGACGGGATGTGGGGCTGGCTACGTGGTGTAGCAAGCAGACTGAAGGTGGAGACAGACTCGCGACCCAGCCGAACACAGCACAGCGCACACCAAAGTGCGCACTTGGCCAGAGAGCAAGACCGGCCCTCCACTGCAGCCCCGGCTTGGCTGCCCAGCTGAGAAACACACAGAAAATTAGCAATTCCACTCTTCTTGCTTCTCTCCTTTCAACTTAGAGAAGCTTCCCCCATATTCAAAGCCCCATGCTCCCGCCCGCTTTATCTGCTCCTGATCCACAGCCCCCTTAACCCCTGCCACAAACACACCCCCTAAGCACATTGCAAACTAACACAGTCCTCTGTCCGCAGCCTCTGATGCAAATTGATTCAGCCCTTGAAGCCGGATCGCTGAGGATCGCTGACCGGAGCCTCATAGGAGGCACCTGATTATTTCTAGCGTGCATTTTTCCATTTGCTCCTTTTAAAGCGTTGCAAGTTCACTGGCCGATATTTAAAGTTTCCTCCTGCCATTTCTTCCCAGTCGCATAAGCAACACAGTCGCAACCCCGCTGCCCTCGGCATCGGTAAATTTCCCCCGGCTTACATGTGTGCTCTGCTGTGTATGTGTGCAAGAATGTGCATAAAGCCAGGGAGCCCAGCACACCACCAGGGACCCGACAGCAGTGCCAGACACATTTTACTTATGCATATCCAGTCCCCCCCCCCCCCCCCCGCCCCGTGCCGGTGGCAGCCAGAATCGAATCAATATTCTCACAGCCTGGTCGGGAGAATGAAGTCCCAGCCATGCTGTTGAAACGCTCTCTCCCCTCCACCTGCTAGCCGCGCAGCAGAGCTGGCTCAGGGAGTCTACGAATCCTAGCAAGCACACGGTCCAATTCCCGGGTCTACCGTAGGCAAATCAATAGCAAGCACTTACCTTGGAAGAGACACAGAGCAGCCAGCCCCGTGAAGATTGCCCAAGAGATAGAATTGTGCATTTTTGCCTGGATGGTTTTCATGATTTTTTTTCTTCTTCTTTTTCTTCTTTTTTGTCAGGTTCAGGATTTTTTTTTTTTTCTTCTTCCTTTCTTTCCTAATAGACTGCCTGGAGCTCAAGCTTGTGCACGGAGATTTAAATCCACTGTTTCGCTGAAGGACACGAGAAAGCCGACGGTGTGAGAGAGTATGACTTCTCCGTAATTACCTCCACTCATACTCTGGCACCGAGACACATTGTACAATCTGGCCCTGGACAGCCCTCCTACAAGCTGCAATCATTGGTTCTAATCCAAGGATTGACAGAGCTACAACACACGCGCGCGCGGGCACACACACACACACACACTCTCAGGAATCATTTACTGGGCAAATCAGGCTAGCTGATTAAAGAGACAGGAGCCTGGAGAGAGGGAATGATAAATGCCACTTTGCCCCTTCTATATTACTTCCATTTTTTAAGCTGACAGTCTCAGAGCCCCAAGCATCGGAAAATCCCTCTCCCCTGGCATTCGACAGCCTTCTGACCCCCCCCAGACTTCCTTTGCACTGGAAAAATCCTACAGCCAGCACTGGCTTGCGGGACATTTTAAAGGGACATTTCTACGCAAAGTGAAACTTGTAAGAGAGTGTCCAAATTTATCCTTGGGGACCTACTGTCCTCTCTGATGGAAATATTCCTCAGTGACAGGTGTTTTTTTTTTTTTCTCCTTCTCTCTCTCTCTCTCTCTCATCAACCTTTCCACTTAGTTGCTTTGAATATAATAAATGACTTTCTATTTTCTTCTCTTGTTTCTGAATCACTTCTCTTTTCCATTCCCTCACGCGTTTCCAAAGTTGGGCACAGGTGTATGATACCATGGGAAGGAAGGACTGGAATGGGAGCAGTCTGAATATGGAAAACCTGTTCCCAGAGAGAGCAAGGGGTGAGTCCAACTACATATGCTAATGAGAATGACACGAGTGTTTGTGGTGAGCACTGCAGCAAGAGAGATTTAAGCTAGATCTGCGGAAGGACTTCCTGAGTGCAGTCTTTGTGTATAATTAGAAAATGTCCCCGGAGAGTTGCTTTGCATTCATCTCCTTGGTGATAGGTAAGAATAAAAGCCAGACAGAAATAATCAAATGACTTCTTGAGAGGTCTAATTTTAATGCCTAGGAAGTTGCTGATTCTGATTTTTGCCTGCCTCTTGTGAGAAGCAGGATATACCATGGGAACAAAAATTTTAGAACGGTGTTGCTCTGCACAAAATCCCCACTCCGCTTCAACACAAATTTTTGAAATGTCCTTCCTGATATCCACAGCTAATCCCTGTACTTCTTTGTAGCTCCCACACAGCTTTCATTGTATTGAGGGCACTCCCAAAAGATCATGGGAAGTGGAATTAAAAGATAAATTTATTTATTTTGGTGCAAAAACAAAACAAAAAAGCGCGTTGAAACCCATGCATGCAATGGGTCTTCCAAAAGTTCATGAAAAATGCATGGTAGGAAAATATTATGCATGGATTTCAACAGTTTTGCACTAAAAGAAACTTATCATTTAATTCCATTTTCTACGAGCTCTTTGAAGTGCCCTAGTGTGGTCGCAACCTGCACAGCACAGAAGTCCTCGTTGTCTGTTTGTGTTTGTGGGCCCGGAGGTGAGAGGAAGGCAGCACTGCCATCTTGCATAAGCCTGAAGCTGTGCCCTTCCCTTGTGCTCTGCGTGAATGAGGACACCAGTGGGGGCTCTGGGGCAGGGGGACCTGGGTCCCAGGTCTCAGAGCCGCACACACCGGGGGACCACGGGCAGCTCGTGTCACCTCTTTGAACCTTAGCCTCTCGTCTGTACAGCTGGAGAACTGGAATCATTTCTAAGGCCTCTTTCAATTTTAAAGGTGTTTTATGTTAACTGTTTTTTTTTTTTTTTTGCCTCCTGCCATTAAATTCTAATTCACATGTCCATCAAAATGTCCTTGATACTGTGAGCTCCCAATGGACAAGAATTTTATCTATAGATGAGTCTTTTTGTGCAGTGTTCAGCATAGTGACACGTGTAATTAAATGCTTTGGGACGACTGTGACAGCAGGTGATAACGGTGCTGTACAGAAGGAAGCGGGACTTCCTTTCTTTTCATTTTGTGTCTCTCCAGAATGATGATAAGGACCTTGGGTCATTTATAAGTCTTCAGTCCTAACCTGGACAGGCAGAGGTATTAACATTTGTAAATTTCCTCACCCTAAACTACAGCATTTCCAGCATTGCAAATTTTTAGTAAGCTCCTCTGTGGGTGAGCACAATGAATCAATCAGCGTTGTGAATATTTACTGAGCTTTTGCTAAGTGTCACACACGATAGTCCAGGTTCTGAATTGTTTCTTTTTTCTCATTAAATCCTCACAGCCTGGGATTTAGTGCTATCATCATCCCCATTATATAGCTGATAACACTGAGGCTCATAGCCAAGCAACTGTTAAGGAGTGGAGTCAAAGTTTGAGGGGCCAGCATTGTGGTGCAGCGAGTAAGGCTGCCGCCTGCAACCCTGGCATCCTATACGGGTGCTGGTTCCAGTCCCAGCTGCTCCACTTTTTTTAATATTTATTTATTTATTTGAAAGTCAGTGTTACACAGAGAGAGAAGGAGAGGCAGAGAGAGAGAGAGAGAGAGAGAGAGGTCTTCCATCTGCTGGTTCACTCCCCAATTGGCTGCAATGGCCAGAGCTGCGCCAATCCGAAGCCAGAAGCCAGGAGCTTTTTCCAAGTCTCCCATGCAGATGCAGGAGCCCAACGACTTGGGCCATCTTCTGCTGCTCTCCTAGGCCATAGCAGAGAGCTGGATTGGAAGTGGAGCAGCCGGGACTCGAACCAGCGCCCATATGGGATGTCGACACTGCAGGCAGCAGCTTTGCCCACTACACCACAGTGCTAGCCCCGATCCAGCTCCCTGCTAATGGCCTGTAAAAAGCAGCAGAAGATGGCCCAAGTGCTTGGGCCCCTGCCACCCATGTGGGAGACCCGGGTGAAGCTCCGGGCTCCTTGCTGTGGCCTGGCTCCATCCTGGCCATTGCAGCCATCTAGGGAATGAACCAGTGGATGGAAGATGTTTCCCTATCCCCAGCCCTTCAGTCTCTCCCACTCACTAAAACTCTGAGTTTCCAATAAATAAATGAATCTTTACAAAATGAATTGAACCTAAGCATTCATCACTCAGATCAACCTTAGAAATAATATGACATGCTAAATATTGTTAAGGACTCCAATAGGTACTGTGCATTCTTAGGTAAAACCTTTTTTTAAAGATTTATTTATTTATTTGAAAGAGTTACACAGAGAGACGAGAGATAAAGAGAGAGAGAGAGAGAGAGAGAGAGAGAGAGAGAGGTCTTCCACCCATTGGTTCACTCCCCAGTTGGCTGCAAGGGCTGGAGCTGGGCCGATCCGAAGTCAGGAGCCAGGATCCTCTTCTGGATCTCCCACACAGGTGCAGGGGCCCAAGGACTTGGGCCACCTACTACTGCTTTCCCAGGCCATAGCAGAGAGCTGGATTGGAAATGGAGCAACCGGATCTCCAACCAGTGTCCATATGGGATTCCAGTGTTTCAGGCCAGGGTTTTAACCCTCTACGCCACTGCACCAGCCCTGTAAAACCTTTTTGTTAACGTTAATCATGCACAAGATTAGAAATGATCACATATACAGACTCAAAACGCACAGGAAAGCACATGTATTGCTTTTAGTATTAATTGGGTGCAAATGATTGGCTGACGAAAAAGGACTCTGACAAGTTTATAGAAAATAAAATTAAAAGGTTTTGGTGCCAAAAGTGTCCTAAATCTGTGCATAGCTTTTTTCATAATATTTTATTTTCCATGAACTGTTTGAAGACCTTTTGTATATACGGATTAATTTTACAATGAAATTAGACAGCATATGATAAGTAACTGTTTTTTATGATAGTTTTTGAAGGATAGATAAAAATGACGGGAATCTTACACACACACACACACACATATCTTGAGAGTGAGGTAGAGGCTGAATTGAAGGCAGAAAGGAAAACATTACAGACAGCAGAAACCGAAAGTTAAAAATTACATTTGGGGGGCTGGTGCTATGGCATTGTAGGCTAAGCCTCCGCTTGCAGCACTGGCATCCCATATGGGCACCGGTTCATGTCCTGGCTGCCTCTCTTCCGATCCAGCTCTCTGCTATGGCCTGGGAAAGCAGTGGAAGATGGCCCAAGTGCTTGGGCCCCTGCACTCACATTCAGATTGGTCCAGTTCCAGCCCTTGCAGCCATTTGGGGAGTGAACCAGCAGATGGAAGACCTCTCTCTCTCTCTCTCTCTCTCTCTCTCTGTAACTCTACTTCTCAGATAAAATAAATAAAATCTTTTTACAAAATTACATTTGGAAATACACAGGGTACATCTGAGGTTCCATCGTAGCTCACTCTGTAGCAGCAAAAATTTAAAAAAGGTTAAAAAGCAAATGGAACTTAGCACACAGCACCTGATCTTGAGCAGTTTTTACTCACTGGAAACAGCCACAGCTGACACAGAGCAAGCACAAGGTGCTGGTGGTTATCAGCCTGGTGGTGGGCTGAGTGCTCCAACTGGGGACAGATCCCAGCTCTGTACCCTAGGGACCTTGGCTTGAGCCATCACAGCGCCCGTATGGAGCGGGGGGAGCGGTAACACTTACGTCGTGACCACGGCCATACATCGTAGCATCAAGGATTCTCAGGTGCGACGCTCTTTTCGCCCAGCTGAGGCTGGTGGGGCCTGCAGAGTGCTGCTGGGAGAAGCTGCCTGTGCCTCGGAACTCTGCCTCCCGAATGCAGTGGTTTCAGAACTGCGCACTGAGCATTCACAGAGGCAAAGCATATCCTCGGGGACTGCGGAACCAAAAGTCTAATTTGGGCACTGAATGCTGCTAAATGCTAAACTGTCCAGAGAGCTATATCTCTTTCAATGCCTGAATTGACCACATAGACCAAAATTTCCCAATGGCCTTCCTTTTTTTGTTGCTAACCTCCTCCTAGGGACGGCCTCTTTCCCTTGCCATCATCGTGGTGCTCAGCACAACGTCACCAGTGCAGGCTCAGTGCTGTAATTACAGATTGAAATCCGCTCCTCCATGCTACACAGATGGGTTCTGTTCCACCAGGCCCATGCCCTACTAAGGACGTGGGAGCCAGCATGCTTCTTCCTTGCCATTTTCCTTGGGAGTTCTCAGGGTCTCCCAGCCCAGGGCTGGGACTCTATGGTTGTAACTGCCCCCCACAGTTACAACCAGTTACACTCAGAAATCACGGCTCCTTATTCGACAATCTGAGCTCCTGCGTTTGAGCCAGAAGGCTCAAGGACTCCATCTCATAGATGTTGGCAGAGCTCACTCGGCCTCCTGGGTCAGCCAGATCCACGCTAGGCACTGTTTGCTTCCCAGTTCGTGCCGTAGCAGCTACTTGGCCGAAAAGAACAAACGGCCCCGAGGACAAAATGCTTGTCCAGCAAGGAACCTCAAATTTTCCACCAATGGATTTCCTCGCGCCATCCACGGGCCTCGAAGTTGACAGAACTTTGCCCTAGCAATGATCTTGTGTGTGCAGGCAGGGACACGTGAGACAGAAGGAATAAGGAAAGGAATAAGAGGGCCACCAGGATTGCATTTCATAAACCTTTCATCATCAGATAGCTTAAGATGCTTCCCTGTGTGTGATGGGATTGGACAAATAGGGATTGATTCTCTGTCGGCTGCCCCTGTGTGCACCTGACACCTTACTCAGCCATAGACAATGAGTCCAGTAAGGGCGCCATGAAGCTGGCTGCCCTGCTGCCCAAATCCCAGCTGAACCCTGACAGCAGCCCTCCCGCCCAAGAGAAAGGGCTGAACAATGGCACACACACCGTGGGCCCCCGGCCTGCAGGACCTGCAGACAGCATGGCTCAGCCGCTCGGAGGAGGGGGAGGTCGGAGTGTGCGGGGCGGCTGCGGGAGGGATCGAGAGGTGTGGAGCCAGTGTTTTTATTTCTCTCGGCTATTATGGAGAGAACTGCGGGAGCTTAAATCTAAAGAGCAGCGCTGAAATAGTGTTCAGGACTTAACAAAAGCCGCTGCTCGCTCTGCTGTCCGCCCCGCTGCGGCCTGCCTCCGCGGAGGCTCGGTGCGGTGGGTGAGCGCACAGACCCGGGGCTCCCGCCGAGCTGGGAGCCAGCCAGCCCTCTGCACGCCTGGGGCTGAGCTGGGGTCAGCGCTGACTTGCGATACCACTCCCAGGCGGGCGAGGGAAGGAAGCCCTGGAAAGGGGCGGCCGCGGTGACCGTCTTCGACACGGTTTCCACCCGCGGTCACGCGTGGGGTGTGGGCATGGGCCTGGGCACGACTAATGTCTGAAACAGGCGGCTCAGTTTTGCAAACGTTGACTTCAGAGCAGATTTCCTGACTGATGGTTTATCTGAACTGACACGAGAGTGAAAGGTAACTCCTAACAGCACAGAGATTAGATTTCAGTTCAAAGGCGTTCAAAAGGAGAATGTTCATTGTTTTCTACCTGAATTACACACACAATCGCCCCTGGCCTTGATTTCTATAAAGGATCTCATCACTTCATAAGGAAGCAGTACCATACCAGCAGCATGCATGAAGAATCTGCGACTTGCAGTCAAGACTTGGTTTGGAGTCTATAATTCCATGTATCAGCTTCAGTTTGGGGATGGCCAGTGCGCTCATCGCATCCTGATACTGAAAATAACCAAATGCACTTCCCAGTGGTGTTGGGGATTTGCCACAATAAAGACCAGGCAGGTCCTGGAGCAGTGCCCAGCACATGCAGCCCTGGGCTCCGGGTCTTTCTACTTAGTATCCGTGTACCCACTAGCTTTCAACAAGGACTTCACAACCAGAGTCAAGGCCTTTGGGATCCTGATCACAGAGGGTTTTCTCTGGGTGCTGTTGTAGTCGGGGGCTGTAGTTTTCAGATGCTTGGAGTTTCATATGATTTGATGGCCACTGCTGTCCTCTGAGCATCCGGATGGGTGCAGGATCCTGGCCTGGCCAATCGACTTCCTTCCCTGGGAGTTTTCTAGATGCTCTGGGGTGGGGGGAAGGAGACAGTGCAGACTGGACCATCTTTCCTACGATGACAGAGACTGCAGGGAAATAAGGCCACCTCAGAGGAAGACAGCCGTGAGGAGTGAACAACAACGGAAGCAGTACGTGTCTGCCAGCAGACATCCACCCCTCCTGAGTCCCTGGCTTCCTCATTTGCTTTGAGTTTCTGTCTCTTGCAGCTGGAAGGGCCTGGACTAAAAGGGTCCATGCGGGAATACAATCTGCTCTGTTTCCGGTCCCGTTCCGTGTGACTTTCCCTGATGAATGACGAGTGTCTGGGTATTCCACGGAGCTTGTGGGGGAGACTGTTAGGCAAAGCTGTAGGTGCCTGAGGTTCTTCATTAAAGAAAAAAGAAAAAAAAAAAGTATTGTTACAGAATTGGAATTAAAATAAGGTCTTAGAGGGAGTCCTAAGGAGCTGAATTCCTTTTCCTCTAAAGTTTGGGTGGGCAAGTCCAGCAAGCCACCAGGTGGTGAACTTCTGCAGGACCCTTCTGCAGGTGGCTATCTTGTAAACCATGAGTACTATTATCCCTAATCTGCAAGCAAAGGGGCTGGCTAAGCTCTCCAGGGTGACTCACATGGTAATTGCTCAGTGCTTCTCACAATTCAAGAACCTGCTCTTGGGGGCCAGCGCTGTGGCACAGAGGGTAAAGCTGCCGCTTACAGTGCCAGCATGCCATATGGGTGCCGGTTCGAGTCGCGGCTGCTCCACTTCCAATCCAGCTCTCTGCTATGGCCTGGGCAGGCAGTAGAAGATGGCCCAAGTCATTGGGTCCCTGCACCCACATGGGAGACCCAGAAGAATTTCTTGGCTCCTGGCTTTGGACTGGTGAAGCTCTGGCCATTGAGGCCAATTGGGGAGTGACCCAGCGGATGGAAGACCTCTCTCTCCCTCCCTCCCTCTCTCTCTCTCTCTCTGCTTCTCCTTCTCTCTGTGTGTAACTCTTTCAAATAAAAAAAAAATAAATCTTCAAAAAAAAAAAAAAAAAAGAAACTGCTCTTTCCCCCACACTTGGCTACACTTTTAGCAAAACTGAGAGTCCAAAAACAAAGATTAAGGCAGCCTCTCACGGTCGGTGAGAGTTACCGGAAATACGTCGACCTTCATCAGCTTTGAACAAAAGAAGGCAGGCATTGATTCAGACTGAGGGGGCTCGCATGGCCAAGGGTTGGGGGTGAGCATGGAGCTCCGTGCAGTTCCCCATGCCCCAGCTCGTGTGCCTTTGAGGCTCTGTGTGCGAGAGCATTGAGAGGTCAGGTCGTGTGGGCTCCAGTAGAGGTCACGAATGCCCAGAAGCTCTGAAATGAATTTGGGAAGCATTGCCACGCTACGATCTGAGCAATGATGTGAAAGCAATGCAAGTGGGTGTTAGGGATGCCCATTGTGCTACAGTGTGTTAGGTGCTGCCTGTGACTCTGGGATCCGTGTCTTTCTCTAAGTCACATCTCTATTGAATCCCAGCTTCTCTGCTTCTTATCTGGCTTCCTGCTAATGTACCTAGGAAGGCAGCAGAAGATGCCCCAAGTGGTTGGATCCCTGCCGCCAATGTGGGAGCCCCAGATAGGGTTCCTGGATCCTAGCTTCATTTTGGCCCATATCTGGCTATGAACCAGCACATATAAGATCTCTCTCTCTCTCTCTCTCTCTCATGCTCTGCCTTTCAAGTAAATAAATAAATATCATAAAATTGATATTTCTGGAGGTTTGTATGGTAGCATGCATCATGAACGCAGTCACTTCTTTAAGAAGTCTCCTCTGGCTCTCTGGTTTTTTTTTTCTTTTTTCTTTTAAGATTTACTTATTTGTTTGAAAGTCAGAATTACACAGAGAGAAGGAGAGGCATAGAGAGAGGTCTTCCATCCACTGGTTCACTCCCCAATTGGCCACAACAGCCGGAGCTGTGCTGATCTGAAGCCAGGAACCAGGAGCTACTTCCAGGTCTCCCACGTGGGTACAGGGGCCCAAGAACTTGAGCCATCTTCTACTGCTTTTCCAGGCTGTAGCAGAGAGCTGGATTGGAAGTAGAGCAGCCGAGACTCAAACCAGCTCCCATATGAAATGCCGGCACTGCAGGAGGCAGTTTTACCCGCTATACCACAGCGCCGGCTCCCCTGGCTCTCTGGACTTGGACAGTGCTCAGCCTGTGCTTGCTCTGGTCTAACTGGGCAGACTGTGGAACTGGAGCTGATTCCCAGCGGCTCCTGAGCTCCTAGAGGCAAATCCTCTGGGCAGCTCCAGCACTCACAAGCTGTAGTGTCCTCTTCCCCACAGTCTGCGATCCACCAGGCAGCTGAACGGAACGTGGTACAATGAGAGCACAACCCACACATACAAGAAGGCGGAAGCACTCTTGGAATACCTGCAGCAGATCCACTGCCCTATGTTGCGGCTGGGACTCAGTCTCTTTGACAATAAAATGTAAAGGCTGGCACTGTGGCGTAGTGGGTAAAGCCGCCACTTGCAGTGCCAGCATCCCATGTGGGCGCAGGTTCGAGTCCTGGCTGCTCCACTTCTGATCCAGCTCTCTGCTATGGCCTGGTAAGGCAGTGGAGGATGGCCCAAGTTATTGGGCCCCTGCACCCATGTGACAGACCTGGAGGAAGCTCCTGGCATCTGGCTTTGGATCAGTGCAGCTCCGGCTGTTGTGGCCAACAGAGGCGTGAACCAGCAGATGGAAGACCTCTCTCTCTGCCTCCCCTTCTCTCTGTGTAATTCTGACTTTCAAATAAGCAAATACATCTTTTTTAAAAAGCCACCTTCTTGCTTTTGACAGTTCCTCTCTATGTCCATATCTATGCTACAAACATCTTCATGTGGAGGAATAGTCTAGCCTAGGGAAAGCTTTATACATTTCTTAGTCATTTGGTCCCTTGTTCTCTTCAAACTGCCTCAAACGATGCTGACTGCTACCAGCTGAATCTGGGGTTAGATAAACAGAGACTTAGATAAACGGAGCTGGGAAACCCTCCTAGCCAGTGTTTTTACACTGAGAAGTGATATCCAGAGAAGGGCAATCAGGTGCTGAGAGTCACAGGAACACACGTGGGATGGCATCGAGCTCCTTGTCCAGCGTTGTGTCTTCGTGCTAGAATGTGGTCAGATCAAACAGCTACCTGTGGGGTCTCCACTTGCCAAGAAATCCACTCCGGCTTGTTCATTTACCAAAAATTTTGTTTGTTGGAACTGAACATTGTAAGTCTTTGAAAATACAACCGGACCTGGAAGGGAGAGAGATTAAGTTGTTTTCAACCCTGAAAGCTCAGAGTGAAGGATTCTTTACAAAGCATAGGTGGGGGTGGAGGGCTAACAGAGAGCCCTGGGACCCTGAATAGGGCGTGAGTAGGTAAAGTGTGGGGAACAGAGGGGAGAGGACCAGGGTGAAGACTTGAGAGGCTGGGCTTGTCAGCGCTGACTGGCTTGGAATTCTTAGCCATTCTCAGCTTTGCTTGTCCAGAGAAGAAACAGGAATTATGGCCCCAGAGGGCTGGATCCAGCCTTTTTATCATGCACCTGACTCCTCCGCCATCCTAAACTACATGGCTGACTTTCACGGGGAGAGGAAACAAGAGTTTCTGAGGAGGGTACCAGCAGAGTGTGTGTGTGGGGGGGAGATGTCTAGACAAGGCAGCACCAGCTATGCATCAGAGACATTTGACTGATTCCAACCCGCAGTAGGGTAGAGATGAGACACATAAAGGCTTCACATCAAATCATGTGTCATGCTGAAGAGTAATGGTACTTTCTGCTAGGGATGTGTATATATTTTTAATTCCTGAGTGAATTAAGTGCCTATAAAAGGTGTTGAATTGGCAGCCTTGATTGCTAGAGCCCTTGATTTATGCCCAGAAGAGGAAAGAGAAAGACAGTCACCTGAATCATTCCCCAGTGCTCGGAGCCACCCACCCATGCACTCTGCCCTTTGTCTAGCGAGACATTTGGATCCATTGTCCCCTGTGCAAGTCCTTCCTGCTATTCCGCATGAGCTTTACCTTAGGACCCTATTGGGGATGACTGGTAAGAATCCAGTATATGAACACTGAGGTCTGTGGCTCACAATGTATTCTCTGATGATCGTTTATGGACAGACTCACAGCACAAACACACGTGAGTCTTTCTCTAAGTCACATTTCTATTCTCAGGGTAAATAGTCCACAATCTATTCATGAAATAATTGCTCAACAATGCTGGTGGTTTGCCCTTTATTATCTTTTTTTATCTGTTTTAGAATGGAAAACTGAGACACAGAACATGATTGCATGTGAGATATGAGAGAAATCTTTAAAAAGTGACAGGACTGAAACCAAGACTCAGATTTCCTGATTTGCAGCGGGGAGAGAAGCTCCTAGCCCAGTGCAATGAGGCGACAGTGCAGGTAGGGCTGAAGCTGAGGTGTCCTAATACCTTGCCCCCTCACCACCCTCTGGGAATCAATCATCACTGTCGAACATAGAGTCAAAAAGGAAAAATACACTGACAATGTAAAGATAATAATAAAAAAACAAAGTTTTGAAATAATACACCTCATGGAAGGAGGAAGCCTCTATCAAAATAGATGACAGGCTTGGAAGCAGAGGGATAGAGTGACCACTGAGGCAGAGCTGGCTTCCTGACCTAGGTCCTTTACTTATACACAGCTCTTATCTACAGAACACTCAAACCCTCTGCGCCTTGGACACACCATTAGTGAACTTAGGGGAAAGGCAGCCTCAAAGGACTAAACCCAGCACATGAATCAGGTAACCAGTACTGAACAGGCTCAGGATATGCTTTTGGTCTACTAGCTGATTAGGTCTATGATTTTGTCAACCAGTTAGAGAAATATGGTTCTTTGGGAGAGGAGTCCATTTCCTCTTTTTTTTTTTTTTTTAAGAATTCCAAGACTGATTCTATATTATAATTTTGATCTTTATTAGCTCCAGGACTTCTTTTCTTTTTGGTTGTTTGTTTAATTAAAAGAAGGTTGTTGATTTACTACAGAATGAGACTGCAATACGTCTTCATTGCATTTACTCCATAAAAACTTTCTGGTTGTGGTATGTGTTGACAGAATTTCAAAACACATTAAAATTGCCCACTCAAGTATGGGAGAAGAAGTGATTTCAGGTGTAATGGTGCTCCCTACACCCAGCCCATTTTTATTAGTCAGGCTTTTGTGACATAATAAATATCTGAGAGGAGCTACTTAGGAAGAGGGGAGGTTTATTTTAGCTCACAGTTTTAGAGATTCACAGTCTAAGATCATGCTGGTGCTTGATGAGGGCAGTAGCTGATGGAAAAAGTGCAGGCATAGCATCACGTGGTGAGCCAAGAAGTGGAGGGAGAGAGGGGGCATGGTTGGCTTCCTCTCAAGAGTTACCTCCCAATGGGAAACCTGAATGATCTAAAGAACTCCCTCTCAGCCCTACCTCCCAGCCATCATAGTAGGATCAAGCTTCCACCTTTAATCCATCAACTACTGACAGTAATCCATTAACCATTAACAGAAGACTTTGGAGTTATAAACAGCTACATGAGTTGGGGAGGTAAACTTATGCAAACCATAGCACCATTCAAAAAGCAGGTCTGTTCATTGAAGAAAGGGAGACTCTGGGGTCCTCAATGCACAACCTCCTATCACTGCTAACAGTACAGCACTGACACGGTTCACGCCTTCCACAGCAATCTAGAAATATCACCATTCAGTTGCAAAGGTTCCTGTGGAGAAAAGTGGCCTTAACGAGTTTGTTTGTTTTTGTTGTTATTAGAAATAAAACGTTTGCAGAAATGTCACTGCACAAGTAAGGTACCTATGTAGGGCAAGTATTCTCAATAAAAACTGAAAGGCATCCATACGGCACGCGCACGCACACACACACACACTTTCTTTTCCAGTTATGTCTTCTCCATTTGCAATAGTAGATCCATCAAAATCACACAATGAGAGTGAAAGTACTAAAAAATACAACCTGAGTTTTCCTATGTTTTATTGGCTATTATAGTGTGCTTTACTCACTGTTCTTTTTCTTCCTCACCCTCCAAGTGGCAAATGTGAGCAGCAAAAAGACCAACAAGTCTTGGAATCAAGTCAGAAGTGGTCTTGGGAAGTCTGACCTCGTGATTGGCAATTGGTGGTTATACATTATGTTATCACTTGGTAAGAACATTGGCTATATGTCAAAAATGCTGGATGCATATTTCCCTTAAACCTAGCCTAAATTTTCACTGTTTTTTTTTTTTGTCAAGTTAGCGACTTAAAAACATGAATTCATAAATTGAACTATCAGCAAGCATGCATTGAGCTCCACCTTTATCCAGGTATTGTAATAGGCTCTGTGTGTTATCAACACGCAGTAATGATGCATCTCCACCATCCAGGGAGACAACGGGGATTCATTCATTGACTGAATGAATGGCCTGGTACTTATTCAGTGCCTTCTGTGAGAGAGCTACTTTCTAAATACCATTGCTACATCTTAAATTTACTCTTTTGAAAATCGCTCACAAATTAAGTGGGAAACTGATGAACAGTTACAAATATAATGGTTTCCGAATTAATCAAGTGACACTAACTGGCACAAAAGAAGAACTTTAGAATTTCAGTTGTTTAAGACAAAATAATAGCATTTTTGAAACTTATGCTTGGTCCCTTACAGGGAGAGAGAAAGCATTTAAAAAAAAAGAATTTGATGGAAAAATTATGAAGACTCCAAACTAAAGCAGTGGCTGTGAGACAGGAAGCAGAAATTAGAATTGAGAGCTACCTCAGATGAAAGTCTATGGTACAAGATCTTTCCCACTAGGTACTGACATACAGCAGAGCAGTTCTACAGAACACAATGATTCTTACAAAAAATTGTCAAGGAGACGAGAAAGCATATTCTAAGTGCCAAGGTGCTACAAATAAAGTCACAGTGGACCGGACAGAAACTATTACTATTGATTGTTCGATTAAAATAATCAGTGACGTCATGGTTTTGTCAAACAAGTGATATTTAACATTTTAAACTGAAATAGCAAGCATTTGTTTCATGGGAGAGAGCAAAAGCATTGGGTGGCTGGCCAGCAGAGGAAGAAAGCACAAGCTAAGATCCTGAGTTCTCAAGAAAAGGAACAGCATGAGGAGTAACTCTATGTATTTTTAGAAAAAAAAAAAAAAAAAAGGCACAGTGAACTACATGTATACAAGATGCATGGGCAATCTTCAGGGAAAAAAATAGAAAAAATTCATAGCTTCCAAGCTAATAAGGAAAAAAGAAAAAGAGAAAAATAAATCATGGACAACTCTAAAAAATTAGTGAAAGAGCTGAGAAGGCTGAGGAAAACTTGCAAAGAAGGACAAGTGGAAATCACAGAGGCACGCGGCCAGCAAGAATTCTAGTGTCCTGCTCCTCTCCATAGATGACTGTGCTGGCTTTCTCTTTATTAAAATACAGAAGACTAGGACTTTGGCCTGGTAGTTAAGACAGTGTTTAAGGTGCCTGCTCCCACGTTAGAGTCCCTGGTTTTGATTCCTGGCTCCAGCTCCTGCTTCCAAGTTCCTGCTTATGTGCTCTCTGGATGCAGCAATGACTCCTCACATAGTAGGGTTCCTGCCACCCACGTGCGAGACCGGGCTCATGCTCCTGGCTTCACACCTTTGGCCTGTGGAGACCTGGTCTTTGCAGGCATTTGGAGATTAAACCAGTAGGTAAGAATTTTCTCTCTATCTCTCTGCCTCTCAAATAAATCAAAATAAAATAAATCACGGAGATTTGCAGACTGCCAAAAAAAATCTAGGTTTAGGCTAATTGTAAAGGTACACCTACAATACAGTAATACAGAATTTTAATATTATGCCAGCAAAATAATTTAAGACAGACACAATGGCATTAATTTCAAAAGAACCCAATTAAAGTAGAAGGACTAACCATGAGAAAAAGTGTTATTCACAGGATAAATAGCACAATCCACCAAGGAGACATGGTTTAGTGAAACCAAGAAAAAGGTAACAGGATAAAAACTTTTGGAAATGTACAGAGAAATGGCCAATTCCACAATTGGGGTGAAAAATAATAATGCAACTGTCAAAAATAATGAGAGTACAAATAGGCAAAAATGAAGCATGCAGAGGCTTTTAAAAAAAATGCATTCATTTATTTATTTGGGAAGCAGAGGGGATGAGAGAGAGAGAGAGAGAGAGAGAGAGGCAGAGTTCCAGCCTGCTGATTCGCTCCCCAACTGCTTGCAACAGCTAGGGTTAGGCCAGGCCAAATCTGGGAACTGGAAACTCAATCTGGTCTCCCACATGAGCAGCAGAGTCTGCGATTAACAGGAAGCTGGGATTGGGAGTGGAGCTGGGACTGGAAACCAGGTACTCTAAAATGAGGTGCAGGCATCAGAAGTGATGGTTATGCCAAACATCTGTCCCTAAACAGAGATTTTAGTAACAAAATTAACATTCTGAAGATAAGTGAATTATATGAATAGATAGGTTTAGAAAGACAAAGAGCAGTAACTTCCAGTTCAGCAAACAGAAAATGTTCATCCTTTCCAAACTCAATAGAATCTCCTCCAAATAAATCATCTTAAGCTTAAAAAACTTTTCTACACTTTAATGATCAAAATGATATGGGCCCTATTCATAAATTAAAATACAATAAATTTAGAAATTAACTGAAAAATAGGAGAAAATAACTACTTTAAAAGAAAAAATCCTCATCAATCAGGCACTCGATTGAAAAGTACAAGTATCTATAAAAGAATGAGACCATTATATATCAAATTATATGAAATTTAGTCAGAGGAAATTTGTAGACTTAGATGAATTATTAGACAGCGGGAATCATTGGAAATGAATTCAGTAAGCATACATGTCTGTTAGGAACACCTACAAATAAAGAAAATGAACAGCATGCCTTAAACAAGGAAAACTAGTTGTTTGTGTTGTTGTTTCTCCACTTAAAAATCCCAGAGCTGAGTAGTTACTGGCTTTGATTCAATGGTTAAACAGCATCGGGGCCAATACTGTCACAGTTCCATTTGTCTCTGCTACATATCTCAAGCTGTCTATGGATTCTCCGTATATCGAACCATGTTCCAAGTATGAAGAAGGAGCATACGAAAGACTGTCTCAGCCTTTCCCCATCCCATGTCATCAGAGAACCACGCGGTTTCTCTCCAAAAGCTCCAGTAGTTTTCATTAGTCATAACTATAGCACATGCCTAATGCCGGCTACAGGGGAACTCAATGAGTAGCAAAGTGAATGAAAGTAATGACTAAGCATGAACAGAGAAAGATCTAAAAGAAGCAGCAATAAGAAAACTTAATCCATGGAAATAAAATCCAATATTTGAAAAACACCAATAAAATTGCAAAACTCAGCCTTGGGTGATCAAAGGAAATATACAAGCTACATTGAAAGTGAGAAGACATGAATTAAATTTTGATATTGGGAGAATAATAGGTATATATTTAAGCCAATACTTTTTAAAATATTTATTTATTTATTTGAAAGGTAGAATTACAGAGAGGCAGAAGGCAGAGAGAGAGAGAGGGAGAGAGAGAAGTCTTCCATCTGCTGGTTCACTCCCCAGATGGCAGTAATGGCCAGAGCTAGGCAGATATGAAACCAGGAACCGAGAGCTTCTTCCGGGTCTCCCACAGGGGTGCAAGGGCTCAAGGACTTGAGTCATCTTCTACTGCTTTCCCAGGTTATAGGAGAGAGCTAGATAAAAAGTGGAGTTGCCTGGACTCCAACTGGCACCCATATGGGATGCCAGCACTGCAGGTGGTAGCTTTACCCAAGCCAATACTTTTGAAAATCTAGATGAAACACAGAATTTTTAGAAATATGGGGTTGCCAATATTCACTCGATAGACAGCAACTGATTAGAATAGAATAACCATCAAATACCATCAAATTCATTTCAAAATGTGTCTATCAGCATATTCAAAGAATACAGTGCACTGTCATATGCAAAATCACACACTGTAAAAAATTATCTTTTACAATCTCTTGGGAGTCTAGAATAACAACTTTTTATTCCAGAACTGGAAGAGTTCACTGAGCTTACTCTGGGTAGATCAAAAATGAATAACTTGTGGGCTGGCGCTATGTCACAGTAGGTTAATCTTCCGCCTGTGGAGCTGACATCCCATATGGACACTGGTTCTAACCCCAGCTGCTTCTCTTTTGATCCAGCTCGCTGCTACTGCCTGCAAAATCAGTAGAAGATGGTCAAAGTGTTTGGGTCCCTGCACCTGCATGGGAGACCTGAAAGAAGCTCCTGGCTCCTGGCTTCAGATTCCAGCTCCAGCCATTGTGGCCATTCAGGGAGTGAACTAGTGGATGGAAGACCTCTCTCTCTCTCTCTCTCTCTCTCTCTCTCCTTCTCACCATCTGTAACTTTACCACTCAAATAAATAAATAAAACATTTTTTTAAAAATGAATAACTTGTTTGAAACTGGGGTGCATGTTGCATGAGGACACATCATCCTACACAATGAAATCTCATTAGTCTTCACAAGGAAGAAGGTCAGTCAAGGAGACAACAGGCAATGCCTCTCTCTTCCTTATTCTGGTTTGAAATACTGTAGAATACGAACATCAGAAAAAGATTTTTATATCTATAGATATTCAGTTTACAAGGAAAATGAAATTTAAGTCAGTGGGGGACATAATTGACCATTATAAAATGGTTTTAGGAAAAAAAAATCATGTATCCAGAAAGAAGACAAACAGAGAGAGAGACCACTTTTTTTTTTCTTGCTCTCATACAAAAGGATTAGTTAGTTGAAGAACTTAAGGCAAGGAAAAAATATTAAGTGTTTGGAAAAAAGTATTAGAGAATATTTTCAATTTGTATATATATTACATACATTTCCTTGGTAAGACACAAAACCTAGAATTTATAAAGGAAAAGATTGACAGGTTTTGCTGTATAAAAATTACAGATGTCTGCCTGACAAAAGATTCCATAAACAAAGTTAAAAGACAAGGGAAGGCAACGTTGGCACAGTGGAGTGATATCTCCGTGTAAGAACTGATTTTCCCCCAGCTTCCTGTTACAGCCCCCCCCCCCCTCCCCTACACATGGTTGTCTTCCCCACTTTGGCACCAGTGAGGGTGTTCTATGTTCATTGCCTCAGAGAATAGATGACACAGCATAAAACTGAGAACAAAGGAGCCGCTTCTCAGTTTTTGAATTTCAAAAGCCTAGGACGGGCATAGAAAAAGTATTTGGAAAAATATGTTAGTCGCAGCCTCAATCTTAAGATTTCATTGTCTTGATTCTCAATCAAGATTCTGTTGTCTTGGGGGAAGACAAGGGCTTGAAAGGAAAGTGAAAGGAGCTGAGAAATCATTGGGTGTACAGGAGATAGATTCTGCCCCCAGCCCCACGCCTTGGGCTGAGCTTGGTTGGACAGGGGACCCTGTGTGAGCGAGGCAGGCTGGCTGCGCCATGACAGAAAACTCAGAAACAAAGAATTTGCCTACTTCTTCTCTGAAATGGAGCCCAGGGAGGAAACGATGGTCTAGGGATCTCACTCCTCAACTCCAGCCTGTGGTGTGGAAGAGCAGTGGAGTGAAAATGGGAAGTGTTGGGGCCAGCATTGTGGAGTAGTAGGCTAAGTTCTGTCTATGGTGCCGGCATCCCATATGGGTGCCAGTTTGAGGTCAGGCTGCTCCACTTCTGAACCAGCTCTCTGCTAATGATCTGGGGAAGCAGTAGAAGATGTCCCAAGTGCTTGGACCCTTGCACTCACACGGGAGACCCAGAAGAAGCTCCTGGCTCCTGGCTTTGGATCGGATCAGCTCTGACTGTTGCAGCCATTTGGGGAGTGGGTCAGCAGGTGGACGATCTCTCTCTCTCTCTCTCTCTCTCTCTGTAACTCTACCTCTCAAATATATAAATAAATCTTTAAAAAAGACAAAAGAAAATGGGAAGTGTCGTGGAGGATGCACCTGATTCATTCTCACAGATTTCCCCCATGCCCACCATGCTCAAGATAGCCAACTTATCCTGGTGCACCCCACTAGTAATGCTAAAAGAGCAAGCAAATTACCAAAACCTGGAAGGAAGTGTAGCACCTCTCAGGAAATGTTAGCATGGACACAGGGTAATGAAGACCAGCTGCCTCCTCCACTTTGGTACTCCTATGCCCAGGAGCTTGGACTTCATCCAGCAAAGGGGTGAGGAGGGTTGGGTTTGAGATTCAACTTCTGCCACCTAGTGGAAAGGGCTGAAATCAAACTAAGAGAAAAGGGAGTGGAAGAATTTCACCTCTAGCTTCTCTGAGTTTGGAATCCATTAACCTTGCAACATTCATCTGATGTACAGAATCCGCAAGGCACTCCTACAGATGCTGAAGACAAAGTCAGACAACCTGTTGCAGGTTGCACTCTGAGATGCAAGTCACTGGATGCTTTCTAGGGTATTCACACCTGAGTTAAGAGAGAAATGGGGTAGGATTGCCCAGAGGAAGAGGTAGAGCTGTGAAGCAGGCCCAACACCACACAAGCTGTCCCCTTGGGGAGTTCTGGAGTTCAATTGACCCTTCAGAATTGTCTGGAATGGAGTGGAAATAACAGACAGGCCATTATTCCTCTAATCAGTCATTAAATGGAGTTTCACCTCTCACTTGGGAAGGACATGACCTTGGCAGGGTTCTTAACAACAAAGACAATCCCTAGGGTACTGATAGCCCTCATTTTCCAAGGTGCATCTCCACGCCCATCAGTGGCCCCTACAACAGTAGGTCAAGGGCAGACAACACAGAGACAGGAGCAGCAAACAAGGAAGTAAACAAGCCAATAAGGACATGTGCAAGCAGACTAGTAAGCAGAGGTATTCAAATTTAAACCATAACAAGATTCTCCATTGCACCTCTCTCCATAGATTGGCAATATTTTTAAAATATTGATATTATCAAGGTTGTTGATGATAAAGAAAAGAGTACTTTTCACACACTGTTGGGCAGTGTCAATCAACATTTTAAATGCTCATTCCCTTTGAGTCAACCATTATAATTTCAGGCGCTCTACAGAACTATCTACACATGTGTTGACCATACCTCGTCAGCAATCGTGAAAATGAGTTTCACCTCTCTGTCCACAAAAAGGAGTATTTTTAAGTACATTTTTGTTTGACAGAATGCCTTGAAGTAGCTGAAAAGAATGGGCGTGGCCATATGAATCATGGAATAGGATACGCTTTCTAACAAGGAAATATCTCAGAGTCATATTATTAAATACAAAAAAGTCAAAGACCAAGGAGGATAACATGCCGTTTATTGATAAAGGATAGGTATAAATGTGCATTGATTCAGAGCAGGGAATGGAGGTGGATCAATGGGCAGACAGGGCTCAGGAGGGACTTTCATATTTGATTTGTATGCTTCCGCATCCGTTCAGTCTTTTGAAATGACTGTGAAATACTTGTTTGGAGCTGAGAAGTTCATATGGCAGAAAATAGGCAGACAATAATGCTTTTATTCGAGTTACTTTTTTTAAAAAATGGTATTGAGTTTTGTATTATTTAATCCCCTCTGCACTTGCTCCCAGCTCCTGACTCATCAGGATGCCCAGCCCAGAACTGAGCACTGAGCTTGGCTGATGAGATCTGCCTCCTTTATTCACCCTCAGGGAGCCATCTCTCTACAGCTGGGGACGGCAAGGCAGGTGAAAGCAGGGAGGTACCACGGGGCAGGGGAAGCCAAGAACTGAGCAGCAGTCTGATCACTCCCAGAAAGACTGGGGTCTATTGGGCCTGGGAGAGCAGAGAGGCAAGCCAGCAAAGACACCTGAGAAGAGCAGCTTAGAATCCCACTGTCCTTTCCATTCAGAATTCTGTCCTTTGTCAGGAATTCCTGACTGATGCTTCTGCACGGCATCTCTGTTTTCCGCCTCAGCATAAGTGATCAAAGCTCAGTTTATGTTTTAATCTCCTGCACCTCCCAGCACAGGGTGCATACGTGAATGTGTGTGAATGGGATTGACTGATTCGTTCCAACAGGACTGCGACAGGTGGAGTTCCCCCATTGTGCTGGGTACCCCCGACGTGTGTAGTAGAAGGATAAGGGGTACCTCCTTTGGAATTTCCCTTTCTGGGACCACACAGCAAAGCCAAAGAAACTGCCATGATCAATGATCTTGTACATCTGCTGCTCTGAATTCATGTTGAGAGGGAGTTTTATAAAGGAGATGTTTCTGCACCGGGAGGTGTTGTCTCTCTGATCGGCAGTCAGGGTAAACTTCCTGAAGGAGCTCAGTTTGAGAGGCAGCAGGTGTCTGAGGGAGTTGCCCATTGTTCCCTGTGTGAAGGATGCCTTGCAGGCACTCTTTGAGGGAAGAATTGGCAATGATGGGAGTGGGAGAAGGAGGGGATGGACAAAGAAACATTATGCTGAGCTTTTGCAAAATCAGGGAAGCTGATAGAAGAACACAGAACAAGACAAAGAAAGAATCCAGGGCAGCGGAGCTGGCTCTGATAGAAGGTGTGACCTGAAGATGAGAAGATGCTGGAGAGAAGTGGGCAGTGAGTACAGGGAACCACCAGGGAGACATTTTAGCCGTGGCGTGGCGATTTGGAATAGTAACGTACACGTGACAGACAGGCAAAGATGAGACACCCTAGAGATGACCCAGCCCTTGGAGCCATGCCCAGGCTAGCTCTACAGACAAAGCATGCTGGGTGAATCTGACCCAAACCTCGGCCCTGGCTGGTTGGATATACCTTGGTTTTTATCGGGGTTGCTGAATAAGGCCCTTCCCATGCCTGAAAAACTCCTTGACTTCATCCTTGGCTGCCCTGAACAAAGCACCTTGCCCTTTCAGCCCTTCTATACAATTCAGTAAATTGCTCTTTCTCTAATCAGCGAAACCGTGGTAGCCAAGGAAAAGACAATATTTTTCACATGGGTCACTTATTTACAACTATACGTCCCAGGCACCAGAAAAATGCTTAATCCTCCAAAAAAAATGCTTTCATTATAAAAATAGGCAGTATCAGCCCCCGACACTGCCTTCCACAAACTCCTCCCCTAGAGGTTAAGCTCCTTGAGGGAAGGATATTTGGAACTTGTCTTCCCATTGCTGAGTTTTCATTGTTTGCTTATTCCGTGTCCCTACTCCCCACCCCAACTATGAACAGGCTCCTCCTCCAAGATGAGCACTGGGAATCCATGGGCCTACCTGGGACATTTCCCACTGATTTCTTTTTCAGTAAGTTTTCTATGACCATTGCTGCTGGCCCCAAGCTTTTTGGAATAAACTTCTAGTGCTAAATTGCATCATATCAGTCTCACGTTACTTCATGAGAGGTCTTGTGCTCTGTGATAGCTGCATGACTTGCGTGAGGTCACTAGGCCTTTCTGAGCCTGTGCCCTCGCTTGTAACATGGGGAGGAAAGGACACATCTCACAGGGCTTTTGCTGAGATGAAAAGAAACAGCACGCAAGGAAGAACATAGCAAGTGCCTGCGTGGATTTATCAGCTCCTTTCCTGCTCCCAGATGAGGGTCTGGTTCAGGGGCACATCTTTTTTATTTTTTTTATTTATTTTTTTTAATTTTTACAGGCAGAGTGGACAGTGAGAGAGAGAGATAGAGAGAAAGGTCTTCCTTTGCAGTTGGTTCACCCTCCAATGGCCGCCGCGTCCGGCCCGCTGTCGCGGGCACACTGCGCCGATCCCAAGGCAGGAGCCAGGTGCTTCTCCTGGTCTCCCACGGGGTGCAGGGCCCAAGCACTTGGGCCATCCTCCACTGCACTCCGGGCCACAGCAAAGAGCTGGCCTGGAAGAGGGGCAACTGGGATAGAATCCGGTGCCCCAACCGGGACTAGAACCAGGTGTGCTGGTGCCACTAGGCAGAGGATTAGCCTGTTGAGCCACAGCGCCGGCGCCAGGGGCACATCTTCATCCAGGGCCTTATACAATGTCCAATACTAAGTAGAAGTGTCGGAGGCTGATGGAACTTTAGGCTTAAGAGGGACTTGCAGGGCGTATCTGAGCACAATTGTTCCTCAGTATCCTCATGGGATCGGCTTCAGCCCCTTTCCCCTGCGGCTAGCAACAACTACCTGTACTCAAATCCCTGATATAAAATGCCATTGCATTTGGTTAGAAGCCACATACATCTTCCTGTATACTGCAAATCATCTCTTAGCTGGCGCCGCGGCTCACTAGGCTAATCCTCCGCCTTGCGGCACCAGCACACCGGGTTCTAGTTCCGGTCAGGGCTCCGGATTCTGTCCCGGTTGCCCCTCTTCCAGGCCAGCTCTCTGCTGTGGCCAGGGAGTGCAGTGGAGGATGGCCCAGGTGCTTGGGCCCTGCACCCCATGGGAGACCAGGAGAAGCACCTGGCTCCTGCCATCAGATCGGCGCGATGTGCCGGCCGCAGCGCCCCAGCCGCGGCGGCCATTGGAGGGTGAACCAACAGCAAAGGAAGACCTTTCTTTCTGTCTCTCTCTCTCACTGTCCACTCTGCCTGTCAAAAAAATTAAAAAAAAAATCATCTCTAGATTCTTTATAATACCTAATATAATGTAAATGCTATGTCAATAGTTAGACTACAGTATTTAGGGAATAATGACAAGGGGAAAAAAACTTATGCATGTTCCTTAAAGATGCAATTTTTTTCATTTTTTTAAATAAGTCAATTGAATCTTCAGATGTGGGATCCGTGGATAAGGAGGGTTGACTGTCTGTATACAATTCACACTTTATGTCAAGATACACTTCTTGTGTGTGTGTGTGCACTTCCTGAAAATTTTTATTCTGTTCCAGTCTATTCATTTTTAAAAATGCTGGCCATGACCTAGTGAGTTGATTTTGTGACCGGTAATGTGATCTGACTTGCAGTTAGAAAACAGTGATCTAGAAACTAGGTGAACCAGCCCCTCACCCCTTAGTGACAGTCCTGAGAAGAAACACTCGATAGGGCATAGTGTGCCAAGTGCAAGGCATAAGTGCATAGAAATGCTGTCAGAGTGTGCTCACTACCCAGCTATGGGCAGACAGCACACAGGCGGGCCTCTGTGCCCATAGAGGACCTGTGTGTTTTGATCTCTCAGTTATGCATGCCTCTCTTGCAAGGGAGCTGGCTGAATGAAGTGGCAGTAGTTAAGACTGCCCTTGGATTCTTCCTAACTGCAAATGTGCGGCTGCCTTCAGTCTTCACTCCTGGTGCCTTCCAGATGTGTTCTCCATCACACAAGCTCTGTTGGGATACCGTGAAGGAATAGGAGTGTATCCATCACATGGGGAATGAGACCTGTCCCATGCAGGCGTACTGAACAGAAAACACAGGTTCTAGTGACTCTAGAGAAAGACAGACCCCTGTGACATTTCCATGTGTTCCCACTGTAGGAGAGAAGAGAAAGTCTTCCAGTAACACCTTGTACCCCTACAAAAATATAACCTGGCTTATTCCCCAAAACGCACCCAAGCCCTGTGTAAGGTGTAGAGGTTGGGTGTTCTCCTGCTATTGTAATTCATTTCAGTGTTCCTTCTCAAGAGTCTCTGCATCTGTCATCCCATTAACGGCAGAGAGGAACACAGCTAAGGATGCAGAAGTCACGTGGGTCCCTTTCTCTTAGCAAGGGCGTTGCCCATGTGGCTGACCGAGATATAAGGATGAGACTGAGACAGTGACGGTTGGTAGACAAGACTGCCCTGGAGAGAAAAGAGACACCTCTCAAAGACTTTCCTCGCGAGCCGGGCCAAGAAATGCATTCTACGTGCAGATAACTGTTGAGGTTGCTCATACGATGCAGATGGTTGTAGAGAAGACTGATGGAATTAGACCAGGACCATGATCCAGGAGGAGAGGCTAACTGCATTTAAATTCTAGTAAATATTAATATAAATAAAACGAGATTTTGATTGGGTGCAATCATGGCTATGTGGAATTCAATTAGCCATTTCCTGCAGTCAATAATCTGTGGGAAGATTCTGTAACGTAACTACCATAGACCATAGGACTGCTCTATGCAAGACAGAGAGAGAGACATGTAGCCAGCATTAGTCACTTGTGGGTGAGACTGCTGGATGCCTGATGGCCACACTTGCATTTGGAGAGCTCAGATTCTCTGGCATTTCTTTACATCGCCCAGAGCTGGGCATGGTGCAGATACGGAATTAAGACTCTTGGAACATGTCTTTACATTGGCTGACTTCATCCACTTGCTCTCTGGAAAGCTGAGCATTGATTAACAATGAAGACCTCAAAAGGAGGCATCTCACTTCTTGGTGACTCACATGGGTGCCATGCAGTCCTAACCCACCAACTCTCCCTGCCTCAGCAGAGGTGATAAAGGAGAAGGGTGGCAGGTGACGGGACTTTTGAAGGTGCCCTTCAATGCTTCCTTCTTAATTGTAGCCTCTGAAGTCTGCCCTTTCACTGGTCTGTGTTCCAGACTTGCATCCTTTGCTTGGCATAACGTCCTGCCTGCCTTCTTCCTACACAACCTCTTCCCTCCTAGACACCATCCCCTACAAACTCACTTTGCTGAGTAATTCATTCCTGCCATCCAAGCAGATACCCCGTGTCATTGTGTCCAAGAAAACCTTCCCTGCTGCCCTCAGATTGTGATGGGCACACTTCCCTTGGTTTTGTCTGGATCCTGGACTTCTTCCCCGTGCAGTGCTCAGCACCCACAGTGTTTTACTGCAATCATCAGTTTACTAATCCCTCTTCCCAAATGAACGGTGTACACCATGAAATCTTTTATGTCGTGTGCCCAACAAATCACTCTGTGTATGATTAGTACATTCCGGTGCCGCATAAAGGATTGAATTATATTTTCCCTCGATCCCTTTCTTTCCATAAGTGACTGACCATGGCATTTCAACCCAACTGAGAAGTTCCTGTGTATGTGTGTGTGCGTATGCGCATGGGCATGAATGTGTTGTTATGGTGATGGAGGGAAAAAAAAAGTTGTCTTCCTTGGCAGTAACAGAAACATCACTGGAAATAAATGAAACCTGGATATGGGTTGACCAGTTAAGACTAAGAGTGAAGACTGTCGCTGATAAAACAGAGACCATGCTGGGAAGGCTGAGGGGATGGTCCTGTCCAAAGACCACTTAGTTCTTCATTTTTGAGGCTTCCAGGGTGCTCTTCTGCCTGGACCACTGGTTCTAATCTCCTCTGGTATTCAGCTGTCTAGAAGAGGCCACTTCCGGTCACCTGTGGCAGATGAGAGGTTAATCATGCCTGGCTAAGATTTTTCAAGTCTTCCTGAGGTTTAAGATGGATGTGTTTCCCATTCTTCTATCCAAATTCCCTTGCCCAGGTCTTCCAGTGATCCCTTGTTTTCTAGCCCAGTCTCCACTATCGTCTTCTGGCAACAGAACTCACCGTGAGTTTGGGAGGTAAGAGAACTGCAGTAGTTGTCTTGGACTCAACACAGAGCCCCATGTTAGGCTGCTCCTCTGACTCTGTGCCACTCACCACTCACCACTCACCTCTAGACTACTCGTAAGAAAGGAATATTCTTCTAATCTGCTGGACACACTGTAACTTGGGTCCCTTTGTTACAGAGATTGTCATCGACCCTAAATAATGTATTAGCTCAGATTATTTTCTATCTACTGAGGTCATGATCACTTACATGTTGAAATAAATCTTGGGGATTTTTCTACTTGAGACCCTTGGACACCAATAATAGTAACATCAGCAATAACCATCCCTGTTGCTAAATGAACACTGACTTGGTGCCCGATGGGTCTTCTTCAGATTTTCTGGGATCCATGTTCTTATTTTATCCTCACTTTTGCCCTTGAGAATGAGGTTCATTTTCCCCATTTTTTGCATGTGGGCAAATGAAACTGTAAGATTATGTCATTCATTCACATAGATGCTCAATAAATATAAGAATCAAGATTAGAATCTCGACCACTCTTTCACATACAAACTATACAGAATTCAAATCACACTCCCTAATACCTCATTCCCTGGACATGGAAGCTCAAATGAACCTCCCTTTTCTCCCAGTCTCCTGCCAGGGTGAACATCTTTGTCCCCACATCCCTCAGCCTCTCTGCACGTGCCCCCAACTCTCATGCACAACCTGAGTGTTCTCCACACACCTTCCAAAGCAGTGTGTAAATCAAGTTCTTTTATTCATATTAATAAACATGTTCGAAGGTGCCCCGTTGCCTCCTGCATTTGTTCTTAGCAGGGCAAGGATCTATTTGCAGGAAATATTGAATTCATTTCTAGTATTAAAAATTTCCACAGATGAATTTAATATCCCCAATTTCTCCTCCCCCTGCCCACATCTATGTGTTAGGTGTGAGCATCTGCCAACAGAAAATAATAGTAAATGAGCAAAAACAAACAACAAAATAGAATACCAATATTTATTGAACACTTACTCTATACAAGCAATATGCGGTGTCATATGCCATCCAATTTATTCTCTTAAATATAGTAGTCTCATTTGCATATCTTATCTCCTTCAATGCTCATAAATGTTCCATGAGTAAGATGTTATTATTATCCCTAGTTTAAAATGAGAAAACAGAGACGTTGAGAGAATAATTAACCCACGAGCACACACTAGTGAGTTTCAGTGTCCCAGTTCAACTTAGGCCTTGATTCCAAATGCAGAACCCCTTCCTACTACCAATCCGTCTGGGTGGAATACAAGACCACTGGCTCACCTGGGCTAACTACGTCTCCCATCCAGACATCTCACTGACCTCCTTCTTTCGCAGGTCATGCCTGGCCTCTCTCCTTTCCCTGGGATGGACAACACAATGTACCTGTAACTCAAGGTCATTATCATAAAGCTTTTTGTTTTCTTCTAGATCCATCAATTTCCTCTTGTTTTTATCTATTGTCTTTGTTCAAGCAAAGCCTCATGGCCAAACACTTTAACTGTATCCTTTCCAAGTTCTCAAAATATCTTTATGCCCTTTCTTTCCATTATATACAACCCTGGGTCTATTCAATTGGCTTCTCCCATCCTACACAGGAGCTGCTAAGAACCTTAGGAGGAAGTCACAACTTGTAAACTATTTCATGGCCCCCGACTTCCACTGGGCCTTCCTGTTGTATGACAACACATTCGCTCCCTGAGTTCTTCCATTCTCTCTCTCTTCCTTTAGCAAGCAGCCTTATCTCCTATTTCACTGGAGAAACAATAGAAGCCATCATTCATTAATTCATTCATTCATTCAGAAAGAATTTATTGAACTCCTCCTATGAGCCAGGGATATTTCTGCCAGCCAGGGATAGAGCAATAAACACAACAAAAGGAAACGTTTTCTTCTTATTCTGTAAACGTTTGCTCTGATCCATTCCCAAGGCTTCAATTACCATCTCGATCCTAATGACTCCCAGATTGCCATCTCCAGCCAGATCTCCCTCCTGAGCTCTGTACTTGTACAGCCAATGCTTAAAGGATGTCTTCATTTAAATGCTTCAGGGGCACCTAACACGCTGTATGCCCCAAACCAAGCCTACTGTCTTCCACCATCACTCACTCCCAAATCCAATTCCTATTTTCCCAGTGGAGGAAATGCCATCATCGTTCATTCACTGACCCTGCAGAAACCTAGAGGGCTCTAGCTTTATCATCTCTCCCTTGTCCCTTATCAGCTGCCCAGCCTCTTGATCCTCCTGGCCCCTACCTGACTCCAGAATACAGCTCCTTCCTGTCTCTCACCTGTGCACAATGGCATCTTTTTCCTGTCTCTCACCTGTACCCAGTAGCTTCTTAACTGTCTCCCCTATATTGAGTTTTCTCTATCTTCTCAGCCAATGCTCCAAATGCAGCCAGAGTGAGCACTTTTAAATGCCAGCAAATTACTCTCTCAACTGCTCCTCTAATCCCTTCAATGGCTGTAATCCAAAACATGGCATTCCAGCTGCTGACAGCACAGCAGGTCCTCCATGAGATGCTGTTTCCTGCCTCCCCAGTCTTCTCTCTTCCTACTCTCTCTCTGAAAGCCCCACATGTCCCTTGGAGATGCATAAGCTCATCACGAAGCTTCACCTGTCAGATCCTCTAAAATAGGCCACACTGGGTATCATATTTGGATGTCCACATGGGAGCTCTCATTTCTTGGAGTGTCGGTCTCCTTCTTCCTTCCTCTTTCTACTGAAGACTTAACTTAGACGCATCTCTTTGCCAGGCAGTCCGTGCCAAGCGTTGCTCAGTACTGGCTTTTGAACTTTTCCACCAGGTCTTCCCCACAGTCTGCTCACCTCTATTACGTCACTGCATTAGACTTCAGGAGGCTGCTCTGCATGATAAATAACCACAGAGTTGTATAGTAATTTATGACAAACGACATGGATTACTCATTTGCACGTTTTCACATTAGAGCTGATTGGCTCCGTGATCTGCTCCACGCATCCTTCCTTGAACCCAACGTAAGGGGACGTCTCCTTCCGAGGCACATCATTCTGAAAACGGCACAGGAACACACGGATCTGAGTTGAACAAGGCAGTACACGTTAAAGCCCCTGTTAGGATACGTGTTGGTTACATCTACTCACATTCCACCAACCAGACAAGGTCCCATGGCCGAGCCCAGCCTCCATGAGACAAGGCAAGAATGGCCATGTGCAACCCTGCAGACAGGGAAACCAATGGCTGTCAGTACTACTGCTATCCACCACGAGTTCCTAGACATTAGACATGAATGTATTTTCATTTGCCTGTCTCTCCCACTAAAACTTAAGCTCCTTTCAAACCGAAACGACTTTGCAACACTATTCTCAGTGCTTTACATAATACTTGGCGCATCATAGATGCTCAGTGGATGTAGGCTGAGTACATACTTGCTCCTGTATCACTTCTTATAGGCTGCCCCAATGTTGTAAGCTGAGAGAATCACTACTTTCTCTGCACATTCACAGAACAATAGTGTATCTAGTCTAGCTCTTACGACATTGTATTTTTCATTTGTTTATCAATGCATATCCCCTTCTAGACCAGAGCCACCAGTGGCAGGGACATTGTCTCATCTGTAGCACCTAGCATAATACCTGGAAGACAGAAATCCATAAACACTTGAATAATTGAATTGAATCATTTTCACAGTTGAAATAAGCTTGTGTTTATTGATTGCCTACTGGGTGCTAGGCATTCTCACTCTAACAGTAGGGGTTAGAAGCTGGGAAGTCCCAAAGGCCAATGAAGAAGAGAAAGAGAGAGAGGGAGGGAGGGAGGGAGAGAAGAAGGGGGGAGAGAGATGAGGGGAGAGAGAGAGAGAGAGAGAGAGACTGGGAACAGGCATTCTTGTGATCCTGTCTTGAAAAGCAGGCACATTCAGTCCCTGCCCCTTCCTAACCAGCCCTGCCGGCTTTCACCCCAATAGCAGGACTGTGATCTAATCTTCCCATCCAGTTTATTGCTTTGCACTGCTCAGCTCACCAAGCACATTTGTGTTTATTGTGCGATTAGTGCTGAGCACACTGAACAAGGTAATGACATGCAGCAAAGGCCAAGAGATGACGCCCTGCCTCTGTGCATTGCTTAATGCCTCAGGAGAATGAGGTGCTCCTCTCCTGCATGCCGAAGCCTGGCAGTATTATATATTCAAGCCTCAACCACAGGCTCCATCAAGAAGGAGCCCATGGAATGCAGCCCCAGGAACACTTCAGAGGCAAACCTGATATCAGGCAGCACCAGGGATTTGGAGCAAAGAGTATTGATTCCCTCTGAAATGCAACAGAAAAAGAATTTAGTGGGTGTGAACTCTATGTCTCAGTTATTAGTGAAATGAATTAACACATGAGTAAGTGAATGAGTGTTTGCTAGTATTTCCTTATGCCACCAGGAGCAGAAGGTTATGCTGAGCTCCCAGACACTGGGTCAGAGGCAGGGGAGAGGCTGGATAAAGACTGTGCTGGTCTGGAATTCAGAGAAAAGTGGCGATTTGGAACAATGCAATGGATCAGGAGGGCCTGGAAAAGGGTGGGCAATGCAGGGTTAGGTTATGCCTTCCGGTCATGGATCAGGCTCAGACAACTCTAGTTTTTTTTTTTACAGACAGAGTTAGACAGTGAGAGAGAGACAGAGAGAAATGTCTTCCTTCTGTTGGTTCACCCCCCAAATGGCCGCTACGGCTGGTGCGTTGCGCTGATCCAAAACCAGGAGCCAGATGCTTCCTCCTGGTCTCCCATGCGGGTGCAGGGCCCAAGAACTTGGGCCATCCTCCACTGCCTTCCTGGGCCACAGCAGAGAGCTGGACTGGAAGAGGAGCAACCAGACAGAACCTGGCACTCCAACCGGGACTAAAACCCGGGGTGCCAGCGCCACAGGTGGAGGATTAACCTAGTGAGCCGCAGCGCTGGCCATCAGACAACTCTACTAAGGAGAGGAAAGACTGCCCTGTGGCCAGACCATTAGGCAGGGTCTTCAAAGATTTAGGCTACTGTGATGATCTCCCTGCCTGAAATAAGTACAACTTGCCTGTCTCCATTCCCACCCAACAATAAACATCATCTCTATCCTAAATGGCAGCTCACTCTACCACTTTATTTTTTACATCTTCACAAAAATAGACTTACATTTTCCTCTCTGTAGCCCTCCCCTAGATAGTCTATCTACTTACATAATGTATAGGTTGCTACTTCTGGTGGCAGAAGGAACATCATTCATTCATTTGTTCACTGCTTTCACCCAAAACTGGGACATATATTACCTATAAGTCATTGGGTACACATCTTTGAATAAAATAACCTGTCTGCTATTGTGACATTCACCATCTAGTCAGGGAAAGAAATAGTAAATATATAAGCAAATAAATAGCTGAATACAGATTATGGTAAGCGTTGGGAACACCTCTTTTTTATTTTTGCAACAGAAGCCTTTGTAGTCTGAAAGATTTGAGGGGTTACAGATGGCTGCAGGGAGCCCTTGCATTCCTTAAAGTGGCATATAAAATATTCGATGGATATAGGCAGATGCTTTTTACTCTGAAAAGCATCCAGGACTTTCATAAAAATCTCACAGAAGTGTATGATCTCATAAAAGTTAAGAATGGATGTTCTACACCAGACATGGTTTCCTTTTTTTTCCCTTTCTTTCTTTTTTCTCCCAATGCCACCTCCCAGAATTGATTAGGTTTGTTCTTGCTTGCAGATGGTCCTGGAGCATCCAGCTCAGAAAAGCAGAGCTAGAGTGACCACAACATCATCTCTGTGCAGGAACACACCCAACAAGGTGGGCATACCCCATGCCTTGGAGTGGGCCCAGCAAGGGCATGCATGGTGGCCCCCTGTTGGGAGTGGGAGATAGGGTAATGTTTGCATGTGTTCACATATTTCTCTATTTCCCAAATTGTTTATGATAAATATGCTGTTTTTGTAATCAGGAAAATCATACATTAAAGCTATTTTTCATTTTGGGGAAATGCATACATTTTGACTTACTGTATCTATCCCTTGTTAACTAAGTCATAAAGACGTATTACACAAAAAACTTAACAGCACTGTGATCACACGAAGCTTTTAACTGAAGTTAACCCATGTGAGGAGACAGAGCAAGAAGGCCCATCTGCTCAGCTGTGGACTACGGCATTTAACAATGTGCATCTCCGGGCTGGCACTGTGGTGTAGTGGGTTAAGCCACAGCCGGCAGCATCTGTATCCCATATGGACACTGGTTCAAATCCCGGTTGCTCCACTTCCAATCCAGCTTCCTGTTAATGTACCTGGGAAAGCAGTGGAAGATGTCCAAGTGCATGGGCCCCTGCACCCATGTGGCAGACCCTGAAGAAGCTCCTGGCTCCTGGCTTTGGACTGGCACAGCTCTGACCTTTGGGGCCATTTGGGGAGTGAACTGGCAGATGGGAGCAGTCTCTCTCTCTCTCTCTCTCTCTCTCTCTCTCTCTCTCTCTCTAACTCTGCCTTTCAAATAAATTTTTAATAAAAAGAAAAAGTGTGCATCTCATAGGATGTTTGGGCCTCAAACACCTCTTTGACCTTGGCTTCAGCCATGTATGTGTTCCAAGTCATCAGAAGGTAGCCCATTTGGGAATAAGGCTAAAAGAACCCACACAGCCTCTCCTGGCTAGAAAATTGTTATTGTGAAGATAGATCAGAATTTAAAGTCAAATGATAAAGGTCCAATTCAGCTCTGCAAACTTCCAATATCTGATCTATGCCTCAACTTACTCACCCACAAGAAGGGGATATCTTGTCATCCCTCCCCGTCCCATAGAGTAATTGCAATGTATAAGCAAACTAGAGAGAGACAAGATTACAAAAAGATCAAGAAGAAAGGGCATGCTACACACAACTATTTGTGAGCAACTGATATCACAATGTCGGAGAATAAAGGATATCACTGAAATATACAGTCTTCATGGATATGAGCAACAGTGTATGTCTGGACTTCCTCCAGAGGTAGCCCCTATACCTTGTTTAACTATGGGTACACTGGAAGAAGAAGTATTATACACCTAAGCTGGAGTTATATTTCCCCACAGGACATGCCCAACCCCTCACCCCAGCCCATCCATCGCATTTGAAAACTTTCATCCCCATCAAAGTTCCACCTGTCACATTGCATTGCACAAAATACGAGGAAGTGATAAAGAATGCATGAACCTGGGTCACTCATGGTGCAGGGAGCTCAAAGTGCAAGAAGCGAGTCTGGGGAATGGCAGATCATTTGTCTGCAGACTTCAGTCATCTGTGAACCGCCCTGCATGTGAAGCTATGATGTTAATTATTGCTGTTATTTCTAACTTCCTTCCTCATGTAGACATACATAGAGTTTAGCAAGAACCTATGCACAGATAAATAATATCTAACAGCACCACTTATACATTTAAAATTATTTATTTACTTGAAAGATGGAGAAAGGGAGAGGGAGAGGGGGAAGGAGAGAGAGAGAGAGAGAGATTCTTCCACACACTAGTTTACTCCCCAAATGCAAATGCCCACAATGGCCAGGGTGAGGGGGACCAAATTCAGGAGCCAGAAACTGTACTTGGGCTATCACTATTGCCTTGCAATTGTGCACATTTGCTGAAAGCTGGAGTCGGGAGCTGAAGCTAGAGCTGGGAGTCAAATCCAGGCTCTGTGAAGCAGACCTAACTGGACCTACCCTGTCCTAGACAGTCATTTTTCAAGTTTTATAAAATCTTGCACCCTGAAATCCAATATGCACAGAGGAACTCAGGGGTAAGAGGAAGAATAAGATGAGGGGAATTAAAATGTGGCATCTGACAATGCCAACAAATGGGAAGAAAGCATTGTTCATTTTTAAAATATTGGCAACTTTGTTTACCATGATGTGAGAGAGAAATGAAGAAGCTGACAGTAGGTTATGTCGCAGTCAGGTTCTGAGCTCCTGCCTCCTGGTCACAATGGGCTGAGTCCTTAACCTCTCTGATCTATGACACAGTCTTCAGTTAAATACGAGATTTGGACTGGATCAGCATTTCCCAAGTTGTTTCAACAGTACATTAATTCTGCAGGATGTTAATAAGCATTCATGTGAAGAAAAAAAAGCAGAGTTCTGTGGTCAATTAAGTTTGGAGGATACTGGGTTAGCTAAACAGGTTTCTTTATTGCAAGGATTCAAAGAGGTTTTAATATGCCAGGGTGAGTTCTGAATCTACAACAAATGATTGTGAATAGGAGACTCTTTTCTGCAAAACTTATCTGGCCATAGAAGCTGGGAGTTTTGTCTTGATTTGCTTTGATTTTTGCTTTGTTTGGTTTGGTTTTGCTTAAGGTCATGGAAGTTCTGAAGATACTTTGGGAAGACCAGACTCAATGGTCTTAAAAAACCTTTCCAACCTCAAAATTTCTGGGATCAACAAATATCTTCAAACGGCCATTGTGCTGTTTTATGCTTGGGGATAGGGTAGAGGGACCAGCCTATGTTGGATGGTAGCTCCAAGTATAGCAGCAGTTTGTTTTCTTAATCCTCATAGTATTCTTAGAAGGTGAATGCCATTCTGATTATATAAGAGAGGATGTTGCCGGCGCCGCGGCTCACTAGGCTAATCCTCCGCCTTGCGGCGCCGGCATAGCGGGTTCTAGTCCCGGTCGGGGCACCGATCCTGTCCCGGTTGCCCCTCTTCCAGGCCAGCTCT
Source organism: Lepus europaeus (assembly GCF_033115175.1). Classification (NCBI taxonomy): domain Eukaryota; kingdom Metazoa; phylum Chordata; class Mammalia; order Lagomorpha; family Leporidae; genus Lepus; species Lepus europaeus. The sequence continues at coordinate 121,057,652 of NC_084833.1, read as the reverse complement.
CTGCTGTGGCCAGGGAGTGCAGTGGAGGTTGGCCCAAGTGCTTGGGCCCTGCACCCCATGGGAGACCAGGATAAGTACCTGGCTCCTGCCATCGGATCAGTGCGGTGCGCCTACTGCGGCGGCCATTGGAGGGTGAACCAGCGGCAAAAGGAAGACCTTTCTCTCTGTCTCTCTCTCACTGTCCACTCTGCCTGTCAAAAGAAAATAATAATAATAAAATAAAATAAAAATATAAGAGAGGATGTTGACGTTTTGAGAGACTAAGCAAATTTGTAGGGCGCAATTAGGAAGCTGCAGGCCTTCTAATTCAAAATATGTATGTGTGGATACAGCTCTAAATAAGATGACATTTGAGCAAAATCTTGAAGGGAAGAGTGTTCTAGACCGAGGGAACAGTTGGTGCAAAAATCTAAAGAAGAGAGTGTGCCTGGCTGATTTGACGACTGAGATAGACATTAATAGGGCTAACATGGAGTCAGCAAAGGGTGGGGAATAGAATACACGAGAACAGTCAGATAAACAGACATCAGATCATGCTGATCTTTGTTGGCAAAGTGAGGGGAGAAGAGTGACTCCATCCCGCTCATGTCTGGAAAAGACCACACATGTGCTGGACTGAGACTAGGTTCGGCGGGGGAAGGTAGCCATTGATGCTGTCTACAAATCATTTCTAATTCTCTTGGGGCATGTTTGCATTGCATCTTCCTGCCCTCTTGCAATCAGACATGGATACAAGACTGGCTTGGCCAATGCAATGTTAACAGAAGGTATATGCTTCACTTCTGGGTGGGAGCTTTAAGAGCATAAGGACAAACTTGCTTCTTGTCTGAGAGTGACAGTGGAGGCTGTTCTATCATTCTGGGGCTGGCCAAGACTACGGGGAACTGAGCTTCTCTGCCAACCTACAGCAGATGTGAGAATGCGTGGAAAGTAATTTTGTTGGTTAAGTTCCTGAGAGATTGGTGTTTTTATTTCTGTAGGATAATACGGCCCTTCTCACTGACACAGGAGGCAAGGGTAAGGACAGGAGAGCTAGCAGAGGCAGCTTCAGTAATCCAGGTGAGAGACGGTGCTAGCCTGGGTGAGGGGGGGAGCAGTGGAGAGAGTGGAAATGGTTGGGTTGTGGTTGGGCTTTAAAAGGTAGAGTGAACAGAATTTCCTGACGGATTGGATATGGTGCGAAAGACAGAGCAGGGTCAGTATGCCCTCCAGGCTTTTTGACCTGGAGGAATTAAAAGACAGGTGGCCATCTAATGGCATGAGAAAGATTGAGTATAAGAGATGGGAGAGGAAGAAGGTTTGTCCTGGATTTTTACCTTTCAAGTTTTATTTTTTGTTTTTTTATGGTTTCTGGTTACCTGCAGGAATTTCTGAGTTTCGTGTTTATCTCCTTGAACACAATATGGAAAATCACACAATATTCTAAGGAATAAAGCTACAGGATGCAATTTACGGACGCATTACGAAAGTTAAATGCAAAGGGATAGCATTTGTTTTGCTTCCCTGTTATCTGGGGAGGGATGGAGGTTAGGGGGGAGTAGAAATGCACAGACTAACATGCCCAGGGAAGATATTAGCAGCATTTTACAGGACTCGCTTTTGGAGCTCGAGTTCAAAACAAACCCTTTGGAATTCATTGATTTTAGTTTTCCCTCTATTGTTTTGCACCTTGATTGAGTCTGTTGACTGTAAAGAGAGGATTGATTCAGACTCTTCTAATTTTCTACCCACTTGATGGCTCTCGCCTAACCTGTCTGCTTCGTTCTACAGACAAAGTTATTCCCTCTCTTCTCTTGCAACACCTTTGGGAAGCTGCCTCGCATGGCTCCAGGGTCCTTTGTTCTTTTTTTTATGAATTATTTTATTTATTTGAAGGAGTTACAGAGAGAGGTAGAGCCAGAGAGAGAGAGAGAGAGAGAGCTTCCATTCTGCTGATTCACTCCCCAAATGACCGCAATGGCCAGAGCTGAGCTGATCCAAAGCCAGGAGCCAGGAGCTTCTTCCAGGTCTCTCACGTGGGTTCAGGGGCTCAAGGATTTGGGGCATCTTCCACTACTTTCCCAGGCCACAGCAGAGACCTGGATGGGAAGAGGAGCAGCCGGGACTTGAACCAGTGCCCTTGTGGGATGCCTGTGCTGCAGGCTGGGGCTTTAACCCACTGCGCCACAGCGCCGGCCCCCAGAGTCCTTTGTTCTTAGGTGGTTTGCTCTATAAGAGTCCAGATAGCCCTAGCAGTGATGCCAGCATTCCCGTACTCTTTACAGGGCAGAGCTTGGAAACTGGGACCCCAGAGCCAAATCCTTCTCCAGGGTTTTATTTGACCCACATGGTGATATTTAAGTCAATATTTAAAAATATGAAGTCTATTTTAATCAAAAATGAGGCTGGTAATTGGCCTAGCAGTTAAGATGCTTGCATCCCATATTGGAGGGTCTGGGTTTGATACTTAGCTCCAACTCCTGACTCCAGTTGTCTGCTAATGCACACACTGAGAGGAAGCAGTGATGGCTTAAGTGCTTGGGTACCTGCTACCCACATGGGAGACTTGCATTGAGTTCTGAGCTTCCGGTTTCAGCTGGCCCTGTCCAGGCCCTTTTTCAGGCATTTTCAGAATGGGAACTCCTTCTCTTTTTCTGACAGTCTGTCTCTGTCCCTCTTTCTCTCCAGTAACTTTTAAAAAACAAACCAGAAGCCTGAGCAGCAGCAGGTACCTATCTCTGCATTTCTGACCACAGTCTGTGAGGACTGGGTCACTGCTGCCCCTTTAAGTGGTAGCAGGTGCTGGATGGCACTCCCCTGTACCCACCGAGATAGCGCAACTCATTCATGTCTCCTTTGCTTTCAAGATTACTGTGGTCTTCCATATACATTACCATACTTAATCCTTACAACCTTGTAAGGTCAATATTTTATAGATCAGGAACTCATCCTACTCAGAGCTTTATTAATTGCACTTTTTATTTGAGTGCATTTAAGGATACTTAAGGGCTCCCATTTGGATTCTCTGAGGGTCAGAGAATCAAAACAGACCGCAGCTTAGGCTCTGCTCGGGGATACGCACGCCAGAATGCACGTGATGGTGACATGTTTTGATGAGGAGTGTGGGCTTTGGGTGCATGCTGTCTCACACATGTTTGCTGTCTCCTAGAGCACATTAATCATGCCACGGTTTGGATGTCGCATCTGTAAAACAAATATAGAAAATGATGGCTGATACTTTTCCATGTTTCTTTTATTTCCTGTGTGACATAAATTGCAAATAGGTGACCAAGAAGAGGAACTGGAGAGAAGGCTCAAGGCTGGACTTAGGAATCACAGGAAGATCTTGTTCCTCTGCAAGCCAGGGGCTCTTAAATTGGACATCTTGGATCTTAAGGCCATGCAGATTTGTCCTTTCTCCAGGGACTGTCAGAGGGCTAAAGTGGGACTGGTCTGAGTCCCAGACTCCCAACCATACTACTGAAGGGTATGGGGAGCCACCGAAGAGTGTGAATTGTGAGTAACGCTGGCCTGATTCTGAATTTATAGAATGGAGGATAGAGTTGAGGAAACAGACCTGAGGACAGACAGGAAAGCAGGTAAGAGACAGGTGAAATGGAGAGGAAGGGGAGGTTTATGAGCCAAAAGTTCATATAAAAATGATGACTGAGGATTGGGTGGCCCCGATGACCAAGGATGAGGGGGGATCAAATCTGACTGTCATGTTTCTGGTTCAGTTAATGGTTGTGGAGAATTCGGAAGGGGAGTAATTGAAGGATAAAAGGTCTTAGAGAATTGAGAGTTGTGACAGACTCATGGAAATTTAGACTGAATGTAATCAACCTCCCTCCTTCCCCCAAAAAGAACTGGAGAGGATGTTGGATAATCAGGCAGAGATTCTTACACTTAGAACTTCCCCAAGAGCTTGGGTGAGCTCAGACACATCACATGCCATCTGTGAGCTCATTCTCTCCTTTAGCAAGTGGCAGACATGGGTATGAGGAAGATCAAAGGATTAATAGACAGTCATGGATTTTGAACACCGTTAAGTTATATGTGAATGTCACATTTTATGCACAACTCCCTCAGTCAGTAAAAATGGGAGGTATGAGCAGAAGATTACGGCACTTGTAAGTCAGAAGTTTCCCAGAGGTGGGGACGATCTGATGTGCTGTAACTAGGCAGTTAGTTAAAGGTTAAGAGAACTGGAATTCTTGTACCCCTGCAGTATAACCCTATCTCTTGAACTCTTGATTTGTTACACCCACCTTCCCAGGATGTACCTGTTGCACATGCCCATTTGCATATCCAATTAGGGTATCACCGCCTTCCTTATCAAAAGGTGGAGAGATTCTTTGCACCTTGGACACTTCTTAGAAGAACCACTCCCATATTCTCTCCACCACAGAACACACTCAGACATATCACTCTTTTTTTTTTTTTTTTTGACAGGCAGAGTGGACAGTGAGAGAGAAAGACAGGGAGAAAGGTCTTCCTTTACTGTTGATTCACCCTCCAATGGCTGCTGTGGCCAGCGCACTGTGGCCAGCGCACCGCGCTGATCCAAAGCCAGGAGCCATGTGCCTCCTCCTGGTCTCCCATGCGGGTGCAGGGGTCAAGCACCTGGGCCATCCTCCACTGCCCTCCCGGGCCACAGCAGAGAGCTGGCCTGGAAGAGGGGCAACCGGGACAGAATCCGGCACCCCAACCGGGACTAGAACCTGGTGTGCCGGCGCCGCATGCGGAGGATTAGCCTATTGAGCCGTGGTGCCGGCCAACTAGAAATATCACTCTTGTGTCTGATTTTCCCCCATGGAACTAGGAAGGACATTTCCGTTCTCCTACTAGCTCACTCTCAGACAGACCTTCCTAATTGTAGCTACTGTTTTCAGTTTTTCTTTTCTGTCTGGTTTATGGGCAGTTCTCTGGCCCACTCATGTTGAGTATTTCTCAGTGTGGGGCAGCCCACACTTGAGCATAAATTTACATTTATTCCTTCACTGCCAAAGAAACTCTATTCCTATGTGTACAAGATGCCAGTCTCCACTTAGTGTTTCTATCTCTGTAGGAGGCAAAAACCTGGAGCAAAAATGCATATGTCCACTGCTCACACCCGATCTGCCCTGGGGCTTCTCCAGGATTCCCCTCACCCAGCCCTGAGGTCTACAGGGAGTCCTGTAGCTGCTGAGTGTCCCTGGTCCTGCTCCAGTGCTGTGGATGACATTTCCCCACAGCTGACTCCTGGGCTTCCTAGGCGGCCCAGGTAGAAGTTCTTCCTCTAAGGAACCTCTTCTTGGAAGTCTGCCTTCATCAATTGCTCATTCTGTGAGCAGCCCCTTCATTCTCAACTAAATATTGTTTCATGAATTTGTGTCTTGCTGATATTTCCTCTTAGGTATTTTTTTTTTTTTGGACAGGTAGAGATAGTGAGAGAGAGAGAGACAAAGAGAAAGGTCTTCCTTCTGTTGGTTCACCCTCCAAATGGCCACTACGGCCAGCACTGCGCCTATCCGAAGCCAGTAGCCAAGTGCCTATTCCTGGTCTCCCATGTGGTTGCAGGAGCCCAAACACCTGGGCCATCTTCCACTGCCCTCCAAGGCCACAGCAGAGAACTGGAATGGAAGAGGAGCAACCGGGACTAGAACCCTGCGCCTATATGGGATGCCGGCACCACAGGTGGAGGATTAACCAAGTGAGCCATGGCTCCAGCCCCTCCTGTTAGGTATTCTTAAGACGATAAAATGGGGAGATAAAATATGTACACAGGAAAATGGAGTCTATTTGATTCTGGAAAGCAACGACTTAACATTGATCTTTCCATGGCTTCTTCTCTTCTGGTTCTTGATGGCTGCCACACAGCTAGATAGTAAGTAGTATTATAGACACATCATGCTTGTGACTTACTAAAAAGGCTATGCAAAGGAGATCCAAAAGTCAGGTAGGGGACAGGAGAAGGAAGAGGAGAAAGCCAGGTAGGGTTATCTCAGAGGCTAGTTACATTCTGATTTCAGGTAAGTTACTCTTGATGGCTGACCAGCAAAGGAGCTGGGCTTCCCTGTTCCTCTCACACTGGGTAGTTACTCATGCTACTGGATGTGGGTGACAGGGCTTTCTAAAGTGACTGGCTCTCTAAGTAATACTCACTATGTATCATGGGGTTTTCTTTTCCATTGTTCTAAAATGCAATTTAGCTTTTAATTCCATTTTCCAACACTCTTTTAAAAATATTCATTTATTTTTTTGAAAGGCCAAGTGAGAGAGAAAGAGAGAGAGAATCTTCCATGTTCTGGTTCACTCCCCGAATGCCCACAACAGCCATGGCTAAGCTAGGCAATAGCCAAAGAGCCAAGAACTCCATCCTGGCCTCCTGTGTGGGTGGCAGAGCTATCATCTGCTGTCCTGATCCATCATCTGCTATCTCTTAGGATGCATTGTCAGGAAGCAAGAAGCTGGGCTGGAAGTGGAGGAGCCAGGACTGGAACCAACACTCTGATACGAATCACAACATCTCAAGCAGTGGTTCAGCCCAATTCCTTGCAACGCCTGCCCCTTCTTCTTCTTTATTTACTTATTTATTTATTTCATGCAATTGAAAGGCAGAAAGAGAGACATTTCCATCTGCTGATTCACTCCTCAAAAGCCTGCCCACAGCAAGGGCTTTGCCAGGCTAAAACCAGGAACCCAGAGCTCTATCCAGGTCTCCCACCCGTCACTTGCTGCCTCTCAGGATGTACATTAATAGGAAACCCAAATTTGAAGCAGAGCTGGGACTTGAATCCAGGCACTCTAACAAAGGATGTGGGCATTGCAAATGCATCTTTTTATTTATTTATTTATTTGACAGGCAGAGTGGACAGTGAGAGAGAGAGAGAGAGAGAGAGAGAGAGAGAGAGAGAGAGAGAAAGGTCTTTCTTTTGCCGTTGGTTCACCCTCCAATGGCTGCCACGTGCTGCAATGGTGCCGTGCTGCAGCCAGCGCACCGCGCTGATCTGAAGCCAGGAGCCAGTTCTCCTGGTCTCCCATGCGGGTGCAGGGCCAAGCACTTGGGCCATCCTCCACTGTACTCCCGGGCCATAGCAGAGAGCTGGCCTGGAAGAGGGGCAACTGGGACGGACTCTGGCGCCCTGACCGGGACTGGAACCCGGTGTGCTGGCGCCGCAGGTGGCGGATTAGCCTATTGAGCCACGCCACCGCCTGCAAATGCATCTTAACTACTACACCAAATTCCTGCTGCCATAATGTGATTTTGTAAAAAATATTTATTTTATTTATTTGAAAGACAATGTTACAGAGAGAGGTAGAGCCAGAGAGAGAGGGAGGTCTTCTATCCGCTAGTTCACTCCCCAAATGGCCACAACAGGCAGAGCTGAGCTGATCCGAAGCCAGGAGCCAGGAGCTTCTTCTGGGTCTCCCACATGGGTGCAGGAGCCCAAGTGCTTGGACCATTTTCTACTGCTTTCCCAGGCTATAGCAGAGAGCTGGATGGGAAGATGAGCAGCCGGGACCCAAACCGGCACCCACATAGAATGCCAATGCTGCAGGCCAGGGCTTTAGCCCTCTGTGCCACAGCGCTGGCCCCATAATGTGATTTTAAATGAAGACCTGTGCACTTGTGAGCAATGAATACCCTCACAGCAGAAGCCCAAACACCAACGGGTGAACTTCCCTGCTGTTCTCATTTCTCCTTTTTGCTATAGGGAAATACCTGCTGTGAAGGTTTATGCCACAAGATGATCAAATGAAGAAGCTGGATTATAAATGAGATTCAGTCCTGTTCTTGTTGGTTGTGATACCCATTGCACCACTCTAAGGAAGTGCTGGGGCTCAGTTCTCTCCTATTCCTGTGTTGTTGCTGAAGTTGTGACCATGATGTGGCCACCTGAAGAAGGGGTGTGATGTTGACCTCCTTTTCAGAGGGACTTGGATTATCCGAGCCCAGCAATACAGCTGCTCAAGTCGCTGGTGGTGGTCACAGTGAGGCTGTGATACTGATAGGAACCAAGGCTTGTCTCTGTGACGAGGTCAACTCGAACATGTACGGTGGACGGTGACAGGTTCTCACTTTATTGCCACCCTCGGCTGGGTCTGCTTCTGTATTGGCTGTCTCCTCATCAGCTGCCCAACCTCTCTGTCCAGCACAAAGCACAAGTTGTGTCTAGGGATTAGTTCTATTACCTGCCTACAGGAACCAGAAGAAAATTGAATGCAGAGGGAAAAAAAAAGGATCCTGGAAGTACAAGAAGAAGATTTGAGATTTGGGTGTGAGATGTTTTTTCTTCCTTCCCCTTCTCTGGTTGTTTGTGTTTGCAAAAGATGTGTTTCCTCCCGAATGCCATCCTGCTGTATTCCAAGCACATTCAAGAAAGCAGGGGAAAATCTTTATAAATTTATACTATAGAATTTCTGCAGGACACCGAAATATGTTTGAAGCTAACGGGGGAATGCTGAATAGTCTGTTTCAAATAATTACAGGAAAAAATGCATTGAAATAATGAGTAGTTGCTACTGGAACGTTCAGCAAAACGAAACGACGTCTTTGCATGCTTATTAAACGGCACTATATTTTCAATTTTGGATGTTTGGGATGAAATTAAATGGCAAGTACACTGCATCATTGAGTGATTAGAAGGACGAGTATCATTTAGACGTAGACTAGTACCAGCACCATCATCAGTTTTCTTTCCTCCTTCCTCTTAAAAAAAATAGAAGTACCCTGCTCTCCTGTTGGGCGAGATTTTCATAGAAATGGAACCCACCACAGCCCTGGAGACTTCAGCTTAAGTGACTTCAGTGTAATCCCCCTGACGCAAGGAAAGACGTTGAACAGAATCTGATTATTCCATATTTTCTAATTCTGGGATTCTCTTTCCACGCCACTTGGAGAATACATAAAACCTCCCACTCCACCATCCTCTCTGCTCTCAAAGCAGAATCATATTTACCAAAAACAGAGATGGTCTTAGCTTAATGAGTAAAGCCAAATTTGTCTTTAGCTCCACTCCTCACCACCTCCACAACATTTCTCCTCTCTATTTAAAATAATCCTAGTTTAAAAAGTATTTCCAGGGAGCCTGCATTTCCATACTTTAATTCACCAAAAGTGTTTGCCCGAACACTGATCACAGCCAGGCACCCCATCTTCTCCTCTCTCCTCCTTCTCTCTTCACCCTATCTCAATCCTTCTGCCACACTTTACTCTTTCCTTTTTTATAGAAAGCTTTTATTTAATAAATATAAATTTCATAAGTACAACTTTTGGATTATAACGATTCTTCCCCCCATACCCGCCATCCCACCCCCAAACCATCCCACCTCCCACTCCCTCTCCCATCCCATTAAGATTCATTTTTAATTATCTTTATATACAGGAGATCAACTCTATACTAAGTAAAGATTTCAACAGTTTGCACCCACACAGACACACAAAGTATAAAGTACTATTTGAAGACTAGTTTTACCGTTAATTTGCATAGTACAACACATTAAGGACAGAGGTCCTACATGGGGAACAAGTGCACAGTGACTCCTGTTGTTGATTTGACAATTGACACTCTTATTTATAACGTCAGTGATCACCTGAGGCCCTTGTCATGACACACTTTCCTCTTTCTAACTGTTCTCTCTCTCCTCTTTTTCAGTCTAATATGAGGAGAGGAAGCAGAATGAAGAGCATAGGAGAAGTGGAATAGACATGGGCAACAGTGTCACATAATGTTGTTTATACTCTGGCTCTGCAACATGCGATTTTGGAGGAATATGTTTGAGGCCAGGAGGAGTGAGACCATCTTTAGGGGATCTTGTGTTTTTTCCTGGTATTTTCTCCTGGAGCTCCAATACAGGTGCCAGAATATGTCGTTGCTTCCACATTGAAAACAACAGCAAGAGGAGGATTTGGAGTGTTGAGATTTCACCCTGTGCAGAAAGGAAAGGGAAGAAGAAGAGAAATGGTCTGGGGGAAGTGTGGTGTCCTGACCTGTGATGGGAAACAGAGAAAGGAGAGGGCTGGAGACCCCTCTACCCCATAGCCTGTGGCAGGGCTACAGTGCTTCTTTCAAGGCTCAGCAGTACTTTCTCATGTTGAGGGGCCACTGCACCAACTCAACCTGGTACTTCTTAGCCCAACACACTTGCACCCTCTCTCATCAGGCTCATTTGTCCAGGGGCGCCCATGAGGATGCCCTGCCTGCTCCCACCCCAAATGCCCGGGTTGTGCCTGTTGTTTCCATGGGAGAAGGGCCACTGTCTGCCCCTCTGCTGCTTCAGAAGCTTAGCTCTCCAGGCTTCCTCCAGGGGACAGATGAGCAGGGTTTTGAAGCGCTCATCAGAGAGGCGTCGGGGCATGTAGCTTTCTTCTGTCATAGATGCCATTCAAGCAAAGATTAGGCATTGTTTGCCCCAGAAGAGTGCCACCAAATTTGGATATTTAACTCAAAGATAAAGGGAAGGGAGAAGTGGGCTGCGGGACTTAGGCAGGGGCAGGAAGGGCCTTCGAGGATTCACAATAACATCAGGTGGTGGAGCCACCTGTCGCCCACTTGCTCTGGGGCGCCCCTGTTGGCCTGCTGTCAGTCCTGCTCCTGACACTCGGGGACATGGCAGGAGGAGCTAAGGCTGCTGTCTGTGGCTGACATCTGGGCCTCCAATGAGGATAACGAACTCTAAGTGTCCATTGCCCACTTCCACGGTTCATGAGGCCGCTTCTCCCATCTGCCTCCTGCTCCACACGCCATCACTTCCTCTCAGGTCCTCCTCCACTCAGCTCCTCTCCACACCTGCTGTTTTGGTTGGCCACATCCCTCCTCTCATCATCCTATCAATGGAACCCCTTTGGGTTGCACGTTTGTCTGCCTCCTGGTGCTGCTACATCAGTGGACGCTCTCCTCCCTACGTCCATCCCCTTCCCCGACCCTACCTGTGGCAACTTCTCCAGTCTCTTCATTTGAGCAACAACTGTCTGGCTTAGTTTGATGCAGGGGGTGTGCAGAGCTTAATAATCAGCCTTTTCCCATGCAAAAGGCTCCGCTGTAACTCATTCGCCAGCATCCTCTGGGGATAAGCTCTGGAACAATGGCTTCAGATCCAGGGCACTGTGTCCTCAGCCACTCAATGCTTCTTGGCAGTGCCAACCTGCCCTTGCCGGGGCCAGAGGGGATTTCAGGCCATGGAGCAAAACGAAAGCAAAATCTGCTGGGGAGTGTGGTTTGAAAATACAACGTGGTAGTGGGTGCAGTTTGGAAATACCCCTAGAAGCAGGGCTGCCAAACGGAACCAGTTGCCCAGCTCACCTGCTGCCATCTTCCCACTTCCGTCCTCGATTTTGATCCACATCGGATTCGAGGATCGTCACAAGGTGTGTCTGCTCCTGCTTGTCCCAGCTCCCCCAAGCCTAGTTACATTGTGCTTCTTCCCCAACCCCGTGTGTGTGACTCTGGTAGTAGCAGTCTCTGCAGAAAAAGAGCAGGAAGGAATGTGGTTTTATAGGGCAGCAAATCTAACTGAAAGCCCTCGGGGAAAAGCCACCATCTCAGTTCCCAAACCAGGTCGGTTCAGAAGGTGTGTGCTCTGGATTTATAGGTCTGAACTGAGCCAATTTAAACAATTTCAATCAAAAGGGTCCATATGATAAATTGCACGTAACGCATTCTTACAAAGGAGAGAATCGGCTTAGATTGAATTTGAACCCTAAGTGGGTGTGATGGTGATCCAACGAGTCTCGACTTTCTTCCCACAGCCATTTCTTGCAAGGAGGCACGAAAGATTCAGCCTCTGAGCAGGCAACACTTGCACCTTGGAAATAAGACTGAAGGGCAGGTTAGCAGCTTCATTGCTATGAATGAAAGGCATGGGAGTAGCTACGTGCATTTGAGTTCTGCCAGCAGGCTTAATTCGAAAAGCGAAGTACAATCATACTTCAAAATGTTTATGGGAAAGTGGAGCTAAAAGGCAAGTTTATTTTGATGTAAAAATGTTGGAAATACATGCATGGGTTTTTCACAATATCAATTTTCCATGCACTTTTTGAATACTCCTCAAAACCTCATTAAACTTATTCAGAACAAATAGTTCGTAATCCACTGTGTGCATTGTGTGTTAATAACAGATAAAATAAAATGATAGTAGCTATTTATGACAAACTTAATACTTGCTGGATGCCATTCCAAGCACATTATATGTTCATGAAATAGTTGCCAGCCCATAGTGAGTAGTTAACAGTCAGTGGGTGTTGTTGGTAACAACGGTTAATAATGAATTCCTTCAAAGCAAATTCAGCTCTAAATACTTTATACATCAACACATTTCATCTCCTTATCAGCTCTGTGAAGTAGATACTGTTGCCATAATTCCCATTTCACAGGTGAGAGACCAAGACTTCGGGGAGGCTAGGTAAAGTGTCGCCCAAGGCTGAGAGCTGGTGGGTAGTGGAGCTGGGATTTGGACCACTGAGACTCCTGTAAAGACTGGCTCTTAACCACTGGCTCTTCTCCAGCAAATATTGATTGAGTCTGGCAGGAGTGCTCAGCCTAGTGATTGAGACACTGTTTAAGATACTCACATCTCATATCAGTCCAGGGTTCAATCCTCAGCTCTGCGCCTGATGCCAGCTTCTTCACACAGGTTTGAGGATTGTGGAGGACAGCACTGATGGTTCTAATTGTTGGGTCCCTGCCACCCACAGGGGAGACTCGAATTGAGTTTCTGTCTCCCCACTTCAGATCTCCATCCCAGCCGAGGCCATTGAAGACTTTTCGGGGAGTGGACCAACAGATGGAAGATTTATGTCTCTCTCTCTCTCCCCCAAATAATAAAAACTACAAGAATTATTGACAGAGTTTTTCCTGAATGCCAGGCACTGTCTGAGGTCCTGGAATATATGGAAGCCTCAAGTAGACAAAAAGATCTGCCCACTCTTGAGAAGGATATAAACAATAAACAAGAAAAATCAGTAAAATATATTCGATGTTAAGAAGGAGTGCAAACTGAGCAAGAGAGGGAAATAAGTTATTTCAGTGTGGGGGGAGATTGAAATTTTGGATCAGGAAAAGCCTCACTGAGAAAGTGATGTTTGAGTCAACACCTAAGGAACCGAGGGTGCCTGCCATGCCTTTATGGGGTAGGAGCATTCCACATGCAAAAAGCATGTGCAAATACCCGGATGCCTGCATCATTGGGATTAATTTGCTAATTGCATCCTTCTTTCCCCTCAACCAAGATTTCTAAGCCTAGCAAATATATCCCAGCACCAGTGATAAAGGAGCAAGAATCTGGAAGTAGATTTTGAAAGCTTCCTGCTTGATCACAAATTCCACTACTAATCTCCATGTGGAGTAGATGTGACCAGTGGTACCATGGGATCCCCAGTGTAGGAATGTATGTGACATGTTGAGGACACATCAACCCCCTTCCTGAAACACCTCTTTCCCTTCTTTTGCTCATAGCTGGAGAATGCAATAGGGGCTAATACTAGAAACAACCTTATTTAAAACTACTTTGATCTGAGGATTGCAACCATTTAGTGTTTATTGATTTTTCTTTCCTATTTTTAAGAAGGTGGGAGCATGTTAATTAAACACTTCCAAGTAGAGCTAGTTTTCAGGGAAGATGGCTCAAGAATCCCTGGGAGCTGACTCCTACATTGACTTTCCAACAGAGAGCAGGAATGGGTGACACACATTTGTCCCTGCCTAGGAGTCAATCAGACTTGGCATTAGAAAGGGGGTACCTGTGCTCTCCTCCCCTCTTGGCCTTGGCCTCCTGTGTGGAGAGTCATCACGCAGATGGGTGTGGAGTTAATGGTATTAGACAAGAGATGAAAATAGCCCTGCTGAGCCTATTGGTCCCTGACTCCATTATCCATATATCTGGAAGGACAAGACCTGTCAAAGACCTCAGCTGATGCCACATACTCTACAGAGAGTGTCTGGTAGGGGGTTGTATAGCTGACCCCAACCTTGACCCCTAGGGTGAAGTGGAGCCAGATGCCAGTGCTTCTCTGGCTAGATCATCCCGAGTGTTCCTGATACAAAGGGGAAGGGCAGGTGCCCTCAGTGGAGGACTTTGGGCATTGACATTGACATTGACCTGGAGGATGCCCCTTGCATGCTTTGTCATGGAAACACTCAATGATCCAACCTCCACCTCTCTTTTGATATATTTCTTTTCTCTCAAGTTCTGTATTTGTTTTTTATTCTGCGCTAAGGGTCCATTGACACTTGCTTGTATGAGGATACTTCAAATAGTTCTTGGAAACTTGATTTAAAGCATCCTTTTTATTTCAGTGGAAAAAAGCTTTACTAGCCATGCATCAAAAAAGTTCACCAAAAATGTGTATTATGAAAAAGCTGTGCATGGATTTCAAATTTTTTGCACCAAAATAAGCATCCTTTAATTCCAGTTTCCATGAACTTTTTGAAGTATCCTGGAATTTTTGACATTTAGAGCTCACACTTAACCCTACACAATTTTAACTCATTCAATGTGCTCTTTTCAGAACCCTGACAGCATATATGATCCTCACGTTTGAGATGGCAGATGAAGGCGTTGAGTCCTTGTGTGCTTTATTTAAAAATCAAAAGTTGATTCCTGCTTGAGCTGGGCATGGACCACATCTGAAGACTCAGCAACACATTCTCTTAGTCGTTGTGTTACATGACATTCCTTGTGTCAATTCTCTGATACCTGACAATGCTCTCTCTCTTTCCCTTTCTCTCTCTCTCTCCCTCTCTCTCTCCCTCTCTCTCTCTCTCTCACACACACACACACACACAGTTCCTGACTTCAGATGGTTCAATTTACAATTTTTCTACCTTTCAAAGTTACAAAAGCATACCTATACAACCATACTTTCAGTATACTACTCAGTAAATTTCAGGATATACCCAACACTTGATTATACAGTAGGTTTTGTAGTAGGGGATTTTGCTCAACTGTAAGCTAATGTAAGTGCTCTCAGCACTTTTAAGGCAAGCGAGGCTACACCAGGATGTTCATTAGGTTATGTGTATAAAATGCATTTTCAACTTATGATATGTGTATTAAATGAACAAAGCCATTTATACTCTAGGGAAAAACAAATATCTTTTCCCATTGCTAGGTTCACAATTGAGATGCCTATTACGGAGACAGATTGACAGGAGAAAAGCATACAAATTTATTTAATTTAAATTCTGTGTGATATAGGAACCTTCAGAAATGAAGACTCCAAGAAATCAGGAAAACCTGTGTATGTTTATGCTGAGGTTTCATTTAGACCAGGTGGTCATGGAGCAGTATAATAGCATAAAAAGGGGTTGACCTAATGGTAATAATCTAGAGAAAAATGTAACGGGCCTGTTTGTCCAGCTCCTCTTCTGTCTTCAGAGAAAAGGATGCTCCCTTCCTCTGGGCAGAGGGAGAGCATCTTATGACTTCTTCAGGGAAAAGTGTGTGTGTGGAAGGATGAGAGTGACTCACTTGCTTCTACTGTTTTCTCAAATGCCAAGGTGCCACCTTTCTTAATCCTATCAACACACACACACACACACACACACACCCTAGATGTTTGGTAATGGGAATGATCAGAAAGCTGAAGAACTCTCTACTAATGAAAAACAGCAGTGCAGATCCAGAAACAGCACCTGTTACCCAGAGTATAGGCAGCACGGCAACCTACAATTAAGTCTGAGACCCTTCTTCTGAAATACTGTAGTGATTTTTCCCTTGGAGTTAATTCACGAGGGAGGCTGAGCCCATTCCTAGAGTATGTAGAAAGATCTAGAAGATAGTGTCTGATGGTGGAGGATGAGCTGGCCCCCTAGCAGAAGTCAGGATATAGGATATGACAGGAATGTAGATATGACCAGAGGAAGAGGATAGAGGAGGAAGATGAAGATGCTGAAGACAAATAAAGCAGGGTGAAATTAATGAAGTATAGTAGCAGCAGTTAATTAAGACTAATAGACACCTATTAGAAAAAGAAAGAGAGTCTGTTGAGGCTTAAACCAAGTCTCCTAGAGAAAGTGACTTGGGCTTGGCCTGGGAAGAACATGAGTGCTCAAGGCTCTCTCCCCTGGACACTAGAATGAGAACTTTCTTAATGTAGGCTTCTTGCCTCTCTTCAACTTAGTGTATGTCAGGCATCGTATATAAAATGCATCATAGGCCTTGCATAAATGTTGAATAGATAACTAATAGAGTATTCCTTTATAAAATTCTCCCCAGCTTTTTGCTCTGGGCTGACTTTCTCTTTGCTGTCCGAGCCTTCGTAGGGTCAGATGGCAGGTCCTGTGCAGGAGACCTGGGAGGAACTGTACAAATATGCATTGCCTGGTGTCTGGGACACATCTGAAAAGCAAAAAGGGATGCGCCGAAGGCATCGCTGAACCGCTGTGCCTTTGCTTTTTCAGAGTTTCCCCAGCATTCGCAGGAGCAAATGGGAAAATCTATGTGGCAATGACAGAGCTCTTTCGTCCCATTCTCCAAAGCACTGATCTTGGCCTGCTGCCTGGAGTTGTTCTTATATTTGTTCTTATATTTGTTCTTATATCCAAGCAGCCTTGGAAACTCTCAGGGACCCTTTGAGGTGACAGTCACAGGGGAAGCGTGGAGTGATCTTCGTGTATAGGACAGTGCTGGGATTATTTTTCCTGTCTACTGAGGACCGTCAGACATGGCAGCTCCAAGCAGCTGCAGTAACCCAAGAAGGATGAAAAACCTCCCTACCCGCTCCCTCCCCAGCCCCAGGAGCCTCGACACCATCAGCGCATCAGGAAAAGCAGCAGCCCCTCTTTGCTGCAGATCTCATCTAACGTGATAGCACTCATGATAATAAATATTGTGAAAAATAAAAGTCACTCTGGGGATTGAGAGTCGCTGGGACAGGTGTTCGGAATGAGAAGAGAGCAGTAATTGGGTGACTTATTCATTATTGGAAATGCCGTTTAAAATCTATTGCATTTAACAAAACAATACTTCAGCTGCTCTCCGGCCTTCCACAGTCATTAGCTGGTGTTCTTTATCTGTTTGTTTTCCCCACTGAAGTGGGGTTTTTAATGTCACATAAGCACTAACTTGACTCCGAGCCAACATTTCAAAGAGAGCGATGGAGGCCTCGGAGGCCACACGTCACTCCGCTCTGATGTTTCTCTCTAGGTTGGGAGTAAGGCAGCGCAGCAGGTGGGGGTGGGGGCGGGGCGGGCAGGGGAGACAGGGAGTTGTTCCAGCCCCAGAGTGGCAATACAGCTCAAAGAGTCACAGACAGATCCTGGCTTCCTCCAAACCACCGTCAGGACTCTGAGGGGGGCCATGGTACCCCAATGCTCAACACCCCCAGGTCTGGAGAGGCAAATAAGTCATCAGTTCTTTCAGACAGAACACTCCTTTGGCTTTGTTTCTAATTTATAATATTTTAATAGGCAAGTTAATATTTTACTGACAGCCTTTTGGGAGAAGATGCTTCTTTTGTAGTAAACTAGATTTCGATGAACAAAAAGTCCTCAGGAACCATTACATAATCCTGGGAAATTTGGCACTTGGCATAAATATGGGAAAATGAAATCAACCTTTTCTTTAATTAATTTATTTTTAAGATTTATTTATTTATTTGAAAGAGTTACACAGAGAAAGAAGAAGAGGCAGAGAGAGAGAAAGAAAGAAGTCTTCCATCTGCTGGGTCACTCCCCAATTGGCCTCAATGGCCAGAGCTGTGCTGTTCTGAAGCCAGGAGCCAGGAGCTTCTTCCAGGTCTGCCACATGGGTGCAGGGGCCCAAGGACTTGGGCCAATTTCTACTGCTTTCCCAGGCCATAGCAGAGAGCTGGATCAGAAGAGGAGCAGCCGAGAACTCTCCCATATGGGATGCCTGCGCTGCAGCTGGCAGCTTTACCAGCTACGCCATAGTGCCAGCCCTTAATTAATTTATTTTTAAGTGTACATTTTTGTGGGTTACACTGTGATACTTACCATATGTATTGAATGTATAATGATCAATCAGCATACTTGGTATATCCATTTTCTTAAGTAATTTTATTTTTGTACATTTTGATTAACATCCAATACTGACACATGCCTCTGGGGTACAATGTGACACTCCAGCTCACTCAAATCAGGGAAACTGTGTCCATCTTCCCATCACTATCACATGCTTGGGGACATTGGAGTTCTTTCTTTCCAGCCATCCATAAAATACAAACCAGATCAGCATAAACCATGGTCTTCTCTATTGTGCTATAGAGCACCAAAACATTCCTCCCATGCAGTAAGCACATTGGGTGCACATGATCCAAAATCCCTCTCTTGCTCCTACCCACTCTGTAATATTTTTGAAGCCTCTTGTACATCCTCACTACAAGTTGGGGGAAAAATATGATGATTGGAATGGCCACTGTTGAAAACCAGAATGACACTTTCCCCAGTGGAAGCAATGCACTCCCCTTGTCACATCGCCATCTAGGGACCCACTTGGTGCTTCAAGTTGTTTTTGAAGCATGCATTGATTTCTCAATTTTATGTGAGTTATCCAAGATTTGAATTTCTAAGGCTCCTAGCCTTGGAAAACCTCATGTCGTCATAATGCCTATGAGAAATTGGATGTGAGACCAGGCTTTGGCCTAGATTTGCTCATCTTCTGCAGTGATAAGTACTGTGTTCCGATTTAATTTCATCTTTGGACATGGCCTCTTCAGGGTGTTTTCTGAGCGTGAAGGAAAAAACAAAATCTGCCTATGACCAAAGAACCATGTAAGTACTTTCCCCATATGTTAACTCTGCCTAAAGTTGTCTCAGGAAGTCTTGGGTCAAAGAATGTTTGTCAGTTTCCAAAGGTAAATCTTTTAGAGTGATTTCCTGGTGGGGCTGGAGTGGGGTAAGGAGTGGCTATAATATTTCCCGGTGCTTAAAAAGGAATGGGTAGGCTGGCGCCGTGGTTCAACAGGCTAATCCTCCGCCTTGTGGCACTGGCACACCGGGTTCTAGTCCCGGTTGGGGCACCGGATTCTGTCCCAGTTGCCCCTCTTCCAGGCCAGCTCTCTGCTATAGCCCGGGAGCGCAGTGGAGGATGGCCCAAGTGCTTGGGCCCTGCACCTGCATGGGAGACCAGGAGAAGCACCTGGCTCCTGCTTTGGGATCAGTGCAGTGCGCCGGCCACGGCAGCCATTGGAGGGTGAACCAACGGCAAAGGAAGACCTTTCTCTCTGTGTCTCTCTCTCACTGTCCACTCTGCCTGTCAAAAAAATAAATAAATAAAAAAGAATGGGTAGAGCTCTTCAGAGACATATGCTGAGGACAGGTGCCCAGGAAATTGTGAGAATAAATGAGAAAGTATCTTCATCTTACTGGAGTCTCAGGACATGGCAGCAAGTTGAAATCTGGAGACCAACAGTCAAAGAGGCAGAGTTCCTACACTCTGGAAATCCATAATTATCAGCCCCGGCAGCTCAGACTCTACAGTTGCAGCCAAATGGGCCAGCCCTGATGTGGAAAGACACCTGCCTCAGAATGGGCTGTAGGCTGGAAGCTAGGAAGCCTGGATCCTACTCTACCTGCAGTCATTAAATGTTCCTCTCCTCTTGTTTCTTCAAAATACAATTTCAATCATATTTCCTCACAAACAATTCCGAAACTCTACAGTATAGGTTCCTCTCCTGTGCTGTTCTGAACCCTGTGACATTTCCTGAAACCGCAGTTCCGTGAGTTTTGTGTGTCTGGTTATATGATTGGTCTCCCTCAGAAGGCTAGAAGCTGGGAGCTGGGAGGACAGGGGCCATGTGTCCCTGCACCTCCTGCAACTCCAGACCTGCCTCTGTGCCTGGCATAAAATAGATGCTCATCAAACATTCAAGAATAAAAGAACAAGGGGAGGAGGTGCCGCCTCTATCAATCTTGAATTGTGCCAAAGCTAACTACTTACTAGCAAAGAATCAGAACCTGCCTGGTCCACAGAGAAGACCAGTTAGCCAAAAATGGAAGTGACTTTTGCGTTGAGAACACTGCAGGAGTGCCATCATATCCAGAAAGACGGTCAATGCAGGTCTTTTGTGCTTCTCTCTCCTGTTTTCCAGCTCAGCCTCATTTTCTTCACCTGCGGCCTGTGTGGAGGAGGGGGGAGGGAGTCAGGAAATGCAGGGTCTACTGCCTTGCTTTCCCTGGCCCAGCCAAAGTCCTATAAAGCAAGCTGATAGAGAGACAGCCAGAAAGAATCTCACCCTGGAGCAAGGAACTCCCAACAGACTGCTGAATAGCGTCTCGAATATACCAAAGAGGTAAATTAAATGCATTAATCTCTGTGAGAGTCACAATTGAGGCATTCAGAGCCGCACAGAAGTTTCCAACAATTGGCCTCATTTGCTTCAATAACAAATAAAAAAAAGGCAGAGAGGAGTTTGGGTGGATACGGACGGCTGTTTCCTGTTCTCCTTCTCCAGACGGGCAATCAAAATGAAGTTCCACGTAGAGAATATGCATTTCATTTTACTCTATACTTGGAAGCAAACACATTTAGCCTTTTCTCCTGTAATAAGGCAAATCCTTTCTCTCTTTTCATTTAAGAATATAAAGATGATGCTGGTGACACCAAGACCCTGAAAGTTTCATTTCGGCTTGCTCTCAGCATAGAAAGGCAAATGTATTCTAGTTAAGATAGTTTTGTTATGGGTACATGGCATTCATTCTACTAAACCCATACAGCTTCAGCTGTATGGATCTAGTGATGTTTCTATTTGTAGGCATGGGAAACTGTGCATCAAGCTATATGCTCAGATTTGCTAGACATTTTGTAGGAATGGAGAGCCAACTTGGCACAAATTTAATTTCAAAATATATGATTTTAGGGGCCAGCCTGTGGTGCACTGGGTTAAGCTACCACCTGTGATGTTGGCATCCCATATGAGTGCCGGTTCTAGTCCTAGCTGCTCCGCTTCCTGATCCAGCTTCCAGTTAATGTACCTGGGACGGCAGTAGAAGATGGCCCAAGTATAAGTACGCGGGCCCCTGCTGTCCATGTGGGAGACCTGGAAAGAGTTCCAGGCTCCTACCTTTGGCCTTGCCCACCCCTGTCTGTTGCCACCATTTGGGGAGTGAACCAGCAGATGGAAAATCTCTTTGTCTCTCTGTAACCCTGTCTTTTTTATATTTATTTATTTATTTGAAAGGCAGAGTTACAGAGAGTCAGAAGCAGAGAGAGAAAGAGAAAGTCTTCCATCTACTGGTTCACTCCTCAAATGCCCACAGCAGCTGGGGCTGGGCCAGTCTGAAGCCAGGAGCCAGGAGCTTCTTCCAGGTCTCCCACCTGGGTGCAGGGGACCAAGCAGTTGGGCCATCTTCTACTGCTTTCCCAGGCCACAGCAGAGAGCTGGATCAGAAGTGGAGCAGCTGGGACTCAAACCAGTGCTGATATGGGATGCGGGCACTGCAGGTGGCAGCTCTACCCACTATGCCACAGCGCCAGCCCTGCAACTCTGCCTTTTAAACAAACAAATAAATCTTAAAAAAAAATATGATTTGGAAACATTTGCAGCATTTAATTAGGAGCATCAAATGACTGTGAAGAAAACATGACTAACAGTCAGATTAGCCTCAAGTCTTGGGGCTATAGGGGGATTTGGGTGAGCCAGTTAATAGAGCAATAGTGAGTGAGCACTTATGAACCAATGCCTAGTTATTACTTCTATTATCCTGTTTAAGCCTCAACACAGTCCAGTGAATTGGTACTACTAAAAATTTCCCTTCATGTTTGACAAGATCATCTTAGTGAGGTCTAGCAAACCTTCCTAGGACACACATGTGGTACTTGAAAAACCCAAAACTTGGACTGAGGTCAGCTGATTTAGATGCCATATTTCTCTGTAGCTATTTTGTATGGCTTCAGGGCATGATTTACCCTCTTAGTTATCTGATTTCCTTCTTGGTAATTACTAATAATGCCTCTCTCCCAGGGGATTGTGAGAAGTAACTCTGAAAATACAGTGCATTGGGAAGTATCAAAATAATAGAAAGTTAAGTCATTGTTGTCATCATTATTATTATAACCAGATTATAAATGATGGGACATAACCACTCAGATACTGTAAAACTTACCACTGTTGAGTAAATGTTGAACTGTTTTCTCGGGATACAGGGACAGAACACGCTCCTGTGAGTATGGGTATAAAAACACCTGTGTGACATGATGAATGTCCTTGGGTAGAAATTAGGACTTTGGGTGGAGGGGAAGTGTATAATGTAAGAGATAGATGGGAAAATCTCTCTCTAAAAGCAGAAGTCAATTTGATCAGGAGCTACTGCATAGACAGAATGAAAGCAATTAAATCTGGGTAGTATGGATTTTTTTAGATGCTAATGGAGCTACAATCAAAGAAGAATGACCCAGTAAGGAACCCTTGGGTTGCTACTCTAAGCTATCGGTATCTCCTGGATATACCCTTGAGCCTCAATGTCCCCATTCCTCTCCAGTGGGTTCTAGAGTAAATACCTGTGATTCTGCACCAGATGGCCCTCTCCCTGGCCATTCAAGTGCACCTTACTACAAATGCCAAGGAGTTTATACTCCTCTGGAGAAGCTGTCTCCCAGTGACCCATAATTGGAGGCTCCATCCAACAGCATCTTCACCTTTGTGAGAGATGACGGAGGGTGCCCTAACCTTCTAGAAATTCTCAGACGGCTTGAACTGGTTGCCATAGTGACAACCTGCTTGATGGCACACCCTGTATTGGGTCCCTTCCTGTGCTACTTTCCCCACTCATCTTCCGATGCTTCCAGAGGTCAGTTTCTGCACAACGTGTTTGCACTCAAATTCTTATCTCAGGTCTCCTAGGGAAGTCCAGATTGAGACACTGAGTAAGTGAGAAGGTGATTCTTACTTTGTGGTAAAGTAGCTGAAAGAAGCGTGATGACTCACTCCGAAAGCCACCAGTTGGAAGGACAGTGGGAACAATCAGGTAGCTGCCTTGGGCAGGCTGTTAGTAACAGGCAACACAGAAACTTTGTTCCTTGCTACTGGCAGATGATGAAAGACAGCTGCCTTGTAAAGAAACCAGCATCCAAGCCCAGGGTGCTGGAGACCTTGGGCAGTCAGAGCACGCCTCCCTTGATGAAGAGAGATTTCACACAGCCCTGACCACCTGGTACAGAGAGCCATCTCTCTAGGAGGTGCCTGGAGGTTCACCAGAAAAATCTGGACTCATCCTAAACCCCAAATGTGTGTTCTCAAATCTATTGCTTTGGGGGGAACCAATGTGACCTGCCAATATTTTTACCCTACTGTCACAGAGTTGAATATAAAGGATTATTAACATTTTTTATAACATAGCTCTTTTCCATCATCCTTACTGGTTTCATGAATTTTTTTCCCCAAATGAAAAACATAGAGAGTAAGTTTTGGAGAGGGGAGGCTCACAGATCTCAAAAGCAAAATTCTTCCAAGTCTGCTTCTCAGTAATCCTGAAGCCCTGAAGAGGAACTGCAGCACTTGGATTTTAATTCAGCTCATTAATAAGTGAATTATGCAATTAGTTGATATACAATTAACTGGATTCACAACGCATGTAGAGCTAACTGGGTCAGCCTGCATCTGTATGGCTGTAATGTGCCGAAATGAATATGCCATCAAAAGACATGCAGTGGAATGTGGAATCACATTTGTCTGAGGCCGAGAATCATGCCTGCCAGCTGACGAAAGTTCTGCAGATAAAGCCTTCGTATGAGTTGGCAGCAGAAACAAAAGCAGAACAATGCAGCACCCCAAGTGGCACTTTCTCCATTATAGCAGCGTTGTGCTTTCCAGATGAGCTTGGACAGAGAGCAGTGAATTCCGAATCCTCTTGGGCAGAAAGGATGAGCAATTGGTTTGGATTGGGATCTATCAATCAATCACTAGCCAAATGTGGTTCTGGCACCCCAAAATAAAAATCTCTTTGTGCAACCTTGTACTTCCCTAGGACCTGCAACTGGGACTGCCCCAGATGCAAAGTCAATCAAAACACTCAATTCTGTGATACCTAATTCCAGCTGGACAATGTAAGCCAATAAAACGCTAGGTTGTGGTTTGTGAGTGTGACCAATCAATCCGTGTCCGGGAATTTGTCTTATAGTAAAGGCATTGGTGATCAAGCTAAAGTTGATATCAGAAGCTCGCTGAAATCTGACTGAAGCTGATGTGTGTGTGTCTGTGTCTGTGTATGTGAGTGTGGGTGTGTGTGGGTGTGTGTGCATGTGCCTGTGTGCTCATGTGGTTCTTCCGAAGGGAGAGAGAAATCTTATGAGAATTTCTAAATTTAATATACTTAATTTTGTTTATGAATTCTTGCCCAAAATATTGGGAGTTCCAAGACTTTTTGAATCTGAATTTGTACCTTAACAAAAATACATGTTAATTTGTACCTTAACAAAGGTCTGTATGTGATCCAGTCCACCTCAGAAGCATTGCTGGAAAGTACTCCACATTCATAGGAATAATTGTTGTGATACAATAGAATGTTGAGAGCTCTTACTGTTTGAGGAGGTTCTGGGTCCTATGATACGATAACTCTTGCTTTGTATGAAGATGCTGCTATCACCTTAGCATCATCACTTGATGGAAAGAACACTGGATGAGGGCTCTGGGCTTAACCGCTGACTTCCTGCATGAATCCCTCATCAGTAAGGGTAGGTTTCCTTATTTGTACAATAAGTTGAGACCAGAATGCTAGTTCCCAACCCACACTATTTCACTCTATTAATATGGTAATGTAGGAAATCAGGATGAATGGTAGTTAGGGGCATGGGATTAAAGACCAAGGATACTTGGGTCTTATATAAATTCAACCATTTAATGATGGTAGGACATTGAGAAATTTATTTAATCTTTCTCAACTTCAATTTATTTGGCTGTAAATTAGACACATTTTAAGTGTTCAGTTGCATGAATTTTGATAAATGTATTCCTTGTAGCTCAACCTTGCTGAAGACATACAGTATTTCTACCATCCCACTACTGGCTTTACATCACCATGAATGGAGTGAATGGTGGGTGTGAAAATGTTCTATTATTTGATTGGCATGATATTTACTGATAATACCTTTCCCAAGATTTGGAGAACTTTATACTTAAAATGAGCCCATTTCAGTGCATGTAAAGTTTATCCCAAGTGCAAATGAATTCCAAAGAAACAATGATGACACTTTGGGGACAAAGGAATTCTTCCCAAGAGCAAGTTTTCTAGTATTATTCCTAGAGTGGAAACCTAAATGGTAGAGGAGCGGGAAGGGGGTGACCTGCAGTCTTAGCTCACAAGATGGATATTCATGAAAAAGTCACTGGATCCAGGTATCTGTCTTCATGGTTGACCTGCACAATGCTTCCTGAGCCATGTTCTTTATGAGGGTAATAAGGTACAACTTCCCCTGCCTGCCACCTTTGCATGGAAACTGTTCTGAGTCCCTGTGTGGTGATCCCTCCTGGGGCAGAGGCATCAGAAGTCTCCGGAAGGCACGGGCAGAGGTAGAACACCTAGGTTTCCTCACAGTGCCTTCCCATTGCCACCTCACAGTGGAAATGAGACAAGAGATCGACTCCTTCATTACACTCTCCCAGAGCTCAGAGAATTTGCTTAGAAATGAAAATACTCACACACACAAAAACAGCTACAGATTTAACCCCAAGTGTCAAATGTAAAGAAGTGAGCAAATTGCTAAAATGAGTTGAAACGCACCCTTAGGACTTCTTACCACAAGCTGTTAGTCTCTGACCTGGGTTTATGCTCAGATCCAATTAGCAGGTTCTACCTTAAAATTATAGAGCTAAAAGGGCACCTTGGAGATCATCTGGTCCAGGGACTTTCAAATTATTTTTAGCCATCAAATATTTTCTTCAAACCAAATCTTATGCAGAAGCATTAACCAATAAATAGATAAATGCATAAGTAATGTAGCAGAAGCAGAGGTGGGGATTCCAGCATCCTGCCTACCACCATCCTGTGGTGGCCTCAGAAGAATGCAACTCAACAAGCATGGGATCTGACCCAGTGCCCTTGCTTGACCAATTAGAAAAACGGAGCTTCAGAGGAATCGTGCCTCTAAAGTTAGGTAGTAACAAAGGCAGGTCTAGAGAGCTCCTGACAGCTGGTAGAATATGTTTCTGCCTCAGCTCATAGCACAGAAACCAGGTACTCTGGGCCAAGTGATTTGTTCCACTTTGAGTCACTCCACAGAGAATCCTGACAGCTCCATGCACGAGTCAGGCAGCTCAGATTTGCTTGGCAACTGTGGGTATGGTTCACTATGCAATCCTTCCCTGAGTCAGAACCCTGCATGGGAGAATCCTGTACTACCCAGAATGCCTTTGTATCTCAGGTGGAAATGGGGTCTAGGATAGGAAAGAAAGCAGAACTAGGACCAGCTCTTCTCGATAGCAAATGTGATGTCTCCTTAGTGGGGATTCAGGGGCCAAGGTCAGAGATGCATGGGAAATAGAATGAGGTCCAGTTGTGCCTGGCATCCTGGAACCACCTGTAGAACTGTCTCAACCTTACACTCCTTCTCCTGTATGCTGAGTATCAAAGAACCCAGGGCCCATGAAGTTTAGAACCTTCTTTGTATTCCCAAGAGCTTCCTCAGCAGACTTTCCAAGAGCAAGGCTTGGCAGAACAGGAAGTGAGCCATGAGTTGCCTCAAGCTGGAGTTACTATGGCAGCCAAGCCAAAATGCAAACTGTGGTAATTCTATTACTTAAAACTAGGGGCCTCACATCAGCCAGGGACCACCATGCTTCCCTCCAACCCATGCTAGAGAGTAGGAAGCTAGAACGCTTTCCCTTCAGAAGAGGTCTGATGGCTGTGGGTTGAAGCTATTTCCAGAGTGCCAAAGCTTCTGCCTCACCTCCTGCCATCCCTTACTCTTTGTTCCATGTTAAGGTAGAGCTCAGGTGCTCTGGAATGGAGGAATGGCTCAAACTAAATGAGTATCAATGTGTTCATACAGTACCAATTCCCGGACTAGGTACTGATGTGCTCTGGTTTTTGAACCCTGGGAGTTACAACCATGCTCCTAAGGTGATGCCTGAACTTGTTTTATTTACAACTAGTTATTCATTTTTATTTGAGAGACAGAGAGCTTCAGCCAGGAGCCAGGAGCTCAATCCAGGCTTCCCATGTGGGTGGTAAGGAGCCAACTACTTGAGTCATCACCTCTGTCTCCCAGGGTTTGCGTTAGCAGGAAACTCAAGTCATGAGTGGGCCTGGAACTCTATCCAGGCACTGTGGTATGAGAGGCAGGTGTCACAACCAATGTCTTAACCATTGTACCAAACACCTACCTGTGCTCCATTCTCGATATTGCCCACACTGTGCTCTCATTTCTAGCCATAGTCCACTCACCCCAAGCCTACTAATGCCCATTTTTGTCTTTGGTCAGCTTCCCACCATGTTGTACAGAAAAGCAAAGTGGATCCAAAGTCATGCTTTGAAGAGCTGCGTGAGCCTCTCTGATTGCCATGGAATTATTTGGGGCTCATGGAGAGCCAAATTCTCAGGCTCGTTTTTAAATACCTACTCTGGGGATTGCCCTGAAGCAATCTCTAATAGAAGTAGCAGAAGTTTCCAAAAACTACTTTCCGTTGAGCTGGCCCTGTTCTGAGGAGCATGGATGGATCTGCCCAAGTGCAGAATCAGCTGTGCAAGTTCTTGCTGGGTAATGAATTTGCTGGTGGCAGCAATGGCGGAAGCAGACAGAGCTCCACATCTCCAGGCATGTGCTGTCCAATGCAACAGCCAAAGCCACATGTCACCCTTGGCTGCATGTGTGGCACAGATTACAGTACAACTCCACCACTGCAGAGTTCTGTTGGACAGAGGTGCTCCAGTCTTGTTCAGCCATTCATTCAAGTGTCAACAGTCATGTTGACTACCATGGGGTAGACGCTAGTAAGCTCAATTCTCTGTCAGGGTCTCAGATGACAAGATCTTACTGGAGAGAGTGGATAAAGTGGCTGAGAGGTGATGATTTACCTGTCTCTAACGGGTTGACATCAGTTCTCTGGGAGGATTGCAGAGGGAGAGACAGAGAATGCCTTACAGGAAGAACTAGCGCATGCATGCAACATCTCTCCCTTTATTTCTTCAGACTCTGTCTTTGCTCAGTTCTCAGTACTTCCACTAAATTAATTCACTGTCCCCTGGGCCCACTTGGTGCTACTAAATCTACTCCCCACTGGAGAGCCTCCTGCTGAGCCTCAGTGTCCTAATCTGTAGAATGGGAGTACAATCTACCTTACAGGATTGTTTTAAGTGTGAATAAAGTGCAGCATAGAAAAGTGGGTAGTACCAAGTGTGAGTCAGTTTAGCAGCTCAAGGAATGCTAGCTATTATTTTCCTTTGTCAGTGCCAAGGCGGCCAAGGCTGGAGGTTCCTATGTCCCACTCTTTGCCAGGTTTCCCTGCCCAGACCCAGACTGCAGAGGGCCATTCCTAGCAGTCTCCTTCTGTCCTGTGTTCCGGGCTGGAATGCCACTGTTAATTGCAGCTATTTCCAGTCCACGGTGAGGTCTTCCTTTCTTTGTTTTACAGCGGGTGGTTGTCATTGTTGTGCAGTGAGGTGGCTGAAGCAGATGCCCTGGCATGGCCATGGGACTCATGAGGCACCTGTCTCATGCCATGCAGTCAGGGTCTTTCTCTCTGATGAACCTGCAGCCTCCTAGGCTGTAGCCTAGTGAGAAGGACTTTTGGAATCAGACCCAGGGTGGAGTCCCACTCTGTTGCTCAGCAGCAGCCTAACTTTGCTCAAGTGACTCACTCTTTCTGTACAGTTTTCTCATCTATTAGGTGGATATCTTAGCCCACTTCTGCTCCTGTTATAGAATGCAGCAGCCAGAGCCTGCGTAATTTATAATGAATGCAAATATATTGGCTCACAGTTCTAGTGGCTGGGAGGTCCAAGATCTTCACACAAGGTGAAGGTCTTCTTGCTCTGCCATCCCATGATGGAAGGCATAAAGGGGAAAGAGAGAGAGAGACAGACAGACAGACAGACAGACATGAGGGGAGGGGGGCAGAGAAGAGGGGAGGAGAGGAGAGAAGAGGAGAGGAGAGGAAAGGAGAGGAGAGGAGAGGAGAGGAGAGGAGAGGAGAGGAAAAGAGAGGAGAGGAGAGGAAGAAGGAGAAGGGGGAGAAGAGGATTAGGAAAAGGAGAGGGAGAGGAAGAGGAGGAGGAGGAAGGAGAGAGAGTGCCTGCATACAAGATTAACCACTCATCAGGACAGAATCCTCACTGGCTCACCACCTCTCCTTAAGGACCCCCCAACATTGCTGCATTGGGGATTAAGTTTCCAGTGCATGCTCTTTGAGGATGCATTGCAATCCTAGCAAGGAGCCAGAACCTTTCAGCTCATAGGTCTGTCATGAAGAGTGGCATGATGACAACAAGCAGGGTCCAGTACCTAGATTCAGTGTTGGTTTCCTTTCTCTTCTGATGTGGAGAACTCACAAATTCTAGCCTAGAGAGGCAGCTCTCAAGAGATGGTCATGTTTATTCACTGGTTCTGTATTCCCTACCTACCACTTCCCGAGCACTTTCCTTGCGGCGTCTCCTTAGGCTCTCATTCAAGCCTATGAGACGGGCATCGTACTCTCAATACAGAGGGGAGGAAAATGAGACTCAGCAAGGTGTGGAAATATCTCAAAGTCATGTAGGTGGTGGTGGCAGAGCTGGGACTCTGTTTCCAGCCTCCTGTCTCTAAGCTCCTGTCCCTTGACTCCTTTCCTGTCCAGCCCACCAACGCTTCACCAGGAAGGAGAAAGACACAATATGGTGGAAACTGGGCAGTTGGTACTTAAGTTGCCATACTACAAATGGCTAAAAATAATCAAGGCTGCCTGGAAAAAGGAGAACAAAGTTGGGGAACTTAGATTGCAAGATACCATGACTCATTCATTATAAGCTCTAAAGCTACACTCATTAAGAAAGTATGGGGGCCGGCACTGTGGTGTAGTAGGTAAAGCCACTGCCTGTAGTGCCAGCATCCCATGTGAGCGACAGTTCAAGTCCCAGCTGTTCCACTTCTGATCCAGCTCTCTGCTATGTCCTAGGAAAGCAGTGGAAGATGGCCCAAGTCCTCGGCCCCATGCACCCACATGGAAGTCCTGGAAGAAGCTCCTGGCTCCTGGCTCCTGGCTCCTGGCTCCTGGCTCCTGGCTTTGGATCAGCACAGCTCCGGCCATTGAAGCCAGTTGGGGAGTGAACCAGCAGACCTCTCTCTCTCTCTCTCTCTCTCTCTCTCTCTCTCCCCCTGCCTCTCCTTCTCTCTCTGTGTAACTCTGCCTTTCAAATAAATAAATAAATCTTCAAAATAATAAAGTATAGGATGTGCAGGAACTGGATAGAATCCCTAAATAACCCACATACATGGATTTGTTTGGTTTATAAAAAGGCAATATGGTGCAGTGAATAAAGGATACATTTTTTCAAAAACTGGTATTTGATAAGCTTAATATCAATGTTGAAAGGTTTTATTTTGTATATCACTTCATACATGGGAGTCTTCAAAAAGTTCATGGAAAATGTGTGCCATGGAAATGCTATGCATGGTTTTTTTAAAAAAATTACAGAAAAATAAACTTAATTTTAAATTAAATTTCTCCACAAACTTTCTGAAGTTAACCTCATATAGAAGTACATTTTAGATTAATTTTAGTTCTTAATGTAAAACAACACAATTAGCCTTCCTGGAGGTAAAAAGAATGTTGCATACATTGCATTGACTGGACGATTCCTTAAAACAAAACAAAAGCAATGCTAACCTCGAGAAAAATATTGTTAAGATGGGATCTGTTGAACAATTTCTGTTTTCATACCATCAAAATATTTGAACAGGTCTTTCACAAAGTCAGAATTGGGTGTCCCTATGTGTGTGTGTTGTGCATTGCACGCCTAACATCACCTCCCAGGAGAATTGAATGAGAGGGTGGCGTCCCCTAACGGGAGGACAGCTAGGCAGGCCACTGGGGACATTTTAGCTTGTGTCCCTACAAGGCAGAATGACTGAGCCAAGATGTTTACCAGACAAGCTGGCCCTTGGGGAATAGCCTGGACACAAAGAATTGGACAAACTGATGTCACACAAGCAAAATGACCACATAGGACCAACTTGACCAGGAAGGAAAAGCCCTACACCCCTGCTTCTGCTGGTCCCCCTGGGGCCACTTGCTGCCCTAGTTACAGCCACGGTTATTTCCCCAAGCCCCACTTCGTCACCCAGAGTGAACTCTGATTATCAAAACTTGCATCCGCCTACTGCTGACTCACCTGTCCCTCCTGAATCAGCAGAACTGGAGGGAGGTGCTCCCCAGAGAATCCTTCCTCCAGCTCTGCTCCTGGAGGTGCTGGTGACGATATGAGGCCTGGTATTTAAAGCACAGGCCCTGCACCTCCACTCTCACACTCTCTCTATAAAGTCATTTGTCCAATTTCCACTCAGCATCCCCCTCAGGCACAGTGCAATAGCCTGGGCTGAGATGTTTGGGGGTAATAGGGCCCCCAAATAGCTTCTCCTTGAGTAAAGACATAGTGCTAATCTTCATATATCCTAAGTTTATAGCAAGTAGCACTTTCAGCAATGGTTTGTCTGCTCAGAACAGTTTCTACAATCTGTCTGTGGGCTGGGGGGTTGCCCTATAGACTGTGAAGGCTGTGGATCCAGTACATTTATAGAGTGCTTTTCATATCTGAATTTACAAAGGTGAATGGATGGCTCTGTGAACGCTTGGTATGTACAAATCCATCTGTTCCTTCAATAACTCTGGAAAATAGACTAGGGATGAGCATCCCCGTTTCCCAGACAGGGAAACCAAGATACAGGACAACAGTCATATTGCTGGTGCGCGCTGAGGACTACAGCACGGCAACCAGTTCTGATTCATTTCTCTCTCCAACCAGCAGCTACCCGGCGACTTCTATGTTCCATGGGACGCTGAGTGCCAGCGGTACAATAAGGATCGAAGCACCCCAAGCTGCCTTCCCTGCAGCAGAGTTAGGCTAGACAATTCACGCAATGAGAATTAACACAGTGCATACATAACGGCTGCATTGTGCGGAAAAGCAAAAAACCAGGAGGAGTGAGGAGCAGGTGGTCACTGCAACCTCAATGAATGGAAGTAAAGACTGGGGCCCAGGACCTGGAGGAGAAGAATCTCTCCTTCAAGCCACATGTTTCCCCAGTTTGCATTCCCACCCCGAGCCACCAGTGGTACAGAGCAATGCTGTCTGGGAAGACAAATGGGCCAAGTGTCCGGAGCTGAAAATGCCTGGGCTTGGCCCAGCCAGCAGTCGGGTCACCTTGCCTGAGGGCGGCTTTTGACGGAGCAGAGATCAGAGCCCAGGCACAACCATTCCTCCTTGGAGACCTGGTCCCAGGATTCGGGCAACAGAGGATGTGTGTGTCACCACAAGCCAATCGTAATGAGGGCGCAGTGAGCGAGGGGGAGAACCCTGGATGTTGAAGTCATCATGAGAGCAGTATGCCTGGGGCGCATCCATTGCTCACTGCGGATCTGATTCCTTCAGCAGGGGAGCCTGGCTGTGTGTCTCTCTTCCTTCGCTCTCTCCCTCTCCTCTCCTTCACCTCCTGAGTATCTTTGTCTCAACACTCACGTGCTCTGATTTCCCAGCCTCTTTGGTAACCCTCGGCCCACCAGTTGACACTTGGCCTTGGGCCTTCTTCTGCCTCCAGTTTGCTTCCATCCTGTCCCAACCCCTCTTTCCTGTTTTCTCTTCCCATGCTGAGACCAGACACACAGCCTGTCATCCATTTATCAATGCATTGGAACTGTAACTCAGGTATTGATCTGTGTTTGTTGGGGCTTTTTTTCCTGTAAACTCTGGCTGTAAAGGTTTCATTAGCCGGTCTCACAGTCATTACATCAAGTAATAGGAAACATCCATCTTCCTCGGCTTCACTTCTGCACCCAATGGAGATTGGTTTGAAGAGCGTTAATCAAGCTATGAAAATCATTGGCAGCTCATTCCTTTATGATGAAAAAGCTGGTTTGCAGCCTCGCTGGGAAGCAGAGGCCCGACACCTCAGATACCTACAGCAATTATGAGCTGTGTGGTTTCCTGCTTAGGGAGTCTACTCTTTGCCTAATGCCTGCATGCAAAACTCATTTTTTTGCTTTCATGTGATTCTGATTCCTGTACAGTGAGAACAAGATGTGGGTAAGGTTGGACTTCTCTGCAGAATCGTAGATAGAGGGAGGATTGTGGGCTGTTCTCATGGATCCCTGCCAAGGGCAGACTGTGAAGAGGTGAGTAAGGGCAGTTATACTGTGTAGTGAACAGGGGCAGGGGCCAGTGTGTCCACCTAATCCTTCTCCCAGGCATGCTTCTACCCAGCCTGCTAACAAGCTACTTAACTGGGACCATGACAACCAGCTGTGAGTGCTACATATACATGTATGTGTGCATGTGGGTAACATGCAGGGTGTGTGTGTAACATGTTGGGAGTATGTGTGTGTGTAACATGCAGAGTGTGTGTGTGTAGCATGCAGGGAGTCTGTGTGTGTGTGTAACATGCAGAGAGTCTGTGTGTAACGTGTTGTGAGTATGTGTGTGTAACATGCAGGGAGTCTGTGTGTAACATGTTGTGAGTGTGTGTGTGTAACATGCAGGGTGTGTGTATGTAACATGCAGGGAGTCTGTGTGTATGTGACATGCAGGGAGTCTGTGTGCATATGTGTGTAACATGCAGGGTGTGTGTGTGTGTGACATGCAGGGAGTCTGTGTGTAACATGCAGGGAGTATGTGTGTGTAACATGCAGGGAGTCTGTGTGCATGTGTGTGTAACATGCAGGGAGTGTGTATGTAACATGCTGGGAGTGTGTGTGTGTAACATGCACGGTGTGTGTGTGATTGTATAAAATGCAGGGAGTGTGTGTGTGTGTAACATGCAGAGTGTGTGTGTGTGTGTGTATAATATGCATGGAGCACAGGAAGTCCCTGCAGAAGTGGACACAGAACAAGCAGGAGTGGAGACTGGAATGAGAACATGAGGCGGGAGCTTATGCCATGTACTGGGGAGGGGCCACCCAGCTGAGTTGCAAGTGGTCTTAGGCTGCTACTGGCTTCCAAGTGTGGCCCCAGGACCTGGGAACTTCTGAGAAACACCAAGTCCTGGGGCTCCAGTGCAAGCCTGCTGAAGCAGAAATTCTGTGGTTGGGATCCCGCAGCCTACTTCAAGAATCTTTCTAGGTGGTTCTGACTCACTATTCCAAACATAAAAGGCGTCACTCCCAGCATTTGTTAAATAAAAGGAAAGAAAAAAGACTTGAAAAGGACCAAGGGGAAAATGGAAAACACAAAAGGTGCCTAGAACAGGTGCCAAGAGAATGATGCTGGCCCTGGCATACTGAGTGGTAAGGATTGGTTCCTGAGTGGGGATGCCTAGCGGCAGAGACCATTTTTGCCATGTGTTGGTGATATGCTCTCAAAGCAATTACTTTACTACCATCTTTTTGTGATTTCTCATCTATAAAAGGGAAATGATAATAACACCTCCTTGAGAAGATTCTCTTTAACATTTTATTTATTTATTTGAGAGGCAGAGCAGACAGAGGGAAACAGAGAGGGCTCCTGTATTTGGGTCACTACTCAAATGCCTGCAGTAACTGGAGCTGAGGCTGGGGCTGGGGGAGTGTGCGAAGCTGGGAACAGGGGATTCAGCCCTGGTCTTCCATGTGTGTGGTGGGACTTTAGCCACCACTACTGCCTCCCAGAGTGTGCATTTCCAGGAAGCTGGAGTCTGGGGCTGGAAGTGGGAAGTGAACCCAGATACTCTGCTATGGGGCTCAGGCAGCTTAGCCACCAGGCTGAATGCTCCAGAGAGGAGATTCTTGAACTGGCTGATTCCAGTCAGCCCTTGGGATCAACCAGTTCTTCATCCTTGGATTCAACCAACTACAGATAAAATATATATACTTTTTAAATAATCAATCACACCTGGACTGAACACATACAGACTTTGTTTCTTATAGTTATTCCCCTAAACAATATAACAACTATGTGCATAGCCTTACACTGTGAGGAATATTATAAGTAAACTAGAGATGATTGAAAGTCTAGAGGAGTATTGCATAGATCTGTTCAAATACCACACCACTTAGTGCGAGGGACTTGAACATCCACTGGTTTAAGTTTCTATGGGGTGGGGGTAGAGGTGGAGGGAAGTTCCTGGAACCAATCTCCTGGGTAGCCTAAGGAATGGCTTCCCACCTGGAAAGCTTTTAGATCAGAGTCTGGCATGGATGAGCGCTCAATAAACATTAGCTAAGAGTATGATTTCCCACAGAGGGTTTCCCAGCCACATACCCCCACACACACACCATACATGACATAGGCAGTTAGGACACAGAAACAATTAGCCAACCAAAATACAGCCATCAGAGTATGTGTATTATGTTGTGTCAGTGGGGCAGGGGCAGCTCAAAACACCCAAAGCAAACAAACATAGCAAGAAATAGATCGTCCTCCAATCCCACATCTGTTTATTTACTTACTCTTAACGTTGAATAAATATCCTATAGGAACGCACTGTGCACTTCGGCTGTGCAGCAGTCTCGTGATACCCAAGGGCTACAAGTACATCCATCACCAGTCCCCATGTGGAAGAGCAATGGCAGGCCTCAGGATTGAAGGGGACAGAGAGAGGAAACGTCTGGGCCAGACCGAGAGGCTTGCCTTCCTGGAGAAGGTGCCAGCTAGGAGAGCCGTGAAGCACGATGTGGAGTTGACCTCTGGAGAAGACGGAGTCCAGCTAGGGCCGGTGCCGTGTGTAAAGCCATAGCCTATAGTGCCGGCATCCCATATGGGCGCCGGTTCGTGTTCCGGCTGCTCCTCTTCAGCTCTCTACTGAGGCCTGGGAAAACAGTAGAAGATGGCCCAAGTCCTGGGGTGCCTGCAGCCACGTAAGAGACCTGGAGGAGGCTCCTGGCTCCTGGCTTCGGATCGGCACAGCTCTAGCTGTTGCAGCCAATTGGGGAGTGAACTTGCAGATGGAAGACTTTCTCTCTCTCTCTCTCTCTCTCTCTCTCTGCCTCTCCTTCTCTCTGTGTGTAACTTTTTCAAATAAATAAATAAATCTTAAAAAAAAAAAGAAGACGGAGTCCAGGTGTGCAAGGCAGGTATCAGAGACAACATGAATGACATACAGATTCCTGAAAATTAATAGTATGGTTGATGATGGCAGATTGGGGTGATGGAGGCATGGTAGGGCAGGCAGGGGAGAGGTCGGCAGAGGCATCCTGGTGGGCCAATTGGTTCAGCAGGTTCTTTCTCCCCCCGAGCACGGGGAGGAGGCAGCAGAGTTAAGTGGAGGAGGGCCCCATCTCCACCTTAGCTGTCTGTGAGGCTGCACTGGGAAGATGGGACGATAGGTTCCAGTCAGCCACAGCTGGAGTTCATCCCCACCGCTCTGTGGGGCTCCATTGCCTTCAGCCTCACACAGCAAGGACAACTTGTGACTTGAAGGTCACAATCAAAGCAGCCCTGAGAGGGATCTGAGCAAGGAGCAGCCTGGGAGAGGAGCAGTGGGTGCCAGGCTCAAAGACAGGGATGTGTCTAGGAGCCTGAGGCAGCAGCATGGATGCTCAGGTGAGGGACAGGAGATGGGGTGAGGCAGGCCCAGTGCAAGAACTCTCTCAGCGCTTGCTACCGTGGTCAGGGTCTGGATTCTCTTCCAAGTGGAGTATGAAGGCATCTGAGGGCTTTGGGAAGGGTGTGCTACAAACCAGTGCATGGCTTTGAAGATCATTCTCCCTGCTCTGTGGTGTGCAGAGGTGGGGTGGGAGAGAACAGAAACAGCGCCCCCTGCAGGACAGATGAGGCATAGCCCAGTCCAGGAGCCTGGGGCCAGAGTGGTCATGGTACTAATTCCAGAAAGGCTGGCAAATGTGGGAATTAACCCAGAAGGTGGTAGGGTAAGTCTCAAAAACCCATTTTCCAGGTGAACAAACTGAGGTGTAAAGGGCCCTGAGAAACTGGTCTCTGCTCACAGAACTTCCCTCAAGATGACACACCCTGCAATGTGTTCTCTGCCGTCCTGGTGGGGAACTGGGATTGGTAGGAGGGGCTGGGTGGAGATGATGAGGGGAGTAGGGAGAAATGCTGACTATGAGAAGAGCCGTGACTCATCAAAACGCCCTCGCTGGCTCATCAGCCATGGCTACCACATTGATCTGCCCCCTGCAAAATATATTTCCTGCCTTCTGCCCTTTCTAACTTAAACTTTCTTGTTTATTCCCCAAGTCTTTGACATACCTTGAATGGCAGAGGCAAGAGCTCCTACCCCCAGGCTGTCGGAGGGGGAGTGAACAGCAATGCATAGCACACGGGGAAGTTTTGGGAAGTCACCTGTTTTATCCCAAAGATTTATGTGATGTTGTCGTCTGCTTCACAGTGCTATTGGTATTGATCTTAATGTTTAAAAATTGCACTAGGGACCGGTGCTGTGGCATAACAGCTAAAGCTGCTGCCTGTAGTGCTGGCGTCCCATGTAGGCACTGGTTTGAGTCCTGGCTGTCCACTTCTGATCCAGCTCTCTGCTGTGGCCTGGGAAAGTAGTGGAAGATGACCCAAGTCTCTAAGTCCCTGCACCTGCATGGGAGACCCAGCAGAAGCTCCTGATTCTTGGCTCCTGGTTTAAGATGGGCACAGATGAACAGATGAACTAGTGGATGGAAGACCTCTCTCTGCCTCTGTCTCTCTATAACTCTGCATTTCAAATAAAATAAATATTTAAACAGATTGCACTCAAGTATCACAACATGAAGGAATAGGATACAAGACATTCCCCATAGTTTGAGTATTACGGGTAGTTGGTGTTGCCACTTCTATTTGCCAGGCTCTGTTCCGAGTATGGCCCATGTGTTACCTTCTTGTGAAGGGAGGTTTCATTCTGCCAGCCAGAGACGAGGAACTGAGGGCTCACAGAAGGGAGCTACTGGCCCAAGGACACACAGTATGTAAGATTTGAACCCAGGAATGTCTGTCCCAACATCTGGGTGTGGTCCCTGCTGCACAGCCAGTAGGCTGGCTTAGAAGCTCAGATCAAGATGGTACCTGCAAGTTCATCCAAAAATGATTTCACTTCTCCTAGCCTAGGGAAGCCTAGGAGCCAGCCACAGAGCAAGCTCAAGCTTCAGTTTTGGGGGTTGGGGAAAGATGGGGATGGACAGGAAGCTGAGAAGTCCCTGGAAGATGGTAGCTGGCAGGTCAGCAGTCCTGCCCGAGGACCTTATTAGAGCTCAGGTGGATGCTGGCTCAGGTTGGCCACAGAGCCTGTGTTTTGTGGGTACAGGAGATCATCTACTTGTAGGAGAACCTGTTCGGGACTGAGGCCCTGAGATCTGGCTGCAGCCTCTGTCAGAGGAGGTTGGGAACAAAGAGCAGATGCAAAAAAACCAGCGAAACAGATAGTGGTTCAGAAAAGAACCTCATTCCAAGTGAGAAACCAGGAATTCCATCCTCCAGATTCAATGGTACATAGGGATTGTAGGGACATGAGTGAGAGGGCTAAGATCTGGAGGCCATCTGGAGACTACGGAGCTACTCCACGCCCCTCCTGGCAAAGCTCTTGTCCTCCCCAGCCAGCCGGGCTGAGCTTGCCATCCCACTGCCATCTTGGCTGAGTCAGGTATGGCTTAGCAGACAGCAGAGATGGATGCACTCACTCTCCTTAGGAAACCCGCGTGGCTGTCGTTGGGAGACGAAGCCAAAGACAGCAACTGACCTCACCTAAAAACTGCCCCCCTGACTTATAGCAGACACGAACTGAACTCTCAAGCCTTTCCTTTAACTTATCCAGAGTTCAAGGCCGTGGACCAGACCTCCCGCAAGTATAACTTCTATTACAGCAGGCCAATTCTTGTTTCTATTTCTAATGAAGAAAACAACCCCACACCAGTTGATAAATAGTAGCCTTCACATGTTAAACACGATTTTATTTTTAACATAGAATTACTCAAATTCATGAGGCCACTTGTATGCAGGATGGAGGGCTCCTTATTTGAGGACTCCCCTTTCCTGATAGAACTCTGGATTTTGTTGGCCGGCACTGCGGCTCAATAGGCTAATCCTCCACCTTGCGGCGCCGGCACACCAGGTTCTAGTCCCGGTCGGGGCACCGGATTATGTCCCGGTTGGGGCACCGGATTATGTCCCGGTTGCCCCCCTTCCAGGCCAGCTCTCTGCTGTGGCCCGGGAGTGCAGTGGAGGATGGCCCAAGTGCTTGGGCCCTGCACCCCATGGGAGACCAGGAGAAGCACCTGGCTCCTGCCATTGGATCAGCACAGTGCGCCGGCCGCGCCGGCCATTGGAGGGTGAACCAACGGCAAAGGAAGACCTTTTTCTCTGTCTCTCTCTCTCACTGTCCACTCTGCCTGTCAAAAAAAAAAAAAAAAAAAAAAAAAAAAAAAAAAAAAACTCTGGACTTTGTGCCATACCTTATTCCCTGCTGTCCCCGAAGCCAGTGGAAAATCAAGCGTGACTGGCTGGGCCAGGTTCCCTCACTCAGCTTCACAAAGGGCCAGGATTCTGGCAGTGGGCAGTGGGTGGAATGAGTTCATTTGCAACCTCAGGGCTGAGAAGCATAATCTCTTTTGCAAATCCAAAATGAGCCAAGAGACAGGAAACAACAGGAAGGGCAGATTGTTAATAACCATTAGGGGGACAAGGTTCACCTGGAGCTGGAAGGAACTTGAGTGGGGGCGGAAATCACGTAGAACAGGTTCAGCCCCGGGACGCAGGAGCACCCAGCTCCCAAGGGGAGGGGAAAGCGAGGACTGGAGGGGGAGGAGTCTCTAGTACATCCCTTAACTGCTGTTTGCTAATTCGCATTTTTTAAACTTCACCCTCTATGTCAGGCACTGTGCTAAGCATCCTGTCGAAAATTTCACCTGATTTAACACCACACAGGTGTAGGAGGGATGATGTTTATTTTATAGAGGAGGATAGCCGCTCTCAGAGTTAAGTGGATCCCCCTCCAAGATCACTCAGCTGAGATGTGCTGAGCCTGGGACTTGGACTCAGTCTGGGTAACTAGAAATCTCTCCATTTTATTGTCTCTTTATAAGGCTTGTAATAACTTTGCCATTGTTGTCATGAGTTGATAGTTAAACCTTAGGTGACTTCAAATTTTGCATGTGAACAGCTCCGGTCTCCTACCTGGTTATGAGTTCCATTAGAAAGAGACAGTTTTATGCTTCTCTAATGTTTCCCCAGGTGAGAAAATGCCCTAAATATAATAATTTGCTTTTTCACAGTACTTTACAATCTTCAAAACATTTCTGCATAAGTATATTTCCTCACTCCAGCCCTGTGAGAGGAATAAGCTATTATTATCACTAATTTACAGGTAAGGAGGCAGAGGTGTAAGGAGTTTTACAATGTGCCTCAGTTGGCAAATTGAACAAAAGACGCGACTTCCTTGCTCAGTTTTGTATTTAACCCAACATTCTTTTGGGCCCAGCACTGCTAACTCCCTTCCCCAAAGTCAGCTCTCCTTGCTAACAGGCAGACCCTCATCCCATGTTAGTTTAGGAACCAGAGAGGATCATTTCATCTTAGGAAACACAGCACAGGGGCCGGTGCAGTGGTGTAATGGGGTAAAGCGGCCGCCTGCACTGCCAGCATCCCATATGGACACTGGTTTGAGTCCTGGATGCTCCACTTCTGATCCAGCTCTCTACTATGGCCTGGGAAAACAGTGGAAGATGGCCCAAGTGCTTGGGCCCCTGCACCTGCGTGGGAGACCTGGAGGAAGCTCCTGGCTCCTGGCTCCTGGCTCCTGGCTTTGGATTGGTCCAGCTCTGGCTATAGCAGCCATTTGGGGAGTGAACCAGTGGATGGAAGACCTCTCTCTCTCTCTCTCTCTCTCTCTCTTTATTTCTCTCTCTTTGCCTCTGCTTCTCTGTAACATGCTTTCCAAATAAAATAAAATAAATCTTTAAAAAAAAAAAGAATAAAACACAGCACAACCCCTAATCCAGGGCTGGACAAGAATCCTGTCTTAGGCAGTGAGATGTAAGCAGGGAATGATTACATCTGATAAAAGGAATAGCCTGTACTGTGCCTTGTTTCCTAACTGGAATGCAAAACCTGATTCCTGGTACTACTGCAGCCATTTAAAACCATGAGTGATCACCATCAATGATCTGCAAAATCACCATAATTCACTGCCTGCCACAAACAGGTTTGCCATAAAGAAGCATGAGTAAACTCCCAACAACTTTGTAACTGAGAGAATTCCTGCTCATCTGACTTTCTATGGCACCACTGAAATGCTCCCCAGCTGATGTGGATTTGAAAGAAGATGATTGGTAAACACACTTTGTGCAGTGTGGCCAGGGAAGGTGTTCACTACACAAATGCAAGTGCCCTCATTATTACGGTTTCATGGTTTCATGCCAAACTCTGCTTCCCGAAGGTTTTACATTTGCATTTGGATTCCTAGAACTCAACTCTCCGGCAGTAGAAAGTGGATAGGACATTCTGAGAATAAAGGTTGCTCTCCTCAACTGCTCCTGAGCCAGAAGCTGGGCCTATGCCTGCACTGCTACCACGGGCAAGTCTTACTCTGCCTCAGTTTGGCTTTCCATGCATTAGTGGAGTAACTTCTCAGCTAAGAGTACAACATAAAGTTGAGATAGGGGCCGGCACTGTGGTGTACCTGGTAAAGCTGCTGCCTGCAGTGCCGGCATCCCATATGGGCAAGGGTTGACTCCCGGCTGCTCCACTTCCAATCCAGCTCTCTGTTATGGCCTGGGCAAGCAGTGGAAGATGGTTGATGTCCTTGGGCCCCTGCACCTGTGTGGGAGACCTGGAAGAAGCTCCTGGCTCCTGGCTTTGGATCAGCACAGCTTTGGCCATTGCATTGTGGCCATGTGGGGAGTGAAGCAGCAGATGGAAGACCTCTCTCTCTCTCTGCCTCTGCCTCTCTGTAACTCTGCCTTCAAATAAATAAATAACTCTTAAAAATATGAAATAGAGAGGGAAGGAGACAAATAAAAGTCAAAACAATGGGGCGGGCTCAACGTATGAAAATGATCCTTATGTCTGGGTTCTACCTGCACCGTCACATGAACTGACAATGCTCCAGGGTAAGCATTCTGCTCTGTGAACACCGAGGGACATGGCAGACACACGACAGGGCACGCGGAGCTGCCACGACCAGTCCCACACCCACCAGGGATTTGAGATGAGCTGCTTGGGTCTGGTACCCTTCAGTTTCAGGGCTTCAGAATTTAAACCTGTGTGGGGGAGGCCCTCACAGACCAGGGAGGCAGTTCCAACAAACAAGGCCAACAGAAGCGATGACTTCAATGGACCGAATGGGGCTGTTTTTGTCTGTGTCGGGACAGCGTTTTATACCAAGAACGTTAAAAGGAATTTGGAGGAAAAGTGAACTCAGCCCCTTCTCTGTACAGTTGACAGTTGCATAGAAATAAGATTTTGCCTTTCTGTCCTCTAAGGGCAATGATGGTTGGCCAGAAGAAATCGCAGGCTTTACCAGGCACAAGTGGAAAAAGGATCGCTCGGAGCAAAGAAGGAACTTAGAGAAAAAGATGAATGTGGAGTTACCTTCCCAAGGCTTGGCAGCAAGGGAAGCAGCTCCACTGGGATTCTCACATCCAGGTTTCCACTCTCGGCCCCTCCTAGATGCCCTATAACTTGGAATGTGTATCTGAATCAGTGAGGGAAGAGCACTTGGGTCTTCCTGGGAGATGGGTACAGATTCG
Organism: Lepus europaeus; assembly: GCF_033115175.1. Classification (NCBI taxonomy): domain Eukaryota; kingdom Metazoa; phylum Chordata; class Mammalia; order Lagomorpha; family Leporidae; genus Lepus; species Lepus europaeus. The sequence continues at coordinate 121,014,952 of NC_084833.1, read as the reverse complement.
AAGCATAGATGATCAGAACACAGCCCCTACCACCAATGCTCAGGGCAAGCAAGACATTGCCCCTAGGACTCATAGCTGGAGTCTCTGAGCTTTGATTACACCTTCATTTTCATCGGTGAGGTGAAGACAAAAGCCTGAGATGTAATTCATCTTGCAAGAGGCAGGGAAACTCAAGAGTTCTTCAAATGGGGCATGCCATTACCATGATTTAGATAATATGTCCAAAGCATTTGTGCCTTTTACACAGAAAGAAGGAGTGTTGTGTTCAAAAGTTCAGGCTCCAGGGGTAGGCTTTTAGCTTGGGAGTCAAGATGTTATTTTACGATGCCCACATCTTACATGGGAGCATCTTGGTTCAACTCCTGGCTCCAGCTTCCTGCTAATGTGCACCCTAGGAGGCAGCAGGGGTGGCTCAAATAATTGAGTTCTTGTCACCCTGCTGGAGGCCTGGATTGAATTCCTTATTCCCAGCATATGCCCAGCCCCAGTCATTGCAGTCATCTGGGGAGTGAACCAGTAGACAGGATCTGCATCTGTCTCTCTGCCTCTCAAAAATATTATTATTATGGCTTCAGAATCAAAGTGCCTTTGTGGAGTTCTGCCTCCTCTAGTTCCTAGCTGTGTGGCTATGGCCACAACATTGGGACTGCCCTGTACCTTGCTTTCTTCATCTATAAAATGGAATAACAATTGGACCTACCTGTGAGTCCTAGGGAGGAGGAAATGAGTGAACATATGTAACATTCTTAACATTCCTGGCACACAGTAAGTGCTCAGCAAATTTTAGCCACTAGTAGGAATTGCTCCTCATATGTCAAGTTGCTGTAGCAGTAGTAGCAAGACGACATTGGGGTTGGAAAGGCAGAAATGGACACAACTGACAGGTGATGGATTATCCATGGGGAAGACATGGAAATGAGAAGAAAGACAGGCTTGTCAAGAAAGGATGTCTATGATTTGACAAAAGTACAAAGACTCTTAAATTCTTGACTCAACTCAGGTTTCTTGCTGGGCACAGCAGGCCATTGTACTCCTAAGAAAGTAAATAATAATAATAATAATTGATAGGGGAGGGAGAAGGAGAGGAAAGGGTAAAATAAGCCATTATGGCGAGTCCAATTTGCTGAATCTCTTCAATTGTAACATCAAGTTAAGGGGAATTTGGGATCGGGGCAAATACTCTGATGTAATCTGAAGTGACTTTTCTGTTTGATACAAAGCCATAGAAAATGCACAGGGACAGTTTAAAGAACAAGCAAGGTGAGTGAGCTGCATTAAAATGGGAATGAAAAATAACCTAGAAAATGCTATTTATTGTAAAAATTGCCAGCATGCTTAGAGCCACTTTGATCATCTTCGCCTCAAAGAAAGCAGAGCCGACAAAGTGAAGTTTCAGAAAAGGGCAGCGAGATGATCAGAGACATAATGGGCGAAAAAAGGTCTTTATCCCTAGAAGGAGAGAAACAATCGGGGAAAAATTCTTTGGCTTAATAGAGATCTATTGGATAATGAATGGTGAGCAGCGGCCATTCAGGTGGTGCCCTCTCCCCTGTCCCAAATCACAAGAATGACAAGGAATTTGAAAGGACTGAAAATAGATAAATGGCCATGGTATGTGCTAAAGCCTCAACTGGGGAAACTGGCAGCCTCGGGGCATTTTTGAAGCAAACAATAAGAGTGGCTTTCTGAGAAGATCAAACGTTCTGCCCTTGCCCAATAGCAACGCATCATCCAGGGGTGTTTGCTGAAAAACAGAGGGGCAACAGGCTGCCCTGGACACTCTGGAACAGAGAAAGCCTGGTCCCCAGGACCAGTCCATTGCAGTGGGGGTCGAGAGGAGAAAAGACGGCCTTGATTTCCAGATCCCAGAGTCAGAATCCGCATTTTAACAAAATCCGTGGGCGATTTGCAGGCACAGCAGCCTTTGAGAGTCGACTGTGGTCTCAGGGCAATCAGCAAGCCCAGAGAAAAGCCACAGTGTGAGTCATCCCCAGTTGTGTCGGTCACCGTGGGGACAACCAGTTGTGTTATTGCTACAAGCTTCAATATCTTCATCCAAAAGCTAGGAATTGCATTCCTGTGTGTATTACATAAAATAATGCACTTAGAACATCTGGAAGCGTATTTGCCATATAATTTGAATTCAAGAAGCAGTAGTGAGCATGTGACTCACAAGAATTGATATGTGTAACCATTCAACCACTAAGAAATGGGGGGGGGGGGCAGACTCAAGAAGGAGCCATAGAGAAACTGTACAAGCGGTTGGAAAAGGAGACATCAAAGATGCTAATTCCGCACACCCCAACTGTGACTGAGATGTGTAGACGCTGGAGTAAGGGACTATGGGGACCTGCTGCACTGTCACTGTTGCAGGGTGCACGAATGCCTCCATACAAAGCCCAGCTGTGAACGGGCTTGAGAGACAGGTAAATGGCTTACCAGTTAATTAAGAAAGACAATGCGCAGCTTATCAAAACCATTTTGATACTGTTTGACTTGTTCTAAAGGCTAATTAAAGTAAATTGCTTTCTTGATATTCTTCTAAAAAGTATTATTCTACTTTTTAATAAAAAAAAGTTATTGTGCCTTAATCACACAGAATTTCACATTCACTTTACCAAAAATCAACCTGATGTTCAATGTATTCCGATAATAGATTATACCAACAAGGAAGTTATGGGGGGGGGCACTGTAATCCAAAAGCTGTACTTTGGAAATTTATATTTATTAAATAAAAGTTAAAAAATAAAAGAAGAACTAACTGGTGCCAGTGTTGTGGTATGCCTGGTTAAGCTGCTTAAACTGCCACCTCTGAAGCCATCATCCCATGTGGACATCAGTTCATGTCCCAGCTCCTCCACTTCCAATCCATCTCCCTGCTAATGTACCCAGAAAAGCAGCAGAAGATGACCATGATACTTGGGACCCTGCCATTCATGTGGGACACTGGATGAAGCTCCTGGCTCCTGGCTTCAGCCTGACCTAGCCTCAGCCATTGTAGCCATTTGGGGAGTGCATCAGTGGATGGAAGATTCTCTCTCTCTCTTTCTCACTTTCTCTCTGTAATTATGCCCTCAAAATAAATAGATATTTTTCTTAAAACAAAAGAAGAAATAGCTCAGCAATGATGATAGTAAGATAGAGAAAGGCATATGTTTTATGAACTCCAATTGCTTAAACAGTGACAAAGATGTGTCGTAGTAGTAGAAATTACATCAGTGGCTCTCAGAGTTTGCGTTGGTGGAATTATGGGGGGAAATGCGACTAGAGTGTGGCGTATAGGACAATCAGGTGCCTGAGCCCAGTCTTTAGTTGCACCTGTGCCAATGGTCTGATCTGGGCGGCCCGCATAGCCCATCCATGGGGTCATTGCACACTCTCAGCTCACGCTCTCACCATTTAGACACACTTGTGGAGTGGACACCCCATCCCATCCTTAGCCTCAGTCAAATTAATAGCAAGGGTAATAAACAGCTGCCTGTTATTCATCAACAGGTGTATACCCTTGTCAAAGGTCTTCGCTAAATCATCTTGATTGTCTCTAATAACAATGTTAACGACCCTCTGCATTGGCTTCAGGTCGTAAAACATGTTTCCTTGATGTTTGCTCAATATTTTCATGAGAATTAGCAACATCTATTACAGATCCCAGGCTGCTAAAGACTCCTGGAGCACCATGCTATAATTCATGTTGGAAGCTGAGACCACAAGTGCCTGGAGCCCTGTTCCATCACCTCCCACAAACAAGGAAATATCAGCCAGGGACTTCACCATCTAGCACATGTCTCTGAGAAATATGAGGGGACTTCCCAAAGATCATGGGAAACACGCTTAAAAGATATTTTAAAGTTTGTTTATTTATTTTCAACTACTTGAAAGGCAGACTGACCAAGATAAACGTGCACGTTCATACACACACACACACACAGAGATCATCCATCCTCTCATTCACTCCCCAAATGTCTCTCTGGTCCAGATTTCTCATCCCTGTCCCACAGTATTAACCATCTACCATAGGTCTGCACTTGGGTTGTCTGATATCACCCAATGTTACCTAATGGAAAATCAAGCTCATAATTTACCTTACTTCCTCCCCCTACTTCCATTCCAAAACCCTCCAGTTTCCTGGAAGTAAGAGGTACCACTGCCCACAGTGTGGAAACCTTTCACCATTTATGAGTCCTTTTTTGCTCGAGGCAAATTTATCCCTTGGAAATATTTCTTATCCTGCATTCATTAACCAATCATTTAGTCAATGTTTTGGGTGCCCTGATAGATTTAGGTCTATACAGGAATTTAAGAATATATATAATATGTACATATATACATATATATTCCATATATATATTCCATATAAATCTATATATATATGCACATATATTTTAAAGGCTAGGCCCTAGGATTGTGGACGACCCAGAAGCAGCAAGGCAGCTGGAAACTCTGCCTTTATTCACGCCCTCTGTGTCTGCACTGATTTGGTCTATTTCTACCCCAGTTGCTGCTGGAGAAGGTGAATGACTACGTAAAAAGACAGTATTGACCAGAGACTCTTTAATTCGTGTGGATACTGTCTGATTTTAAAAAAAAATCAGGCACATTAAGAGGCAAAACAAAATTTGAAAAAATTGTTCACAGATAATACAGAGATGGACCTAAAATGGTTATAATTAATACATTCAAGAAAATGAGTGACAAGATGGAAAACATCAATGGAGAAAGAAATCTCTATAAACATATCATATAGATACTTTTTTTTTTCTTTTTTCTTTTTTCTTTTTTTTTTTTTTTTGACGGGCGGAGTGGATAGTGAGAGAGAGAGACAGAGAGAAAGGTCTTCCTTTGCCGTTGGTTCACTCTCCAATGGCCGCTGCGGCCAGCGCATCTCGCTGAGCCGAAGCCAGGAGCCAGGCGCTTCCTCCTGGTCTCCCATGCGGGTGCAGGACCCAAGGACCTGGGCCATCCTCCACTGCCTTCCCGGGCCATAGCAGAGAGCTGGCCTGGAAGAGGGGCAATCGGGATAGAATCCGGCGCCAGGCGGAGGATTAGCCTGTTAAGCCACTGCGCCGGCCATATAGATACTCTTGAACTAAAAAACTCTGAAATTATAAACTAATCAATAAATTTCACAGCAGATTAGTTAGACCTAATTCTCTCTCTCTCCTCCTCTCTGTCTTTCTCTCCCTTCCTCCTGGCACTCTGCCTTTCAAATAAAATAAAGAAATCATTTAAAAAATTCTGAAAGAAAATAATATTTTGTTTCACAATTGGAGTAAATAAAGGATATCTTATTATCATTTTATTAAATGCAAAACCTTCGATAACATCCAACAAGCATTTATAATATAAAATGAGTAAAACTTAAAATATAACCAAGCTTTTCTAGTTTGGTAATAATTCTCGCCCCCTTCTTTCTCTCTCTCTCTCTCTCTCAAACACTTAATGAGTAGGATTTGGGGAAGTTTCTTTTGAGATCAGAAACAAGACAAGGAAACCACTATCACCACTAGTATTCAATGCTGGATTGTGTGATACAACAGGAGAAAGAAAGGCATTATGGGGATTCGGCAGACTACCTAAGTCGCTGCTTGAGACACCACATCCCCTAGCAGAGTTTGAGCCCCAGCTCCACTTTGGAGTCTAGCTCCCTGCTAATGTGCAGTCTGGGAGGCAGCAGGCGTTAGCTTGGATACCTGGGCCCTGCCACTCACGTGTGAGGCCTGGGTCGAATTCCTGGCTCCTGGCATCAGCCTGACTGAAACCTGGCTCTTGTGGTATTTGGGAAGTAAACCAGCAGATGGAGTATCTCTCTGTCTCTCTGTCTTTTAAAAAGTAAGTTTCTTTCAAAAGACTCTAGATTCTTAATGAAAAAAACTCTTAAGAAAGCTATCATGATTGAAATAGAAGAAAGAAAGCCATCATTACACAGACAGCATAATCATGAACATAATAAATTTAAAATGATCTACAAAAAGTATTATAGTTAATAAGTAGGTATAGCAACTCAGTGAACACAAGGTTAGTTATTAATATCAAGAAATGTTGAAAATTACAAAAATTAAATTATTTACATCTTGTAAAAATTTTTATTAAAGAGAGAGAGTGACAGATAACCCTTGTCTACTGGCTCAATTCCCAAATGCCCACAATGGGCTGGATTGAACTAAGCCAAAGCTAGGGGCCCTGAACCCAACCCGGGTCTCCCACATGGGTGGCAATGGGCCCAACTACTTGAACCGTCACTTGCTGCCTCCCAGTCTGCAAATTAGCTGGAAGCTGGAATCAGGAAGAGAGCCAGGACCCACAGCTGGGCACTCCAGTGCAGGATGAAGGCATCTTGCCCAGCAACTTAACTGCTTGGTCAAAGGGCCATCCCAACTTAGATCTTACATAACTATGCAACCAACAAAAAGTGAAGAATAAATTCAACAGATGACAAACAACATTTATACACAGAAAACTACAAATCATCATTAAGAGAAATTCAAGAAAACCCAATATATGAAAAAAGATACTGTTTATGGACTGATGATTTAATGATTTAATAGTGTGAAGATGCTAATTCTTCTCTAACTGAGTAGGTTCCAAGCAATCTGGATCAATATTGCAACAGCACTTTATGGTGGAAACTGGGCATTTGGTACTTAAGCTGTCATACTACAAATGGCTAAAAATAACCAAGGCTTCCTAGAAAAAGAACAAAGTTGAGGAACTTAGATTGTAAGATACCATGACTCATTCATTAGAAACTCTAAAGCTACACTCACTAAGAAAGTATTGTATGTGCAGGAACTGGATAGAGGCCCCAAATAATCCACATAAATGGATTTATTTGATTTATAAAAAGGTGATGTTGTTCAGTGAATGAAGTGTATTTTTTAAATAAATTTTGTTTGATAAGCTTAATATCAATGTTGAAAATGAGGTTTTATTTTGTATATCACTGTCTATGGGAATCTTCAAACAGTTCACGGAAAATGTGTATTATGGAAATTCTTCGCATGGATTTTTCTTTTTAATTATGGCAAAATAAACTTATTTTTAAATTCAATTTCTCCACAAACTTTCTGAAGTTAACCCCATATAGAAGGAAGTTTTGGATAACCTTTAGTTGCTATGTTAAAGAAAAACAAAATTAGTCTTCTGGAGGTAAAAAGAACACCACATACATTGCATTGACTGGGAAGATTCCTTTAAAAGAACAGAAGCAATTCTAACCACCTAGTATATACAAAGTTGATCTTCTGTATATAAAGATAATTAAAAATGAATCTCAATGAAGAATGGGATGGGAAAGGGATTAGGTGATGGGATGGTTTAAGGGTGGGAGAGAGGTTATGGGGGAAAAACTGCTATAATCCAAAAGTTGTACTTTTGAAATTTATATTTACTAAATAAAAGTTTTTTAAAAAGGAAAACTATTGTTAAGATAGAATCTGTTAAATGAAGAGTTTCTGTTTTTATACATCAAAAGAGTCAAACAAGTCTTTCACAAAATGAGATATTAAGTGTCTAATAATCAGACAAAAATACTTAGTTCATTTGTCAAAAGCAAAATGTGTTTTTATTTTTTTTTTAAATTTATTTTATTTATTTGAAAGACCAGAGTGGCGAGTGCTCCACTCCGGATCCAGCTTCCTACCCGTATGTGCCCTGGGACACAGCCTGTGATTTCCCAAGTCCTGAATCCCTGTATTCCATGTGGGAAAGCCAGATTGAGTTCCCATCTCCTGGCCCCTGGCCTTAGCCTGGCCTGGCCCAGGCTGCTGTGGACACCTTGAGAGTAAATCAGCAGACGGAACAGTAGAGATCTGTGCCAGTCTCTGCCTCTGCTTTTCAAACAAAATGGAAATAAATGAATAAAGAAATTGCCTTCTAAACATATTTTTAATTACTAAAAGATGATAAACTGAAGACAGCAAGTGAATCCCATATTTTTGGAATGATGTCATGATTAATCTTGACAAGAACAATTCTCATTTTCACATACTGTCTAAGTCTCTCTTCAATTCCTTTAAGTTGTCTCAATAATCTTAGAGGTCCTTCTAGGCTTCCCAGTCTTAATCCACTAGGAATCCTTATGCCAGACAACACTCATCAAAGACTTATTTGCAAAATGGAATTTCTCCCAAGAATGTAATGGTTTCTATTTTCAGCCCTACCATCTCCATCTTTTTCTTCTTCTTCTTCTTTTTTTTTTTTTTTGACAGACAGTGAGAGAGAGAAAGAGAGAGAGAGACAGAGACAGAGAGAAAGGTCTTCCTTCCGTTGGTTCACTCCCCTAATGGCTGCTACGGCCAGGTGCTTTCTCCTGGTCTCCCATCCAGGTGCAGTGCCCAAGGACTTGGGCCATCCTCCACTGCACTCCTGGGCCACAGTAGAGAGTTGGACTAGAAGAGGAGCAACCGGAACAGAACTGGCACCCCAACCGGGAGTAGAACCCGGGGTGTTGGTGCTGCAGGCGGTGGATTAGCTGAGTGAGCTGCGGCGCCAGCCATCTTTTTCTTCTTAATACCAAGATCCCTCCATCATCTCATCTCTCTGTCTCTTGAAAACTTACCTTTGACTGGCATATGTATTTTGATCGACTTAACATGTGGCAATTGCCATCTGCCTTGGCCTATTGGTTTGACATTGGGTTACATCATTTAATATTCAAAGCCACACCATGTTTGGCAGTTTGTAATATATTATGGCTTAGAAATCAGTCTAGGGTCAGATGACCTGGGTTTAGGGTCCAGCTCAGGGTGCCTTTGGCAAATCATGTCCTGTTGCTGGCCCTCACATCCTGTGCTGTAGTCAGAAAGAATTGGACTTGCTCTCAACATTTCCAAAAACATGTTCATAGAACCCCAGTCCTGCAGGATACTCCACTCACCAGGGAGGATTTTACAATTAACTAAATTGGAGAAATACTAAATAATGTGTCCTATTCATAGCAATGTGTACAATACCAGGGTCTTTCGAATTGCAGGTCATGAACAATTAATAGGCCATGAAATTAATTAATTGTGTTTCAACAGATATTTTAAATAATTTAGAATAAAATATACCAGACATTACACACAGTTGTATAGTTTAGTTGTTTCATTGAACTCTTAAGTGGTATTTATATAAAGATATTTCAAAATTTTCATGGAAACTGGAATTAAAAGATATGTTTACTTTGGTGTAATACATTTTTGAAATTTATGCATAGTTTTTCCATAGCATACATTTTACTTGAACTTTTTGTAGATCCCTTGAATGCTTGAATTTTGAAATTTTTGCACCAAAATAAAACTATCTTTAAATTCCATTTCGCTGTGTATCTTTCTCAGGGACAATTCTGGCCAAACATTTTAAAACCACTACATTCTATACTAGATTATTAAGGTTCTAAATTATCTTGCAGTAAACAACCTATTGAACTCATTTTTTCACACTTAAACATTATCCCCTCCAACATACATACTCATTCTTTGTTTCTCAACATAAGACTTTTTTTTTTTTTTTTTTGACAGGCAGTGTGGATAGTGAGAGATAGAGACAGAGAGAAAGGTCTTCCTTTGCCATTGGTTCACCCTCCAATGGCCGCCGCGGCCGGCGCACTGCGGCCAGCGCACCGCGCTGATCCGAAGGCAGGAGCCAGGTGCTTCTCCTGGTCTCCCATGGGGTGCAGGGCCCAAGCACTTGGGCCATCCTCCACTGCACTCCCTGGCCACAACAGAGAGCTGGCCTGGAAGAGGGGCAACCGGGACAGAATCCGACGCCGCGACCTGGACTAGAACCTGGTGTGCCGGCGCTGCTAGGCGGAGGATTAGCCTGTTGAGCCACGGCACCAGCTAACAACACTTATTTTTTTAAAAAAATATTTTTAATATTACTTGAGAGGCAGAGTTACAGACAGAAAGAGGGAGAGATAGAGAGAAAGGTCTTCCATCTGCTGGTTCTCTCCCTAAATGGCAGCAATGGCCAGAGCTGAACCAATTTGAGGCCAGGAGCCAGGAGCTTCTTCTAGGTCACCCATGTGGGTGCAGAGGCCAAAGCACTTGGGCCATCTTCTACTCCTTTCTCAGGCCATCAGTAGAGAACTGGATCAGAAGTGGAGCAGCCAGGACATGAACCAGTGCCCTGGCACCCATACTGGATACTGGCGCTGAAGGCTGAGGTTTAGCCTAGTATGCAATAGCACTGGCCCCCTACATAACGCTTCTTGAGATGTTATAAGATAGAACTGTTCCAGAAAACACCTGTTGGGAGACAATGCTGATTTGTAAAAGATCCCAGAAGTCCTCTGTTCCCCCAAGTGCACTGTTATTCCATGACTGGGGAAACAAGCAAACCTGAAGTGACAGCCCTGTCCCTGCTAGACAATTCTCCCTGCCTACAGAAGAGCTCTGGGAAGCCTGGAGTATGTTTTGTCCTACTAGTTGCACCTTTGGGACACCTTTCTTTTTTTTACATTTCCACATCAAGTTGCAAAAAGAGCCCCCTCTGCAAGCCCTTTGCTGGGACACAGGTGTGACAGAGAAAACCAGCCCAAGGGCACCTGTTGCTGTCACCAGTCACCTGACCCTGGCTCTGTGAGCTCTACCTACTCCTGACCACAATACCTGTCGCTGCCCCCACTGCCCACCAGGGCAGCAGCCAAGCTCTTGACCACCCACGCGGTCATTCCCTCCATGAAGCGGACTCAGGTGCTGCTGGAGATGAAACCCCAAGTTACCTTGAAACCGAGCTCTGGCTGCAGACAGCTCCTAGTCTGGCCCCCACCAAAGCACAAGACCTCAGGCTTCCCACGTTGAATGCAAACTTGAGACAGCTGAGAAACAGACATATGCAAGTGGCAAATAGCAAGAAAAGTCCAGCATAGGGTGTTCAGCTCTCAAATGTCTGCTCTCCTTACAGTCTCCCTGTGACCAGGAATTCCTGCACTGTCCCCTATCGCCCTGTTGTTTGCCGTCCCTGGGGTGATGCGCACCCTTCTGCAGATCCCACAGTAGCCAACAGGGGCCCAGCTCTCGCCACGTGTTCACATGGTGCTGGACAGCCAGCCTTCCCTCCAAGCCTGTGTTTCTTCCTCCTGGGGTGACCCATGGCTGTTCCCCGCCTGCCTCTGGAGTATGTTGCCTCCAGCCCAATGCAATCAGTAAACAGAGACATAAACAGGTGCATTGTGGTGGCAGGAAATCTTTCCGTAGGACTGTAAACAAATCAGGCTTTAGCAGTCCCCTCTCATCCAGGTCGGTTTGGCACAGTTTTCTTCCTCTGTCTTCCTTCAGCTTGGAGCTTTCCATCTAATCCTCTCTCACCTCAGCCCCAAACAGCCCGGAGCTATTTCTCTGAGAGCTCTGGGCTCCTGAGAAACAGGGCTTATCCTGCCTGGGGCGCAAGACCACCCCTTACTCTCAGGTTAAATTAGGTTTGTGTTTCTGACATGGGGAAGTTTTCACTGCAGAATCACCTCAGGTGGTTCTCATTTCCCCCAGGACGCAGTGCAGAAGGGGTCAGAGGATATTACCCCTCGGCTGTGCTCTTCTCTCCACACCCCGTGCACCTGTCTGCTTTGTCTTCTTCCGAAACTGCCCTCAAAACAGTTATGTTTTCTCCACAATCCCTCAAACCGATTTCCAGGCTAATGTCTTCACACGCCATATTTTAGTAAAATTCACTTATCTTGGGTCAGAAAAGGATTAAAGAATTTTAGAATGGCAGTTGGCAGCCCCTTCTAGAATAATAATGATTGGAGCGTAAGATTTGGATGATGTATATTAAGCATGATCATTTATGCTTTATTCTGCAGCTACAAGAGAATGGGGACATTTTTCAAAGAGTAAAGGAAAAAATGAGGAAAATGTTGTTTTCTCCTGGGATGAATAGTTTCCAAAGAAATGTATATAAGTCAGAGTTCTCCAAAGAAGCAGAACCCACAGTGTGTGTGTGTGTGTGTGTGTACTTGTGGACCTGAGATTACAAAGAGAAAAAGAAGATAGGGAGAGAGATGTTGTTCTATTTTTAATTTTTAAATCAATTTCCCCTCTACTTTCCTTTTTTTAAGATTTATTTATTTATTTGAAAGAGTTATACAGAGCAAGAAGGAGAGGCAGAAGGAGAGAGAGGTCTTCCATCTGCTGGTTCACTTCCCAACTGGCCGCAACGGCCGGAGCTGAGCTGATCCGAACCCAAGAGCCAGGAGCTTCTTCCTGGTCTCCCATGCAGGTGCAGGGGCCAGGACTTGGGCCATCTTCTACTGCTTTCCCAGGCCATAGCAGAGAGCTGGATCGGAAGTGGAGCAGCCTCGACATGAACCGGCACCCATATGGGATACCAGCAGCACTGCAGGTAGCGGCTTTACCTGCTACACAGCACCGGCCCTATTTTTAATTTTTAAAGTTTATTTATTTGAAGGCAGAATGATGGACAGACTGATGGACAGACACAGAGAGATGTTACATCTGCTGGTTTACTCCTTAAATGCCTGCAACAGTCATAGGCCAGGCTGAAACCAGTAGCCAGGAACTCAACCCAGTTCTCCCATGTGGGTGGCAGGACCCAAGATTCTGAGTCATGACCTGCTGTCCCACAGAGTTTCCATTAGCAGGAAGCTGAAATGGAGCGTGGGGCCAGGACTCCATGACAGACACCCTGATATGGGACGTGGGTGTCCCAAGCAGTGGTTTAACTGCTCTACTAAATGCCCACCCTGAGAGAGACATTGAAACTAAGCTGAGAAAGCTCGGGATCTCAGCATGCTGGAGACTTGGGAGAGCCAATGGTATAATTCCTGGTTTGAAAGCCAGCAGACTCTGGGCCAGCACTGTGGCGCAGTGGCTAAAGTGGCCACCTGCAGTACTGGTATCCCATGTCGGCACTGGTACGAATTCCAGCTGCTCTACGTCCGATCCAGCTCTCTGCTATGGCCTGGGAAAGCAGTAGAAGATGGCCCAAGTCCTTGGGTCCCTGCACCTACACGGAAGACCCAGAAGAAGCTCCTGGCTCCAGGCTTCCGATCAGCATAGCTCCAGCCACTGTGGCCATCTGGGGAGTGAAGCAGTGGATGGAAGACACCTTTCTCTCTCTCTCTCTCTCTCTCTCTCTGCATTTTCCTCTTGGTAACTCTGCTTTTCAAATAAATAAATGAATCTTTAAAGAAAAAAAAAAGAAAAAAAAAGAAGCAGGCTCAAGACCCAGAAAGAACAGATATTTCAGGCTGAGTATGAAAGTTAAGGCAAAGGCGTGGGCAGAATGGGTTACCCCACCACCTGTGTCACCAGCAACCTGAAAAGGGAGCCAGTTCATGTCCCAGGTGCTCCATGTACGACATGCCCATGGCCAGTGTAAAAATATGACAATAGTTGGAAGACAAAGATGATAAATAAGTAGCAATAGCGTCACCATAGCAACTAAAGGACAATGCCTGAAACAATGTGAGTCCTAACTAATGACAGAAGGATGTTGTGGTTGCTAACACTCTCTAGAGACATTATTGTCACCTAAGATGTGACCATCTCACACCGGGCAAATATGGGGCCAGAGAGAGACCTGTGTGAAAGATGGCAACTCTGTGATTTTGCCTGTGGTTATCAAGAACAACAAGAATTAGCTAATCCCTTTCCATCTCACCTGTGTCATAAATACTTTATTTATATAAGAGGGGTATTCAAAAAGTTCATGGAAAAATGCATGTTATCCAGGACCAGGGCTGTGTTGTAGGTCAAGCCTCTGCCTGCAGCGCCAACATTACATATGGCCTCCCATTCAACTCCTGGCTGTTCCACTTCTGATCCAGCTCCTTGCTGATGTGCCTGGAAAAGCAACGGAAGATGGCCCAGGTGCTTGGGCCCCTGAACCCACGTGGGAGATCGGATAGAAGCTCTTGGCTCCTACCTTCAGCCTGGCCAAGTCCAGGCCATTGTGGCCATTTGAACCAAAGAAAACTTTTCTCTCTCTATCTCTATCTCTCCCTCTCTGTGAAACTCTGCCTTTCAAGTAAATAAATCTTTACAAAAAAAAAATAAATAAAACACATTTATCTTTTAATTTCACTTTTCCGTTAACTTTTTGAAGCCCCTCATATGTTTAAAATGAAATGTATAATATCATTCCTAGTCTATACAAGTCTTCCCTAGGTAATTATTTAATCTCCGAATTACCTATTATATAATCAATTTATTGATGGGTTACTTGGTTCTGGTGCCCAAGCAGGAATAATCTTGACCAAGTTATCTGGACAATGTCTGAACTTCCCCAGACGACCATGGTCACTCACTATACATTTTAACTTGAGTATAGTCCCCATCCTGTAGACAGGACCCATATTTTTAGTTAAATACAATTTGATTATGTGAAAACATATATCCAGAGACTAAGTTTCAGCTCCATGCCCTTTCTTTTTTTCTTTTTTTTATTTCATAAATGTGAATTTACAAAGTGCAACTTTTGTATTGTTGTGGCTTCCCCCCCCCAACCTCCCTCCTTCCCGTGGCCCTCCCCTCTCCCTCTCTCTCTCCCATCCCGCCCTTTATCGAGTTTCATTTTCAATTACCTTCATATACTGAAGATCAACTTAGTATATACTAAGCAAGGATTTCAACAGGCTGCACTCACACAACCGCACAAGGTATAGGGTACTGTTCGACTAGTAGTGTTTTTACGTTTCATAGTAAAACACATTAAGGACAGAGATCCTACGTGGGGAGCATGTACCCAGTGACTCCTGTTGTTGATTTAACAATTGGCACTCTTATTTATGACGTCAGCAATCACCCGAGACTCTTGCTATGAGCTGTCTAGGCTATGGAAGCCCCTTGAGTTCACCGACTCTGAACTTGTTTAGTCAAGGCCGTATCACAGTGGAGGTTCCTTCCTCCCTTCAGAGAAAGGCGCCTCTCTCCTTGATGGCCTGTTCCTTCTGATGGGGTCTTGTTCACCAGGATCTTTCATTTAGATTGTTTTTTGCCACCATGTCATGGCTTTCCATGCCTGTGAGACTCTCATGGACCTTTTAGCCAGATCCGAATGTCCCAAGGGTTGATTCTGAGGCAGGAGTGCTGTTTTGGGCATTTGCCATTCTATGAGTCTGCTGTGTGTCCTGCTTCCCCCGCAGGATCATTCTCTCCCTTTTAATGCTATCCTTCATTATTTGCTTACACTGATCTTATTTGTGAAATCTCTTCGACACATACCCTATCTTTTTGATCGGTTGTGTATTTATACTTATCACTTTACCAAGTGCACTGGCATTGGTACCTGCCTCCTTGGTATGATTGAGTTGAAATCCCCTGGCACATTTCTAGCTCCACCATTGGAGGTAAGTCCGAGTGAGCATGTGCCATCCTATATATCTCCTCCCTCTCTTATTCCCACTCCTATGTTTAACAGAGATCACTTTTCTGTTAATTTTAAACGCCTAAGAATGATTGTGCATTGATTACAGAGTTCAACCAGTGGTCTTATGTAGAACAAACAGAGCAACAACAATAACAACAAAAATACTAAGAGGAATAAAATAGTAAGTTGTTCCTCAACAGTCTAGACAAGGGCTGGTCCTGTCAGTGTCTCTCATAGTGTCCATTTCACTTAGCAACAACAACAACAACAAAAACACTAAAAGGAATAAAATAGTAAGTTGTTTCTCAACAGTCTAGACAAGGGCTGATCATGTCATTGTCTCTCATAGTGTCCATTTCACTTCAATGGGTATCATTTTAGATGCTCATTTAGTTGCCATCGATCAGGGCGAACATATTATATTTGTCCCTTTTGGACTGGCTTATTTCATTCAGCATGATGTTTTCCAGCTTCCTCTTTTGTTGTAAATGCCCAGATTTCATTTTTTTTTACTGCTGTATAGTGTTCCATAGAGTACATATCCCATAGTTTCTTTATCCAGTCATCCGTTGATGGACATTTGGGTTGATTCTGTGTCTTAGCTATTGTGAATTGTCAGCTCCATGCCCTTTCATAATTCAGCAGGACTTAGGTAATTCACACAAGGGAAGGAAAACTCATGTAAAAACTCCCAACCTTATAGAAAACATGAATTAGGGGGGAGAAGGTGATTCATCCCAGCACAAAAGAATTATCCACTCCAACATCAGCGTTCTTTAAAATACCCAGCTCCAGGGCCAGCATTGTGGCGTAGGGTTAAGCCATGGCCTGCAATGCCAGCATCCCTTAGAGGCACCAATTAGAGCCCTGGCTTCTCCACTTCTGATCCAGCTCTCTGCTAATGCACCTGGAAAAGCACCAGCAGATGGCCCAAGTGCTTGGGCCCCTGCACGCATGTGAGAGACCTGGAAGAAGCTCCTGGCTCTTGGTTTAACCTGATCTTTCTAGTCATCTGGGGAGTGAACCAGAAAATGGAAGACCTCTCTCTCTCTCTCTCTTGCTCTCTGTCTTCCTCTCTCTCTGTAACTCCCTTTCAAATAAATAAAACTTTAAAATTTAAAAAATTAACAAGCAGCTCACACAAAGCCTCTAAAATAAAAGCCAGCACCAAACTTGTTACTAGTAAATCCTCAGGATTACACCTGTGACAAGGTCCATACGTGTTGATTTTTCTCTCAGTAGCTTGCAGCTGACTTAAGTGTTGATAAAAGACTGTTTGAGTGTGTGTATGTTCAGGGAAAATTTATAAAGCCCACATTATTACATGATTTCAAACATGTCAACATCTCATCTCCTATGAAGAGTCTTCAAAAAATGCATGGAAAATACATTTGATGAAAAACAAGAATTGAGCATGAACTTCAAACATGTTTTGCACCAAATAAGCTGTGATTCCATTTCTCTCACTGACTTTTTGAAGGCCCCCTAACCCAATCTGGTAGAACTGAAACTGTACCCCTCCCCAAAAGGGAGTGCTGAGTTCAACTGTCAGCCTTCGATCGGCAAGGGGCGAGGAAGGAGCAAGTGTCAGCCAGGCAGATGGTAGTGGAATTGGTGCGGGCTCCTTGCGTCTCCCAGGGGCTCTAACCCAAGGGCCCAGCCCCCACCGAGAATCTGCTTCTCTCTCTGGCTCAGCTCCCAACGTGCCACGATTCATTTTGCTCACTTGATTGACACAGCCCTTTCAAAGCAGGCGTCTCCATCGCCTGGCTGTGTGTTCAACCATGGCCAGGCAGGAGGCACGGAATCCATTAAGGCGAGTAGCAGGGCCTTGTCCTCCATCGCACAGCCGCATCTCATCTGTGCTGCCCCGGTTCCATTCCACTGGGGCTGTTGTCAGCCAGCAGGTTATGTAACATCCTATAGAAGGCTCCTATTTAAAACTCTGATAGGTGACAGCCCACATGACAAACAGGCTTCAGTCTGTCAAGCCAACATCTCCAAAGCATCGGCAGTAGCTTGGCTGCCGTTTCCTTTCTTGTAGTCCATCAGGACCACATTCGGCTATTCAGGCTCTTCCTCGGGATGGGAGCCGCTGGGTCTCAGCAAGGGGCTGTCAAATTGTCCCACTCTTCTGCCTAATTCATACAGCGGTATCCATATTTATATTGATCTGGGCACATGAGTGGCATCCACAGGCCGGGCATCCTCTTGGCAGAGATGATCCGAAGCAACTTTGCACTTACTGAAAATTTCAACTCACCCGCAAAATGCACCTGTTTAGCCTGGTCACTGATGTGATTTATTTCCCTGCTATAAATAGAAATCACATCAGTGATTGAATGTGTGAGTATGAGAGAGAGAGAGAGAAGAGAGATGGAGAGAGAGAGAGAGAGGTACATACTTCTTCTCTTTTATATGCTGGCTATTTAGAAATCCTGTTCACTCATTGTTCAGTTTGCCAACTTCTTACCACAGTTCACCTATAAATTAAGTGATTATAGGTTCTACTGTGACCACGTCACCTGAGCACTCTCATCTGGCCACACACACACAACTGTGACCCCTAACAAGCCCAGTTGATTCAGAACAAGACAGTAAGGAGGCCAGCATGGTCAGTATCTTCAAGGACCAGTAAACGAGTTCTTACCTGGTCCCTTATCCCTCTTTTGGGTCCCCCACATGTGTGAGGGTGTCCAAGGACTTGGGCCATCTTACATTGCTTTCCCAGGCCATAGCTGAGAGCTGGCTCAGACGTGGAGCAACCAGGTCTTGAACTGGTGCCCATATGGGATGCTAGCACTGCAGGCGGCAGCTTTACTCCCTATGCCACAGCGGCAGCCCCAACACAATGAATTTTTTGTTGTTGTTTTTGTGTCTGTTCACCCTCCTCTAAGGACAGGGCACCGAGAAAGCCTGGCAAGAAAGACCATAGGTACCATGAAAACTGTATCTTTCAGGGTACAGGAAAGAAGGAAGAGTTTGTACAAAAAAAAAAAAAACAAAAAAACAACAACAAAAAACGTAGCCACTCCACTCTTATGAGAAGTCTTTGCTTATTTTCTTTCAGCACAGCTAACTCTTGGTATCCATATTTCCCATATTAATATTTACCATATTATTAATATTTACCATATTAATAGTGGTTATTATTAACCACAATTACCAACTATGGGTTGCAATAAAAATCATTTTATGGCATTTATTTAGCTTCTTCTAATGACATCTTTTTTGTATCTCTTTTAATAGTACAGGCTTTACATATGTGTCAGCAGGAGTAAGTGCTGTGCATAGTGTCCACACAGCAGCAACCTGCTCCCTGAGCAAGGACAGGATCTATCTCGTTCACCTGGCACGGACATGTGCATTTGATCAGCATGCTATCTGGAACATAGCAAGTACAGTGTCAGATTTGTTGAGTGAAAAGTGGATCCTCACCTCCTACCTTACTGCTAAGATGGCGCTCCAAGCAGAATAGGATTACAATATCTAGATTCAGGTTTTGTCTGACCCAATGTGCTTCCTAAAGAAGAGACATGCATGTGTGACAGATCCATATTTTGGAATCCTCACTGGCTCTGCTAAGAGGAAAATGTAAAGTTTCTTGTCAAAATGATTCAGGTCTACAGCTCAGAAACCTCCAACCTGCTGACTTTAATCTAGCCTTCACTTCTGTTCTGGTATGTCCACTCAGGCATCCACAGCCTCTGAGATTCTGAAAATCATTTATTCACTGTGCCTTCTCGTTCCACTCATGAGTTGCTTCGATTCAGTCAGAAACTTGTTTTCTGTGTTTTTTCTTTTTTTTTTTTTAAGAAAACAGATTTGGAATCCATCCTGAGAACACTGAACCAACCTAAAGCATACAGTTCAAGAAAAAGAGAAGGAATGAAAGCCATCACCCCTCTTTTTAAAAGGGTTTCATTTATTCATTTCAATTTTAATTCAAAGGTCGAGAGACAGTGTAGAGAGACTGCCATCATCCATTTGTTCACTCCCCCAAATACTCGTAACAGCCAAGAGCCTGGAACTCCACCTGCGTCTCCCATGTGGGTGGCAGCTGCCCAGCTATTTGGGGCATCACCTGCTGTCTCCCCGGGTGACATTATCAAGAAGCTGGACAAGAACCAGAGGAGCTGGGACTGGAAGCAGGCTCTCTGCATGGGACACAGGCATCCCAGGTAGGGCTTAATGTAACAGTGTTTCTTGAAAGCTAAATTAAAGACTTAAGCAGGGCCAGTGCAAGGTTAAAACCCCAGCCTGCAGCACCTGCATCCCATATGGACTCCAGTTCAAGTCCCGGCTGCTCCTCTTTCTTCTGATGTAGCTCTCTGATATAGCCTGGAAAGCAATAGAATATGGCCCAAGTGCTTGGGCCCCTGCACCTGCATGGGAGACCCAGAGGAAGCTCCTGCTCCTTGGCTTCAGATGAACTCAGCTCTGGCTGTTGTGGTCATTTGAAGAGTGAATCAGCAGAATGAAAGACCTCTCTCTCTCTCTCTCTCTCTCTCTCTCTCTCTCTCTGTCTGGCTTTACCTCTTTCTGTAACTCTGTCTTTCAAATAAATAAAATAATAATTAAAAAAAAAAAAACTAAGCATGCCTGTGTTGCTCCATAGACCTCTTCTCAAAGACGAGAAGCCACCATTAATAAACCTTCTGTTCCCAGACCATGCGTGGTGCTCAGGACCAGAACAGCAGTGCCTTCTCTCAGAGGAAACGCAAGTGCAGCCTTGCTTCCCACCTGTCCTTGGGCCAAGATCGGTGAGCACAGGAGTAAAGAGCGCCACTGCTTTTAGGTTGGAGGGAAGGGTTTTAGGAAGGAGGGTAGAACATGTCCCAGAGCTCAGAAGCAGTTGGAGAAAACGGATCTCCAGGAGCTGTCCGGAGGATCACCCCCCACCCCCCACCCCCGGCCAGGGAGGCCTTGGGGCTTTGCTGTGGGGCCACGGGGTTCTTGTGAGCAGCAGCCCAGGGCTGAATCCTTACTCACTCAGAGACTGCACCCTTCCCTTTGCAGTTCAAAACACGAGCAAAAACCAGGCAACCCAGCTCTCTAGTTCCCTTTTGCTTATCTCCTCAATATAGCTCAAATGCTAATTATTGATCGAATCGCCCTTCTGATTTTACCCAAATCGATAGATGGCATATCCTATAATCTGTGAAATGGTGTTTAAAATCAATCTGTGTTTCTTTGACACATGTAGTTTTAAAAGATATTTTAGCCGTAGCAACGATAATAGGTGCCCATTTGTCAGGGGATATTTCTGTGTGGTAGTGTTCATAAATGCTTTCGGGAGGGGTAATACCTCCTGATCTAGACCTTCTGGCTTGGAATCTTTCTACTTGTGTGATCTCTGGGATCTGATTTTATCTTCTACAGAATCAGAATAAATGTGAAATTCCCCTTCAGTGAGTTATTGTGAGGAGGAGGAGGTACAAGTGAGGTCCTTAGAACACATCCCAGAAAATGATATATGCTGAACACGTTCACTGACACTGATCATTGGTTATCATCATTCATTCAATCATTCACTCATTCATCATCCCCTACGGAATGTAAACATGTTCCTGAGGAACATCCCTGGGCCCTGTTGACACCATGGAAAGCCAGAGACTGAAAGGTATCTGCTGGGGTCTCAGGTTGAAGGTTTCTTTCTCAGAACAGAGACATCCCCGCCCACTGTATGCCTACTGTAACATCTGCTTCTCTGGTTCTTACCAGAGCCCTCGGATAATCTTATTTACCACATGGAATTCCAACCCTGTGCAACCATCTGTATTGATTTCATTTATTTACTGGTCAAATGGTCACATATTATTTTTATCGCAATAATATTTATATGCCCATATATCTGTATATGGCTTTGATCCTCTCTAGATAGGGAGATTAAGGACTTTGTCCAGTGGGACATATAATATCAGCCAATAAATAGCTCATTGAGCTATTATTTCACAGATGAGGCAACCAGAGCCCAGTAGATAAAGTACCTTCCCCCAGGCCACCAATGTACCCAGGTTCCTCGGCGTGCTAAAGAAGACTAATTGTACCAGTGCTGGGGCTGCACACGACTCTGGCAATAGATAAGGACAGCCCCGAGTGACTGCAGACCCTGCACATCCTCAACACCGTTTCAGAAGTCCTTGGGATCAAAATTATTTTCATAGTTATACGAAGAGTGCTATTTAATTCTTTAACTTGGCTGGCATTTACATTCATGATATAAAAGTCGTAGTGGGTGAAATTGCAGGCTCCTTTGTACAAGTCAAGGCAGTGGCACCCAATTGTGCTAGCACCCATTGTGTCACCCTGCATTATCCACATATTCACAATAAAAGAAAGAAAAGCCAGCTCACCTACGAATGTCCTCGGAGGATGGCTGCTTAGCCTAGTGGTTAAGACTCCACTTCAGACACTTGTATCCCACACCCTGAGTGCCTGGGTTTGACCATGAATTCTGGTTCCTGACTACAGGCTCCTACGAACGCACACCCTGGAAGGCAGTGGTGTGGCTAAGGAAGTTCCTGCCATGCATGTGGGAGACCTGCAGTGAGTGCCCAGTTCCTGGCTCCAGGCTTTCTGACAGATGTGTGGGGAGTGAGCCAACAGAGGAGAGTATACCCCCTCAAATCAACCAAAAAAAATTTAAGTATTTAAAAAAGAATCTTCTTTGATAAAATATAAACAATTATTCATTTTACTACAACTCACCCATTAAATACAGACTCGTGTAATATTTGGTGACAAACGTGCCCATAACACAAGGTGCTATCAACTACCTCTGATGGTCACTGCAGGAAAGGGCTTGTGTATGATTGAGCTGTGAGCTAAAGAGCCACTTTTTTCTGAAACACAGTTTTTGCTTGAAAGAACAAATTCTAAACAAACTGCAGGTATTCAGACTTGGGCATTCAGCAGACGTTTTCTGGAAAATGAACAGCACGAGCCTGTCACTTAGAGGAAGATGACTTGAGAATATTGGTTGCCAGTGGAGAAAGTTGAGTTTCTGAGCAATCATCAGCATTTAAAAATGTGTCTCTGCTTCTGTGAGCTCTACAGTTTCCTGATATTCAAAATCTTTTATGGTCTGACCAGTGATTATATTAATAAGTGTATTTTTATATTGTATAATGAAACATCTCAGTTTTTAGAAGATTATTCAATACAGCAAATCAATGTCCAATGTTACAAAATCCTGCTTGGATATAAGATTCATTGAGAATACATATATATATATATATATATATAAAGATTTTATTTATTTATTTATTTGAGAGGTAGAGTTACAGACAGTGAGAGGGAAAGACACAGAGAAAGGTCTTCCATCCAGTGGTTCACTCCCCAAATGGCTGCAATGGCAGGAGCTGTGCCAATTTGAAGCCAAGAGTCAGGAGCTTCTTCCGGGTCTCCCACACAGGTGCAGGGGCCCAAGGACTTTACTGCTTTCCCAGGCCACAGCAGAGAGCTGCATCCAAAGAGGAGCAGCCTGGACTCTAACAGGTGCCCATATGGGATTCAGGCGCTGCAGGAGGCTTAACCTACTGTGCCGCAGACCAATATATTTTTATATATAAGAGTACAGGGCGGTCCTTGGCAGTGTGTCAGAATCCATATTGCAACTCACCTTTAACAAACTACTACCACTGATCAAGTTTTGATGTGGTGTCAAAGAGCCAACTGATTCTATCACAAGAGTCACAAGAACAGATACGAGAATCTAGCTGAATTCTATTAAGTCAGACATTAAAGAGATCCACAAAAGGCAAAGAAATGGCATTTCTTACTCATTTGTTTTGTCTTAGAAAATGTGGTTATTACTATGAATACCTTTGATTAAAGAGGTAAAGGGTTTGTTTTTCTTACATTAATTAATATTCTTGTTTTTATTTCTAATACGGGAAATATCGATAGCAACAACCCACATGTAATATAGTTGAGGCCTTAAAGAGTACAAGGGAGCTCTGAGACAGAAACAGTTCTACCACTGCTGAGTAGGAACTTCCCAGGTGGTGTTCAACCCCTAAGTGCTTAGAGGACAAGAAGGGCTCCTGGACAGGGAGTTTCAAGGGCACAAAGCTCATAGCATCCTGTGACCTGTTCCACGGCTCTGCAAGACCATATCGGTATCATTGCAAAAACCAGCTGTCTATAAAATTGAAAAATTAATAAGCAATGCACCGATATGATGATACTGATTTAAAAAAAAATCTGGCCTAAAAACAAGAGCGAGAGGGCCTGTTCACTCTTGCTAAATACACACTTCCAGTTGCCTGGTGCTGTGCTCGTATTTCTATACTACAGAACGCCCACTGAGAGTGCACCAAGCATGGGAGGTGCTGTCAGTCACAGTAGCAGGAGGAAGAGAAGCTAACTGTGCTTTATGGCTTTCAAAACTCCCGGTGAGAGGGGTTGTGTGGCTCCTTCATCCTTAAATTGTTTTGTACCGTAGTCTTTTCATTTGACCTTATTTTACATAGTCATCACATGTAGAATTTCTAATCAATATAAAATATTGCTTCATTGATAAATCAACAGAATTTTAAACATTCTGACTTGTTGGATACATAGGAGATAGGTTACTAGGTGCTCATTGCCAAAGATGGTACTGTACTTCACATCATCTATAAGAAAATATTTTTAAAATAACTTTTTTAAGGCCACTGAGCTGAGAGGTAGGACTGTTTTTTGAGACAACATGTCTTGCATAGGCCTACCATTTTGTTGGCTTCTGTGGACAAAGGTCTGGCTTTATGTCCTTCCATATCCCCGGAACCTAACAAAACGTCTGGGATTGGGTAGGCTCTCAGTTCTTGTCTACCGAATGAATGACTACAGCCAAATTGCTTTCCAGAATTATTGTTAGACCAACTCACTATGCCACCAGTACAGAATGACATTGCTCTAACAGGCTCTTCCATAGCTTGAACAGTGGTTTTCTTTCTGTTTATCCATTGATTAGTGGGGCTTAACATATCTTCCATGCTTTTTCTTGCATTACATACGTGTTTTCCCACTTGTACTTTACTGAGTAAGATAAATTCAACTGCTACTCCTAGAGATTGTTCCCATAAGTGGGGGCGCAGCCAGTGGGCCCAGCTGAAGAAATAAGGCATGACATCATATTAATATGATTATCGCCCTTGTCTTAGTCCATTTCGTGCCGCTATAACAGAATACAGGAGGCAGGATAATTTATAATGAAGAGAAATGTATTTCTTCTCCATTCTGGAAGCCAAGAAGTCCAGGACAGAGAGATTGACACCTCGGAAGGACCTGTCCATGGTAAATGGAGAGAGAAGAGGCAGAGAAAGAGCAAAAGGGAAGTTTGCCCTTTTCGTTTACTATTTTCAAAATGAACTAATTAATTTGAAAGGCAGAGCTACAGAAGGAGAAAGAGTGAGAGACAAAGATGATCTTTCATCTCTGGTTTACTCCCCAAATGACTGAAAAAGCCAGGGCTGGACCATGTTTAAATCAAGAGCCAGGAACTCTATCCTGCCTCCCACATGGGTGGCTGGGGCCAAGTACTTGGACCATCTTCAGCCACCTTCCCAGGTGAATCAGCAGAGAGTAGGGACACAAACTGGTGCCACCACTCTGGTGTGGGATGCCAGCATTGCAAGCAGCAGCTTACGCCACTGCACCACAACCCTGGCTGGGAGTCTGCAGCTCTGAAAATAAATGAAATCAGCATGTGAATGCATCTTTAGCCCCAGGTTTATTTCAGCTCAATTCACAATCTCTGAGATATGGAATCAATCCAAATGCTCATCAACTGATGACTGAATAAAGAAAATGTGGTATATATACACTATGGAATACTACACATTCATAAAAAAGAATGAAATCCTGTCTTTTGCAACAAAACGGATACAACTTGAAAGCATCATACTTAGTGAAATAAACCAGTCTCCAAAAGACAAATACCGGATGTTTTCCCTGATCTGTGGCAACTAATAGAGTACCACATAATGTAATGTGTATGAGCAAAATTCTCATTTTGAGAATTGATTATTGCTTACAGCCCTTGTTTCTACTTTTGAGGAATAGTGTTTTCTTCTTACTGTTTGTTGACTTCTTTACTTAGTTAATCTTATGATTACAAAATAAACTGGAAATATGTCATTGTAAAAATTAAAGGAAAGAATAAGGGAGGAGGAGGGAGAGTGAGAGCACTGTTTGGAGGGAGGGCAGTTCAGGAAGTATCACGAAGCTCCTAAATTAAATACATGAAATTTGTTCACCTTATATAAATAAAAATAAATAAAACCACTCTCTCAATGACAACGCTATTCCATTCATGAAGGTAGCAATCTGAGAGCCAAACCACCTCTCAAATGTCCCACCTCCTAACACTGTCACGGCAGCAATAACCTTTCATGCTCAGACCATGGCATTGGCTCCTAGAGCCCCCAAACTCACCTCCTGCTCACATACTGAGTGCATTCGTTCCACCCCAATAGCTCTGAAATAAAAAACAGCACCGCAGAAGCCCAGAGTCCAGAATCTCAAGTACATCAGATATGGGTGCAGCTTAAGGTGGGATTCATCCTGAGGCAAATTCCTGGCCAGCAGGGACCCTGGAGAATCACCCAAGTTCCATGCTTCCAAAATATGGCTGTAAGATAGACAATCCCATTCCAAAGGGAGAGACAGCCAGAAGACTGGAGTAGCTGGTCCCAGTGAATTCCAAAGCAAAACAGAGCAAACAACACCAGGTCTGAAGCCTCCAGCAGCCCCATTCCCGTGGTTTCCTGGGCTGCAGCCACACAGTGGCCCTCACCAGTTGGGGGTCTCCCACCTGCAGCTCTCCCAGGCCTCTGCTCCAAGTCGGTACTTCTACTGTCTGTGGTCTCCACTGAGCTTTGCCCTGGTCAGAATTCTCCACAGAGGCTGTGTGACAGATCTGTGCCTGGCCAGTGATATACATTGAAATTTACATGGAAGTTGGCATGCCCCCACAGCTCTTACACTCTGCCCCTGCAGAGTTAGCACCAAGTGGAATGGCCATGGTTTATGGCTTGTGCCTTCTGAAGTGGTGGATTGAGCCCACACGTCCCTGACTCATGGCTTGGTGGCCTAGGAGCACTGCCCTGGGAGTCTGGGAGCAGAGACATGGGTGCCCTAGGCCTCTTCTTTGACATACTTCTTTTCCTTAAGACCTAGTGCATTGGTTGGAGGGAGGGTAGGGTGCACTGGTGCATAGTAATCTCTGAAGTGTCTTTAGAGTCATCCTCCCATGGTCCCTGTGACCAGCCTCTGGCTTTATCTCCTTGTCAAACAGTCCTTGGCTTTTACTACTAAAAATATTCTTTAAATTCTTCAAAATCCTAAGTTCAGTTTCACTTTTATTCATAAATCTTAATCTAAAATGATTTCTTTATTTTCATATTTTCATATTTTACTATATGTGCTTAAAAGAAGCCACTCGGCACCATGAATTCATGGCTGTTTGCATATTTCTTTCATCACATACCCTAGTTCTTGTTCTTTGATTCTGCCTTCTTGGGGCAGACATGTAGCACAGCAGATTAAGCCATGCCTTGCCATGCTGGCATCCTGGATTAGAGAACCCATCCGAGTCCTAGCTGCTCATTTTCCTATCCAGCTCCCTGCTAAACTGCCTTGGAATGCAGTGGAAGATGGCCCAAGTACTGGGGTCCTCACCATCCACATGGGAGACCCAAATGGAGTTCTAGGTTCCTGACTTCAATCTGGTCCAGGCCCCAGGGAATTCGCAGGGCCAACAGATGGAATGTTTCTCTCTCTCTCTCTCTCTCCATATATATATATATATATATATATATATATATATATATATATGTGTGTGTGTGTGTGTGTGTGTATGATGTATATACATATGTAGCTGCCTTTTCAATAAATCTCTTTTTTGAAAGACTTATTTCTTTATTTATTTGAAAGGCAGAGTTAGAGAGAGGCAGAGAGAGAGAGAGGTCTTCCATTCACTGGTCCACTCCCCAAGTGGCCACAATGGCTGGAGCTGAGCTGATCCGAAGCCAGGATACAGGAGCTTCTATATAGTCTCCCACACGAGTGCAGGAGCCTGAGAACTTGGGCCATCTTCTACTGCTTTCCCAGGCCATAGCAGAGAGCTGGATTGGAAGTGAAGTAGCCAGAACTTGAACTAGCAACCATATAGGATGCAGGAACTGCAGGTGGTGGCTTTACCTGTTATACCACAGTGCTGGCCCCAATAAATAAATGTTTTTTAAAAATAATTTAATTGTTTAAAATCTGCTTTCCACCAAGGCCTTGGGCACAGATCCAGTTCAGACAAGTTTTCTTTTTTTCTTTTTTTATTTGAAAGGCAGAGTTACAAAAAGAGGAAGAGATAGACAGAGAGAGAGATATCTTTCATCCACAGGTTCACTCCTCAGATGGCCTCAATGACTGGAGTTGGGCTGATCTGAAGCCAGGAGCCTGAAGCTTCTTCCAGGTATCTTACATGGGCGCAGGGGCCCGAGCACTTAGGCCATCCTCTGCTGCTTTCCCAGGTGCATTAGCAGGGAGCTGAATGGGAAGAGGAATAACTGGGACTTGAACTGGCGCCCATATAGAATGCCAGTGCTGCGTATGGCAGCTTAACCTACCATGCTACATCAGGGGCCCCAGCCAAGTTGTTTGTCACTTCATAATGAGGATGATCTTTCCTGCAGTGTCTAATACCTTGTCCCTCATTTCCATATGTGACCACATCCTACTGTTCCTTTACTATGTCTATTTCTATCAACACTGTATAAGGCCCACTAGATAACAATCTAGGAAATTATAGACTTGCCCCACATTTCTTCTCGCCTCCTGAGCCCTCCTCCTGCTTGCTCTTAGCGTTGCCTTCACAGCAATCCGGATTTTTCTAGGCTGCACATCCAAATTTGCCAACCTTGACCTGGTTCTAAAGTTGCTAACACATCTTCAGCTTCCTGTTTGGGGAACAACCCCATTTCTTGGTACCAATCTTCTGTCTTAGTCCACTTGTTGATGCTACAACAGAATACCCAACGCTCAGTAATTTTCACTAAAGCAAAATGTGTGTCTTTGCGGCTCCAGAGGCTGGGAACTCCAAGACCGAGGGGCTGGTGTCTGGCAAGGGACTTCTTGCTGAGCCCTCATATGTCGAAAGCAAAAGGATGAGAGGGGGAAAGGGGGAAAGTCACCCTTTGGCAAGAAACCCAATTACCAATGAGCTGAAGCGCAATCTCAGGCCTGAACCCATGCACCCTGTGGGGTAGGAGGCCTGTGGACAGAGTTGCTCAGGGCAACACAGCTGTTATTATGGGAAGGTCACGGGGCCTGCAGCAGGACACCACCACCTCCACCCGCCAGGGCATCTGGGCTTATGGAGACTGTCAGAGCTCGGAATTAGAAGGTGACGTTTTGGAGCAGGCCCCATCAGTGGGAAACTGGTGGCCAAACTAGAAGGTAAGGCAGTCTCCCAGTTAGGGTCTCGGCCCAAAAGAGCAAGGGGGAGGGGAGGAAGCCTGTAGCCTGGTGGGCACTCTGGCCTCCCACGGGACCTTACCCCTGGGAGAGATTGCATTCACCCCTTGCAGCGGCGAGAACTGGCTCTGTAGCCCACTGGCAGCATCTCTTCCTTAACTCTGCAGCAGGCAACATCTGGTTTCCAGGGGCTACTCACATGTATGAAATGGAATACATGAATCCGTCAGCCCGACAGGCCCACCCGCTCCACTTCCCAGGCTCAGCACAGCTCGGCTTGTGAGACACCACCGATGTGCAGTGTGCCCCTCATCCCAGCAGCCCTGACTTCTCTTGGTGGACCAGCCCTCTCACAGGTGCTCCACCTGGGAGCCTGTGGGGAGCGCAAACCCTCAGACCCCAGCACAGTCCTATACCACTGCAGGCTTCCAGTACCTCCCCCCCCCGGGACAAGGGGTGAGCGCAAAGCCTTCAAGTTTAATGTTCCCCGTCTCTTAGGAAACACTGTTGCTGATCCACCCTACCTGCGCTGAGGGGGGTCGAGGGGAAGCCAACCTAAGCTTTCATTTGTCATCTTTACTGCGAACCGTTCCTCAGCCTATTGCTCTTCCTTTTATTTTAGTTTTGTTCATTTTTCATGAACGTATTTTTGGATCCTATTAATATTTAAGAGATTGTGATGGTGGGAGCCTGCCTTGGGAACACATCACGTTCTTCCTCCCCCACCCCTCCCGCACTGGCTCTGTAGCCCACATCTCTGCTGCAGCCTCCCCGCCCCCCGGGGTGGGGAGTGGGATGGCCCCAGCATCACCGAGAAGCCAGGTGGGAATACTGCAGCCACTTCTACAGCCCCGATGCTGCAAGAGAGTGTGGCGTGGATGTCTGCCCTGGCCATGACAGGGGCCTGTCTTGCCAGGCCTCATAAATATTTAACAGCAAGCACTTTGTAAAGAAGAGTGCTATTAAGGGTGGTGCCTCCAGCAGCTTCAAATGTGCCAGTATATCAGGAGCTGCTGCTGCTGTGTGGACATAACCCTCTTGCAATACCCAGAGGCAAGTCGGCCCTTATCTCTTAGAGGGGGTTGGGACAGAATGTAGAGGGATCTGCAAATATTCCCGCTCTCAGAAAAAAGCAAGTTGGATTCTCTCCAAATACAAAGGTTTCCCAACAAATCATGTATCTAAAAGAGAAAAAGCAGTGACCATAAGGAAAAATATTTATGTATTTTATACATATATACATATATACACACTATGTGTATAAATATATATGTGTATACACACACACACACACAAGCCCTGCAGTGCCCACACAAAGAAGCAGCCTGCACAGCCAAGTTGTAGTAACACTTCTTTTATTCCGGGGCTACCAGATGAATCTTTTATCACCATGGAAAGCCAGGCCCAGGCCACTAATTTCAACACTTCAAGCTTTAATGATTCTGGTTCCGTTTTCTTTACCCTGTAGATTAGATACACCACATTGCAATTCAAATCGCCCCAAACACCACTGAGCAGGAGGTGATCACATTTCTTCCTGAGTTTAAATGGCCCTCCACAGGGAGCTCATTCTGGGAGCTTCCGGGCTGGGCCAGCAGGGCCAGGGCAACTTTTTTTCTCCCAGCTGATCATCATTGGAGGTAAATGCATGGAAGATAGAAGTCCACAGTCCATGAAGCCAACGCTGGTTAGGTTAAGAAAATATCCTCGGGGCCAGCACTGTGGCGCAGCAAGTTAAAACCCCAGCCTATAACACTGGCATCCTATCTGGGTGCCAGTCCCAGGCCCGGCTGCTCCTCTTCTGATCCAGCTCTCTGCTATGGCCTGGGAAAGCAGTGGAAGATGGCCCAGTTCCTTGGGCCCCTGCACCCCTGTGGGAGATCAGGAGGAAGTTCCTGGCTACTGGCTTCAGGTCAGCTCAGCTCTGGCTGTTGTGGTCATTTGGGGAGTAAACCAGTAGAATAGAAGACTTCTCTCTCTCTCTCTGGCTCTACCTCTCTCTGTAACTCTTTCAAATAAATAAAAGAAATCTTAAAAAAAAAAAAAAGAAAATATCCTCTATTGGTCAACTTTAGTACAGCCAACACCTCACAAAGGGTTGTAAAATTAGTCTATACATGTGTGTATGCAAGTATTGTGCCTACTAGAGCAAGACTGGACAAAGAGCTTGCCAAGTGTCCCTCAAAAGTCCATTTGGTGCAGGCTTGGTCCCTGAGTCCTATGTTAGCAGTTAATGGATTCATGTTAAGTGGTTCATGGATTAAGGGTGGAGTTTTAGCCAGTTATGACGCCCAGGAAGTGGGCCCATTGGGAAGTCTTTACATCATTGAGGCATGCCCTTGGAAGGTAGCCTCACAAGAGATTTGGTTGTAAAAACCATGTTGGGCCCCACAGCCCTCTCTGTCTGCTTCCTGGCTCACCAGTAAATGCTCTCTATGCACAACATCCACCACCCTCTCCAGACGCCAAATGGGTCTTCCCCATCTTGAACGGTGAACCCTCAAAACCAGAAGCCAAAATAAATGGTCTTCTTTCCCAAGAAGCTCCTTTCAGGCATGGAAATTCATGATACCCACTGAGACACGTTCTGAGAAGCCAAGTTGACTAGTGCCAGTTTCCCCATGGAAGCAGCCAGAAGGAGCACTTGTGTCTTTGCTCCCAGAAAACACTTCCTCCCAAGTATGCCAGGAGAGAAGCTAGCTTCTGAACCCTTTCATGGATTCCCTTTCCAAAAGCATAACTATTTCCACAGAACACACATTTTTTCAGGCAGAAGCAAGTTCCCAGGATGGCACACGTGAGTGGGAGCCCCTTACTTATAGTAGGGACCCATCTGGCTTTTTTACAAGTGGTTCTGCATGGTAACCAGCGAGTGACTGAGAGGGCGATACATGGCCTTGCACTTGCTGAGAACAGGTACCAGAGTGTTAAGAGAACCACATACGCCAATTGAATGATCAGAGAGAGCAGAGGCACACCCATCTTATATACCCGTGAGCAATCACTTTCCACTGTGGAGGCTTTGTTTTGACTTATAATCTAAAAGTTCATTTGTAAGTGAGTTACTTGGGACCTGGAATAAACTTTCCCATAGAAACGATGCTATAAATAGTCCTTTAGCCTAGCTCAGAAACGCTCGTGTTGCCCGAATTGTGGTTCCAGCATTATACAGTTGCAAGAAAACTTGGTGGAAAACAATAACAGTGTAATACCCATAATTAAACCAAACAGTAGAACAATACAATGAGTTCCCTCTCTCTCTCTCCCTCCCTCCCTCCCTCCCTCCCTCCTCTCTCTCTCTTATTTTTAATGAAAGTTCATTCTTGAAGAAAGTGAGATGAATTGGAGCAGGAGCAGGAGGTAAATTTTGACTGTGTGGTGCTCTTGACAAGGCTTGATTCCCTCAAGGACTGTTGAGGTTGATGGCTGCAGCCCTCCAATGCATCTCCCTCACTCCAAAGCGTATCCCTTGCCTTCGGCGTGATCCAGATCTAGAGCTCCACACTACTTACACTTATCCCCCATGATTAAAGTTAGTTTTCATTTTTCCTTCACCGAATGAGAAAAGAGAGCAAGACAGACAGGGAAAGGCAGGGAAGAAAAGAAGGAGAGAGACAGGAAGGAGAAAAAGAAGTCATTTTCTTGAGTTATAAACCAATAGGGAAAATGGGAAACTTTAAAGAAAATCTGTATTTGTGAGTGAAAGATTGCCTTGGGAGTGTCAGATAGGTTGGCAGGAGAAGAGGAGAGAGAGAGAAAGAGAGAGAGAGAGAGGAGGGAGGAGGAGAGGGAGAGCAGGATGGGAGGAAGTTAGAGAGAGCAAGAGGGAGAGAAGTAGAGGAAAGAGAGGGAGAGTGGAAGGGGGCATAGGGAGGGATGGAGGGCAGAGAGAGCAACAGAAGTGCCTCCTTAGCCAGTTTCCTTGCAGGTCAATGCTGTCTGTCGCCAAGTGGAGCAGAGGAGATGAGGCACAGCCCTGGAGTGAATGGGGTGAGGCGAGCACAAGGGGCCTGTCGCGTGCGGTGCCAAGTCAGGACCTCAGAGACAGCTGCAGTGCTCCTGGGGTGCCTTAGCAGCGTGTGTGTTGCCATGACCCTCAGGCATCGCGGAACCCAAGTGCCCCCAGCCCTCCTGCCTGCCAGCATTGCCCTGTCCTTACTTAGGAAGTCCAGATCATCCTGGGATTGCAGAGTCTCCCTGGCCCTCTGTCTCCCTCTTCTTTCCTCTGCCCCACTTAGCACCTCTTCATCCCAACCCCCTCTTCCTCATTCCTCAAATGCACCTCTCACAGCCAGGACGGGGCTTAAGAGGTTTTATCAAAGATACAATGCAAAGAGAACAACATTTTAGAGAGAAACATTCTCAAATTCAATACCAGATAACACTGTTCCTGAAATGCCATCAACTCTTTCCCAAGTCCAAAGGCTCTCCTTGTGGCCCTGTCTTTGGGTCTTGCCTGAAGCTGTTTGGCTGAGCCTCTCTGTCTATCTCCTGCATCCCCTGCCATCATCTTCCTCCCTAAGCATCTGGGGTAAGAAAACTCCTTTCCTCTCCATGCATCTTCCTGTACCTCGAAGGAGGAGAACAGCAGTTGCTGTTGGGTGAGGATCTGCCTTCTTGTCCATCACATGCGTGTTAGGGAAAGCAACCGAGTATCACTCCCCAGCTTCTCCTCTCTCCTCTCCTCACTGTAAGAAAATGCTCAGAGCCACAGACAGGGCAGGGAACAGATGGAGCCCTCCACAGGTCTCTGCCTGCTAGCCTGACCTTTTAGGAGGTGGTCCTGTAGGGCTGTGGGAACAAGGAGGGAGGGGGAGAAGGTTGCAAGACAGAGAGGATGGAGTGGTTGGTAGGAAAGGAAGAGTTTTGGGAAGAAGGGGACCCAGAGATGCACAAGGGGTGCATCTGCTCAAGAACCAAGGCTGTGTTCCAACAGCCTACGCAGGTTCATCAAAGGGTGCAGACTCAGAACTCCAGTCTGGACTTGGGTCATGGATCTCTGTGATGCAGAGGAATGTAATTCTCTTTTGTCTCGGCTCTCTTCTGTAGACCAGGTGTTGGAGCCTAACCCAGAGGCCTATTAATTGGCTTTTCCAAACAAAGGAGTTGTCTTCCCTGAGATAAAGCCTGAACTGCCTGATAAAGCACAAGTGGATCAAGTCATTTATTTTATGAAATGGCTCTCTTTTCCACCCCAGCTTATGCTTATTATATGTGGTTCTTCACAGCCCACAAAGAATGACTATATAGTCCCCAGCCCAACAAACCCCACCCTTCAAACCTTATTCTTATTTTTCAGGCCGTGGCTGTTTAGTAGCAAGCATATTTTAATCACCACCAAAATGAGTAAAAATAGGAAACCACAGCCACATGGAATGCTGGCTCCAAGCCCAGGTGCCTTTATCTTCCCATTACTGGCTGTAAGGCCTGGGGGGAGGGAGCCAGTAGAAGGCAGTGAGAATGCACACCTGAGGAGACAAAGATTGACCCGAAGCCAGGCCCACCTGTTGGAGGAGAACACTTTGCAAGAGCCATGAACAGGGGAGTCTCCGGTCCTCCTGGCGCTTCCGCAGATGTTCCCCAGACCTGTCCTCTCCAGTCTGAACCCCTGAACCATGGTGGCTTCTCTATTTTCTTGATGCAATTTCCCTACGTTTGTGGCTGACTCTGTCTGTTGCTATGGCCTGAATGTCGTGTCCCCTTCAAACGTCCTATGCTGGAATCTGAACCTCCAAGGTGTTACTGTTGTGGGGGTGGAGCCTTGGGGAGGGGATCAGGTCATGAAAGCAGAGCCCTTGAGAATGGGAGTGAATGGGATTAGTGCTCTTAAAGATGGGGCTTGCAGTGGTGCTGGCATCCCACATGGCACTGGTTCAAATCTCAGCTGCTCCACTTCTGATCCAGCTCCCTGCAAATGCTCCTAGGAAAACAGCAATAGATGACACAAGTGCTTGGGCCCCTGCACCCAGGTGGGAGACCTGGATGAAACTCCTGATTTCTGGTTTTGGCCTGGCCCAGCCCCAGCCATTGTGGTCATTTGGAGAGTGAACGAGAGGTTGGAAGATCTCTCTCTCTCTCTCTCTCTCTGACTCTGCTTCTCTCTCTCTAACTCTGCCTTTCAAATAATAAATCTTTTTCTAAATGAAGCTTAATGGAGCCTGTCTGTGCTTCCACTGTGTCAGAATGCACATAGAAGGTTCTATCTACAAAGCAGAGAGCAGCAGACACCAAATCTGTTGGCCTTGGTCTTGAATGTCCAAGCTGTGGTACTTTGTTCTAGCTGCTCAAAATGGCTAAGGCAGCTGCCTTCCCTCTTGCTCCCCTACTCCAGCATTTGGCTGGGTATGGTTGGGTGTGGGAAGTGATGTCAGGGTAGGAGGTTCCTGGCTCTCCATG
The DNA here is from genome assembly GCF_033115175.1 of Lepus europaeus. Lineage (NCBI taxonomy): Eukaryota > Metazoa > Chordata > Mammalia > Lagomorpha > Leporidae > Lepus > Lepus europaeus. The sequence goes on along the minus strand of NC_084833.1, from coordinate 120,979,789 downwards.
TCCGCAAGGCTATCAAGTCCATTCTTGGAGATAATTGTTTTAAGATCCCACTTGGGAAGATGGAAAACAGTGGACTTCAGATTTTGTTTTGCATTTGTCTTAATGACGAATCCTTACTATAAAAGGATTATTCCAAAAGCAAGTTTATATTTTTTTTAAAAAAAGAGAAAACATCTATTGTAAACCAAGACATAATTAAGTAATGCAAATGCAATTGACTATTTAATTTGAAATTGATTGATTTGACCTGGCTTACAATAATACAAAGAGGTATAATAAATACAAAACCATCTCATTACATTCTCTTTATAATCTCATGTAGTTTGAAGAGTTTTTCATAAGCTGACATGAAGTAAAAGATGATGTTTTTGCAGAGGCGCCAAGATGCAGTAGGCAGGAAAATCCAGAGTAAGTGGCCAGGCAACGGAGATTGCCCAGGGAAATTAATGAAAAACTTGCACCACCCCAACTCTGGTCCTGCTTTCAAGACATAAAGAATCAGGGGAGGACGTGATGAGTTTTGCTTCAGAAAGAGCTGTCACCAGGCTTCCAGAAGCAATACCTGGAGGATGGAAGATGCCTCCTTTTCCTGAGACAGCAGGTGAGGCTGGGTGTCTGTTGTTAGCAGGAGAGAGACAAATGTTCAACCACATAGTAATTGCATCGTCCTGCACTCCCCCCTTGTCTGAGCAAGTGATGCTTCCTGTGGCCAGGCCACACAAGGGCCACGTGAGGGAAAGAGAGCAGGGCAGGGGCATAAGTGAGTCTCGGCCAAGAGGGCTCCTTCCAGAGAATGAGGGGGACGCCATGGCAAGAGTACGTGGCAGTTCCCAGCTCTGGGGACTTCTCATGCTATGTGGTGCGAGCATTCACCTTTCCTTCAGCTGCCAGGTCCTAGCCCTCCCAGGGGGACAGAATGGCTCAGTTCCTGGGGTGACTCCTCCGCCCCCAAGCCCACCACCCTTCCCCTTCATTGGTGGCCTACAGCTGGAAGTAGAGGGAGGAGGAGTCCACTGTCACATTGGTGTAGGGTGGAGTTGATGTTGAGTCAAGCTCAGAGTGGTGATGCAAACTTAGACTCTGCATCCTGATTTCCTAACTTGTGACTTAAGTAGAAGCTCTGCTGCTCAAGAACCAACTCAATGTTGAGCAGCCCAGATTGGGTGCTGCCCTTGCTGACTTCCAGTGCCTGCTCTCAATGGTCAGTGTGCACATTTGCTTCCTAGGGAGCAAGAAAAGAGAGGATGTGTCAGAATGGTCATCCAAATGCAAGTACAGATGATAATGGAATGGAAAAATGAAATTTGTAAATATTAAATAAATTGTCAGGTTTCAAGGCTTAGACCAATTTAATGTGGCTGCTTCCAAAAGATCTTTCCAAATCCACTCACTCTTTTTAAGGCACATTATCAGTTTCGTAATTTGGATTTCAAGGAAGCAATCCAATCAAGATGCTGGAAGCTGGTAGGAACAAAAGACCACTAAGAGACAGGACTAATTCTGCTGTTAATAATCATTTAAAGTAGTGTTTTTCCAGCTACCAATTATGATCCATTAATTAGTTATTAAATAAATCTGGTGGTTATGACCCAATGTTTTTCTCCTCTGAATAGAATTGAATGGATGAGATGCAACAGTAAAGATAGAATATAAAATGTCCGAGTACATCCTCAATAGGAGGACTAAATCCTGTTCAACGATGCTTGTGTTTGTTAAATGTGTACACGAGTGCGTGTTTTTGTGTGTTCTAGGCTGACGATATACAAGGTATTTTGTGCTTTGTCTCACAGTTGAAATACACTTGGAAGATGCTGAAATACTGCATCTATGATACAAAAATCAAAACTCAAAGGTGGTGGGAGAAATAACAAGTAAGAGGGGGGCAAGAATGAGCAACTGAGGAGCAGATCACTCCCAGTTTCTCCAGATACCCCCTTGAAATTTTATTTTTCGCAAAGGGAAAGATGGTACTTATACCCAGAGCTCCTCAAAGGCATCTTGGGCATTCCAGCTTTGTCCCCAGAAGGAAGAGGGGAAAAACAAAGAAAGATAAGAAGGGAGGCAAAAGAGGAAGGGGAAAGGAGAAAGAAAAACAACACACTCAAGAGCAAGCAAGTTAGTGAAGGCAACTGGAGAACCCTTTACTCCCAGTTCTCTTTAATGCAACCACAGCCTGGTCAGCATCTGGGGGACATGTGTCTATTGCAAGTCACTCTGAAATGAAGAGAGTTTCAAGTTATAATCAAGGTAGAATCCATCTGGCAGGGCTGCCACACACAAGTAAAAGGCTGTGGTTCTCACAGAGTGACTGTACCACGAGCATATATAATGCCCTGGTAGTTAACCTTGTAAACTTTTTATTTTGAACACCTCACTTGTGCTGATGAAAGACAATTGACCTGTTTCTCTGGAGTCTGTGGGAATTTCCAGCACTGATATCCTCTCCCCGGGGTTTGCATTGACTGGAGAAGACACCATCACATGGCATGGTGGAGCTGGAGTTGGCTTCTCCCGGTGCCTTTCCCAGGGTAGGCTCCAGGAATGAGGCCCCCTGGAGTTGGAAATGCAGAGAGCCTGACCGTGCAGTGCTCCCTCTAGGGGACACTTGCTACACTGCTCCCTGCTGGCCAGGACCCCTCCTACAGAGCTAGCGACAGCCTTGCCCTCTACGTAGAAGTCTGGGAGGTCTGATCTTGACCTTCCTTGCTTGTTCTTCATTTGTGCTCACCATGACCTTCTCCTGGGCTGGTGAGGTCTCCTGACTCCAGGTGGTTTGCATAGCCTCGTATTTATACAGCCCCTCAAAGATTGGCTAGGGTCAGTTTCAGGAAAATCTCTTTTTTTCTCAATATGCTGCCAACAAAAGCCTCCCCCTCTCTCCTTCTCCCATGCACTCTAAGGGCTGGTGAAGCTTCCAGGTCATCTCCAGTGAAGCCCTGCCTACCTCCCCCATGCTCATAGATAAGCCAACAAGATCTAACCTAGGAGATTGTGCTGGAAGATGGGTGTGCTCAGATGACCTTCCACTCCTTGGAAAGACCACAGAACTTAGACTGTGTTCCCCCTAATTGAACTGGCATTAAATGCCCGGGTTGCTGTCCATAGTCTTGTTAATGCTGTTGGTTCTTGCTCTTTGGTTAGACTGTGAACTTCTCTATCTTTGGTATCCTTTGCAGCAACAAGCACCCTGCAGTGCCTAAAAGTCCCAGCCACAGAGCTGCAGGAAGTCAGTTCTTTGTGCATCCTTGTCCTTGTGTGTGAAAAGGGACTTCAGAGCCGATGGATCCCTGTTAGAGAACTTAGAAGCACTTGGACACGGTTTCCGGCGACACAAAACAGAAACAATAAAAGCAACAGACATGCCAGGTATAATATAAAGTGCTTTACATGCTATTTTTCTTAACACTGACCACAGGTCTATTTGACAGAGATTTTTACCCCTAATTTATTGAAGAACAAAATAGAAGACCAGAGTTGTACATCTAGTGAATGGCAGAGTTTTGGGTTCCAAGTCTGCATTCTCTTCACAAAGACGGGAAGATGCCTCACCTCTGCCATGGGTCATCCCAATTTCCCAGAAGGCCTGAGGACATTTTCTCACAGGGTACTCTAGGAAGGTTGTCCATGAACTTCCAGGACTTCACACTGTAGCCCATGGACTCACATTGGACACAGATAGGTCATTTGTAGGAAAATCACTGTCACCATCAGGATGATATTGATGACAAAGTGATGCATCACGTGGGTCACAACATTTAGGAGAATAATCTAGAAGAACACAGATTCAGAAAGATGAGAGTGAGAAAATGCAGAGGCAAATAGCAAGGTGAAGTCAAGGGGCAAGTGAGGAAACGCTCAGAGCAGGTCCCTGCAGAGCTTTCCAGAAGGGCTGTGATCTCATTGTTTTGGGCAAAGTAGAACTCATTAAGAGGTGCGTGGTGGGAAGGCTCAGAACTCCTAAAGCAGGTGAGATGATAAGAAAATGATAAAAATTTACTGAGCACATATAAGCTAAGCACCATAGTAAGTGTTGGACATACATGTGTTACCTCAACAAATGAAAGTTTGCTGAGTTTGATTGTTTCACAGATATTCGTTGCTCTTCCTGTCAGAGCTTACATCTGCTGGGCATGCATTGGAAATACTTACTCCTGCATGACAGATCAGTGCATCAAGGGCTACAGGTGCCAAGCAACTGGTCTAAATCACAGAGTTACTCACACAGCAGAAGGCCTACGTTTGCCTCCAAGTCAGTCTGCCTCCAAGTCTGTGCTTCACCAACTCCAGCTGCAGTGTGTGGTCAGGTGAGCTGATGTAGTAGCAGCCCACTGTCAATCATTTCCCTTCTAGAGTATTATAGGCATGACTTTTATTGTATGTTATGGTCCTGGGTCATATTGTCATTTGCTGTTTTCTAAAAGTTCCACGGGTATAAGATTTGTTTTCCAATCTAAATTGAAAATTCCTAGAAGGTTGGACAAGATAATCTGTTCTGTAGTATTTCCCAGAGGCCCTGGTATTTTACAAGGCTTGGTGCATTTCACACAGGTTGTTAGCACCTGTTAATCTTCCAGGGCCTGGTGATCAGCACCTCAGAGAATGAAAAAATAATTGAATAAAATATCAGTCCTGCTATCCAGAATCTTAGAGCTTAAAGGACATCATCTTTAAAAATTGACTGATAGAATTTTGCTTTCAACATATCCCATTTTTTGAAAACATAAGAAGGACAAGGCAAGTTTTCCAAAGACTAGAAACATATAAAGGCAATGGGTGTTTAAAAAAAAATTGAAAGACCATGACTCATAAAGTTAGAAACTAGTAGTAAAACTAATTTGCCCATAAGTAAGACACTCAGGACCAGTCAAGAGGGAATCAAATGAGAGACCCTAGGATGTTGGGGAATAACCAATGAGGCTTAAAAAGGAACACATCAGGTCTGGCTCAGTTTGCTTCTTTCCCAACGAGTAAGATGAACCTTGTAGGAATGATGAAGCAATAAATGTATTATAGCTCAGCTACAGTGAGATTATTGATTCCACCCATGTGACATGCTCATAAATAAGCTAACAAGATATAACCAGGAGACGCTGCTCGAAGGTGGGTGCACGACAAACAGTGCAAGGCACACACAAAAGAGCTGCTGGGCCAGGATCGGTCATGAGTTCTGAACCATTTATGATTTCCAGCGATGATGTGGGTGACAGGAGCTAGGACAGACTTCCTACATCATGGATAGTACTGAAAGCACAGTGTAGGTAGCTCCCTGTTGAACAGACCTGACATTCCCCATGGCCCAGACAGATTATTAAGGAAAAGGTTGAAAATGGGAACAGGTTGGATTTTAATAGAGAAGGCACGTAGTGAAAAATGATTTCTGATCTTTCTCTCTTTCTTTCTTATTTTACTCCAGGGAGCCAAGTGTGGAGGAAGCCTGTGTTTGAAGCCAGAGACTCTGATGTGTGAAAAAGATTACTTGACTTTTGGCTGTGTGTGAGTTGGTCCACTGGGACCTTGATTTTCTCATCTGTGCAATGGGGTAACAGCTGGCCTGCTGCACAAGCATCATCTCGTGTGGATTAGTTCATTAATGATCATTTAGGGACTTAAAAATAGAAAGTGTTGCATAAATGCTAAGCATTATTATACTCCACGATAAAGGGCGAAGATCTTGGCATGGAAAGAAAATGAGAGGGGAAATTACAGGAGACAGAACGAGAACACCTAGGAGAGAGGCTATTAGTTAGCGTGGGGAATACAACTACAAGGTCTTGAGCATCATAAAACATCTGCGGTAATCTCCACTCACCTCTGCTCCTCGAGTCGCCGTGAGGGAGAAAGCAGTCTGTTGTCTTTAAGCAAAGACTAAGGGAAAGCAATAAAGTGAGTGGTTGCCCTCGGACAAGGTCAAGGAAATCTCTCCAATGTCATACAATCTGGGATGTTCTAAATGAAGACATTGCTGAATCCACCTGGGGCACTGTAGCAATCACATAAACCAACGTAAACAAGCCTCCCGAAGCCACCTACTCTGAAGTCTTGGGCCACGCGGCAGACAGCTTCAGATTGACAAGCCTCCCTTGAAACTCAATTTGCTGACACTCAGTTCATCCCAAATTAATGAGATATCTGTTCAGCACCCGAAACAGCCCTTCTGGGTTGCCCTCAAGAGTCCTTCCCGGGGTATACAGATAGCCACAAAGACAAATTCTAGCTGACCTAATGCCATGGAGTGATGTCAATGAAATAAAATCCTTGATCTCGGTGAGAGGAGGAGAAGGGGTGCTATGAACAGGTCTCTCCTAACCAGCAGTGGCCCAACAATCCCCTAAAAAGCCAGAGATTGGAGGGAGGTATTATTTCTGAAGCCAACTCCAATAGCACCAAGAAACAGGATTTGCCCATTTTTTTTTTCCTCCTGGGTTCTGAATACCCGCTATCCAAAGCATCCCTCTAATAAATTAAAAGAGCCCTGTCAAGTAGCTGATTCTATTCTTAGCAGACGTGTTTCTCTCCTGGGCTTCTGGGCAGATCAAAAGGACTGCCAGCCTCCTCCACGGGGTCCCAGGCCACTTAACTGAGATCAGCAGCCTCCGCAAGGGAAAGACAAAGAATACAAAGCCCTGAACTTGGCCAAGTGGCCCAGAGGAGACCAGGGGTGATGACGTGATCACAGCCAGGGTCTTCTTGGTGCCGCCTCCCCTCAGCTACTCAAGGGCATCGGTGCTGGCCAGGAGCGTGGGCAGTGAGTGCACAGACGGGACATGATTCAGACCTTAAATATCCCATCTGAAGACTTGCCGAGCTTTTTACCTGATTGCATAGCTCTGGAGAGCTGAGAAGTAGAGAATTAACTCTCTGTCCTTGGAACCTAATTGTCACAAGATAATGCAGTACAAATTAACACATGCCCAGGCTGCTGCAGAAATCAGGGCAGACAAAACTGAGACAGGCAGGATTCTAGACTCCTTTTTTGTGACTGCACCTTTGTTGAACCTTTAACTTTTCGTAGGAAAGTTTCATGGGCCATTTCTGGATATTTTTGTTTACAAATAAATGCGTGAAGAGTCTTCAAAAGGTGCATGAAAAATGTGCATTATGCAAAAAAAAACTATGTAAGTAGTTAGACACTTTTGCACCAAAACATACCTTTTAATTCTATTTTGCTATGTACTTTTTGTAGTTTTCTTCCAAGGATCATAGTACATTAGTAGGAACGGAAACAGGAAAGGAAAAATCAGTTTGTCAGGAGGTCGAAATGAAGGTGGATGTGAATGCTACATGCAATAAGTAGCGTGTGGGAAGCCCGATCCAGCTAGGCAGCTAAAGGAACAGAAAACAGAGAAGGAAAAGTCAGATACTTGAATTTTTTAGAGTATTAATAAAAATGCTAAAGTGGGAGCAGCTCCAAAATAGAGGTCATTTTCGAAGTCTTTTGGGAAACCCGTAATGTGGTGCTGAACATACAGTAGGTCTTCAAGAGAGCAAATGAGTTATCAAAAGATCAGAAATTTAGCATAGCAAAGTAATAATTTGCCTTTACAAATAGAGAGAATTGTGCCTTAAAGTCATAAGTGCAACTTAAACAAACCCACTGTTAGCAGATACAGTTTATGTCAGGTTCCTGAAGCCCTCTCCCTTAGAAATCAATTTCCAGAGGCTCCCGCAGTCCGTGAGAGCACAATGTGGAGTTCACACTGACTGCTTCTCTCCTCCCTACTGAGGTCAGCTGCTCAGGAAATCAAAGATCTGTGCAGCTGCCCAAGCCATCCTGAGCGTAATTCATGTTGGTTTAGGATTTAGGCTTATAGGCTTAGACTGATGATCATAAACCTTGCCCATTATAAAATCCTAAATCATTATTAATTTTAAAATGACTATAAAACCTTGGGCAAAACTAATAATAAATGTATGCCAACTCTGAAACCAAGACGAAGCCTAAATCCTTGTCTCATTTGGAGAGCTCAGGCAGGGGAGGATTATCCAGCGCAGCTAAGGGTGCTGCCTCCATGGGGAGTGCTCCCTCCATGGGGAGTGCTCCCTGAGAGGAGGACAGCCCTGGTGATTCTGCCCTAAGTCAAGAACTGACCAGCCCAATAGTTCTGCAGTCTGCAGGTGGAACAGAGAAGGATGGAGGGAACTAGAAGCAGCACTCCCTGCATAAAGAGTGCCCATGGGAAAGAAGGAACTGGGACCAATGACAGCATCCAGGGAGGAGGGGGCTTCTGTGATCCTCCTTAGTGAATAGTCTCGCAACTGCTGCTGGCATGCATGGCCTGGAAGATGGGAAATGGGTTGGGAGCAAAGCACATTTTGCCATCCCAAGGATGAGGTTCATGATCAGACACAAAAGCTTGCTTCCGACCAGACACAACTCAACGTTACCTATGCAAACATCTTGCTCCAGCAGTCAGAGCAAGAAGCACGAATGAAAGGGAGAAGAGGCCAGCCTCAACTAGGGGTGTATGATTTACAAGCGAAGTTCAAAGCGATGATAATACCATGTTTTTACTTTTTAAATTGTTTTATCCTATTTTTCCAGCCCATAAGGAATGCACCTCGGTGTCAACAGGACCCCTTTGTCTTTGTAAGGTGTTTTGAAGCAAAATACCGGTAAATTACTTCCCAAACTACCACACAACTAGATCATGCTGAGAAAATGGGCTTTGCAAGAATGCAGTAAATTGTTTCTGTCACAGAAGAAAATACAACCAGTAGAAATCGTTATGGATGAGTCATTATGAGAAAGGGCCAAAAAAATTAACCTTCATCCGTTTTCTTTGTCTTTGCGCATGCAAGGGGGGCTGGTGTGTACGAGTATGTGTTTATTTGAATTCTCCGGCCATACTTAGGACTGGAGCTAGGGAGAATTTCAGAGATAAGTGAGGCCAGCCCCCCCACCCGCCCACTGACACAGGTGCAGGAGCCAGAGAAGGTGGGAGAGCCGATTTCAGAAGATGACATTGCCAAGAAGACACTTGGTGTAAATGAAGGTCAAGGGTCTCCGAGGAGGAAGCGGAAGAAGAAATTTTTTTATTTTAAAACATTCATTAAGATTTACAAAACAGTGCCAGGCACACAGCTGTATGCACTGCCTCCTTTAATTCGGTGTCTCCTGAGGGCTCCGTGGGGCAGACGTCCTTCCACCCTCGTTTACAGATGAAGGCACTGAGGTTTGGAGAAGCTGAACACGCTGGTTCATTCTGAGCACCATCTGCACTGGATTGGGGGTTCCTAGAGAATTGGTGAAGCCTATTTCTGGGTGTGGTTAACAAATGGAGCAGGGAAGCTCCACCCTCAACACAGACCGCATCCAATCAGCTAGGGGCTCACCTGGAACAGGCAAGCAGAGGAAACACTTTTCTTTCTGAAACAGGTGCATCTTCTTCTGCTGCCACTGTTGGCCATCATGCACTAGGTCCTTTGGCCTCCGGATTCTGGGAGTTGTACCAACAGCTATTGGGGGCTCTCGGGCCTCTGGCTGAGAACTGGAGAAGGTACCTTTGGTATTCTGTTTCCAGCTTTGTAGACTGAGTCATTGCTGCTCTTACTCTCTAGCTTGCAGATGGCCATCATGGCATTTTCAATTGTTGTGGTTGTATGAGCTAATTACTTTATAAATCTGTGCATGTGTGTGTATGTGCATCCTGTTGGTTCTGTCTCTCTGGAGAACATTGACTGATATGCATTTTGGTGCCAAGAATGGCTCTAGAGAAGCAGAACTGTAAAGATGAGTTTTCTTCATTTGTTTGGGGGTCTCTGGAATTGACTTTTTAATCTGATTAAAATGCCAAATGCTAAGGATTCTACTACTAATGATGGGCAGGGCACCAATAATGCAGGGCATGAACTGTCCATAGAGACACACAAACTAAATGGATTTGTTATTGCTAATTCGCCATTTATAAGAGGCAAGGAATTCAGTGATTCTACTCACGATGCTATGCAACCTTTGTGGAGAACCGACGAATATAATGACGTTGGTTGGTTGCACCCAACATCACTGGACAAAGTGATAGAAGAAAAAGATGAGCTCTGGGATTCAAATTCCCGGCTCCAGATGTGCATAAAAAGCCTAAAATCTTCTAAGTGTGCCCTGAAGGAGAGGACTCTATCCAGTAGCCATGGGGCTGAAGTTGCTGAAAATCAAACACAAGCTCTCACTCTGCAATTGGCTGAGTTACAGCACAAGTTTAACTCCCAGCCTTGCAGGGTGTCTGCTGTGAGAGGGAGCACACTGGTTAGAAGAGAATGTTGTCTTGTAAGTGGGAGTAGGGATGCATGGGGGAGCTCTGATGAGATTGGGACTGTTGATCTCCTAAATTCTGGTTTCTTTTTCTGTTGATTGATTGATTGATTAATGGATTGATTGCCAAAGGAAAAAGCCTCCCAACGCTCACCCCAAGATCCAGTGCCGTTGGCTTCTCCACCTCTAATCCTACATTACTTGAGAAACCTGAGAGCCTGAAGTGGCCTCTCTGGAGGTTGTGCCAAGCAACATAATGCTAGCTGATATATTAAAAAATAAAAAACAGATTTATTTAGATCATAATTTTGGAGGTGCAAGGGCATGGCGCGAGCTCTGGTAAGGGTCTCCTAGTGGATGGCCTTGTAGGAGGGTGTAAGAGGGAGCTATCACATTGCAAGACAGGAAGCTGCATAGCAAGGCGAGGCCAGTCTTGTAAACTTCCACTTGGCCCCACCTCTGACAGTTCCCACCACCTGTCACAGCCCCACACATGGCACCCTTGGAGGAAACACTCAACCATAGCACACAATGACTCATCTAGAGCCCACTGCAATGAAGTGCCTGGCCGGGGAAGCCTGTGAAGACTGACAGCTGGTGTGTGTGTGTGTGTGTGTGTGTGTGTGAGAGAGAGAGAGAGAAGACCATTGTGAGCTAAAGCCAGCACTGGGCATGGTAGTTGGAGAAGGGGAGTGTAAACCAAGGAGTCAAGGAGTACATCCAAAAGAAAACGAGCATACTATCCCCATTCTCCAAATTGAAGCCTTTATTTTGAGAAGTGCTTTGTGGGTGCTCACCCAACACACTCCTCTCTGACACTCTGTGGTCAGTGGGTGGCTGCTGGTAGGGTCTCTGTGGAGCTCCCTTGGTTCAGAATTCTCTCAACTTAGCTCCAGCATACCTGGCTCTCTGCCAATAGAAATCCCATCTCCAGTCACTTGACAGCACTTGCTCCTGCCCCTCCATGCAAACAACAGTGGAGGAAAGTGCTCCATTAAAGTGTTAAACACCTCCTAACGTGTGGTAATTGGTTTCACATATGGAATCAGGCATAGGGAACGCTGTGCGACAATGGATTTGACACAGGCGCTCTCTGATTTGATGAACACAGCTGCCAGATGCTGGTTCACTGTACAAAGGCTAATCACCTGGCAGACCTGGCTGTGCCCTAGGTGGGCCAGATAGGGCAGAGAAGGCCACCGCTGTCTGTGTCAGGGACCATTTCATCTCTTAGCAAATGGAAAGTCAGAGCTGTTTACAAGTGACATGAATCTGAGGGTTGTGTCCTGCTCCACAGACCTGTATAGCATGAAGCCACCTATGAAGTCCGCCAGGCTCAGGGGGTACCCCGAGGCAGATGCAGGTCAGCACAAGTTGCTTGGGGAGAGCTGAGGGGGAGAGAAGAGACTGAAAAGCCTCAGGTGAGGAGGTGAGGGCTGTGCAACCTAAAAGCTGGGTTCCCGTCTCACCAATGGCACCTTGTCTGCTGATGGGCAATGACAACAAGAAATACATGTACACATGTGGTATACAACTCACCAAGCTTCCACATGCAAGCACTCACGTTGAGTCTTCCCATCAACCTTGCAAGGTTGGTTTTCATGCATGCACACTAGTGTGTATACACAGATTAACATGTATGCTAGGCCAGCGCCGTGGCTCAATAGGCTAATCCTCTGCCTGCGGCACCAAAACCCCTGGTTCTAGTCCTGGTTAGGGCACTGGATTCTGTCCCGGTTGCTCCTCTTCCAGTCCAGCTCTCTGCTGTGGCCCAAGTCCTTGGGCCCTGCACCCCCGTGGGAGACCAAGAGAAGCACCTAGCTCCTGGCTTCGGATCAGCATGGTGCACTGGCCGCAGTGGACCGGCCACAGTGGCCATTGGGGTTGAACCAACGGAAAAGGAAGACCTTTCTCGCTGTTTCTCTCTCTCTCACTGTCTTACTCTGCCTGTCAAAAAAAAAAAAAAAGAAAAGAAACATGTATGCTAATGTTACGCAACGTGTGTTGCTTATATAATTAACATGCTATTTAATATATTTTGTGACATAATTAACCTACTGTATAACAGGATTAGCATATATATTAATTATACAATAAAGCTAGTATATAAATATATGCTAATGGTATATTTAATTAACCTATACATGTCAATGTGAGATAGCATTTTTTATGTTGGCATATATCATAACTCTATTATTGATTTGTAATTTGGCTTACATTGCTATCTGAGATGCTCTTAAAGACAAAACAATACTCAGGACCCCCTTTCCCCACCCCGAAACTAGATTCCTCTTTGGTTGGGAAGAGGTGGGATTCCAGTGCCAGAATTTTTTTTTTAAGATTTATTTATTTATTTCAAAGGCAGAGTTACACAGAAAGAGAAGGAGAGACAGAGAGAGAGAGAGAGAGAGAGAGAGAGAGAGAGAGTCTTCCATCTGCTGGTTCACTCCCCAATTGACTGTAAGGGCTGAAGCTGTGCCGATCTGCAGTCAGGAGCCAGGAGCTTCTTACGGTTCTTCCATGTGAGTACAGGAGCCCAAGCACTTGGGCCATCTTCCACTGCTTCCCATGCCATGGCAGAGAGCTGAATTGGAAGGGAAGCAGCTGGGATTCGAACTGGCACCAATATATGTTGCTGGCACTGCAGGCAGCGGCTTTACCCACTACTCCACAGCGCCGGCCCCCAAAATTTTTAAAAACAAATATTTGTAGATGAATCAGTTGAAGAGAAGTGTGTTAGAAATGGAGACAGGCTCTGAAGTTCAGGTAAGTAAAGTTAGGAAGCAAGAGAGGAAAGCTAAACACAGGAAAACCTGGCACCCAGCTGGGTCTGTTAGACAAAGGCTGAGGGGCACGGAGGAAGCCATAAGGCCTGGGACAAAGCCCACACCCTGTTCTTAGCAGTGCGATGCAGCTCAGGGGACATGCCAGACCCCAGTCCTGCTTCCCCCCAACCACGTGATCAGCCAAAAAGAGGACCCTCCCTCAAGTGGAGGCTGGGCTCAGACCAGAGTGGGAACCGACACACACAAGAGGCCTCGAACGAAGTCCCTTCTTGCTCCCCGCTTTGTTCCCCATAGACAGACTTGAATCCGTTTCAGAAATGTCCTCAGCTCCTCAGGGACTCACTCAGCAGCAGGCTGCCTCTTCTGATAAACTAGAAATTGTGTTGATATTCTCATCTCCAGGCAAGGAAGAGTCTCTGTGCAACCTGGGTATCCACACGGACTTGAGACACTGCTACCTTAGCATTGCAATAATAAAGATGGGAATACCAACACTGATACAGACCGCTGGTTAAGCACCTACTGTGCGTCACACGGTGCAGTGGGCTTTCAATAAGACCTCCCCTCTTGCCCTTTGGATTTCCTGCTTTGCCAATGAGGAACAAGCTTCCCAGGGGATAAGGGCAATGCCCAGTGTCACCAGGGTAGCAGGTGTCAGACTGGGTTGAGACACGCCTAGCCCAAGACCTCGCAGCTTCCAGATGCAGACAGGCAGTAGGAGCTGCCCTGGGTTTGCTGCTCACCACTTGGAGGAGGAAGTCACTCATAATAGTTACCCTGTCCCGAGCACTTCTTTAAGCTTGCCACTGTGTTAAGCCATTTAAGTGTATTTTCTCATTTAATGCTCAAAAAACCCTGAAAGGCAAGTATTTTATCCTCAATTTACTCATGAATCATTTCAGGCTCAAAAATGACGCGAGCAAGCCCCCAGCGGGAAGGAGCAAAGGCGCCCAGCGGGTGTTGCCGATTCCATGTCCCGGTACCACACAGGTCTCCAGGTGTCATCTGTCTGCTGCTCCAAGGGCCCTCTGTCCTCAGCGTCACTTCACCCATGAGGGAAGGGACTGGATTCTGTCGCTTAGGTGCGGTAGGATAAGCGTTCTTGCTGAGCTCAAAGTCAGAGCTTTTGGAGGAAAGAAGCAGCCTGCCCTGTGGAGCTGCCCTTATTCAAGGTCATCCTAAGACCACGGTCCCGTTTGTACCAGGCCACAGTGCAAGGTGTGTGTAGGACCAGTTCAACAGGTTGCACCAGCGTGGAGGGGTCAAGACCGGGACTATGACCATGCCCTCGGCTGAAGCTCATGTCTCCTTGTGTTGTGTGACTTGAATGAGTCTGGGGGCTTCTGAGCCTCCGTTTCTTCCCTCTAAACCAGTAATTAAAACAGTAACTTCAGGGGTGGGGCTGTGGCATAGTAGGCTAAGCTTCCACCTGCAGTGCTGGCATCCCAAATGGGCGCCGGTTTGTATCTCGGCTGCTTGTCTTCAGATCCAGCTCTCTGCTAGGGCCTAGGAAAGCAGCAGAAGATGCCCCAAGTCCTTGAGCCCCTGCACCCACATGAGAAACCTGGAAGAAGCTTCTGGTTCCTGGCTTTGGATCAGCTCAGCTCCAGCTGTTGCAGCCATCTGGGGAGTGAACCAGCAGATGGAAGACCTCTCTCTCTGTCCCTCCTTCTCACTGTCTGTAGCTCTACCTCTCAAATAAATAAATAAAATCTTTAAAAAAACCCAGTAAATTCTCAGGGTGTTCAAAAGGATGAGAAATAATGTATGCAAACACAAAAATGCTTAGCTTAGTGCCTGATTGCTTGATTAATGGGAGCTATTATTACTCTTAATGGCTAAGGGCGCTGGGGCTGAACCAAGTCTCTGGCTGCCCTGGGGCCTTGAGGGGGAAAAGGATTGCTCCTCCATCTGGATGCCCCATTTCACCCTGACTTGCAGGGGTGGGACAAGCTCTGTCACAGCTTTCCCATCAACAGCAGTCAATCCCAGCCCTAAGAGAGAACCCAGCTGCACCTGCACTTGAAAGGATGCTAAGGCACAAAGACGAGAGATTGTGCTGCTTGGTGGAGCCCAAGTCCTGCATATGCCTCTACGTGTATCCGGGCAAACCAACCTGCAGGAGGTCAGAAACCATGTGCCCAGGACTCCTGGAGATGCAAACACCTGCCAGTCCCTCAATCCATCAGTCTACCACTCACACAGGCACACACACACACAGGCATGCACACATACATGTGTAATACATGCACACATGCATGCATTGCATACACAAACACAAGCAAAATGTGCATGCGCACATGTGCACCCACACACGTGTTCATGTGTAGGGCACACAGGTATTGTGCATGCATGTGAAAGTGCCCACAGAGACAGATCCAAGCACACAGCCACCCAGCAAGCACTGAAGTGTCTGGGATTGGGAGGTGTGTCCTCTGCGGCATCTGTAGCCCTTTCTGTGGCCGTAGAAACTTGCTTCTGTCTGCCAGTCACCTTCTGTCAAGGAGTGATTATGCTCCTTTCTGTCAGGAGCACAGAGTGATTGTGGCAAGAAAATTGCCTTCAGCGATAGGGATTTAAGAAACGGCTTTTCCTGAAAATAGTGCTCAAATTAATTAACTTGGAGGAAAGGCTTTTTTTTTTTTTTTTTTTTTTGGTGGTTGTTGTGTGATAAATGGGGAGGAGAGTGTCCCCTTTGTGGGCACACATCTGGAGTCAGGGGGGCTTGCTGAGCCCGGTCCTGAGACAGCAGAGAGCTCTGGGTTCATGGGGTGGGGGAAGCAGGACGTGTGTGAAGGAGGAAGTGGGTGTTGATGAAGACGTAGCCACGTTACACATGAAAAGGAGCAGTCATGGTGGGCTGCCCGCGTCAGCCTGGGTGCTGGCACCATCTCCAGCACTAGCGGGATAAGCTCACGTCCTTTCTTGCCAGTGGAGACATCATGAAGATCGGATCTGCCAGATGGACTGCTTGTCTCAGGAAGAGCTGAGTCACTGGGCTATGTGCTGTGTTCAACCCTGCAATTCCTCCCCAGCACCTGGAAGAAAGAGGTTCAAGGTCCTGGGACAGAGGGCAGAGGCAAGGAACACAAACCTTGCTGGTAAGCAGCTCCGGGTTCAAGGCCAGTGCCACCATCCTGAGCTGTGTGCCCTTGGATCCGTCTTCAAAATTCTCTGAGCTTTGACTTCCTCCTTATAAAAGAGAGATAAAATATAAACCCATCATAGTCGCAAAAAAAAAATGATCAATGATAAGACCCAACCCACAATGGATCAGTCGATATTAGTTTCTCCCTCCATCTTAGTACGATACCGTATGCCTAACAGGCACTCAGAAAATCTATGTGGTATAATATTTGTCTCAACCGAATACAAGTGGTTAAATATTACACATGCATTTAGGAACTATGCCTGGTATTTATTCTTTTTTTTTCTCATGCACACTTTGATCCCTGTCAAGCCAAAGTAAAACCATTGAAATACCATGAAAACCAGCTCCCAGGTCTGTGGAAGTTCAGCTCTGAGTTCTCCAGGTGTGCCATAACCCACACGGGGCATGGAGCCACCTATCTTTATGACAGGCACATTTCTTGGGCCTGCCGCCCACTTGCATGGAGGAAATACAGATTTTCTTCTCTGTCTTGACCAGCGTTTCTTATCCTGACTTCACCAGTGGACTTTCCAGGGCCCATGACCCTCTGGAACAAACAAGCAAACAAACAATATTTGCCTTAAGTATATGTTAGTACTCCTGGGGATTAAATCTGTGGCTTCTGCCGTGACATGGATGGGGGTGAATAGTTATCACACACACACACACACACACACAGGATGACAAACTGGCTTATACTAGGCAGCATATTGACATTGACAGAAAGCCAATTTAAAATATACAAGATTCTGAGTCTGAAATTGTGACATAAAGACATAGCCTGCAATGCTGGCATCCCATATGGGTGCCGGTTCAAGTCCCAGCTGTCCCACTTCTGATTCTGCTACCAGCTGAAAAGCACCAAGTGCCTGTGCCCAAGTGCTTGAGCCCCTGCCACTCACATGGGAGGCCTGGATAAAGCTCCCGGTTCCTGGATTCAGCCTGGATCAAGCCCTGGTTATTAGAGCCATCTGGGGAGTGAACCAGTAGATGGAAGTTCTCTCTCTCTCTCTCTCTCTCTCTCTCTCTCTCTCTCTGCTTTTCAACTGAATAAATGAAATATTTCAAAAAAGAACATACAAGACTCCAAAGTGGGTTGGTACAGAAAGGCTCCTTGATGGATATAGATACAAAATGTCATCTGCAGCAACACCTTCAGATGTCACTGTCCTTTAAATGGAGCGCTACACCACATCCCTACACTCTGATTTCCCCCATGTACACACACACACACACATCAGCTCCCCGTGCTGATGTCTTGGCCTGGCATCGGAGCCCTGCAGAAACCCAGAGGCCCAGGGAGCTGGTGCTCCTGCAGTCTCCTGCCTCTCCAGGGTGTTCAGGACTTGCAAGGTGGTTCACAGAATAGCTTGAGGCTTGGCGTTCATCATTTGCAAGTGAAACAAAGAAAAGGACTCTGGTCACAAGACACACAGCAGGGGCATTCCACGCATCTGTGGCAAAGAGACTGTAATTAAGAGCAGAAGATAGAGCTGGAGCTGTGGCATAGCAGGTAGGGCCACCGCCTGCAGTGCCAGCATCCCATATGGGCACCAGTTCGAGTCTGGGCTGCTCCACTTCTGATCCAGCTCTCTGCTATGGCCTGGGAAAACAGTAAAAGATGGCCCAAGGCCTTGGGCCCTTGCACCCATGTGGGAGACCCAGAGGAAGCTCCTGGCTCCTGGCTTTGGATACGGCCAACTAGGGAGTGAACCAGCAAATGGAAGACCTCTCTCTCTGCTTCTCCTCTCTCTTTGTAACTCTGACTTTCAAATAAATGGATAAATCTTAAAAAAAAAAATAAGAGCAGAAGATGAGACGTGGATCTCCTGCAATCAGAATGACCGCTGAGGACTTGGAAAACTGTAGTTGGCAGTGCTCCCAGCAGGAGCTGCGAGAGCACCTGAGGCTGACACCCCAGCTCCAGGGACCGCGGCTCTTGGGTCCTGGCTGTGCTCAGAAGCACACCAAGCGCACAAACACCATTTCTGGTCAAAGTCATGGGGGAGTCATGAGGTCCTCCCACTTTCAAAGAAAGTGAGGAGAAAGATCTTACTGAAATGTGCTGTGACATTTCTTAAGATTTTATTTATTTATTTAAGAGAGTTACAGACCGAGAAAGGGGGAGACAGCGAGAAAGGTCTTCCATCTGCTGGTTCACTCCCCAAATGGCTGCAACAACCAGAGCTGATCCAAAACCAGGAGCCAGGAACTTTCTCGGTCTCCTATGCAGGTGCAGGGGTCCAAGCACTTGGGTCATCTTCCACTGGCTTTCCCAGGCCACAGCGGAGACCTGGATCGGAAGAGGAGCAGCCAAGATCAGAACTGGTGCCCGTATGGAATGTCGACTCCACAGGCAGAGGCTTAGCCTACTGCACCACAGCAACGGCCCCGCAGGGCTTCTTGGGATGGACATAACCTGCACCTTGGGTCGGCCCCTCCTACTACTGTTAATGTATTTGCTACCTGACGTCCCCCATCTGCTTACGAGCTCAAGCACTTGGTAAAGAGGCCTGGAGAAATGAACCCAGGGGTAGGTAGTGGAGAGCACTGTGACATGGATAAATTACCCCAGTTTGAAAACCTGGAGGACCAGCTGGGACAGATGGGCCATGCTGCCGCAGACCCTCACTTCATCTCCTGGCCTCCCACTCAGTGCCGGCTGCCGACCAGCACCTTCGGCAAGTACTCTAGTTTGCGTGGGGGACCCCAATCCTCTTCCTCACCTTCATCTCTCTTTGCGTTGCACAGTGTTTCTCAGACTGTAGTCCGTGGACCTGCTGCTCCAGAATCACCTGGGGCCTTCCCAGACCCCCTGAGGCAGGGTCTTCCGAGGTGAGGCCCAGGGATCTGCATTTTCACTAACCCACCAAAGGATCTCGACATTTGAGAACCACTGCTGTAGACAAGTAAGGGTTTCTTCAGTAGTACCTTGGAGTCCTTTCCCAAAGCTCTTAGCGATACGATAGGCAGGCAGCTGGCTAGGTCTGTTGAGCTGTGAGTCCCGAGCCCCCAAGTAATTCTATCCTCCCACTTGTTAATCAAAACGCCCCCTTTCCTGGGATGCAACTGCTTCATCTGCAAACTAAGGGAGATTCCATAAAAATGGGAAAATTAAGCTCCAGGTGGAACTTGTGGAGCTGCCATGTAATTCCCAGGGAGCTTCATGCCTAGAAACACCACTCCTCCCCCCACAATTAAAAAAAAAAAGGCTGGCAACTGGGAGGGGCTCTCTCCCTATCTTTCACCATAAGTGCTCCCTCTGTCTCCCCACTCCTCCTCTCTCCTGGCAATCTTCCAGTTCACTGCCCACTCCTGATGGGTATTTCTCCCTGTGGGGCAACCCCTGCACCTGTGTATGTGTGTGTGTGTACTTTTAAATAAATTTTGTCACTTTCTGAACCTCATTTTGTATCAGCCCTTAGAATGCATGACTTTGTACATGACAGGGTCCTGGAGTACAAAAATGAACACACACACACACACACACACACACCCTTGCCTACAGCATTAATCCATTCACCCAAGCCATAAGGCATCTAAAACAACAGCCCACGGAGCCTTTCTACGGAATGATCTGGAATACACTAGAGGGAACTTGGTGATTTAAGCTATTAATTTCAGGGTGGGGTGGATTTGAGGGCTATTTCCAGCCACCTCATTAAGATTGCCTGGTGGAGCCAGCACTGTGGCACAGTGGGTAAAGCTGCTGCCCACAGTGCCGGAATCCCATATGGGTGTCGGTTTGAATCCCAGCTGCTCTACTTCCAATCCAGCTCTCTACTATGGCTTGAGAAAACAGTGGAAGATGGCCCAAATGCTTGGGTCCCTGCCCCCACATGGGAGACCCTGAAGAAGCTCCTGACTCCTGGCTCCTGGCTTCACATCAGCACAGCTCCAGCCATTGCAGCCAACTGGGGAGTGAACCATCAGATGGAAGATCTCTCTCTCTCTCTCTCTCTCTCTCTCTGCCTCTCCTCTCTCTGTGTAACTCTTTCAAATAAATCTTAAAAAATTTTTTTAAAAGATTGCCTGATATCGATGTGATGGTCCCAGAATGGTTTTCTTGCCTCCTGGCTCATTCTGACTAAGAGGTACAAGGGTCCAAATGGAAGCCACTGGCCACTTCCTCAGGACGTCCTTTGGCTCAAGACGTCATGGGCAAACCTTGATAGCCACTCCTATTTCCTTGATAAGACTTTGGAGCATGGGTCTGAGGAGCTGGAGAAATGGAAGGAGATGAAGTGGCTGGAGAGAAGAGGAGGGGAGGGAGGGACAGGAGGAGAGGGAGGAGAAGAAACGGATTTTCTCAGTGGAATAAATCCCTTTTTCCTTGAGAATGTGCTTACAGCAGTCAAGGCTTTCATGGAGCAGGGATTGAAGACCTGACCCAGAGGAACAGAAGGGGCCAATGAAAAGGTGACAAAAAGGAGACAAGAGCGAAGGGAATGGAGGACTGGCACCAGTGAAAAGAATGTGAAGAACAAAGACTCCAGAGAAGTGAGGTGTATTTTTTTCCAGCTTTGCAAATACTCCATTTTACTACATTTAATTAATCATAACACAAGAACATAAATGTTTAAAGGGTGAAATAAAATGTACAGAAACATAGTCATCCTCAACAAAAATGAGCACACATAAATTTAACATAAGGTCATCATCCTGGCACTTGCAGAATGCACAGGGTTCCCGTGCCTTCCATTCAATTCCTCCCAGTCACGGACAAGTTCATAGTAATGAAGCTCTCTTTGAGCTCTGCCTAAAATCAATGAGCATAATGCAGAGGAAAGAGAGAAAAGAGAGAGGGAAAAGGGCAGAGAGAAAGAGCCAGCGTAACAGCGACAGAAATAACTTCATCCTCTCGTGTCAGTGTCTTTCCAAAGAGGAAGTCCTCTGACGTGTCTAACTCAAACCCCTCCTGCAATTCCAGCCAAGTCTGTGTTCTTCTGGATCCCCTCAGTAACAGCCTGTGACGACTTGACTGACTCAAAAGGCTGTGACGTGAAAGAACAAAAATTGAAATAGAGTCCACCAGACCCTGTTTCTGAAATCTTGGATCCAGTGGAGAGCAGGGTCAGGATGAATGGGCAAAGGCAGAGAACACATTCAAGAATGATAACATCTCTCCCATTTGCCAACGATAAAAACCATCTGGAGCTCCTGTCTCCACCTGCCCTAAGCCTTCTGCTACCAATATCTGGACAGTTTGGCCACCATGAATCAACAGTGATTCGGGCAGGTGCACAGGTGGGGCTGATACTGTCTTCAGTCATGGGAAGGGGAGAAAAATCAGAGCGTTGTCATGGGACAGCCACAGACTGACCTTGTCCCTAGTCTTCCCCTTCCAGGGGGTCTCTCTTAGATCTGATAACTGAGAATTTGAGGGGTTATTGACGGGGTGCATCTTTCAACTGATGTATGTGCTTTAGTCTCTGCAGTGCTGGTGTTCTGAGTTTCTTTGTTGCCAGTTGCATTGTCCCCCAGGACCTGCTGTCCCTTGTCGCTGATGCTGCCCTAGAACACTCGGCCAGATGCACTTGTAGAACCTGTTCTCATCTCTCCAGTCATTTTTGTCCTCTCTCCTATCTGCTCTGCTCCACACGAGCTCTGTTTTATTGGACTTGTGTGATGAGTGGCTTTTATCTTCAATGAAGTCCCAGAGAGACTGTAAACCTCCTAATCCCACCCCTGGGGAGGTTTGTGAGGCACCTGAGCCTTGGCACCTGTTACACTGGCCAATACTGATTCCCTTCCCTACTCTTCTGCTCTTGTGGATAGCTTTCAGTTTGCTGAATCTTCATGGCTGACCAAAACACATGTGCAAAGTCCCTGCATGTCTATGGAATCTTCAGCAGACTCCAAAGGAAAAGGATTCTGCCTGTGATCTCTCTACAATTGACTCTGTCTCCCCTGTAGCCAAGGCTGTGCTCATCTCTGGAACCAACCAGAACTACCTCTACCTTTTGCAAGGCTCTGAAACCCTTGCAAAGCCATCGAGTGTTAAAGGTGGCTAAGGATGCAGGTTTAGTGTCACATGTCTGAGTTGTACAGTGAGCCTATAGCTGATTCATCACGAATAACCAGATCTCATCCCCATTCTCAGTTCTGTGAAATGGGGCTGTAGTCTCGTAGCAGCAGGGTAATAGGTCAGTGTGATTGTGTGTAGTTCTTATCATTGTGCCTAACACAGAGATGTTGCTGAGGAAGAGCTGATGGTGTGAGAATCTCTGTCACTGTTAGAGGCCATCCCCAGTGAACGCCAAGGTAGGGAGACTTCCCCCCTGTAAGAAACTCTGCCCCTGCTCCCAACCAGCCTCTGTATCTCTTGGTGCTGATGCTTTGATCCTACACCCCCAGTGAGTGAGAACATCATTGCTGCACAAGGAAAATCCTCTTATTCCCTTGGAACTCCGAGTTCCATCTGTCCTCTGCTTCTGTTCTCCAGAACCACGGGAAAGCAGGTAAAAATCCACTGTGTCAATGCCCTGCATTCAGATACAGGCTTCTTTTGTGTTGCTCCTAAGAATTTCTACAATTGAAACCATATCTAGGGGCCAGTGCTGTGGTGTAGCAGGTAAAGCCCCAGCCTGCAGTGCCAGCATCCCGTATGGGTGCTGGTTCGAGTCCCGGCTGCTCCACTTCCGATCCAGCTCTCTGCTATCACCTGGGAAAGCAGTAGAAGATGGCCCAAGTCCTTGGGCCTCTGCACCTGCATGGGAGACCCAGAAGAAGCTCCTGGCTCCTGGTTTCAGATCAGATCATCGTACCAGCTCTGGCCTCTGGCTATTGTGGCCATTTGGAGAGTGAACCAACACATGGAAAAGATTTCTCTCTCCCTCTCTCTCTCCCTATGAATCTCTCTAACTCTGCCTTCCAAATAAGTAAATAAATCTTTAAAATTTGTTGTCATTGGTGACCCCCAAACTAACCAGAGTACTCTGTGCTGAACCCAGGGAAGCTCAGAGGAGCCCACTTATGGCCTATGGCTAGCTGCCCACCAAGGTAGACCAACACTTGACTGGACAAATTTCTGGCTATTCTCTGCTTCTCAGTCAGTAGACAGATGGCCCTGAGCCTTGGAATTGGAGCAAAGGGGCCTGTGAGGGGTCAAGGTCAATGCCTGGTCGGGGAGAGTCACCTGCTACTGACCACACATCGCAGTGTGAGTTCACTGTCCTCTGAGCCACCTGCCCACTGACCTTAATAGTATTTGTGAGTGATAGATCTCAACTCCTAAATCCAGTTCTGAAAGATGCTAATGCCACATCCAAGTTCATCAGCACAGAATTGTAACCAGCTAGTGGTGTCTATTTTTGGTCACTTGAGGGACAGAAGTCAGACAGTAGCATTTGAATTCTGAGCTTACCCAGACATCCTGGAGACTGTGGAATTCAACAATCAGTATGGACCTTGTCTGATGAAAGGGTCCAATCTTGCCCTGTCCCTGTCTTTATCCATTACTCTTTCTTTTTTTTTTTTTTTTTTTTTTTTTTTTGACAGGCAGAGTGGACAGTGAGAGAGAGACAGAGAGAAAGGTCTTCCTTTGCCGTTGGTTCACCCTCCAATGGCCGCCGCGGTAGGCGCGCTGCGGCCGGCGCACCGCGCTGTTCCGATGGCAGGAGCCAGGTGCTTCTCCTGGTCTCCCATGGGGTGCAGGGCCCAAGGACTTGGGCCATCCTCCACTGCCATTACTCTTTCTTGAAAACTAGGCTAGCCTTGCAGAGAGAAGGATGCTGATTTTGAGGCGAGGCCTTGAGGAGCTTTGCCTCCTTGCATGGGCTCTCTGGGAATCCTGTGCCTGCCATAAGAACTGGGCCAAGCTGTCCTGATGGCAGATGAGTGACACATGAACCAGGTGAGACCGCCCACCTGAGGCCATCCTAGACCAGCCATTCCCTAGCAGGTGCGCTGGAGTTCAGCCCAGAAGAGCTGCCAGGGAACTCAGTGAATACTCATTGTTTTATCCACCGGACTTTCTTCAACAGCATTGTTGTAACAATAGATAACAGGCGAAATGGTACCAACTGATGACATACTGATTAATACAGCTTTAACTATTGACCATGAACTTCAGTTTTTGTGCTTTAAGTTGCTCATCTCACACACAGCTGACCAGTCCAAGGCTAGTGATTCTGTCACCATCTATGGTTAAAAACCAATTTGTTTTTATACATTCCTTTGTATTTTCTTTTACTTTTTATTTGAAACTATTATAGATTGATAGGAAGTTGCAAACAAAAAAAGAAAAGAAAAAACAAAACCTGGGTTTTGTTGTTATTGTTATTGTTTGCTTTTTGTTCTCCCAAACTGTGATAGACCAAATACCTTTATAAAATACAATAGTAATGAATTACCAGGAAGTTGAAAAACATCAAAACTTATAAAATACTACTCCAAATGCTTTATTGTTAGATTCAATAGAACAAGCGTAAAATCGCACAAATTTTATGGAGATTTCTACAAGCTTGCTTTCAGTTTTTGTGTATGTTCCTCACTGCAGACTGTGAGCAGGCTCCAAGGCCTGGCTCCGACCCACAGACCACACCTAAGCAGCATTACTTTAGACTTTTTTGGAGATCTTCTGAGATGAGAAATAGAAACCAGACTTGAGTGGAGTGGGGATAATTTTGGTCTCAAATGCTCCTATCACAGAGAAGCTCTTCCACAGAGAACATTTTAAAAATATCTCTTCCCCTAAATGCTATAAAAGAGTGCTTTTGTGGTTATCTAACCCTGGGTGATGGGAAGAAGGGACACCAAGCACGTTTTGGCTTCTACTCAGGAACTTGCTTGGCTTGTTTTCTTTTTCTCATAATCACCAAAGAAAAATAAAGCAAAACCAAAGCACAAGGACAAAGCAGGTCATGTCAGTGTTGAAGTTCAGATAGTCGATATGCTTGGCCCTAAGCAAGATGAATCAGAATGAATTTATTACTGGTCAACGTGCTTCTGATTGAACTGTAATTATATAATTATTGTTATTATTTTAATTTCCAAAGAGAGTCCCTAGACCTTAACATCCTCCTCCCTCCATGCTGCACTTTGTGAACCTTGGAGAAGTAAGTTCTGAGATAATTCAGGGTCCTAGCTTTGTTCTAAAGGGCAGCAGTGGGAGAGAGATGATGAAAGCGCTGGTCCCAGGCTGGAGCTGCTGAGGCTCACACAATACCCAAACTCATTAGGATGATACCTGGATGCTCAGGTCTCCTCCCCTGATGACTGCCCAGGACGAGAAAGATGACATCACCCGCAGAGGAATCATTAGTTCCAGGAGCACTGTACGCCGCAGTCCTCCTAAGGGGCCGTCTGCAGAAGCTTCGGCACAGTGACAGTCAGGGAAGCGTGTAATTTGCACCATTTTTCACTTTTCCTTTTTGTCCTCTTACAGAATAAATGTATTTCTACTCCCTACGTATTATAAAAGAGCATTTAATTTGGTTGGACTATGTGATAGGATAAAAGAGTGTCAGAGACCATCTGTGAATGATTGAAATCTTAGCCCACTTTCCCTGCTCCTATAACATCTTTCTGCATCGATTCCTATCTCTTTACCATCCTGCAAAAAAAGTACATCTGATCACACCACTGTTGTGGTTTTTTACAGCTCCAGTGTTTTGCCAATGATCTTAGAATACGTTTTCAAGTACTTAGACAGCTCCTTAGGTCCAGGAGAGTTGAGCGCCTAATCAGGACCTCATTGCCCTACAGTCTGCCTTTTTTCTCTTTCCACAAACTTAGCAAGCCCCTTCCCACGTCTGGATCCCCATCTCCACCCACACCTTGACTCCTGTTCTAAATTCTCATCTTTCATGTCTCCTCTTCAATTCCTAGACTGAACTAAACCCCTAACTGTAGTGCTGTGTTCTCCAACGCGCCACTAAATCAGACACCATCATGGCTGTAACCTAATAATTATGTGTATATGAGTTCTGTTCAGTAGCTTTCTCTTGACATTGACTGTGAGCTAATGAAGGCGGGATGAATTATGTCTAGTTCATCTCTGTGTCCTCATTGTACAGCAGGGTTGCTGGTTCATTCGACATATTTCGAGGATGAATGTGAAACAATTCTAGTGCCAGGTTCTGCTACCAGGACTAAAAACCCAAAGATTACACACAGCCAAAATTCTGCCTCCTAAGGACCAAGAAAGAGAAGCATAAGGTTGTTTTCCTGTAGGATTTGAACTCCAAAGAATTCACAATAGTAGCACATATATTTTTTCTCAGAAAAGAAAACATAAAAATATAAATCAAGCTTTCTTAGAAAGTATAGCTAGATAAAGGTGCTCTTAAAGTTGAACAAATGAACTTGAACCCTAATGATTCTTTTTTTTTTTTTTTTTTTGGGCAGGCAGAGTGGACAGTGAGAGAGAGATCAGAGAGAAAGGTCTTCCTTTGCTGTTGGTTCACCCCCACAATGGCCGCTGCGGCTGGTGCGCCGCAGCCGGTGCACCACGCTGATCCGAAGTCGGGAGCCAGGTGCTTCCTGGTCTCCCATGCCGGTGCAGGACCCAAGCACTTGGGCCATCCTCCACTGCACTCCTGGGCCACAGCATAGAGCTGGACTGGAAGAGGAGCAACCAGGACAGAATCCGGCGCCCCGACCGGGACTAGAACCCGGTGTGCCAGTGCTGCAGGCGGAGGATTAGCCTATTGAGCCGCAGCACTGGCCTCCTATTGGTTCTTAATAGACTCCTATCAACTGGGAATGATGCTGACAACCTAGCATTGAGGAATTACCAATCCCTACCCTTAGTGAGGGCATGTCTCTATAGCTGTGCCTCAACTAAACTAATTCCAGTGATTTTTCTCTGCCCTCAGCTAATGGTTGCCAGTGCAACTTCCAATAGTAGAATTGTCTGAGGTATAGAGAATCACCTACTCTGGTTGCAAGGAAAACACAGGAGTGCATGTCCATGAACCAGCTCAAAAATATCCTTTAAGTCAAGATCGCATTCAAATAAAGCTTTCTTCAACTTGCAGCTACTTGCTCACTCAATTTCTGGGTTGTCTAAGGTATTCCCATGACTAAAAGCAACAAGTATACAGATCTCTCAATAATCCCCAAGAACAACTTGGAAACCATGTCTTCTAAACAGTGCACTTTGCTGTTATGTTGGCTTCTTTGATTCTCTGGTGCTCTTGACCTTCAAGTGAACCCAATGATACATACTGGTTCTCAACACAATGCCCACCTGTGAAACACAATACAACGCCCACTTGTAAACTTCTGAAATATCCTCGTTGGGAAGCCTCGATAAGACTGTGGACCTGTGTGCGACCCGTTTTAGAGACAGCCTGCCAAGGAAGCCTGGCTGAGGTAGCCCTCCCTTCACCACTTAGTGAGTGCAAACTCCACACTCAGACCATCCCCACTCCTATCTGCTTTCCAATCTGGAGAAAGAAAAGACAAAGTCGAGCGGATATTTATTCTTTCATGTACACCTTGAGTGACTGCTCAATGCTGTTGTCAATGGGGAGATTCCTGTGGATCTTCAGCAGGCACTAGTTACAAGGCTTCAGCTAGTATCTTTGCATACACACAGTAACCCCTTACCCAGGAAGAGGTCTCCCCCAGCATAAATACCATGTTTCTGAACTGATGGGAATGTGGAAAGAAACTAGTGTAGTCTTGAATCTGCACCCTCTGTGGCCATTTTGAGTTTTTAGTAAAAATCATTTTCTTGGACCATATTCCTGCCATGTAGTGCTTTGTAGTGGTCAGTGGTGCTTTGACCAACCTATTTTAATGAACATTTATTCCTTGATTTAAAAAAAAATCATATTAAAAATGATATTTCTGTATGATCTCATAATGTCAAACATTGAACCTGGAGTAGCACCTCTCCATGAAACAGCCCAGAGTTAAACACACCGAGTTGCATTCATTCATTGGTTATTTATCAGTTAGGGGCTACACAACTGGATGCTTTGTCAGAGAAGGACCTACTAACACAAAGCCTGTATACACACACCTGGGACAGGAATTCTCTTGTGAGAACTCGCCTCTGAAGGGCTGCGAAGACTTCTCTTCCAAGCATAAAAGGGTAACAAAATTAGGCTCTAAGTGACCATAACAAACAGCTAGAAAACTCAACAAAATGTATATTTTCAGACATTGGACAGACAAAAAAAAAATAGTGATTGCTGAAAGAAGAGAAAATTCCTAGAGGAAATTTATGAACTGTACATTCAGGAAAGGAAATGTTCCAAGAGTATAGCAGCCTCTGTGAGTAAAGGAGGGAGAGACACAGAGTCCAAGGCCCCAGAGCAGCTTAAAGTTGTAGCCCAGAGTTCCAGAGAAAAGAGAACTGCACGGATCTCCTTGAGCCTTCGTTGAGTGCCCGACTATGCACTGTGTGGCCTGGCAAGAGTAAAATAACTGTTATCTAACTGTGTGCAAGGAAAGGCTTGCTGATCCACATCATAGCAATGGAGCATGCAAATACCAAGTACGAGTCTCACTGGGAGAAATTAATTAGACACTGCAGAACAGATGAGTGACGTGAAGACACAGGGATAGAACCTGGCCAAACAAACCCCACAGAGAAGAAAGACTAAGAATGAAATGAAGACAGCCCCTCTGCTATGGCCTGGGAAAGCAGTGGAAGATGGTCCAAGTCCTTGGGCCCCTGCACCCATGTGGGAGACCTGGAAGAAGCTCCTGGCTCCTGGCTTCACATCAGTGTAGCTCTGGCCATTGCGGCCATTTGGGGAGTGAACCAGAAGATGGAAGACCTCTCTCTCTCTCTCTGCCTCTCCTTCTCTGTGCAATTCTGACTTTCAAATAAATAAATAAATTTAAAAAAAAAAAGATTCTTATTAAAATGAAGAGAGCCCCAGTGTGTTGGGAACACTGCCAGATGTTCTAAAACACATGTGATAGGAATAGCAGAAACACAGGAGAGAGAGAATGAAGTATAAACCTATTTGAAAGTATAACGATTTCAGCTATTCTAAATTTAATAAAAACTATAAATTTACAGCTAGAATAACATTAATGAAATCTACATAGGATAAACACAAAGAAAACCTCACTAAGACACATTATAATCAAACTGCTTAAAACCAGTAATAAAAAAATATTAAAACTTCTGGGGAAGCCAGCACTGTGGTGTAGCGGGTAAAGCTGCCGCCTGCAGGGCCGGCATCCCACATGGGCTCCAGTTCCAGTCCCGGCTGCTCCACTTCTGACCCAGCTCTCCACTATAGCCTGGGAAAGCAGTAGAAGATGGCCCAATTCCTCGAGCCCCTGTACCCGCATGGGAGACCCAGAAGTTCCTGCGTTCAGATCCACCAGACCGGGCAGTTGTGGCCATTTGGGGAGAGAACTAGTGGATGGAAAACCTTTCTCTCTCTGCCTCTGTATTTGACTCTGCCTCTCAAAACAAATAAATAAAATCTTAAAAAAAAAAAAAACTTTTAGGGAAAAAAGTCCTATTATATAGAAACAAAGAATTAAACCAGAAAAACATGAACGTTTTAAATCAATAGAATAACATATCTTAAGTGCTGAAAGAAAAAAAAAAAAGTAGCGACAATAACCCTTAAAAGTGAAGACAAATATAGAACCTTCTGTACACAAACAAAAGCTGAAGGAAGTTATCACTAGTAAGTCATTTATACAAGAAGTATCGGAGCAGCCAGCACTGTGGCATGGCAAGTTAAGCCACCACCTGCGACTCTAGCATCCCATCTGTTCACCGGTTCAAGTCCCAGCTGCTCCAATTCTGATCAAACTCCCTGCTGATGTGTCTGATAATGCAATGGAAGATGGCCCAAGAACTCAGGCCCCTGCCATTATGTGGCAGACCCAGATGGAGTTCCTGGTTCCTGGCTTTGGCCTGCCCCAGCCCCAGCCATTGCAGCCATTTGGGAAATGAACCAGGGGATGAAAGATTCTCTCTCTCTCTCTCTCTCTCTCACTCACTCAATAAATGAAATAAATCTTAAGGCTGGTGTTGTGGTACAGAGGGTAAGCTGCTACTTGAGATATCAGAATCCCATATTGGACTGACAGTTGGCGTCCCAGCTACTCTGCTTCTGACTCAACTCCCTGAGAATGCACCTGGGAAAGCGGCAGATGATGGTTCAAGTACTTCTGCTCGGGTCCCTGCCAATCATGTAGGAGACCAGGATGGAGTTCCTGGCTCCTGTCTTTGGACTGTCCCAGACCTGGTTGCTGAAGCCATTTGGGGAGTGAGCCCACAGATGGATGATCTCTCCATGTGTGTCTCTACATTTCTCTCTGTCACTCTGCCTTTCAAATCAATCAATCAACAAATCCTTAAAAAGGAAATATTGCAATAATATATTCTGGAAGAAGAAAAATAACAGATGCATCAACATAAAGAAAAAGTACTTAGAAGGTAAATAATTTTCTCTTTTTCCTTTTAAACTTATTTAAATGATAAGTGTATACATAATAATCTATACATAATGAGATTTTATATTATGTAGCAAAGTAAACCACACTTGTATGATCACTGTGGCACCAAAGATGGGAGGGGAAAACTAAAGTATCCTGTTTATGGGTCTTACATTATACCAGAAATGATACTATATTACTTCAAGGCAGCCTGTGATAAGTGCATATTATAAACCCTGGAGCAACCAGTAAAAGGAAATAAAAGAAGAGATACAGCTAATAAGCCAATAATGGATATAAATGAAATCACATAAAATCTTTAATTAATCCAAAAGCCAGCAGAAAGTGATGAAATATAAATACAGAACACACAGGATAAGTAGAAAACAAATGGCAAGATAATAGACTCAAAAGCAATCGTATAAATAATTACATTAAATGTAAACCATCTAAATGCATCACATAAAAGGCAGATTGGAGACACAAACAACATCCAGCTACATGTTGTCTATAAGACATCTTATTTAAATATAAAACAAGACTGTATTAAAACATGTGATGCAAACATTAACCACAAGGAAGCTGGAGAGGCTATATAAGAACCAGCCAAAATAGAACAACGGATGTTGCTGGAAATAAAGGTGGGGATTGTGTAGTAACGGACTAAGGAATTATCCATTTTCAAATTCATCCCAGTTGAGTCAGTTGCTGTATGTGATTGCTACTATCAAACTTCCCAACTGCTTGGAGATACACTGCATTTCAGCTATTTTTAAACCGGATTTTAGGATCCAGAGGGTAAACTAATACCCCTTTCCTGTTCCAACCCCACCCTCCAATATCACACATCTGAAACTGCCCTCTTTATACACATCGTTCCACCACCTCGGGGTCTGAGTTACTCTTTCTCTGATTTTCACTTTCTCGATCCAAGCAGTAGACTCCTATCTTAATCTGAGTTCCTTGTTGTCTTGTATTCCTTGTTGGCCTCTACCTGTACCATAGTTTGCAAATTGTCTACCCATGCGATTTTACTCTCCTTCCTTCTCATTACCTGGGCTCAGCAGTGCTCAGCCCCAAGATGGTTTTCTCAGTGTGTGACCATGTCACAAAGCTCTGTCACGTCCAGCTTGTGCCTTAAAAGCGACTGGTGCAAAAGCCCCATGCTTCTGCCCCCTTCCCACTGGCTGAGAAGCCGCGCTGATAAGGTGTCTGAAGTTTTTATTCTTGTTTAAGCACTACTATTGGATGAATCTCTTTGTACAGCCATTTAGAAAAAAAAAATCCTAACTAATTTAGTACCTCTTTAATTTTCCTTGCCCAAGAGACCTGGTAACTTCGCATAGTAACTCAAATTTCTCAGGTAATATTTATGTTATTTCATTTAAACAAAACAATGAAAAAATACTATTAGTTTTTAAACTGGGGACAAAGACTCTGAAAAGAGAATCTACAACCTACCTGATGCTCTTACCTTTGCTAACTTTATCTAAAGTCAGCAAACATACTTCTTTGAAACAAGTAGTTTCTTGCTGGTCTCTAATAAAGTGGAGACTGAGTCCCAGAGCTATGGCATAGTGAGTAAAGCCGCTGCCTGCAGTGCTGGAATCCCATATGGGTGCCGGTTCCAGAACCGGCTGCTCCACTTCCAATCCAGCTCTTTGCTGTGGCCTGGAATAGCAGTAGAAGGTGGCCCAAGTCCTTGGGCTTCTGCACCTGCGTGGGAGACCCAGAAGAAGTTCGTGGCTTCAGATTGGTGCAGTTCCGGCCATTGCGGTCATCAGGGGAGTAAATCAGTGGATAGAAGACCTCTCTCTCTCTCTCTCTCTCTCTCTCTCTCTCTGCCTCTGCTTCTCTGCCTTTCAAATAAATAAATAAATCTTTAAAAAAAAAATAAAGTGGAGACCGTCCAGGAACAGGTATTAAATGTGACTTGGTAGTAAAAAAAAAAAAAAGAATACACACATAGATTCAATGTCAATTTGTGTACCTTGGAATGAGGACTTCCCCCTTCTAAACCTTTTGTGGCTGACTAAAAAGGAGAAGGAGTGCACCTGCTCTCAGGGGGCACAGGGAGGCCACATCACCTGGGATCCATAGCTCCTATGCCCAGCTTTTCCCAGGATGCAGGCCTTCTGCTCTCCCTGCCTCAGTTCTTGATGCCACTCTTGTTCTTGCTTTATTCCCATGTGTGATTCTCTCCCATTGGTCACATTGGAGACATTACTACCCTCCATGCTCTGTACATTAGGTGACAAAAGCTAAGGATTGGAGTTTGGAAAAAGCTGAATTGGATTCCTGGAATTGAGTTGTTTGAATCCTTCCAAAGAGTTGATGATGTGGCCAAGCAAGCCTCCAGCAGCTACCTAACCTCTAGAACATCTCTTCTCCAGCAAACACTGCATCGGATTAAAACCTGGAATCTCTGGGGTTGGTGCTGTAGCATAGCTGGTAAAGTCTCCACCTGCGATGCCGGCACCCAGCGTGGGCAGTCCCAGCTGCTCCTCCTCCAATCCAGCTCTCTGCTATGGCCTGGAAAAGCAGTAGAAGATGGCCCAAGCACTTGGGCCCCTGTACCCACGTGGGAGACCCAGAGGAGGCTCCTGGCTCCTGGCTTCAGATCGGCACAGCTCCGGCCATTGCAGCCTATTGGGGAGTGAACCAGTGGATGGAAGACCTCTCTCTCTCTCTCTGCCTCTCCTTCTCTCTGTGTGTAAGTCTGACCTTCAAGTAAATAAATAAATCTTTTTTTAAAAAAAAACCTGGAATCTCCAAAGGGCTTCCTTGCTTATGCTAAGCCATCCAGATGCCTGGATGGAGAGTAACAGCCAGGCTGTGTGGAAACCCACTGCTTGGCTTTCTGTGAGACGTTTTATCAGGCTCAAGCCCCAAGGTGGCATCACTTAATCAATATCAGAGATGCAGAGGGAGAGGGAGCTCACAATGTACTGATTGCTGCATCTGGTTTCCTCCGAGCAGTTGCCAGACTAGTGAGAGTCCTCTAATCTCATCAAACGACCAGACAGATGGATTCCGAGTTCATTAGCAGTTGCGGGGGTGGATGAGAGAGAGAAAGCAAGAGGGAACATGCATGCATGCATGTGTCCTGGGGACTTGCACCCTTCACAGAGATCAAAAAGCTCTTCCAGGAGAAGGGGCACATGGCCCTGCAAAAGCAGTGGCCAGAGGTCTACCCCAGCCTAGAGCCAGTGTCGACACCCACAGCTCTGAGGATGGGAAGTGCTCTCTGCCTGGGGCGCCAGGGGCTTTGAGATTCACCTACAAAACACTCCAAACACCAACGGAAAAAGAGTACCAACCAAAAAAGAAAAGTCTGAATTATTTACCTAGATAAGCAAGCAGCTTCCCATCTAAATACCTGGCATCACACAGACATGCAGGGGTGCTTTAACGAATGCCCTTGCCCATCAGCCTGACCTGCCAAAGTAAAAGTGCAAATGCATCCCAGAAGGATATTCAGTAACTCCCTGGGTGTGGAGGATGGTGGTGTGAAAGGAGTGTGGAAGCTATCAGAATCAAAACAGAATCACTCTGTCAACATCAACGAAAATATCAAATATCAATATCCAGGAAGTTATGAAGAAAGGGTTTGCACATGTAACTGTGACTCTGCCAAGCACCACAGCATTTCCCAGAGGCCAGCACAACCTTGGACAAAGAAGTACTCCAGGGACATCTGTCCACCAACCAGCTTTGCAACTTGGTGTGACACTGCCCCTGGTTCTTCATCATTGTGGTCAGAGATTATTGATCCAAGACATCTGATGTAATCCTTGCTTTACCTTTAAGAACTTTGCCTTGCCTCAACCTCCCTGATTCTACCCTAGTTTATGGTGGCATTCATACTCCCAGGCTCTGCTATTCCCATTGCAATGCCCTGGTGTTCTCAAATAAATACATTATTCTCTCTCTCTCTCTCTCTCTCTCTCTCTCTCTCTCTCTCTCTCCTTTCCTCTTCTCTCTCTCTCTCTCTCTCTCTCTCTCCTTTCCTCTTCTCTCTCTCTCTCTCTCTCATCTTCTCTTTCTCTGATTATCCATTGCTATTTCTTATATATAGGTTGACAGATGCTTCCAACTCAATTCAGAATTGGCTGAGATATGCAAACTAGGCTGTACTGCCCCCCCCCCAAGCTCTTTTCATTCCTAAAGCTCCAAACCAATATGCTGATACTCTGAAAGAGTTAGTGGTCCATCGAAACGTGGGTATGTTTGTTACAAGTGTCTTGTTGCTTTAGAGAACAGGCACATTCTTTGAAGTTTGTATACAAATTGATTCAATGGTAAAGTATATGGAAGTGGGCAGCTTAGCTCAGAGGAATTGCAATTCCTGTCTAAATAGATAACTGTCTCCCAAGGTATCAGGCTGGTAATACTGAATTTTTATATATTGTGCTGTTCTGAAAGAGACACAGCTATGTCTTGTCAGGGTGAAGTTCTATCAAAGGCAAGCAAGACACTTTGCAGACAGGTGCTGTTAGAATTTTCCAGCAAGATTCTATGGGCAAAATTTTTGCCTGAGTCCTCTTTCCTTCTCCGGAGCCCCAGGTAGCATAAAAGATCCCTTCACTGAATACACTAATAATTGATTGACCATCTATCATGGGACATGCATAGAATTATTATAAATGATGAGAGTTTATCACTAGAGGGCTCTGCCACGAGCTCTGGGAGGATGCAGGAAGCAGCAAACACCTAGCCTTGGAGGGAGGGAGATGTTAAAGCCCAGATGAGCAGGGCTTGTTCCAGGAGCCAGGGACAGGTCATCCCAGAGGGACCAGCAGGGGACTTGAACCTGTGAGGACAGAGCACCGTGTGCTGGAGGTTGCTGTTCGTGTCTTTGTGCAGAGGCAGACAGGATTTGAGGCCAGGAAGGTAGAGAGGGGTTGTTCCTGAAGGCCCCGTCGGAAGGCAGATAATGTAGATGCCCCTGGAGGGCAAGGAAGACCCAGAGGACTTCCTCACACAGAAGCCACAGATTTATGTCTGGGTGGCCTGCACAGTGGAGAGCCCGCAGCAGCGTGGGATGTGACAAAGCAGAGGGTTGGGAGACGCACTTGGCAGGTGCTGCAGTCTTCATGGCAGTGCACAAATGGACAAGGGCCCAAAGCCCTCCCCAGGCCCCTTCCTCCACCTGCACTTCCTCAAGGTCCCAGCCAGGATTCACTCACCTGGACCCAGCTTCAGGAACGAGTCCTGGCATCTGACTTCCTGCTCTCCATCTCCAGGCTCTGTTAGGGGAGGGGGTGAACGGCAATGTTGCTCAGTCTTTAAAAAGGAAAAGACAGTAACAACAACCGTGAAACCAAACCAGGTACGTTCTAAATCTTCTGTGAAGTAGACACAATTTTTCCTCGTAGAGAGGAAAGTTTGAGATAAATAGCAGAGAATCAGTAAATAATTCAGCCTATGACCTTGATGCCGATTGATTCTTGCAGCTGTTTATCTTTCTCTAGGCTACTCAGGGGGAGAAAAAACCTCCAAAAAACAATTATCACTTAATTATAAAATTGCTTGACTTGGGAGAGCCTTCTGGTTGGTTCCTGAACACGCCAGGGGGGTAAGTTAATCTCTACAAACCACCCAGCCTGATGAAGCTGCTGCTTAACATTCCTGTCCACGAGCTTCATTATTCTCTGGGATGGAAGAAAAAACAAAAAAGGGAGAAAGAAACACCCACATTTTCTTCTCATTTTCAGACACCTAGGAGGTCTAGCCAATCAGATGACTTGAGTGGCTGGTTATTTCTCACCTGTGCATGTGAACACAGACTGATGCTGGTCGTGGGGGTGCCAGATGTGGTGAGTATTTGGGAGTGAGCCCTGATCCGCATCGGGCAGTTGTAGCAGCCATGGCCAGGGTGATAGTAGGAACAGTTGTCGAATACTGGCAATTGGGCTGCAAAAGACAGAAGGCACTTTTTTTTTTTTTGGACAGGCAGTTAGTGAGAGAGAGAGAGACAGAGAAAAAGGTCTTCTTCCTTCTGTTGGTTCACCCCCCAAATGGCCACTATGGCCGGTGCACTGTGCCAATCCAAAGCCAGGAGCTAGATGCTTCCTCCTGGTCTCCCATGCAGGTGCAGGGCCCAAGGATCTGGGCCATCCTCCACTGCCTTCCTGGGCCACAGAAGATAGCTGGACTGGAAGAGGAGCAACCAAGAGAGAATCTGGCGCCCCAAATGGGACTAGAACCCGGGGTACTGGCGTCGCAGGCAGAGGATTAGCCAAGTGAGCTGTGGCACCGCCCAGAGTCATTTTTTTAAAAAAATATTTGTGTATTTTCTTATTTGAAAGGCAGAGTGGTCGGGGGAGAGAGAAAGAGAGAGAGAATCTTCCATCTGTGGCTTCATTCCCCAAGTACCTGCAATAGCCAGACCTAGACCAGGCTGAAGCTAGGAACCAGGAAGCCCATCCTGGCCTCCCACAAGTGTGGCAGCAACCAAACACTTGGCCATCCTCCGCTATCTTTTCAGGTATATTAACAGGAAGCTGGATTGGAGGAGGAGTTGGCAGGACTCAAACCAGCATTCTTGTATGAGATGCCAGTGGCACAAGCAGCAGCTTAACAAATTGTGCCAAAATTCTGGCCCCAAAAGGCACTTCCTTAAAAACTTGAATAATTTCTTCTAAACGCAGTTTAGATGAAAGATAGAATCCTAAAGCTGCCAGCTTTTATCAGCCATTCTGTGGGGGTTGGGAATTTTTTTTTTATTTTTAAAGATTTGTTTATTTATTTGAAAGTCAGAGTTACACTGATAGAGGAGAGTCAGAGAGAGAGAGAGAGAGAGAGAGAGAGAGAGCAGTCTTCCATTTGCTGGTTCACTCCCCAGTTGGCTACAATGGTTGGAGCTGAGCCAATCCGAAGCCAGGAGCCAGAAGTTTCTTTTGGGTCTCCCATTGTGGGTGCAGGGTCCC
The DNA here is from genome assembly GCF_033115175.1 of Lepus europaeus. Classification (NCBI taxonomy): domain Eukaryota; kingdom Metazoa; phylum Chordata; class Mammalia; order Lagomorpha; family Leporidae; genus Lepus; species Lepus europaeus. Next base: position 120,942,307 of record NC_084833.1, on the reverse strand, counting down.
AAGGACTTGGGCCATCTTCCACGGCTTTCCCAGGCCACAGCAGAGAGCTGAATTGGAAGAGGAGCAGCGGGGACTAGAACTGGCACCCATATGGGATGCCAGCGTTGCAGGCGGTGGTTTTACGTGCTACACCACAGCGCTGGTCCTGGGGGAATTTCTTACTACAAACATCAACAGGCACTCTGATCATGAACTTGGCCATGGCCGTGTGTAGGTGAGGAAGTCAGTCAGCTGGAATTTTGGAGCCTGAGCAGATAAACGCTTATCCCAGTTTGACCTATTTCTTCACACTTATTACCTTAGCTCAGTGATTATTAAAAATGCTTGGCTGGCAAACAATCAGCCCTATTAAAAAATGGACAGAAGATCTGAGTAGACATCCCTCCAAGGAAGAAATATAAATGGCCAATAATCACATAAAAGGATGCTCAACACGACTAACCATTAGGGAAATGCAAATCAAAACCATGAGGAGACACTACCTCACACCCACTAAGATGGCTGTTATAAAAATAATTAGTGTTGTGGAGAAATTGGAACTCTCGTACACGCTTGGTAGTGGAAGGTAAAGTGGTGCAGCTGCAGTGGAAAACAGTATGGCAGCTCCTCCAAAAAAAAAATAAATAAAAATAGAATTAACACGTGGTTCAACAGTTCTACTTCTGAGTATATGTCCAAATGAATTGGAAACGGGGTTCCAAATGAATGTCCGCCTACCCATGTTGCTAGCAGCATTATCCACAAAAGCCAAAAGGTTAAAACAACCAAGTGCCTATGGACAGATGAATGTGTAGAGATCATGTAGTACATACACGCAATGGAATAGTATTCAGCCTTCAAAAGGATAGCATCCTCACACACATCTGAAGGACATTATGCTACGTGAAAAGGCCAGACACAAAAGGACAAAAACCGCAGATCCCACCCACGCGAGGTTCCATGTGATCAGGGTCATGAGACAGAAAGGAGAATGTCAATTGCCAGCAGTGAACGGGGAGTTAATGAGTTCAGAGCTTCAGTTTTGTCAAATGAAATGACTTCTGGGTGCATAGCATTGTGAATGCTTAGCATTATTGACCTGTGCGTTTTACAGTGGTTAATATGGTACATTTTATGTTATGTGTGTATTTTTACCACAATTAAAAGTTGTAAAAGGGGATGTGGTTAGATTTTGGGAATGAGTCACATTCGGCAGGAGAAAGGGCTGGAACTCTGGAGCCTTCTCCTGGCTCTTCTTCCAAGAGTTCTTTTACTGGAAGACCTGAGCCGTCCAACTCTGACAGTTTCCCCATTTGTAGACTGTGATGGACAAGAGTACCTAATTAATATTTCATTGAGGGATGAGGGCTGAGAGGAAGTGTCTAGAGCAAGAAACATGTCCAACTTGTCACAGAGACCAGCCCCTGCCTCTCCCTGAAGCACAATAAGAAATAGCAGTTCACATATTCAGCTCTGGACACAGGAAGTTGCTAGGTCCCTGAGTTATCTGCTTCTGTGGGGTTGTTTCCTGAATCCCCCTCCCTTCAGAATGAAATCTGGTCTTCCGGCAGTACGTGCCACACAGGCACACAAGGGACTGCACAATATTGGGTGGGCCATGCCACTCTCCTGTCTTGAGGTTGTGACGACTGAGCCACAGACAGGAGACTCGACTTCAGTTCCAGAGCACAGAGCTCTGCTCGCGATATTCCATCTCCTTTTATGACTGCAATCCATGTCCAGAAAGCTCAGATTTGCTTCTTCTAAATAATGCTGCTTCTTAGCCACTCCTCCAGCTTGGATTCAAAGCCTTCTTCTGCCCTTGACCTTCCTAGCATCCCTCCTCTCCGAGTCTCTTGAGTTTCTTGCAATATCATTCCAATATCGCGCTTTGACCATTGCTTCTTCCTATCCGTTCACTTCTCCCTCCCTTGGCAGGCTCTTAGCCTTCTTGCAGTCTTCCAAACCCAGTGGGCACAGCCTCTTCCTCGCTGTCTTTGGGGCTGACCAGGCTCTGGATGTTTCTCTTGTCTGTCTTATGGCCATGGGGGCTGAGCTCCAGACACTTCCCTGATCGCTCTCACCCTTGGAGTCCCCGTCTGCTTCTGTGCGGAGAGAGATGATTGCTCTCCAGCCTCTCACCATGCGGTAGATTCACAGATTTACTCATTGTCCATCCCATGGCCACGGCAATGGAAGCCCAGTGCAGGCAGGGATGTTGTCTTCCTGTTCATTGCTGCATCTGTGTCTGGGGCACAGCAGGTACCCAAACATCTCCTTGAATGAATGAGTGGGTGAGCTCCTACATTTGTGCACAGAATTTAGCTTCCAGCTGGATGTAAGTTGACGGATTATTGCTCCATAAAATGTTCCTAGTGGTTATGCAGGAGAAAAAGCATTTTTTTCTGCTAGCATCATTTGATAAAAGCTTAGCCAAATGAAGTCAAACATGTTTTTGTCCTTTGAAATTCCTGTGGTTCTTCCACCACTTGACATGTCAATTGTGCTGCAGAGCTCCAGGGCCGGGGCAGCCCTGAGACATCATCCTACTGGTTTTCCCATAGTCACTTCTCAAGGGCCATTTGTACCACACTCTAGCAACGCTGTGTGGCCTTCGGGAGTTCTGCCTGGTGGTGAATTCCTTTCTGTTCCATAGCCTCAACTTCTTGATACTGGAATGGTTAAGAACAGGTTGCTGACTGGTCTAAGGTCTATTATGATGAGTCCAAAAGAACCACTCCTGGTTTTCTTTGATTCCCATTCACTCAATGATGCTCTCTGCTCAATAGGACCTCAGGGTGCATTCCCATGAACACATCCATGCAATCCTAGTGATCTGGAAATGTGCCGGAAAGCTTAGTAGGGGAGAGCAGGCATGAGTTTGAAAAAAATGCAAATCTCCAAACCAAACAAAACCTTCTAGCCTTGCTCTCCACTACAGCACAAAGTTGGAGTCAGTGGGGAAAACGGCCAAGAACCAAAATGGGTTAGTCTGGGACTGCCGCCCTGCAGGTAGAGGGGAAGCTGTTGAGGATGCATGAGAGGTTGTGGCTAGGAACAGAGCTGTGGAACCACACAACTGAGAAAGCCAAATGCTTACTGCTCAGATCTCCAGCAGACACACAAGTTCCCTCACCCAGGAGCACCCCGGGCACCTGGTCCTCTCCTGGAACCCCGCCTAGCCCCTCACTGCAGTCAGCTGCGGGCTCGTGAGATGGCAGCCTCATGTCAGTTGTAAAGAAAGAGGGTTCCAGAGAGAGCAGTCAGTCATGTACTAGGCCTCAGGTGCCACCACATCATTCAGGTGATCTCATTGTAACCGTGCAGCACATTGGGTTTCCATCCCTGCATTACAGTTCTGAAAACTGAGATGCTGAGAGGCAAGGTAGTGGGCACGAGTGCACACAGCTAGGGAGTGATGGGGCAGCCAGACCCACACAAGAGGGTCAGGGAAAGCGAGAGCCAAAACAAGTGAGAGAGAAGAGTAGCAAAGCTCTGAGAGAGACAAGGGACACAGAAAGCAAGTTATTCACCTTATTTATTTAATCTATTTGAAATGTAGAGAGCCAGAAAGACAGACACAAGCATTCCATTCACTAGTTCACTCCCCAGATGCTCACAGCAGCTGGGGCTGGGCCAGGCTGCAGCAGCAGCCGGGAACTCCATCCAGGTCTCCTACGTGGGTGACAGGAGCCCAACTACTTGAGCTGCTTCCCAACGTCTTCACATCTCTGAAGCAGGCTCTTTGGGATAAGGCTGAAATCCAGGGGAAAGTGGCATTTACATAGTTAGTAATGAGTTATTAAGTTCCCGTCAGACACCAAGGCCTTGATTCTTGCTACTAAGAAATATGCAAATTGGTCCCAACCCTCAAGTAGCTTATAATTGGGTTAAGGGAAAGGAAGAAGCCTCTGGTGAGTGCCTAACAACGTGAGACAATGCACAGGCAATGGCAAGTGTGGATAAATGTTCCCAAGTAGGAGGGAACACAAAGGGTACTTTGGACAATGAGAACATGGCATTCAGAGCAGCATGGAGTCTTGGGGTGAGCAGGCCTGCAGGGCCAGGCAGAGCTTGCAGAGAGACAAAATGGCAAGATAAGGCCAGGTCAATGTGTGGAGAGCTTATAGTGTCAGTCTAGGATGCTTATACTTACCCTTGGAACTCTGCAGAGAGAGGGAAACAGAGGGGAGGGGCAGAGCACAGGGTGTGTCACTGCAGAGCCCAAAGTGGCTACAGGATGTAGGCCCGACAGCCCCTGGAGGAGAGGCTCAGAAGCCCACAGGGAAGAGTGTGTGGGCATCTGTGAGTATGGGTTATTTTCTCCTGTCTGGTATCCACTTCTCTTCTCCTGCACCCTGTGCTGGGACTTTCTGTTAAGAACCAGCTCTGATCAGTGCCAAGCAATGTGGTTGGAGGAGAGGCTGACGCCATCCCTACTTCCTCTCCACGGGCAGATGTGTGAACAGGGCTGGCCCTGGCAGTATGGACGTTTCCCCTCACCACACAGAAAGGTAAAAAGTAAGCCAGGTATCAAAGGTGGTCCATGGAGAGGCATGGATGGCCATGGCCTTGGCCTTGGAGGTCAGCCCAGAGGAGCTGGTGGCCATAGGGCTCACACTGTGGAAAGAATGAAGCTGAGACAGGGAAAAGACAGGGGATGAGAGTGCAGTGTCCAAGGTGTCCAGAGCCTTGGTTCAGCCATATCTGATGTGAGATCTGGGTGTAAAGACTCAAACCCAGGGGCCGGCGCCGTGGCTCACTTGGTTAATCCTCCACCTGTGGTGCCGGCATCCCATATGGGCACCTGGTTCTAGTCCCGGTGGCTCCTCTTCCAGTCCAGCTCTCTGCTGTGGCCTGGGAAGACAGTGGAGGATGGCCCAGGTCCTTGGGCTCCTGCACCCACATGGGAGACCAGGAGGAATCACCTGGCTCCTGGCTTTGGATCGGCTCAGTGTGCCGGCCATAGCGGCCATTTGGGGGGTGAACCAACGGAAGGAAGACCTTTCTCTCTCTCTCTCTCTCACTGTCTAACTCTACCTGTCAAATTAAAAAGAAAAAAAGAATCAAACCCAGTAAAGCAGGTGCAGATGGCCAGAAAGCGGGGGGGGGGGGGGGGGGGGGGGGCTGTGTGTTGAGAGTAGGGCTACCGGGGGAAGATGACTTTGAACGTCTCATCTTCTTGTAAGCTCTGTGTCCATCTGGCTGGTCTACATTGAAGGACACAATGGAGGGTGCCCAGGGGTGTCCAGCAGGGAAACAGTAAGAGTGGAGCCCTTGGCTGGAGCACGTTCGCCTGTCCAAGAAGCCAGAGGTCAGCTTGGCTGGAGCGGACTGAGCGAGGGGGAGGGCAGTAGGCCGGGGTCAAGCCATGTAAAAGCCTTGTCGTCCTTTGAAAAGAGCTTGGCTTCTACTCTCGGAATGAATGGGAACCATTAGAGAGGTCTGAGTTAGGGAGTGACGTGATGCAACTTCTGTTTAAAAGGGTCACTCCGGTCACAGCGCTGAGAATAGCCGGAGGCAGGGCGAGGGGCCTGAGCCAGGAGATGACTTAGGAAGCAATCAGCAGCCCCTTTGTGCTACAGCCAGGATTGCTTGAGATCCTGTCTCCCGACGTGGTGCCAGGTCATTAGAAAGCAGGGTCTGGGGTAGGAAAGAGCTGGACGGGAGAGCAGAGCAGAAGAGGGAGCTTGCAAACAGGGAAGAAAGGAGAAGGAGTTGGTGAGCTCACAGCAGGACCAGGCATGAGGGGAGCCCTGGGAGCCACAGCTGCCTCTTTTACCAGGCTCAGAGCTGAAGTGAGCTCAGGCCAAGCAGTCACACTGGCCTGGCACCCAGCCTGCCAAGAACTGCAGGTGGCCTTGTCCTCCAGGCAGGAGGCTGTAGAAGGCTTGTAGACCACTCATATGCCTGCAAGTCACCATGGGCCCTGGGGCAGAACAGGGGACACCCAGGTTCTCTCGGTAGTCAGGACCCAGATATCTCCTCCCTCCCACCAAAGGAAGCCAGCCACTCCCCTGCCTCCACTGCCATCCTCCCAACCCTTTAAAAAAAAGATTGATTTATTTATTTGAAAGGCAGAGTTACACAGAAAGAGAAGGAGAGGCAGAGAGAGAGAGAGGCCTTCCATCCGCTGGTTCATTCCCCAACTGACTGCAACTGCCAGAGCTGGGCCAATCCAAAGCCAGGAGCCAGGAGCTTCTTCCATGTCTCCCACATGGGTGCAGGCGCCCAAGGACTTGGGACATCTTCTACTGCTTTCCCAGGCCATAGCAGAGGGCTGGATCGGAAGTGGAGCAGCCGAGACTCAAACCGGTGCCCATATGGCGTGCCGGCGCTTCAGGCAGCAGCTTTACCCACTACGCCACAGCACCAACCCCCCCCCCCCCCCCCCGCCAACCCTTTTATTGTCTTCCTTTTCCCCAGAAAGCAACAAAGACAGACCCAGCTCAAATGTCTTTTGGAAGGGAACTTCAGTCATCTTAGAGTTTACAGGGCAGAGCTGCAGATAAATTCCAGCTGTAAACACGAAGCTGCAGTTGGGTCACCTGCCTCGTGGAAAAGCAGGAGATTGCTCTTCCCCATGGTACTTACCGGGCACTCTCTGAGGAGGCCACTGCACCAGCTGCAGGTGTGTCTTTGCAGAATCCAATGTCTTACTCTTCCTTGTCTTGTGCCCAACCACTTGGCCGCTGGTCCCAACTCATCCTCCAATTTGTGGTTTTAGCTCCGAGTCTGTATATCTTGTTCCAGGCTCTCTTACCCACATCTGGGCTCAGCATTCAACATATTGCCGGTGCTTCATAAATATTTGTCAAATGATCGAGCCTTTGCTGTCGGCTGCCAACCACTTCTTCTGTAGCAGTCACTCACATCTGCAGCCTATCCTCAGTAAAGCCAACTCTGAGTCCAGGAAGGTGTGGGAAAGACGCTCTGATCTGTCACGCTCCTCACAGCTCCCCGGGAGAGCGTGGCGTTGCTCTTTATACTCCTGGACAAATGTAGGTGTCCACTTTTGTCTCTCAGCAAATGAGAACTCATGTATCAGCTGCCTTCTAATTGAAAGGCTTTATTTAGGCTGGTTGCTATGGGGCTAGAAGACTAGGAAATGGTCAGAGCCTTCTAGAAAACAGGGTGGAACAAAGCTTCACCAGACTGACAGCAAGAGGGCTTGGATTTGGAGTCTTTACTCTGCTAGTCGCTGTCCCTCTTGGCCAAGTCACTCACAGTTGGAAATCTCAGTTTGCTTGGCTGTAAAACGAGAGTGTTGAGACCTACAACATGCGGGCGCTTTTGTACTCTAGCATCCTCCGATTAGAATTGAATTAAAACCTAAGGCAATGATACAAGAGATACCACAGAATGAACAAGAGGTGGGCAAGAGAGTTGGGGAAGAGCAGAGTTGCAGAGTCCGGGTGGGGACAGCAGTAACACTCTCCTCATAGAGTTGGTAATAGGATGGAATTAAGTAAGGTATATTAATTTGGCATCATAACTGGCTATAAAGGACTTTAATAAATTAGCATGTGAAATGACCAAATCATTCCAGACAGCGCTATCCAATCGAACCTTCAAAGATGATGGCAAATTGTCCGTATCTGGATTGTCTCACATGTTAGCCACTAGACACATGGGCCGTTAAGCAGTTTAAATGCAGCTACTGTGATTGAGGGATTGGTTTTTAAATTTAGCTTAACTTTAATCATTTTGTAATTAAGATCGCATACATGGCTAGTGGCTCCTGCCTGGACAGGAGAACCACCAGAGTTTTAGAAAGAGGAATGGATTCTAGAGGCAACAGAATATTATTTAGCCCTAAAAAGAAAGGAACTATCAACACAGGAAAAGCTGTGGAAGAAACTTATATGCATATTACAGAGTAAAAGAACCCAGTCATAAAAGGCTACATAATTGGCCAGCGCCGCCGTTCACTAGGCTAATCCTCCACCTGCGGCACCGGCACACCGGGTTCTAGTCCCAGTCGCGACGCTGGATTCTGTCCCGGTTCCCCTCTTCCAGGCCAGCTCTCTGCTGTGGCCTGGGAAGGCAGTGGAGGATGGCCCAAGTGCTTGGGCTCTGCACCCGCATGGGAGACCAGGAGAAGCACCTGGCTCCTGCCTTCGGATCAGTGCAGTGCGCCGGCCGCAGCAGCCATTGGAGGGTGAACCAATGGCAAAGGAAGACTTTTCTCTCTGTCTCTCTCTCTCACTGTCCACTCTGCCTGTCAAAAAAAAAAAAGCTATATAATATATGATTCCAAATACAGGCAATTCTATAGAAGACAAAATTGTGGACAATAAAAGGATCAGCTTTTGTCAGGGATTAGGAGGGAGAGAAGAACAGATAGAGCACACAGCATCCTTAGGACAGTGAAATTTTTCTGTGTGATTCTAAAACAGTGGCTACATGTCATTGTCCATTTGTCCAATGGCATGAAACATACAAGACCAAGAATGAACCTTAATGTTAACCATGGACTCAGAGTAACAAAGTATTGATGTAGAGTCATCTATTGTAATGTGTGCTACTCTGGTGGGATGTTGTTTGTAATGAAAGAGGGACAGAACAGAGAGGATACAGGATACAAACTCACAGCCAAATGGATGTATTCAAAGGAAAATAAATTCCCAGAGGGGCCTTGCACACAGAATGGATGCATGGCAAAGAGAAAAAACCTAGTTACAGGCTGGATTTATATAGCATAAGCCAGGTAAGGGCCATGATGGAGGGTGGAGCTGAGGTAGTTTTCCCCAGGCTCTTCTTTGTTTTCATTTTAATTTTAATTATTTTAACAGATTCAATATGATTTATAGATACAAGTCTAAGAACATAATCATATCCCCTTCCTTCCTCCCTGCCTCCCACCCTCATTCCTTCTTTCTTCCCCTTTTTTTCTTTAGTTTTTGAGATAACATGTTTTAAACTTATATCACAGTAAAAAAGTTTAATACTTCATCAAATAAGAAGTTCCATAATAGAAAGCAAAAAAATCCTAGTTTAGTGGAAATATAGACAATGGTTATGAACAATAATTGAATATAGAAATAACTATTTCACCCATATACAGTTTTTTGTCAGTTAGTCATTCATAATTTCTTTCAATGAGATAGAACCAACAACAATGTAACATCTAAATATTTACGGTGCTGTTACATGATAATAATTAAGTTCATTTAGACTTTAAGCCATTTCATATCAACAGTTTATGCACAGGAATAATTTTTGAAGATTTCAATGCAAATAATTATATATTACATTGTTTGTTGATCTATTAGTTACCACAAATCAGGGAAAACATCTGATATTTGTCTTTTGGGGACTGGCTTATTTCACTAAGTATAATTGTTCCCAGTTGCATCCATTTTGTGGTGAAAGACAGGATTTCATCCTAACACCTAAGTATTATTCCATGATTTATACGTATCACATTTTCTTTATCTAGTTATCGATTAATGGGCATCTGGGTTGATTCCATATCTTAGTTACTGTGAATTGAGAAACATGAGGATATAGGTAACTATTGCATATTCTGATTTAATTTCATTTGGATAAATTCCTAGCATATGATATATGACATGGTATGATATGAGTCATAGGATAGGTCTATATCAAGTTTTCTGAGGAATCTCCATACTGTTTTCCAATCTCTGTATTAGCTTGCATTCTTAACAGCAGTAGAGTAAGGGACCTTTTTCCCTACATCCTCACAGTATTTATTGTTTTTTGATTTCTGTATAACAGCCATGCTAACTGAGGTGAGGGGAAACATCATGGTGATTTCTACTTTCATTTCCCTGATGGTTAGTGATCCTGAGCATTTTTCCACTTGTCTGTTGGCCATTTGAATTTCATCTTTTGAAAAATGCCTGTTCAAATCCTTTTTCCATTTCTTAACTGGATTGTTTGGGGGATTTTTGTTGTTCTTGTTACTGTTGTTGTTGGATTTCTTGAGATCTTTTTCTTTATTTTCTTGAGATCTGGATATCAGTTGCATAGTTTGCAAATACTTTCTCCCATTCTCTCAGTTGCCTCTTCACTCTGTTGATTGCTTCTCTTGCAATACAGAAGCTTCTTAGCTTGGTGTGAGCCCATTCATCTATTCATCTATTTTTGCTTTGATTGCCTATGCTTCTGGAGTCTTTTCCAAGAAGGTCTTTGCCTATTCCAATGTCTTACAGAGTTTACCCAGTGTTCTACTCTAGTAATTAGATGATAATTGGGCATAGATTTAGATCCTTGATCCATTTTGACTTGATGATTATGTAAGGTGTAAAGTAGGGGTCTTGTTTCATACTTCTGCACTTTTTCCCCAGTACCACTTATTGAAAAAAACTGCCATTTATCCAGGGATTTATTTTTGCTCCTTTGTCCAAAGATTAGTTGGTTGTAGGTGAGTGGGATTGATTTCTTGGGATTCTATTCTGTTCCATGGGTCTAGATGTCTATTTCTGTGCCAGTACCAGGCTGTTTTGATTGTAACTGCCCTGTAGTATGTCTTGAAGTCTGGTATTGTGATGCCTCTGGCTTTGTTTTTGTTGTTTAAGATTGCTTTAGCTGTTGGGGTATCTTAAGTTTCCGTGAGTTTTAGAACTTTTTTTCTAAATCTGAGAAGAATGTCATTGGTACTTTGATTGGGATTACATTGAATCTGTGAATTACTTTCCTTATGATAGACATTTTGATTATGTTAATTCTTCCGATCCAGGAGCATGGAAAACTTTCCCATTTTTTTGTGTCTGCTTCTACTTCTTTCTTTAATGTTTTGTAATTTTCATCATAGAGCTCTTTCATCTCTTTAGCTAAATGTATTCCAAGGTTTTTATATTTTTTTGTAGTTATTGTGAATGGGACTGATCTTACAAGTTCTTTCTTAGGCATGGCATTGTCTATGTATACAAAGGCTATTGATGTTTGTGTGCTCATTTTATGTATTGCCACTTTAACAACTCTCTTATGAGCTCCAATAGCCTCTTAGTGGAGTCTTTCGGTTCCCCTCCGTACAGAATCCTGTTATCTGCAAACAGGAAAATTTGACTTCCTCTGTTCTAACTTGTATCCTTTTGATTTCTTTTTCTTGCCTAATGGCTCTGGCTAAAAATTCCAGGGCTATATTGAATAACGATGGTGAAAGTGGACATTCTTTTCTGGTTCCAGATATTAGTGGAAACACTTCCAACTTTTCCCCATTCAATATGATGCTGGCTATGGGTTTGTCACAAATATCCTTGAATGGGTTGAATAATATTCCTCCTATACCCAATTTGCTTAAGGTTTTCATCACGAAAGGATGTTGTGTTTTATCTGCATCTATTGAGATACAGCCTTCCGCTCTGCAACCCGTTAATAGGAAAAGAATGCCGAGGGTGGAGTGGAGAATACAGGGTGTGGGACCAAACTGGCCCAAATACAGGGGCTATGTCCTTGCTCCATCACTGATAGTGGAGAGGAACATGTAAGAATGGAGGCAGGGGTATGTATAGGAACTCTGCACCTCTGTTCCATTTTGCTATGGACCTGAAACTTCTCTGATAAAATAAGTCTGATTAAGACACCTACACCTGACACTACAGTGTCAAGGTTCAGTTTCCCACTCCTGCTACCACTCCAGCTTCCTACTAATGCAAATCTTGAAAGGTGACAGGTAATATCTCAAGCAGTTTTGTCCCTACCACCCGCATGGAAGAATTGTATTGAGTTCCTGGCTCTTGGCTTTCATCCCCAGCTTTGGGAAATTATGAACATATAGGAAGTGAACAGGAGATAGGAGCACCCCCTGCCTCTTTCAATTCTCTAGTTTCTCTCTTTCTCTGTCTGCCTAATTAATTAATTAACACAAATTGTAAAAGGAAAAGCAAAGAGTGATAAAGGAATGCATGAAAGAAGTGGGCTTCCGATTAAGTCCTCAAGAATGTTTAGCAGGGACTGTGTTTGCTAGGAAGAGGGGCATGTAGGGGGGCAAGTGAACCAGTGAGATAAGAACAGACGGGTTGTGTTGGAGAGAGGAGGGGGACAGCCGGCAGATAACTGAGTTTAGGCTGCAGAAGACCTTGTGTTCCAGATTAAAGGTCCTAAAACGTGTTCAGCAAACAACTGAGACCCTGAAGGTTTTCAAGTAGAGCTATCAGATATCCAGAAAACGTTTTAGAAATATTAGCTTTCTAAATTAGCGTGCTACTTGGGACTTGAAGTTTGTGGAGGGCCGGGTTTATGTCTTCAAGTGAAATTATGTGAGGGTCTTGCTATCACACCAGGGACTCAAAAGTGCTTAAAACAATTTAAATCAAATAAATAGATAGCTTTGCTCAGGATCACGCTGCTTTACAAGAATCTTCCATTACCAATGTGATATGTCCCATATTGCCTGGAAAATTACAGGCTTTTAGGGACTCTTGCTTGATGGATCTGTCTAAATGTGTCTAAAGGAAGGGCACAATGTGGACTGCATCAGCGCTGGAGATACAGCATTCCGAATGCTTAAGTATCAGGCGAAGATTTTCATTTGTGCTCTCATGCCGTGCACTATCTTCAAAGGTCCCCAGATTTATTATTTCATCAACAGATCGGAGAGGGGAGTTTGTAGGAGATCAAACAAACACCAGTACTATGGGAAGGCTAGCAGGTGATAGCGGATAAATTGCCCGATGGAAAATGTCAAAAGTTGACATCAGAGCAGTAGGAGGGTGGGGAGCACACAGGACTGAGAACAAACGAGCCTGCTTTTCTGGGAGCTGATTCCTTATACAGCGCAGCTAATGCACTGTGAGAAACGTGGGGCTCAGGAACCCACTGAGAACCCACTGAAACCCATTAACTCAAAACATATCCTTTATTAAAATTTTTTTTAAAAGCGTCTCTTCGTCCCGGCACCTGTTCTCATCTCTGTTATGTTCCCTTTCTTCCTCTGCCTCACACACACGTTGGCATGCTTGCTTTTGATCTGCCCTACGTGCAGCCCCTTTTCTTTGACATCTCATTCTTTACATCTGCTTGTCCAATCTTTCAACAGTAGTTCCTTCCTACTCAAAGCATCCTCCAAGGTGGAAAACTGCCAGGGCCCATGTTCATGCCAGAGCCTGGCAGACTCTGAGCCCCGACGCAAGAGAGACTTGAAAGCCTCCACTCCCAACCTCTGTGATTCTGGACAGGGACTTAGTCCTGTGTCAGATTCTGTCTATCTGCATAGCACAGCAGCAAGATCTTTCAGCATGTTGAGCTCCCCAACTGAAAGGCAGTGCGTGCTTTATGTGAATTAACTCATTTGCTCACCTTTGCACCCCCAGACTCTGTTCAAAGGCCATCCCCTGGGAGTGGACCCTTCTTGGCCACTTTGCCTAAAATAGTCACCTGCCAACCCTCAACTCCCTTGCCCTTCTTTTGTTCTGTAACACTTTCCATCACCTGGCACCAGAGTAAATATTTAGTGCTTTGTTGATAGAACTAGACATTTCATTCCTCCTCTATTTTTTTTAGAGATTGATTTATCTATTTGAGAGGCAGAGTTACAGGCAAAGAGAGGGAGAGACAGAGAGACAAGTCTTCCATCTGCTGGTTCACTCCCTAAATGGCTGCAATAGCTAGAGCAGAGCCAATCCAAAGCCAGGAGCTTCTTCTAGGTCTCCCACATGGGTGCAGGGGCCCAAGGACTTACTTGGGTCATCTTCTACTGCTTTCCCAGGCCATAGCAGAGAGCTGGATCGGAAGTGGAGCCGCAGGGACTTCAACCAGCACCCATATGGAATGCAGGTGCTGCAGGCAGAGGATTAACCTACTGTGCCACAGTGCCCGCCCCGCTTTTTCCTCTATTAAAGGGTAAGGTGCACATTTGAGCACTGTGAGGTATTGTCCAGGTGGAGGCACTGTAAAAGTATGCAGCTCAGGAATTCATCCCGGTCTTTCCCCTCCCAAGCAGCACAGCAGAGATGGAACCCCAGACACGCTTTTGACTCCAGGCTCAAGGATCTGCAGCTCTGTGCCCAGCCTTCTCTGGGTGAGGATGATTTGGATCCCAAGTTTAAAATGTTTATGCCCAACCAAAGTTCAGCTTGATAGTGACTTTGGCATTAAAAAACAAAAATGACCTGGGAATCTCTTTGTTCCCAAATAACCTTCTATACTCGCTTCTTTCCTTGGGAGAGGGTCTAGAGAGTAGGAACAAACTCTAAACTGCCATTAAAAAATAAGGATTTGGAGAATTTCTCAGAATGAACATTCTAGGGGAAGGTGTTTGTAATACCTTCATCCCATTACTGGAGAGCCTGGTTTTGAGTCCCCATCTCTGCTCCCAATTCCAGCTTCCAGTTAATGTGAAACCTGAAAGACAGCAGGTGACAGCTCAAGTATTTTAGTCTATGCCACCCACATAGGAGACCTGGACTGAGCTCCTGGCTCTTGCTTTCTGGGCATTTGGGGAGTGAAACAATGTTTAGGATCTCTCTTTCTCTCTCTCTCCTTCTCCCTTTCTTTCTCCTTTTCCCTCTCCTTCTCAAAACAAATCTAAATATGTAAATAATGATTTTTAAAGGTTTATTTATTTATTTGAAATTCAGAGTTACACACACACACACACACAGAGCGAGAGAGTGAGAGAGAGAGAGGTCTTCCATCTGCTGGTTTGCTCCCCAGATGACTGCAACGGCCGGAGATGTGCCGATCTGAAGCCAGGAGCCAGGATCTTCTTCCAGGTCTCCCACATGGGTGCAGGGACCCAAGGACTTGGGCCATCTTCTACTGCTTTCCCAGGCCACTGCAGAGAGCTGGATTGGAAGTGGAACAACCAGGCCTATATGGGATGCTGGCACTGCAGGTGGCGGCTTTACAAGCTACACCACAACACCGACCCCAATAATGATTTTTTAAAAAAAGACAATGAAAGTTCTTAGTACTTTGATAGTTTCTGGCATGGAGTTTAATTTTTGAAAATCTGTTTATTTTATTCACAGGATTCTATGAGGCTCCCGGCCTCTCCATGAATATGTAGATGATACGCTACCACAGTCCAACGAGCAGCACCTTCAGAAAATCAGACTTAATCTGCTATAAACTTCCAGCTACTGAGCTCACTAATTTGGGGCTTCCTCCTTCAATCTGTGTGGGGAATCAAGTAATGGTCCCGACGCGTGGTTCCTGCAGCCGCAGCCCTCTGTACTCATCTCCACTGAGCATCCACTGCCATCCCCCCCGGGCCTTCTGCTCTGAGCACGCATGTACATGTTCTTCCCTGCAGGTTGCCTAGTAGACTCTGGGTTCACACCGGAAGAGCAGTGCCTCTCCCCACCTGACTCTGGGAAAACTCCAATGCTATCTCTGAACTTGAAGCTTCTACCTCTGCAGTGCAAACACACCGTCTCTCCCTTCCTCCTCCAGGGGATCAACCAAACTGTACAAACATTATCCTGCATTTCCTTCCTGGGGTTAGGTGGGAAACACTGATAGTAAATTCAATTACGCTTGTTTAAATGAACTCAATTCATTATCTATAGTATTCTGCATTAGATTTATTAGTATTACTGTTTTCAGAATTCCTTTATCACCCTGACCATTTGGACTGCCAAGTGCTTGCTGTGGTTTGTCCACTCTGAAACTCAAAGTGAAATTTGGTTGTCCTTGCAGCAGTGTTGGGAAGTGGGACCTATCTGGGGGTGTTCAGGTCATGGGAGCAAAGCCCTGGTGGATACGTTAATGCCTTTCTCATGTGCGTGATCTCTCCCCTCCCCCTTTTCTATCTTGGGACTGGGTCAGTTACCATGAGAGCAGGGTGCTGTAAAGCAAGGTTGCCCCACAAGTCTTTTCTTGGTGTACACCTGCTTACTCTTCTGCTTTCCAACATGAGTTGACGTAGTACAAGACCCTCACCAGAAGCTGAGAAAATCTCAACGCCTGATTCTTGGACTTTCCAGTCTCCAGAACTGCGAACAAAATAAAGTTCCGTATTTTATAAACTACCCAGTCTTGGGTATCCTGTTATAGTCACAGAAAACCAAGCAAGACGGTACCCTATTTGGCTGACAAACAAATCTTCTGTAGCCAAGAAAGAAGAAAACTTCTTTCTTTCTGTAGATAATATTAAATGCAGAATTTCTCCTGGGATCCCACCACACAGCTACCTCTCCCTGGTGGCTGGCAGTGACCTGAGAGCAGTCATTGAAAGCAGAGGCCACCAGAGTACAGGCCCAAAGGCAGTGCCCTGCACACCTCTAGTTCAGCACTCCCTAATGCTATTGTATTGCTGCCACTGCTCGTGGTATTAACAGCAGAACAGGATTCCAAGCCCTCTGTTACATTTCTAAACCCTTTCCTAACCCACAGCTGTTCTCAAAAGGCATTTGCAGCTGTGAAGAAAGGTGAGTAGGCAGACAAAATAAATAAATAAATAAATAGTTTCCATGTCAAATGCGCAACTCAGCACAGCTTGAAATATTACCATGACCTACCTTGGGATAAGGCAACCTAATTAGGTTTCCTTTCTTCCCTGCCCACATGTAGGAGAACATACTGCTAATGTCAGTCATGAGGTAGAGCCACCATAACAGTGTACTAGCTGCATGCAAAGAAATGCTGTTGATGAAGACAACAGTTGCTAAGCAGGAAGATAAAGACCTCTTAGCTGAGACCCTAGAACAACAATGTTTTCAGATTCCAAAGTGCACCCTGAGTGATGAAAATATGCACATATCAGACAGGAACTTCAAGTCCAGCAAAGGTGGGAGAAACTCCCTTCGCTTTCGTCCTGGCATCCACTGTGTCTTCCAGATTCATTCACCCTCGCTTTGGAGATTTTGAAATGGAAGACATTGAGCATTGAGGGTTCAATTTATCAATATTCCAGAGAGGTAATAAATTCAACTGATCACCCCCAAAAAATAGCTTGCTGGTTTCTGAGCCTCTGGTTGAGAGAGTTTTAGATAGATTTCAAGGTATGAATATTATCCAAGTGAGGGTGTCAGAAGGAGGTAAGTGACTGAGCTAAATCGCTAGATGAATGGATAAGCCAGCCAGCCAGTCATCGTGCAAACATTTGTTGAGTAGCTCTTCCATCTTGTGCTAGGTTCTGAGGACAAAATAATGGCTAAGATATATTCCCCGTACTTAAGAGGGTCGTGGGTTACTGAAGGAGCAAGTTTTATATTGGGGTATGGGGCAGTGTCACTGTGACCTACAGGAGATGTCGTGTAAAGCAAATGAAGTAGACAAGGAAAAGGGAGTTAGGAAAAATTTCAGGCAGTAGGACAATCTTGGGCTAAGTCTTCAAGGACAAGAAAGAATTAGTCAGCTAGAGAAAAATGAGGAAGTTACTCCAGGCAAAGTGTATGGCAAGTAAAAAATTTAGAGAGGAATGTGGAACCAAGAACTTTGGGGGAATTTCCACTTGTTCTGTGTGATTGAAATACCAGCTTAATGTGGGAGAGGCTACGAATAGATCTCACTCATCTTAAGAAGTCTTGTGAGTCATGCCAAGGAATTTGAAATTTATCTTGACGGGTAAGAGGGATCTTTCTGAGTACTGAAAGGGGTATGGGTAGATTTGAAATATGGAAAGACCAGCCTCACATAACTGCAGAAGGTAATGGCTGGATTAGTGGATGGGATGGAAACTGGAGCCTTGTTTAGGGATTATTTGAAATTTTCAGGTAAGAAAATAAAAAGCTAGGGTGGGTTCCAGCCATACTGCTAATAATGCTACTTGGGAGGCCTACATTTCGTATTGTAGTGCCCGAGTTAAAGTCCTGGCTCCACTCCCGATTCCAACCACTGATGATGGCTCAAGTTGTTGGGTCTCTACCACCCTCAAGAAAGACCCGGCTTGAGTTCTCTGCTCCCAGCTTTGACCTGGCCCAGTCAAGGTATTTGAAGTGTGATTCAGCAGATAGAAGATCTCTCTCTCTCTCTCCCTTTCAAATAAAACAAAGAAATAAATAATTATTATATTAAAGATAAGTTTCTACCTAACAAACAGTAGCACATAGCAGAGACGACCTCTGAGAAGTACTGACATTCTTACGTGGGTCCCTGGATGAGAATGAGCCACACAGGGTAGCAGTGCAGTTCTCATTTTATCAAAGTTATCAGATTGCTACAATAATTAAAATACGGAACTCATTGGAAACCCAACTAATGCACACAGTATTTTTTCTGGCATTTCCACAATTAGGAAGAAGGGGTATTCCAGCGTGCTTTTGTCAAAACAGTCTCTACTTCAGTCTTACCTGATGGAAGGGGTGTTGGGAGGGCTGATGGGAAAAGACACTTCCCGTCTGGGTCTGGTGAATTTCCCTCCCTGGGATACGAACCAGCTTAATGGGCTCTTCCTTCCAGGTTCTTTCTATTCTCACCCCCCACACTCCCCAACAGGACACTAAGATTTCACTTCCATCTCTGGTGTGGAAACTCAGAAAAGGGGAGAGGGAAAGGAGGCATTCCAGAAATTCCTGGAACCACACGTGAGATCTACTGGGCCCTAGAATGGCCTTGTTGTCAGGTTTCCTCACCGTTCTCGGATGCACAGTGAGCCCTTGGAGCAGCCCAGCCAGGGATGCAGGCAGAATACGAGTAGTGAGAACAACTGTCATAGAAAGACCCCAGGTCTTGGCGTCAGGCATTCCTGAGAGCCATCCCAGGGCAGTTTCCTAACTGTCAGATGGAAGCAAAAATCTGTCTGCAGTGAGAACAGAGCCATAGAATATGCAGGAAATACCCAGAACAGTTGAACTCAGGCTTCCATGGGTAATGTTGCTCCCTGCTGGGGGTCATCTGGTGATACTTAGATACATTTTCAGTTGTCACGGTTGGGGACAGGGGTCCTACTGGCATCTAGAGCATAGAGAAAAGGGTTGTGACTAAACAACCCAAAATGCATAAGATTGTCCCATCACAAACTCTCCAGCCCCAGACCCTAAAAACACTGAGGTTGGGAAATGCTTGTCTGGATCAGTCAGTGGTTCTTTTAGCACCTCACTCCCCTTAGCCTAGAAACCTGCAGAATACAACAGGAATCTTCCCAATCAGAGGTGCCCACCCCATGGGGCATCCTCAGCATCTGATCCTCTCCAGGCTGCCCACTGGTCACAAGTAGAAGGACTGTGGCTCCTTCAGGCTCCAAGCTGTCTATATGTTCCTCTTCACTCTAGTTTTAGATGAATTTGATTTTCTACAAAATAAGCCAAGAAGCCCTGACATCCAGATGGGCTCCTCCCTTCTACTCATTCTGCATTTTTGTCCATCCCCAGCCATGTGCTTATCACTTCCTTTCTCTACTTCCCCACTGGCCCCTTCCCCAGCCCGAAGAAGACTGTTTAAGAATTATAGAGCAGGTGTGCACTCCCAGGTCTGGTAGGGATTGTGTTTTCATGTTTACTAACCAGCTTGTGCTACAGGCTGCTCAGATTAAGAATCTGCTTTGCAGATAGAGTTTAAGTCTCTCCCCTTCTTTATTCTTCACTGTATGCTCAGATAGTGCCAGAAACTCTGCGCTGCTCTGAGTCTAGCAAGCTCCGGCTGATGCTCCCTTGCAGACAGAATAAATGCAAACATTTGAGAGAGATGAAAGGCAACACCCGTATATTCATGGACCCAGCCTATGGCATGTGCCACACAGATAACATGCTGACCCCACACACACAGAAGGAAAAATCAAGAAAGCTAAGCACAAAGCTCCGAAGCAACTCCAGTGCAGGGCAGTCCGCCCCTGGCCACGGGGTCCTCACAGGCTGATTAGTCGCAGCGTTCTGCCTGCGGGAGGAGATTGGGAGCTCCAAAGGACTCACTCCAGCTGCCTACAGGCACGGCCCCTGGATGGCCCAGCCAGCTTTCCTGCAGTCTGCTGTGGAGACTGTGCTTCCAGCCCCTCCTGATCCACGCCTCAAAATCAAGCACACGTGCAATGGACACTAATCAGCATCATAATTACTGTCGGCTGAAGATTTTCCAGCCTAGCGTTTCCCATCCTCATGTCCGGGGGCTGGCTGCATCACCCAGTGACAATGCACAAGTAAGGGGCAGGGAAATGACAGTTACAGACAGACATCTGTACCTGTGGATTCTCTTCTCCCCTTTCTCTAGACCTGGCCGGCCCCTTGGAGGCACACAGGTGGGGAACTTTTCTATTTCTCTCCTAGGTTCCAGGACTCACCTGTGGGAGCCTAACCTAGTTAGATCTCTATGAACAGAAGGATCTAGAATGCCAAGAGGAAGAGAGGGACCATTACTTGATTACCAGCCTGGATTGCCAGAGGTCACTTTGCTTAAAATATTTCTTGGTGTGGGCGTTTCACTCAGCAGTTAAGACACTGCTTAAGACACCCACATCCCATCTCAAGTGCCCAGATTCAAGTCCCAGCTGGGCTTGATGCCAGCTTTCTGCTAATGTGCCCTCTGGGAGGTAACTGGTGATGACTCAAGAGGCTGAGTCCCAAGTGGGACACTCAGATGGAGTCCCCGGCTCCTGGTTTTGGCCTGGCCCTGGCTGTTGCAGGCTTGCTTTGGGAAGTGAACTAGTAGATGGGAGATCTCTCTCTCTCTCTCTTTCAAATGCATGTTCAAAATTTCATATCACTTCTTAATCTTTCATTTCACATAATATTTTAAGCCACCAGTATTTATTTATCAGTGATGTAAGCCTCATGGTGGCCAGCCTTTCAAGGACCTCAAATTCAACTCCACACCCTGATCCACCATGGGGTGGAGAAGAGGGAACGGGAGGTTTCTCCTGAAGACCTGTCTCCCCGCTGTGGCTGTCCTGTCCTGATGGGGCATGGCTCCGGTCCACGGGCCATGTGGAGCTGCCTTGGGGTAAGGAGAGCTCTGGGAAGGCACTGTGGGGGCTGAGGTTGTTGTGCGAAGCCTGGGCATGGAAGCAGAGCTTGCCAGAGGAAGTAATGTTTGCAGAGAAGGATTTGAAGCCTGAATGAATGGACACAGTGTAGGTGATTATGGAAATGGAGGGAATGGTTGTCTGTTGTTGGGTTAGGGGCGTGGAAGAGCCTAGGGGTGCCGAGTGCATTAGTGCTTACATAATAGGAACATAACTAAGGGGCAGCTGGAGGTGAGGAAGGAACTTGGAGAAGCAGGTGGGTGGAGAAGAGAGCAGCAAGTACTCTTGAATTTGCAGGCATGTAGAAGCCCTGAGGGTTTTCAATTCAGGCATGAAATGACCAGCTGCACATTCCAGAGGGACTACCTGGCGACTGCAGTAGGGATGGCTTTTGAGGAGAAAGAAATGTACCTGTCTCTGGAACTTACTGTCCACACAATGGGGTAGTATCTGAAGCACAGTCCGCCATTATGGGTGCATAAGAGGGACATCTTTTTGTACCTCCCTTTAATTTTTCAAGTTTCCTGTCTGAAACAGTTGTTAGGGAACTTGAAGACAGCCCTCCTAGGGTGACTCCATTCTATAGACTGCACCAAGGGTTCAGGAGCCATTCCATGGAGGGGTGAAGCAAGAGGGGCATCTCTCGCACAGGTCCTTGTTCTGTGACCCATCTTTTCAGGGAGGAATGAAATAGAGGAACAAAGGAAAAATTCAGTTAATATCTGAAATGGGTTACTCTACCACAATAAGCTTTTTTAAAAAAATCAAATAATCTATACCTTTAAAGCAAGAATAGCAATTCTTTATGAAAGAAAGTATAAGAGGCTGAAACAGGAGAGAGAGATGAGGGACACAAGGTTAGGTTCCAGATGCAAGAAAATGTAACATTCTCAGATAAGCAGAAACAGAACTAACATGAGATGCAATGATCCTATTGCTGCATGATTATCCAAAAGCATGAAGGAGGGATCTCAGAGAGATGAAAGAGATATGTGCACTCCTGTGTTCACTGAAGCATTATTCCCAGTAGTAAGATATGGGAACCACCTACATGTCCATAAACAGACGAATGGATAAAGAAAACCTAGTGCGTGCATATACAAAGGATCTTTACTCAGCATAAAAAAGAAAAAAAAGAAGGAAATTCTGCAACATGTGACAACATGGATGAACTTGGCAGACATTATGTTAAGTGAAATTCACTAGGCACATCAACACAAATACTGCATGATCTCTAATACTGGAGATACTGAACGTAGTCAAATTCATGGAATCACAGAGTGGAATACTGGTGGTCAAAGGCGGGGAAGAAGTGACTCTCCCGTGTGCATGGATCTTCAGCCTTGCAAGATGGAAAAGTTCTAGAGCTCCACAGTACAACCCTGTGCTTAGAGTTAACAATAGTGTGCCGTGTACTTCCAAATGCAGGGAGAGTAGATCTTATGTTATGTGATTGCATTCTTTTAACCAAGGCAAAAATAATTTATAAAATATTCCAAGTGCAGCCAGTTTAAAATGCAGCTATGGGGTTGATTATTCTTTTTTAAAAATATTTATTTTGATTTTTATTTGAAGGTGGGGTGGAGAGACAGAGAGAGAGAAAGAGAGAGAGAGAGAGAGAGAGGGAGAGAGAGAATCTTTTGCCTGCTTTTTAACTCCCCAGTCAGAGCTCGCCCAGTTTGAAGCCAGGAGCCAGGAGTTCCATCCAGGTCCCTTACATAGGTGTCAGGAGCCCAAGTACTTGGGCCATATTTGCACATTAGCCGGCAGCTAGATCCATAGTGGAGTAGTGGGGAAATGAATTGGTGCTCCCATGGGATGCTGGCATTGCAGGTGGCTGCTTAACCCACTGCCCCGCAATGCCAGCCCTGGGACCAATCA
Source organism: Lepus europaeus (assembly GCF_033115175.1). Classification (NCBI taxonomy): domain Eukaryota; kingdom Metazoa; phylum Chordata; class Mammalia; order Lagomorpha; family Leporidae; genus Lepus; species Lepus europaeus. The sequence goes on along the minus strand of NC_084833.1, from coordinate 120,919,641 downwards.
TTCTTAATCAAGTTGTCAGAAAGTGAAGAAAACATACAAAGGTAAGAAGTACGTAAGATAAATAAGATCTGGTTACTGATGAATGGGGGAGAGGGAGGGGAAGGGAGGGAAAAGGATTCTGTTCTTCTGCACCAGACAAACAGCAATGGCAGCACCAGAGCTGCTATTATAACAGAAGCAGGAACGTGGGGTGTGAAAATGCAAAGATCACCTGGAGACAGGCGAGGGCAAGGTGCTTAGCGGTCATCCAAGAACACAGAATCCCTAGTAGCTGAGTTGCCCTGTAGGGTGCATCTCTCGATTGCTGCTCAGTGCTGGGGATCCCAAAGCTGGTGTCCCCTGGGAGATCCTGGCTGGACAACACCCTGGTGACACCTTCAGGTTGTCTCTGAATCCAAGTGTCCCCTAAGCCTATGTGTATGTATTTTTGGACACAGTTGCAGTGCCTTCTTTAAACGTGTCCTGTATGTGCCTACACACTTCTACCATGTACATACATTGTTGCTCTTTCGCCTGCTGATTCTGTCCCAACAGAGCTGTTCTGCCCTCTGGACAAGAGGGGAGGACACTCCAGCAGGGCAGACTGCATAGCAGAGGAGCCAGGTTAAGTGCTGGCTGTGTGCAGCCTCAGCTTTGTCAGCTTATGCAGGTTCTAGGCTTTCATGCTTAACTGCTTGCTCATTTGTGAATGAGGACGATGGTTCACACGCTGACCAACTCCCAGGGGTGTTATGGTGATTACATGACATAATGCATGGAAGTATTTCTTTCAAGGGAATACTCGCTGCCCAAATGCAAATTACCAGGATTTTTTTTTTAAATATAAAGCATTGTTTTATTTGTTTACTTGATAGGCAGAGAAAGACAGAGTTCCCATCCATTTGTGTCTTCTGCAAATCCCCACAGCAACCAATGCTGGCCAAGGCAGAAGCCAGGAGCTTAAACAACTCAACCCAGGTCTTCTACCTGAGTGGCAGGGAGCCAGTCACTGAAGCCATCAGTGCTGCCTCCCTGGGTCTGCAATAGCAGGAAACTCGAGTCAGGAGTGGGAGCTGGGCATCGAACCCAGGTCCTCAGATGTAGGCTGCAGGTGTATTGACTGCTAAGCCAAATGCCAATCTTTTCATTACACCTTCTGGTGTTATCTCCACCATCCTCTATGCCTCGGTTTCTCTTGGCAATCCCTCACCCTCTATAATAACTTCAGCAAATCATCTCTAGAAAGAGGAGCTGTATATGGAAATGCTTGGGGCTGTGGTGGAGAATGGTATAAGAAACCGAACTGGGATCCTGCCCCTAGGGATAGTTAATGCCTGTGTCCTGGTCAGAGCTGGAGTAAGCAGAGAGCAACCACAGCCAGGGGCCCAGACTCCAGACTGAAGCAGAATTCACTGGTTACTATTGTTGATTGTCACTCTTGGAGACCTGATAGAAATGGCATCTGCTTATCCCCATTCCAAGCCCAGCAAAATGCAGCTTTCATCACTTGATCGTGTACATGGACAGCCCGTGCAGAGGCACAAAAATCAATGAGCATTGATTCCCAAGCTAGGAATTCATAAACTTCTTTAAGGTCATGGATTGATTTTTTTTTTACTTTCGGTTAAAAAATATGAGACTTCAGACCTTTCCCTTCGTGCCTGCACCTTTCTCATCTGTAGGGACTCCTGCTCTCCTCACCTGTCGGTCCTGTTTCCCTTCCTCAGGACTACCAGGAGGGAGAAGCACTCGGGGCGGGGGGTGGAGGGGAGACACACACAGAGAGAGAGAGGTGCTGCAACACTTGTCATGCTTTATCAAAGCTCCAGCACACTGGCTAATCCCCTGACTGAGTCCAATGATGGAGCCAATGGACATGACAGATGGAACCACAAAGGGTTTGCAGTGAGTGTGACAGATGCAGTAGCATTGCCCCAAGTCCCCTCAGCCACACCAGAGCAAAGCCAGGGTGTAGGTGCTTGTCCATCCCTGCAATGACTCTGCTGACGGCACCAAGGGCTGGTGCAAGAACCCTGGAGCTGGCGAACAAAATTGGGGACAGGCTGGGTCATCAGGGGACCCTCTTAATCACCCAGACCCTCAGTTCCTTCAAGCCTGAAAAAGCCAAAAAATATCTATTGCATGACAGTAGGTATGGGGTGGGGGGCATTTGGCCTAGCAGTTAAGACACCAGTTAAAATTAGCACATCCCACATCGGAGTGCCTGGGCTCCGTATGCAGGTCTTACGCCTCACTCCAGCTTCCTACTGATACAGACTCTGGGAGGCAGCCATGGTGGCTCAAGTAATTGGGTCTTTGTCACCTACTTGGGGGACCTGGATTTGGTTCCCAGTTCCAAGGTTCAGCCTTGGCATCTGCGGGCATTTGGGAGGTGAACCAGTAGATAGGAACATTCCCCACCCCCCATCCCCACCCTTCTCTCTCTCTCTCTCTCTCTCTCTCTCTCTCTGAAATGAATATTTTAAAGTGGATGTGGGCCGGTGCCGTGGCTCCCTAGGCTAATCCTCTGCCTGTGGCACCGACACTCCGGGTTCTAGTCCCGGTTGGGGCGCCGGATTCTGTCCCGGTTGCCCCTCTTCCAGTCCAGCTCTCTGCTGTGGCCCAGGAATGCAGTGGAGGATGGCCCAGGTCCTTGGGCCCTGCACCCCATGGGAGACCAAGAGAAGCACCTGGCTCCTGGCTTCGGATCAGCGCAGCATGCCGGCTGCAACATGCTGGCCGTAGTGGCCACTTGGGGGGTGAACCAACGGAAAAAGGAAGACCTTTCTTTCTGTCTCTCTCTATCACTGTCTAACTCTGCCTGTCAAAAAATAAAAATAAAAAAAGTGGATGTGAAGTCCAAACATGATGATGGATGTAAATACACTTTTCAGATTGTCAGGTATCTGATGGATATAGGATAATTACTACTCCAGTCTCCTAAATCTCCCTTACTTATGTTTATAATAAAAAATAAATAAAAGTTGTAAAGCTCCATTGCGGGCTCCTGCTTCCCTTTCTAATTTTATGGTGGTAAGAACACTTACCAAGAGAAGGATGCCTGGTTAGTATTTGGATGGGAGCTCCTAGCATGTTCTTTAGGTGCAGGGCACAATAGTGGCACCCAGAGCACAGAGTTCAACAGCGGACCTCCAGAGGGCCTGCACTTGCAATTATCCATGCCAGCTCCCAGGCCCCGCAACACCACTCCATCCCGTGCTTCTGTGACTACTTTAGATTCTTCATCCACGCGGAATCACAGAGCCATTATACGGCCCTGCCATCCCATTTCTGGGTATTTATCCAAAAGAGTTGAATCAGGATCTGCACTCCCACGTTCACTGCAGCAACGTTGGCAATAGCCAAGACGAGGGAACGGCCTCTCTGCTCCTACACGGATAAATGGATTTTAAAAACTGCTAACGCAGCCGAAGGAGTGGCATTCTGCCTTTTAAAAAAGAAGGGACTCTTGCCCTGTGCAGCCACAATGGATGGACCCGAGGACACTGGGCCCTGGGAACTTAGCCAGGCAAGAAAGAAGCTGCTACTGCTGCTGCTTTCTCATTTTTCAGTCCACCCTATCTTCAAAGCAGTGTTGGGGTACTTGCTAGCTGCGACCTAGCCACCTCATCTCCCCAGCCTGCAGTTAACTCAAGCAGCGACACAGACCCCACCGGGTGATGCTGAGACGACTATCAGACCAGCTAGGCGCCTGCAAGGAATGAGTCAGGAACGCAAGGGCTGCCTGCTGATCATTTTGATCCAGCAGGTGCCATCCCGCCCACCAGAGGCTTGGGTGCAAACGGAGACCGGGAGCCAGGCCCCCCCCAAGGCCGGGCCCGCTTTCCTGGACGGCAGCGGTGGTTCCCCAATGGATCCCAGCTGCACGCGGTCCCGCGTGGGCTGGGCTGGTGTCAGGCTGCCGCATTATAGCAGCAAACAAGATGCTCTGATGGTGCAGGGAGCCACTCCGCCGCGCGGGCGGCTGATTGCGCAAGCTGCCACCCACGCACCCCGCGCCGTGGCTCGCCAGCCTCTGTGCGCCCTGGGAACCGGCGCAGCCCTGCGGCCGGCAGACAGGTGCCTCTCCTTAGCCGACGCCCCCTGCTGGTGGGCGGGAGTCCCCTGCTCAAGCCGCAATGCTGAGCTCTGAAGCTGCACCAGCGGACCCCTCCCCAGGCCCCCGTGCCTCCTGCCCAGGTGGAAGGAAGGTTGTTGACAGACGCGCTCGCCCAGTTTCCTAGCTGAAGGGTCATCTTCGGCATGCTTGAAACCCAGAGCCACCTTCTAATGACAGGCAGAGAAGGTACCACGGCGACTTGGCCGTGACCCAGGGTCTCCGGCCAACCAGCTGACACCACCTAGACCACAGAGGACTAATAAGCGTTGATGTGCAATCACTCTTCCACCTTTGCAGCGCGGGAAGAAGACGGCCCTTGTCACTCTCTGCAAAGCCATCGCTTTGGGCTCTGCGTGCAGATGTAGAGAGGAGAGCGGAGTACGGCAGGGGGCGATGGGAGAGAAGCACCAAGAGCTCAAGGATCTGCCTGTCCCAACCCTGTGCTACCCAACCTGGTGCCCACCTTAAACCCGTGCTAGGAAGGGATGGGCGAGGCGCAGGTTGGGGAAGCAGGCAGGCAGGTCCCTGCACCAGGGTGGAGCAGAGAGATGGTGTGTAGGTGTGTGGAGGTGCAGGAGGGAGGAGTTTCAGAAAAGGACAATCATCACCTCTGTGAGGCTTTGAGAAAATGAGTTTAAACCCCAAATGTCTCTCGCTGAGGTGCAGAAACACCCAGCAGCCAGCCGGAGGTCTTCAACATCCAACACAGAGCTTGGTGGAGCTGCTTCCTGACAAATGGTGCTGGGGTGGGGCCCTCCTCTTTACTCTCACCTCCATGTGATCATGGGATCCATGTGATCCCAGCAGATGTCCCTGGAGACACGACTCCTCCATGGGTCGTTCCAGTTCCATTTCCAGCTCACAAGTACTCACCCACCCCGATGACCCCATCACAAAACTCCTGGATCAGGACAGAGTGAAATTCGCATCTTTTTTATTTATTTATTTATTTATTTATTTATTTATTTATTGACAGACAGAGTTAGTGAGAGAGAGAGAGACAGAGAGAAAGGTCTTCCTTTTCTGTTGGTTCACCCCCCAAATGGCCACCACAGCTGGCACACTGCAGCCGGTATGCTGCGCCGATCTGAAGCCAGGAACCAGGTGCTTCCTCCTGGTCTCCCATGGGGGTGCAGAGCCCAAGCACTTGGGCCATCCTCCACTGCACTCCCGGGCCACAGCAGAGAGCTGGACTGGAAGAGGAGCAACCGGGACAGAATCCGGCGCCCTGACCGGGACTAGAACCTGGTGTGCTGGCACCGCAGAGGGAGGATCAGCCTAGTGAGCCATGGTGCCGGCTGCGTCTTTTATTTTTAAGCTTTGAGCAAGGGCGTCATGACAGCAGAAATGGCCCAGGTTAATTAACTGGCTTAGCAGCCCCTTTCCCCGGGGGAGGAGGCTGGCCCTTGGGTCTACAGGAAAAGACACAGGGCCTAGGGGCAGCGTTCACAGGAGAGAGCTGGGGGCTGCTTTACAAGGCACAGAAGACACCCTTCCTGAAGCAGTTGCTGGAGACCCTTTGATATTGATACGAGTGTTTAGCATTGTCGTCACAGATCATGCCCCTTCTCTATGCATCCCACCTCTCCTCCTCAGGCACCAAGAGCCACTGCCTCCTAGTGCATTCTTCCTGTGTTCAGTGCTGTGACAGACAAACCAAAAAGCCATAAAACATACAGTGCCTCTCTCGCTTCATAAACTTGGAAGCTTGTTGCTGTTTTAGTCAACTGTAATAGCACTTAATCTCTTTCTACCCCAATGGGTTTGTTTCCAGGCGGTGGCCACAGCCACCAGGATTATGCAGGGTCTCAGACCACAGCAAATGAGCTGAAGGTGTTATCAGGGGTTCCTGGGATGCCAGGAAGAAGCCCCAAGACACAGAAGTCGGGAAGCCCAGAGCCTGGAAGATGTTCAGAGCAGGCAGTGTAGGGAGAAAAAGGCAGTGGCGATTCCATTATGCAGAGATGATTCAGTTACCTGAACAGCAAATTGTCTCTCCCATTCACTCTCTATCAGTCAGCTTTTTGCTATTATAACAAAATATAAGTGAAGTTCAGAAAGTTCATGGAAGTGTAATTAATTTTCAATTCCATCTTTCCATGAACTCCCTGAAGCCCTCTTTGTACCTAAGGTAGGCTACTTAAAGAGGTTTTCTTTGGCTCACAGTTTTGGAGGTTCACAGTCCAAGATCGGGTGGGCACCCTCTGATGAGGGCGTCCTTGCTCGCAAAGTCCAGAAGAGACACAGAGCATCACAGGGCAGAGGGCAGGCAGTGTGTACCTCTGTCTCTGTCTGATTATAAAGCCATCAGGTCATGGGAGTTCCATCCTAATGACCTAATCCAATCCAACCTATTCTCAAACACCTTATGTGCAAACCACCTTTCTAGTACCTTTATTATAAGACTTTGGGGAAAGAGCCCTCGCATGAGTATCCCCAAGTATATTCAATTTCAGACCAGGGTACTTCCTCATGCCCGGTATATCCAGGTGTAATTGGACTCTTTTCAAAGACAATGATGAGCTCCATTTGGACAGCATTAATGAGAGGAGGCCAAGAGACACTTTAGCCTTGCTCTGTTTGACTGGAATGAGACAAAGTTGTAAAAAATTACCTTTGAAATTCTTTTTAGTGTTTGGGACTTCTCCCCCCAGAAGAATGTTTATAAATCAGAAAAATGCTTATAGATCATTTCTGATAAATCACCATAGCCCCAAAACAAATTCCCTAGAGTGTGCATGGGCCCTTGACTGAAAACCCCGGTGTGAGAAGATAACTGGTATGTTATATTCTAACCTCCTGGACTTGATGCTCTTGAGCACCCAAGAAGTCTGTTGTAGATCTGTTGCCCAGGAAGGCTCCGTGTCATGCTGAGGGCAGGACGTGCACCTGCTGGGAGGAGGAGCCCCTGGCATCTCAGGTCTAGCTTTCTATTTGCAGGGAGCTGTCAGGTGGGGACAGGTACCAGGATGGAGTCATCTCCCCCGCAGCAGACCAGGACTCCCTGCCCTCCTCTCTGCCCCGCTGGCTTCTGGAATTTCTCCAAAGACAGCAGCAGGCACCAATGGCTAATTGCTCCAAAATAGCTCGTCTCCATTTCAGGGTGCTGCTTGCTTTTGCTGTAGAAGCTGGCACATGAATCCTCCTAGGGATTATAATAACACTGTCCTGGCTGTGTTCCCTGGAATCTTGGCCTCTTTCCCTGGCACTTGTCCCAAAGGGGTTGGAAATCTCTGAGTATTTATCCCCTTGAAGATTCCCCGTGCCTGCCTGGATCCCAGCCACTCTGCACACAACCGGCCACATCCGCTCTTTCTGCTGAAGCAGACAGCCCTGGCTTCGTCCCCACACCCATCACTCCAGATCCTTGCTCCCACCCTCAAAACCTGCTCCCACAAAGGCCACTCTCTTCTGTCCTCTGTCCTTCCTATCAGTGACCTTTACACCCCATTATGGCAAAGCCACTGTTTATCCTACTGTATCCTTGCCACCAAAAAAAAATCCAAGGTACTGAAGGAAGAACAGGGATGCCTTCTCCAGCCGAAGACTGGCAACCACGGAAAGCGTGAACAAACAGATCAATGGCTCTCTTGGAGAGCTGTCAGCTCATCCGTCCTGATAACAAGCACGTGGTCCCGAAGGCAGGAACTGCATTGGCACTCTTGTTCTCACCCAGCATGGTAACACACACCATTTTTTAATGGCACCGTGTTATCAGAGCAAAGAAGAGGTGTCGTTAAACCCTGAACACTTATCAAGCAACAACGTCACCGTCATTTTGTGTGGCCCTCTCCCCTGCCAGATTCTGAGCCCCATGCAGATATGAACTGAGTCTTTTCACACTTTGCACTGACTGCTGTCTCCTCCTTATCCACAATCACTGAGGATGGGGGTGGGGAAGTACCCAGCACAGGAATGGAATATGTTAAAAGCTCAGTAAATCATAGGTGAATGAATGAGCTCTGATGGCCCAACTTGTATGGCTTTTAGCAAAGCCTTTTCACAGAGTGTTGAGTTTTAGTGTCCATGAACCCTGCGTGTCAATGCAAAGTTAGAATGTGCAGCTGGCCAGGGGAGAGCAACGATGCCCACCTGAGCTGTTGCCTTTCGCTGGCTCCTTGGCCATGATCAGGGTGGGTATTGCAAGAGTGGATATATGGAGGATTCTGGCACAGCCATTGTTATTGCTGGAAAACACAGCTAAGTGTGGGCTGGTGCTATTTTGGTAAAGAAAGTGCAGCAAATTTCTTTAAGTGAATCCTACCAAGTGCTATACAGCACTCAGGAAGAATCTGAGCTGCATCCTTTGGGAGTACTTTATCTAAACAGAGACCGACTGAGTGGCCCAATGTAGACTCGTAGCTACATACCAGTCGCAGCAGTTAGGAGGGCCAACCCTTCCCTTTCATCGCTCTGTAGCTCTCCACTTTGTACTCCCGGCCTGCTGCCTCCCTGACAACAGTATTGAGGTATTGTTTCTGTGTGCCCTTTGCCAAGTCACTCTCCATGACACTCCAAGCACATTGATGATAAATGCACAATGGTATTTAGAGCATCACATATTAGATATTGAAAAGCCAAATGAATGGCATTATAACAAGAGACAAGGCAGGTGGGCCAGCTCAGGGGTAAAGTGTTCGGGAAACTAAACTTTTCAAGCAACCATTGTGAATCCACCACAAAGGAAACCTGTGGCATCACCATCCCAGAGCTGGGCGGCCTTTCCCTGTGTAAGGAATCGCAGATACCTCCAGAAAGTAGAAGCTGGTGCAGAGAGGAGAGGAGGAAATGCAGTCAGAAATCCCTTGGTTAGATCAGAGCTCTAATGGGGTAACACAGAAAGGAAATGGATGTTCTTGGTCTTCTACTCACAGAGTCTGACAAGCTTTGCCCAAAGATAGACAACCTCCGTGAGCTGGGAAGAGCTCTCAGAGGAGGGGGTCCTCAACCTCTTGCTTGTTCACCTCCCTGAGGGGCAGTACAGGGCTGGCAAAGTGCATGAGCTTTAAGTCTGAAAAGCAAGAGCTTGCATGGGAAGTCTAAATTTATCAGCCAGTGCTACCTTAACCTCTCCACTCCTTCCTCACTTCTTAAGGGAATGAAAATACTTATTTCACTCATTCTGAGAATTAAACAAAGTGGCTGATATAAGAGATTTTTTTCATAGCTTTGAGTATGTGGTATTGCGGGAGGGGAAGGGTACTAACAGATGGCAATTTGCTTTCCATACAGACTCCAAAATTGAGTAGGGCCAAGGTGGGCTTCACTCCATGGGTAATGCTGGCTTGCTTTGGAGTTAGACCCATTCTGGACTTACCCAAGGCTTACTTTGTGTCTTGGAATCATCATCGTCCTTGGCAGCAATGATGGTAAGACAAGGAAGTCCCAGATCTCAAATAGAAGCCTGCAAATTAATGGTAGAATCAAGCTCCTGGTTTCCTTGTCTGTAGCTAAGAGCAGTAGTGAATCAGAAGACAGGGATTCTGTCTGCCTCAAGGTCCTTGGGGAAGGCATCACAGGAGTGAACAGCTGGGCTGATGTGTAGGTGCAGATGAAGTCTACGTTTCCACCAAAAGAAACACAGTCAGAAATCCCTTGGTTAGATCAGAGCTCTAATAGGGGTAACGCAGAAAGGAAATGGATGTTCTTGGTCTTCTACTCACAGAGTCTGACAAGCTTTGCCCACAGAGAAGGGTGGGTGTTTGCTGCAAGAGTTAAGACGCTGCTTAGGATGGCCACACCCCACATAGACATGCCTAGTATGAGTCCAACTTCCTGCTAATGCTCACTCTGGGAGGCAGCAGGTGATGGTTCAAGTACTTGGGTGTCCTTTTGTATGGGAGACTTGGGTTGCCTTCCCATACCATAGCTTTGGTCCAGCCCAGCCCAGCCCAGGTTGTTATGAGCCTTTGGAGAGTGAATCAGCACATGGAAAAACCATTTCTTTCTTTCTTTCTTTCTCTCTTTCTCTCTCTCTCTCTCTCTCTCTCTCTCTCTCTCCCTCCCTCCCTCCCTCCCTCCCTCTCCCTCTCCCTCTCCCTCTTTCTCTCCATCTCTCTCTCTGTGTCTCTTTCAAATAAATCAGATAAAGACTAAAAATGACTTTAAAAGAGGAAGAAGTTGCAATCAGAGAGTAAACATGGAGGGATGCATGAAGGGGTATCTTTGCAAGTATTCTATGCAGAGCAACCTCAGAAGCTCAGCGAGCAAGGCTGAAGCTGTAGATGCACATCCTCCTCCAGCCTCAACTCCCATGCCTGACACTCTCAAAGACCTTGAGGCTTCTCTATGATTCTGAGAGACCACCGTGCCAGCAAGATCCTGCACTTTTCTCCAGAGTGCAAACCAAAGATCATGAAATGAAGGACAATGGGAAGGAGCTTGGGGTATGCACTGCAGAAGATGCAAGTGAGCAGGTCAGTGCAACTCTCCAGGTTGAACACTTGACCTTGGGGCAGGATTAGGAATGGGTGAGTGTAGTGTTCGGGAGCAATCTGCTTCTGCAGTCCCTTAACTGAGCTATGATCCACCCTGTCCCACCTTCCTGTTTTTAATGCTTTGTAATACAAAGGAGCAAAACTTTTAAAAGAAAGCCAAAGATGACAGTTGCAAGGTTAAAAAAAAAAGGTGTGGAGAGTAAGCGAGGAACAGAAGGCTCAGGATTCTGCTCTGCTGTCAGTAACTCACAAGTTGTCCACAGGAAAACAGAATAGTAAGCGTGGGTCTGAACCAGGAGACAGAAGCAGGGGCTCAGGGGCTCAAAGAAATGGGTGTCAGATGGTCTCCATGGAATTTTCACACAGCCCAGGAAGGGAACAGATGTCCATGGCCATTGTAACCTGTTCCGAGGTTACAGAAGCTACCTTGATTTCCAAAAGCCAAAACCTGTCTGGCTTTTGTTCCTGATTTGTCTTTCTCACTCCTCTGTTTTTAGTGTCAGCTCCATGGGCTGTGATGGTGGTGAGAGCTGTCCATAAACCTTCAGTGAAGTCATGGAGCCATGTGAATTAGAAAGCCCATCGTTACTGGTTGCTTTGTGATTCCTCGAAGAAAGAAAAATAAGAACTAGAGTTTGGTCTTCTGATCCAACATGGCCCATTACTATTTTTTTGAATATTTATTTATTTGTTTGAAAGAGTTACACAGAGAGAGAGGAGAGGCAGAGAGAGAGATCTTCCATCTACCGGTTCACTCCCCAATTGGCTGCAACAGCCAGAGCTGAGCCAATCTGAAGCGAGGAGCCAGGAGCCAGGAGCTTCTTCCGGGTCTCCTACATGGGTGCAGGGGCCCAAGAACTTGGGCCATCTTCTACTGCTTTCCCAGGCCATAGCAGAGAGCTGGATCCGAAGTGGAGCAGCCCTAGCCCTGCCTGACCATTCCAGACCATGCTTCCTGACTTAGAGAGGGGGAGCCAATCTTACTGCCTTTGTAAGATTGCTTAAGTCACCTGCTTGGTCTCCTCAACGAGCAAAGGGGACAGTTCTGTAAGCAATAAAAGACTTAGGGGAAAAAAATCAACAACCATCTCTGGAAATGAAGATAGGTATCTGAAGCCCAGAAGAGGATTATCTGGTGCAAGCAATGCCTCACTGTTACTGTGAGAGCTCCTTGTGGCCACAATGAGGAAGTGTCTGCTCTGGGGAACAAAGGATGGTCTGGTATTGGCCTTGAAGCCATGAGCAGGGGCAGGTCCATACCTGCTGTGTTGAGGCAAGCACTGCCCCACCCTCATGGGTATCACACCACTGGTGTTCGCCTGACATCAGAACCAGCTTTCAATTAGCCGAACAAATGTGTTTCACGTTGTTACAGATAATCTCCAAGCCATTTATATCAGGCTTCATAATACGTTATGGCAGGGAGGCAGGCTGGTGGTGGGAGGTGGTAGAGAGGTCTGGGTAGGAGAGAGTTGCTGAAGATTTATCTTTCTAATTATGCTTTGCTTAGGGCTAATATTAAAATGAGTTTTAATTCCCTGAGCACACAGCAGCTCAGGAACATGCTGGGCATTTGGGGAGGTTGGCCTTGGATTTTAAATTTGCTTAGGACAGACACACGTGGGTAGTGGCAACCTGGCTACTAAAGCCTAGCTCTTGTGAGATGGACTCTGGCCTGACTCCTCCCAGTACTTCCCTCTCTGGCTGATCCCACGGTTCATACGAGGAGGGTGAGGGACCCATCACAGGGCCATGTGTGTAGTAGTGCCCTTGACTGTCACTAGCAAATGGCTTCAGCAGGTGAGCCATACAGCAAAGTAACCCTTGATAGGGTAAATAAGATGCAATTATCAAATTAATAAGGAATAATAGGCCTCCTTCAGCCCCCAGTGCCAGGGATGTGCTGTGCTAATGATGGTTTCGCCTGCTGAAGGTAATTAGTGAGTAATCTGCATGGGTGTGTAATTACTGGGTAAACACCTATTTACCAATAACTTCCTCCTAGGCAAGCACCAATGAGCAGAAAAAGGTAGCTGTTAGGATGAACTAAGTTCAAGCAAAATAAGACCAGGCTCCATCTTTGGCTCAAATCTAGGCTCTAATGAAAATTCTCTTCAAGGAATGTAATTGTATTTGGAAGCAAGCTTCCTACCAACAGCTAGCCCTCCTGGCTTTTTAATCAGGCCTTGAAGCATAAACACCAAATATTCCAAGATATCTCATCATAGATGAAAAATGGTGGGAGTCTCTGAACATGATGTTGAGGGAGACACTTGGGGCCAGCCCTGGACTCTTTATGTGTGAAGTGGAGATAAGCCTACTCCGGGAGCTGCCTGTGTCTACTGAATGAAACTATTCACACAGGAGCAGGTTTAGGAACATAAAGTTTCACAAGTGTCTGTTATTAAAACCAGGTTTTCAACCTGAGATTCTCAAATGGCCAAGTGTAGCAAGGCAAGAAACGGTGAGACAGGGACTGGAGACGCACCTGCTCCCACCCTCGGGCATTGCATGAATTGAGGAAGGAGGAAAGCCTTTGCATTTGGCACTTCCCCCACATCTACACGCCTCCAAGTGCTCACACGTGCATACGTGGACACCCTGCGTGTACCACTCTCTAAATACTATCACAGGCATAAAATGTCACGAGTGCTAATCTTAGAGAGAATGCAAAGGAAGAAATAATGCCAAGTCTGGCAACATCCAAAATGTGATCAGGTATTTTATCTGACCCTCCAATAAAGCCTGTTTTAGCCACTGTCTCCATCTCAACCCACACGTGCAGTTGCACCAACCCTGGCCTCAAGTCTAAGAGTTTCCGGATGTAAACAGAAGGAAGGTGATGAAAAGAAAATGCAGTGGGAGGGTTATCAACCACTGGGGAGATCTGCCATGTTGCCCCCAGCTGACCCACTCTTGTTTAGGGTGGTCCCATGTATTCCTTATGCTCTTCTCATCCTTGACCCTGTCTCCAAGCCCTGCCTAATTCACCCTGCACTTAGGCAGGGGTCCCCAACCTCCCACTTGCCTTTCTGCTCAGTAATGAACTTGTGCAGATCTCATCCAACTTCACCCAGGGTTCGCTACCGCAGGCCAGGGGCCACGTTCACAATCGGGATGAGAGGCACCGTCTGTGCTCCCAGAACAGAGCAGTCAACTCCCATCTGCAGGCCAAGTCCAGGACCCGGCTCTCATTAGGGCTGAGCTCCTGCCAGGTGAGTCACTCACACACATGCACAGACACACTGAGTTCTCACAGGTCGTACCACCATCCTGGGGAGTTCAATGCCAGTGGCATCACATCGCAACAGATACAAAATAAGGGGATTTTCTCCGGGTATTAACTAGCATCTCTGGGTATTAACATCGTGTTTTTCTACTTCTGCCGAGGCATAGCTCGCAACTATTTAAGCAACATCTTAGACATGAACAGAAGCTACATTGATTTTCACTAGATGCCGTCTCTATTTTAAGTTATTTAATTTATGTTTTACTGTGAATAGCTAATCAATACATTCACATGCTCCGAAATTCAAAAGATAAAAGAGCACCCAGTGAAATCGTTTCCTGTGAGTCCCGATTCACACCACCTAGCTCCTCCCCTGGTGTCACCCATCCTTCATGAATCATTCCTGAAATAGCCTATCATACAGAAGATATAGATGTAAGTGTGCCCATACGCCTCTAGCTGAAGTATGCTTAAGGGTAATTTACAAACTATTTCTAAAACTCTTAAATATCATGTGCTTTTTTATATAATCCTGAAGACTGGACCTTCGATCAATCTACTCCTGGAAGATGTTTCCAAATCTTTGATTTTTCATTTGCATAGACACCCACCCCTTTCTTGGGTGCTTCATAGTTCAAATGCACTCCCTTTGCTTTTTTTTTTTTTTTTCCAGCAAAGATACTATTTTGGGTTGCAACCCGGAGGTGGTGGGTCTAAAAACAGACATCCCCCTTTGCAAAAACGCGCACCAAATTAGCTCCTCTTGCTGGTTTCTTTCACTCTCTCCTTTAGCAGGCACGGTGGCATGCGCTGATTGGTGCTCAGGGAGGAGGAGCTCAGGAAGGAATTAATTCAGAGGCAGTATTTGCTGACCAAGCACCTGCCCAGCGCACCTGAGGCCAGGGTTAGTATTCCCTCTTATGGGTAGGACGGGCCACAGAGAGGAAAGCTTGTTTGTGGTCATAAGGCGCGCTGGGGAGGAAGTGAAGATTTGGAGTTGAAACTGCCAAGCGTTTGCTTTCTTCCTTACCAACCTGCCCCACGGTGTATTAAAAGGACTGAAAATTCAGGGAACCCTGAGCACGGTGTCAGAGTGTTGAGTGAAGTAAACAGTCCAGTCTACACCAAGGACTTGGAGGCAAAGTGCAGCTGCCAACCCTGGAGGGAAAGTCCTTCTAAACCCTCTACTTGTTCCTCTTCCGGTCTGCACCTGCGCTCACATCCGATGCTCTGTCGAGTGGGAGCCACACAACAGCCTTGCTGTCATTCCCACTCATTTTGCCTTGATGCCAAATAAGAGAACCTGAATTTTGACTCCTGCTGTCTGCTTTTATCTCCATGTCATAACCTCTCGAAGTCAGTTGGCATGTTGGAAAAGCCCATTTTTATGGTCTCCATCAATGACCGTGGAAACAGACCCCTGAGTGTGTTCCTCGTTTTTACCTTCCCCAGGTTCACGTAGAAACAGGAAGAGTCCAGGTATTGCCGCTCTCACCTAGCTGAACCACAGGGTGAAGCCAGCTCTTCTGATAGCACAGCTCAGATCCCGACACGCTCGTGCTGAGACTCAGAGAGCAGGACCACCGAGCAGGGGGCTGAAGGCTGTATGTCGCATGCATGGAAATCCTCTCCCAAATGCAGACATGCCAATCCTACCACCAAGGCGTTAGTGTTGGGAAACAGGGCCTCTGGGGGTGACTGTGTCGTGAGGGTACAGCACTCAGGAGGGAGATTAATGGCCTTGTAAAAGAGACTCCAGAGAGCAGCCTTGCTCTGTCCCCCCACCCCAACCCCCAACCCCCGTGAAGACATGCTGTAACAAAGGCCATTGAGAGGCCGGTGCTGTGGCACAGTGGGTTAAAGCCCCAGCCTGCAGTGCCAGTAGCCCATATGGATGCCGGTTCGAGTCCTGACTGCTCCACTTCTGATCCAGCTCTCTGCTGTGGCCTGGCAAAACAGTAGAAGAT
Source organism: Lepus europaeus (assembly GCF_033115175.1). Taxonomy (NCBI): domain Eukaryota; kingdom Metazoa; phylum Chordata; class Mammalia; order Lagomorpha; family Leporidae; genus Lepus; species Lepus europaeus. The sequence goes on along the minus strand of NC_084833.1, from coordinate 120,903,909 downwards.
GGCCCAAACACTTGGGCTCCTGCACCTGTGTGGGAGACCCGGAGGAAGCTCCTGGCTCCTGGCTTTGGGTCAGCTCAGCTCTGGCCATTGTGGCCATTTGGGGAGTGAACCAGTGGATGGAAGACCTTTCTCTCTCTCTGGCTCTACCACTCTCTATAACTCTGTCCTTCCAATAAATAAATATTTTTTTAAAAGAAGAAGGCCATTTGTGAGCCAGGATTGCACCCTCACCAAACACCAAGTCTGCCAGTAGTGCCTTGACCTTGGACTTCTGAAGTTCCACAACCATGAGAAGTACATTTCCGCTATTTGCACATCACCTGTCTAAGGTATTTTTTACACCAGCAGAAATAAACTAAGACAAGCTGATATGTTACTTCCCACTGTGCAAACAGGAGAGCTAAGACACAAAGAGCCTAAGGAAGAGTTTCCAGTGACCACCAAGGCCACCTGCCTGCCGAATGGCTCTGCCTCCAGGAGTTCACCTGTACCTGCACAGGTGCTGTGAGGTGGACGGAGGTGATGCAGGGGAAGCAACAGTAGAGTCTCGGTCAATGTCAGCTCAAGGCCCCAAAGAACAAGGTGTCCACTGTTGTGATTTGCTGACGGATCCTGTTTATTCAGCAAATGCTGTTGGTCCCAGTGAAAAGCACCAGGCCCAGGGAGCCCTGCCACAGTGATGAATCACATCTCCCAGCTGCTTTAGCTCAGGATGCGATCCCCACCAACAACACCCCTCCGCCTCCAGAAATAGCACACATCTGCCCCACAGACAGCCCTGTTGGTAAAACTCCCCACTCACGAGGATCACCGACTCCACTCCTCCCCAGCGTTCAGAGGGTTTCGCTCGTCTCTGCAGGCTGTTGGAGCGTGCCCACGCGTGGCTACGCGAGCCGCCCCTGGCTGTGGCTTCTCTCCCCTCCTCTGCCCACAGCAGTTTCCCCTCCCCGAGCACAGACTCTGAGCTGTCACTTTCCTGTCAACCAGATGGGAGAGCAGCCAGAAAGCAGCCAATGCCCCTCTCAAGGACAGGGGCGTCTGTCAGAAGCAGGCTTTCTAGAAGGTTCCAAGCAGGGGTGAAGAGGTCAGGGCCTGGTGGTCATTGTGGTTGCTGTTGGGAAAAGAGGTCTTCTTGTCTCCAGGCTTCCATTAGCGCCACACACACACACACACACTCTTCCCCCCTTGTCCCTTCTGCTCCTACAGTTCTTAGAAGCCAGCATCCCAGCCGTGTGCTGACAGCAGAGCGGCTCCCGTGAGCTGCCGCTCCAGATGTCAGGAACACGCTCGCAGGTAGGAGTCCTGTGGGATGTTTATGGCTTTAATTCCTCAGTAGAGGTTTCTGTTCTCCCCTGCAGCGACCTAGGGCTTGCTACTCATCAGCTCCTGTATTTCCACGTCGGTGGCAATTAGGGAAGAGCTGCTGCCTTCTTGTTACCATCCCACAAGTCATGGTCCCTACACGTTTCAGACGGAGCGAAGCCAGGAAGGTTGGCTGACACGGAGGGGAGAGAGGGCTGGGAGATGACAGAGCAGCCGAGAAGGGGAGCAGGCTTCCTGGTTGCAAGGTGGTTATGGACCCACACGGTCGCATTGGGAAGTGTTTCATGCTGCCAGCCTGCAAATCCATGGCCAGGTGGGAGGGGAGCTTGGGAGTGTTAGAGAAAGAGGGATCTAGGCTCAGCTGTGAGCGGAAGACGACCTAGGTTCTGCTCTGCTCTGAAGCTGCCACCCTCATTCACCTGCAGCTTTGGGGAAGTCGCATTCTTTGTCTGGCTCCTGCTTTCCCCAAATTTGAAATGAGGACAGGCCTCCTGGGAGGAGGGACGAATTCACTTATTCGTGCACAGATGAAAGATTTTATCCAAAGACAGGGCCATGCTGCTCTTCACAGAAAGAGTATATTCCAGCTTACCCATAAGCATTTTGGCACTTAGGAAAGGCCTGTCAAAATCCAGTATGCCTTCAACCACTGAGGACACATCTCTCTTCCTTTTGTTGTAAACTATAATAAATTCATAAAACAAAGAGTCTTTTTAAATTTCATTTTGTCAATAAGGCTGGCAATGGAAATACCAATTTGAACAGCAATTTCTCCTGGTCTGAGCTGAAATTGGCTGTGGGTGAATTGGTTTTCAGTTTTTACATGTAAATTTTCTGCGCTCCTCTCATTCTCACAGACAGGGACGTGATGGCTTCCTGGAAATGACACCTGTTTTTGCCCCAATGACACTGAGGCATCTGCTTGGTCACAAAGGGCACTTTGCTGCCGGATGCATGGGATGCCCGCAGGTACCACGTTGCCAGGTACCACGTTGGCAGGGGAGGTGGCAGCCTATCCAAGCCGTAGAGCCAGGCCTAGACCTGGGCATGCTGACGTCCAACGCAGACTTGTCCCACTGCGCTCACCAGTCCTCACTCCTCAACCCCTGTTTCGAGAATCACTGCTCAGCTTCCAGCCAAACCCCGAGACCAAATCACAGGTTTAGGCTCCAAGAGATTCTAACTCCTGGGATGAATGCCTTCCTGTACCAGTGTTGCCAGATTTAGCAAATAAAAAGTCTAACAACTTCTCATGTAAGTATGTTCCAAATATGACAGGAGCTATACCAACACCCAAGAATGAGTCATTGTGAGAAAGGGGCTTTGTTCCAAAGATGTCAGCCTGGGTTTTGGGGACAGATGAACCTCTGCCCAACCAACAGTCATGTTCCTCCCTCAGAATGTTGTCCGTCCAACCCCAGGTTCTCCAGAATGCCAACCAGCCGGCCAATGGGTTCACACCTCGGAGCAGCAGAGCCAAATTCAAGTGCTGGCCCTGCTGTCCTGTGGCTATGTTGTCTTGGGTCAGTCCATGAGTTTCTCTCTGATTTAATTTATCCATCTATAAAATGTGAACAAACATACTATTTATCTCAAAAATATATTCCGAAGCTTAGAGAAGGTGTATAAAATCTTTAGTGTGATGTCTGGCACATAGAAAAACACTCAGTAGGCTGCTATCACTAATTTTTATATTTTCATATCTAAAAGAGAGTTTCAGATATGAAAACAGATAAGCTAATAGTTACAAAAACTTTTATGTATCATTATATTTAACACACAAAACCATGAAATGTATCATTACTCCTTTTTCGTAGATGAAGGTTAAGTACATTTACAGAACACACTGAAATTAAACGACAAAGTGCTGAGCTTGAACAACAGTGTTTTCAATCACAAATCAGTATTTTCTAATTACATTTCAGTTGTCCTGAACCCTACCTTCAAGTAGGAAGCACAATGAAATACAAAGGTGTTTCCCAAACCATAGCAAGTAACGCTGTCTTTGGTATTGCATAAACTGGGCGTTGGAAGTTCAGTACTTTCTTCCGGTTCTCCCTGGTCTTGGGCTAGTCTCAGACAAGCTGAGGGACAGCATGAGGATTCTACAAATGCCTATCAATAAATCTGAAAAATACAGGTACATAATATATAAGGGCACTTTAAGAAGTTTGTAGGAAGGAATTGAGTAAGTTTATTTTAGTGCGAGATGATTTGAAACCCATGCCTCATGTATGTCTCCTAATTTGCATTATCCATGAACCTTTTGAGCTCCCCTCTTATGCACATATTTCAAACATGCTTAGTACCAGAATAGATTTTAATGCCATCTTCCCAGAGGTTGTCGAGATGTCCCTGTGGGGGTATGGTCCGGCGTGATCTTGGTGACAGCACAGTCTGGATTCCCCCCCATGCTCCACGGGATGCCAGCTGTCTGGTCCAGCCCAACTCTACTCCAGCTTCCTTCCTTATGCTGTGGATTCTTGACAGTTTTCTGCTGTCCATCCTGGGGTTGGGACTAACTAAAACTGCCCCCCGGCACCCCAAACTGGCTCCTACCTTCTCTTCCCAAGTTGTAAATCTCCATCCTCCACCCTCCATTATAAAGTAGCTATTTTGTTGCTGTTTCTCTCCTATGACTGACTGTCCAGCAGCCCGGAGGTGTGCACCTGGAAGACGGCACCAGTGAAACCCTTTTGAGAGCTGTATCCCGCAACAGTGACTGCCAGCTCACTGTGTCAGGAGGATGACCCAGCATTTCCAGAGATGTGACAAATCTTGGGAGTTACTTCCAGAGCATTACCTAGTCTCTCTGGTCTCTACATGGTTTCTAAGTTCTAACTTGGATCATCCTATTATTCATCACATTTTTTTTTTTTTTGACAGGCAGAGTTAGACAGTGAGAGAGAGAAAAACAGAGAGAAAGGTCTTCCTTTTCCGTTGGTTCACCCCCCAAATGGCCACTACGTCTGGCGCGCTGCAGTGGGCACACTGCACCGATCCGAAGCCAGGAGCCAGGTGCTTCCTCATGGTCTCTCATGCGGTTGCAGGGCCCAAGGACCTGGGCCATCCTCCACTGCACTCCCGGGCCATAGCAGAGAGCTGGACAGGAAGAGGAGCAACTGGGACAGAATTCGGCGTTCCAACCGGGACTAGAACTCAGGGTGCTGGTGCCACAGGTGGAGGATTAGCCTAATGAGCCGTGGTGCCAGCCTATTTGTCACATTTTTAAAAAGGATGTGTTTGCTTATTTGAAAGGTAAAGTGACAAAGAGTGAGATCATCCATCCACTGTTTCATTGCCTCAAATGTCTACAGCATGAGGGACTGGGCCAAGCCATTGCCAGAGCCAACAACTCTATTTGAGTTTCCCATGTGGGTGGCAGGGACCCAAGTACTTGGGACACCCTCCTCTGCCTTCCCAGGCACATTAGCCGAAAACTGAATCAGAAGCCAAGTAGCCAGGACTCAAACCAGCACTTAGTGCATGGGATGTGGATATCACAAGCAGGGGCTTAACCTGCTGCACCACATCACCCACCCCTATTCTTCCCATTTTAAACTCCCACAGCTGCAGCAATAGATGAATGCTACATTTCTGCCCCCAAAAGAGTACAGACAGCCCAACACGAGGACGCCCACATTGCTGAAAAATCACTACACTTATTCCGTGCCTTAGAGAAATCCATATCTGAAACCCAATGACCGTTTTCTTTCTTAGCTTTCCCAGCCGAAGCCATTCTCAAGAATTCTAACTTCCTCCTTGAATAATCTAAAATACTCCAGGCTCATCTTTTTTACTTTCATAACCCTACTTCTAATCAATTTCCTTTCACACTTTCCCATCCCCCAGACAAATCAAACGCCAATTTATCTTCTCCCTTATTTTCTGCCTCCTTTCATTCCAACTCTGGCCCCTCACTGATCAGCGTCTGCAAGCATCCACATGTACATTCCATGTGTATTTGACAGTTCTTGTTTGCAGCGAGAATCAGTGCCTCAGATTCTTCAAATATCCCAGCAAGGAGAGAGGACATTATTAACTGCAAGAAACAAAGTAAAATATTTAAAGCAATTAGAGAGCAATTTGAACTAGCAATACTATTAATAACTAATAACATTTCTGTACAGTTTTACAAGGTACAAAGCACAGAACAACCTGAATCTCATTCCATCTTTGCAATAATATGCGATCAAACCCAACAGTAGTGCGTCAGGAATGGGGGAGTGGAGACAAAAGGCATTTACCACCAAACAGATGTGGGTTTGGTTTGCCAGCTAATGCATTGTGTAATGTGGCTAATACTATGCTGGCTCAATGTATCTCTAAAATATATAAGAATGTCCAAAATGCAGGAAATTGTTCCAATTAGTTATAGTGCATACAAAGATGTCTGACTCATGGATGGGGAGCTATTATTCTTATCATTATTTTATATATAAGGAACCAGAGACCCAAAGATTTGCACCCTTTTTTTTTTAACAAGGTCACATGACCTCTAAACAGTAGAGCTGGGATTCAAACCCAGGCACCTATGAATTAAAGTTTCTACTTGGTCCACGACAGCACGACTCCCATCTTCTGGGCCCACCCTTTGCAGAACTCAAAATGCACACCAGTCACCTGAGACCTAGTTAATGGGCATATTTTGATTACATCCTGGGTTCCCTGGCATCTGCCTTTCTTACAAGCTTTGAGCTGACGCTTGGTTTTCTGGGTCACACTTTGAATCACAAAGGTACAGACATCAAATGTAATTTAAAGTTGTCTCTCTGTAATGTGGTTGGGCCTTTCAGAAGTGAGGTGCTTAATAATGGAAAGACAACACAGAAGATCATTGGCAGTGGTGAGGGTTCCTCATGGGCACACTGTGGAGCCAGGCTCTGGGACACAGATATGAGCAAGATTAGGGTTCCTCATGGGCATACTGTGGAGCCAGGCTCTGGGACACAGATATGAGCAAGATTAGGGTTCCTCATGGGCACACTGTGGAGCCAGGCTCTGGGACACAGATATGAGCAAGATTCTGCGAAGCACACATGTAAACAAATAACTACAGTAAGTGGCTTAATATGTGTGGCTGGCCGTAGGGAAACTCACACAACAGAAGAAGAAGGCGGAGCATGTGCCACGGCATCTGCTGCTCCCTTCCACCTTTCTCCCATATCATCATGCAGCATGAGGTCCTCGCTGGATGCCGCTGCCCATCCCAGCATGAGGTTCTCACTGGACACGGCCACCCATCTTGGCATGAGGTCCTCGCTGGACGTGGCCACCCATCCCAGCATGAGGTTCTCACTGGACGTGGCTGCCCATCTCGGCATGAGGTTCTCACTGGACACGGCCACCCATCTTGGCATGAGGTCCTTGCTGGACGTGGCCACCCATCCCAGCATGAGGTCCTCGCTGGACGCCGCTGCCCATCCCAGCATGAGGTTCTCACTGGACATGGCTGCCCATCTCAGCATGAGGTTCTCACTGGACATGGCTGCCCATCTCGGCATGAGGTTCTCACTGGACGCGGCTGCCCAATCTCAGACTTCTAACCTCCAGAACTGTGTGGTAACTAAACATCTTCCCTTGACAACAGCCTAGTCTCAATTATTCTGTGATAACAACAGACAATGAACAAAGAGGCTGAACTTTAAACTCAGGAGGAGGCCTGGGTTCGATTACAATTTTTCCTCTCACTGTGTGACTTTGGCCATCTCTTGAGCTTCTGCCTCATCATATGTGAACAAGACCTCTCCTATTTCCTGAGGCCACTGTGAGGATTAAATGAGATAATGCATGTGAATCTCTTTTGAAAACTCTAGAGCACTATATAAATCAAGGAGCTATTATTATTAAGAATCTCATGAAATATCTGACACATTAGCAGTGAAGTCATTAAGTAATAAAAGAACAGAATTTGATGAATGCTTGGACACGAAGAAGAAATAGCCAAAGGTGATCTGCTTATGTCCAGAGGACTAGAGTAAGAACACAGTTGCACCTGCTGGATCGAAATAGGAGGGATGGGAAGCCCCAGGGGAATGCGATGGGCTAATTTCTGGTAAGTCTCAGGAGGGAACTGAGGTCCAAGGTGACCCAGGGGCAACATATTTGTCTCTCAACAGAAAGAGCGGGATTTCTTGGAGTTGCAGTGAAAACGCTTGCCCTTATACTCACCACCCCAAGGGGGACGCAGCGGCATGGCCTTCAGCAAGGCTTGTCTGAGCACCCCGTCTACGAAATGGGGGTGACAAGCGTAATTACTGACTCATGTGAAGCCCCTTACCCAGCACTCGGGACATCCCAGATTCTCAGTAAAACCCCTCCTCCTCAGTGTCACAGCCATCACTGTTGCTGTTTACTTCCATTTATTTAAAATGCAGTGATACACAGGCATAGAGTAACCAAGAGAGATTCTCCATCTGCTGGTTCATGCCCCCAAATGCCCACAACAGCCAGGGCTAGGCCAGACTGAAGTAAGGACCCCAGAACTCCATCCAGGTCTCCTAATGGATAGACCAGCGTACTTGGGCCAACACTGCTGCCTTTTAGGGTGCACATCAGCAGGAAGCTGGGGTTTGTGGCTTAGTCGGGACTCAATCCTAGGTCTCCAATATGGGATGCAGGTGTCCCAAGCTACAGCTTAACTGCTGAGCCAAGAGCCTACCCCTTCTATTATCATTGTGGTGATGCTGCACACAGAAACACACAGCAGTCTGGAGAAAACAAGTGTCCAGACCAAGCCCAAAGAGGACTAAGACTGAAAGGATGCCATGATGATGTCCTGGGGTTAAGTCTTGGCCACCCATTATACATCCATCCAGTTTTGCAAGTGCAGAAACAGATCCATGGAGGAGGCTGGTGATCAACATCTTTCCTTTCAGAAAGACTTCAGTAATGTTCTTTTTCCCTTCATGGTTTCCCCAGGGACATTGAAGGTGCAAAAATCCAGGAAATTTGGGGGTGAGGAAGATACCTGCCGGAAGCACTGATCTAGGTGAGCTCTCCCCATGTTTAAGGCTATTCTTTTCACCAAAGGGAAAAGTATCTTCCTTCCAAACTGGACTATTAATTAAAATTCAGTGATGCTAATTTTACTGCCAACTTAGGAGATTCTTATTACATTTATTTTCCAGGTAATTGCTGCTTGTACAGGAGTTCAAATAGATGTCTTTTTTAGATGGTGCAATAGATCAGAATCATAATAGTTACATTCCTCACCCTTCATTCTGCTCCCCTCTAATTCTAAGCCTGCTTCCCTAAATTATTCCAAGGACTCGCTCCCACATGCTCTCCCTCTCCCCCTCCTTTCTCTTGCTTCAGCCCCCCTGTGTGTTCTCTCTCTTTCTCTCTCTCTCTCAACGATAGGACCCACAGAGGCATGGAAGTATCAAAATAGCATTTCTGTTTCGTTGCTCACAGCCTTATCATATCATTTCCCCTTAGAGGAAGCACCAAAAATAATCCCTTAGTTATGCATGGAAATGTATACAAAGCACGTTTCCTTGCATCATCCATTTTTGATCCTGAGTTCCACTCCCAGTTTACAGATGATGAAATCGATGGTCAGATTCATAGTTCCCTCAGCATCACACAATGGATAAGTGGCACCTCCTTCTACCTCTTTTAAAAAAAAAATTGATTCATTTTAATCTATTTGAAAAGCAAAGTGACATACAGAGAGCAAGAGAGACAGAGAAAGAAAGATATTTTCCACCTACTTGTTCACTCCCTATATGCCTACAACTGTCAAGGGGTTAGGTCAGGCTGAAGCAAGGAACCCAGAACTCCATCTGAGTCTCCAGTGTGGGTGGCAGGAGCCCAAGCATTTGAGCCATCATCTGCTGCCTTGCAGTATGCATTAATTGGAAACTAGATTGGAAGTGGAGCAGCTGGGACTCAAACCAGCACTCCAATAGGAGATGTGAGCCTCCCAAGAGGCAGCTTACCCTACTGTGCCAAAACACTCACCCACCACCACTTATTTTTTCATCTTAGCAAGGGGGGAAATTGTACTCAGTTGTGTTTAGTAAAAATAGTAAAAGGGGAAGCTTCACCTTCCAGGCACATAGCTTGGAGGTGAGAGCAGTGAGGGGCAGTAAGGGAGCCCTCAAGCCGGCCCCCAAATCAGGGTTGCTCTGTCTCCCTCCTCTGTGCTATCTGGCCCACCTGCCACATTCGGAGGACCTTTTACTCTCTTTTCTGTGTCGCTGAATCCCTAGATGCCAGGTAGGCTGACAGTCTGGGACCTTGGTAGCAAGTGGCCTAGGAGCACTTTGCAGGGCCCTGGCAGCCTTCCAAAGGAGGCAGGAGGAGTGGGAACCCTTGCATATGACAGCTGCAAGCTGTTGTGTGCAAAAAGAGGCTTGGACCTCTGAGCTGGGCAGCAGTGAGGTGCTAGGAGGGTGCTGGTTGGTAGGGAGGAATGTAGGAAATTTTAAATCTCAGGTGTTGCCATTTGTTGTATCTTTATCACCTGCCAGGCTTAAGCCTAAACATTTACATGTCCTATCACAGCAACCTGGGAAGAGGGGTGTGATCATTATAATTAAGTCCATTTTGCGAATAATAAAAAAAAAAATACCGCAAGTTAAACAACTAATGTGAAGTCATATGAGTGATGGGGACCAGCACATCTATTAAGGTTTTAATGGCATCCTTTGAAAGAATGATTGGGGCCGGCACTGTGGTGCAGCAAGTTAACGCCCTGGCCTGAAGTGCCAGCATCCCATATGGCACCGGTTCGAGTCCTGGCTGCCCCACTTCTGATCCAGCTCTCTGCTCTGGTCTAGGATAGCAGAAGATGGCCCAAGTCCTTGGGCCCCTGCAACCACGTGGGTGATCCGGAGGAGGCTCCTGGCTCCTGGCTTCGAATTTGCACAGCTCCGGCCGTTGCAGCCATCTGGGGAGTGAACCAGCAGATGGAAGACCTCTCTCTCTCTCTCTCTCTCTACCTCTCTCTGCCTCTCTCTGTAACTCTTTCAAATAAATAAATCTTTAAAAAAGAGAGAAAGGACGTATGAGTTTTGTGATGAGTGTGTGTTTTATAATGGAAACAACCCATTAGGAAAACATACATGTCTAATTTATAAATATATACATATGGGAGGGATTTCTCAAATATATCTTCTGGATAGGGATTGAAAATATTCTGTCTTGAGACACAGAAACGTATGCTCTTAGAGTTGGGAAGGAAATTGAGACAACCTCTAATCCTGCTGCTCGTCCACCCTGGCTAAGATTTCTAGGGTTAACCTCTAGGCTTCTCTCAGGTGCTCTGAATTTGCAGCCGTCTGACTGGTTTTCTTTGCTGCCCTTTCTTGGCAATGGAGGCACCAACCACTGTTCTCCTAAGACTCAGAGCTACTCATCCCATCTCTAGACCCGGGAAACACTATGCACGCAGCCGACCCAGTGAGCACAGCAGGTGCACAAGGCACAGAGAGTCACACCAACAGTACTCCAGGTGAATCCAGGCAAACACCACCAGGAGAAGTCAGAGGTTCATGAGCAACTGGAAGGCTCAAATCCCCACCACAGACAAAGAGCGTCCTCCGGCACCTTTGAACCCAGGGAATTCACGGGGAGCAGTGTACACTTCTTCTGACCTCAGCTCCTCTCCATCAGTTTTCTTTCCTGTGCTCAGGACTTGCAGAATTGCAGAAGGCTTCAATCAGCATGCCTGATTGCCACTCCTCCAGCGGAGTGCTGTCAGGGCCGTGACTGACAGCTGGCGGAGGTGCAGAATGACGGGAATGAGGGACTCTACGCTGATGGGGAGGTTGGCAAGGCAGTCACCGGAACTGAACCCCACACGGGGCGAGGGCTGTGATGGACAGAGTGCCGGGGTGAGGGGGTTCTTCCAGGCTTAGGCGGTTCTAGAGAAATCACTCAGTGCCAGCTGGCTCCTGCAAGAAAGCGTTTCCAGACGGGCTGACCTTTGTCACTTAGTTGGGTGTACGAAATCGCTGGCACCTGCCATCTGTTTATCCACCGCTGAGCACTGGCCTGGAGGGAGCTGCCAAATGTCCAGGACCACTCATCCATTCAGCAGCAGGCAGCGTGATAGCCAGGGTCAACAAAAACACAAGCAGCCGTGCTGCTGCGGTGGGCCTAGGAGCCGCTCCAGGTAGAAGTAAGAGCATTGACTTTAGGGATGGGGTTCAAATTCTGCTGGGCCAGCTCCCAAATAGCTACCACCTGGAAGCTGATCTCGGTCTCCCGGCCTGTAGAAGGGGCTAGCACTGCTCCCCCAGAAGGGCTGTTGGGATGGGACAGATGCTGCAGGTGCTGCCCTTGACCATGGCAGTGCCTCTGCATCGCATTGCCTTGCTTTAGTGACTGAAGACAGCTCCGCCCCTGGGCAGCACTGGCCAGCAAATCCAGAATGGAAGAGCTCTCCCGTCCTACCAGAGCAGCCTTCTAGCACTGACTGAAACTGCCCAGGCCCTGGGTTCCACAGCAGACTCAGCGATTCCCAGAACAGCTCCGGACAGCCATGGTGCTCACTCCGCTGGGTGATGCCCCACAACTGGCTCCCTTCCCTTCCAGTCTCAGCCCCTGCTCCCCTGCCACCGCGCCCTGGAATCACCTCCCAAGTAAAAGCACTTGAGCCCTAGTCTCAGGTTTGCTTCTGAAAGGGACCCCAGCCAAGATAATATGTATTTCTCTAAATACAGTTTAACACAGAGGAGAGAAGGGGGAAAGCTGCAAACTCCTATAAAGTGGAATTCTTGAGCAAGGGGTGGATTGCTCCCCCCACCCTCCCTCCACCCCGCACAATTCATCTAACACCCTCCTCTTTACCATAACAGAGCCACTAGGGAGTTTCTTTTGTGGATTGGGATAGCTGGTGTTTCAAACATATGAAATTTTCAAATCACTGAGCCGGTAAGAATATCCCAACTGTTTGCAACGTGCTGAACACCGTGCTAACCTCATAGAGGGCACTCATAGCTTACGGAGTGGACTCTGCCCTTACGTTGGAGAGCTGGCAACTAGGCTATAAGGAGCAATCAGGCTCTCAGTCATGCCAGGTGGACAGAGGGGGCGTCCTGTGCAGGGACGCTTGCTGGTGTCTTCCCAGGTCCTCTGGCCTGGGAGGCTCCTGAACCTCCTCTGAAGTACTGGCAGGTCGTCCACAGCTGTCTCTCCAGAGAATCACTTCTGGCCAAATTGGTCACTTCCCACCACTACTCCCCTCCATGCCAGACCCTGGCCATCATGACTGCCTGACACGGGGATGTAGAAGGCCAGCCCCCTTGCCTTGCAATAGGACGAGTGTGCAAAGGGTTGTGTGCTGTACAGCTTCCCTCGGGGTCGGCCTGATGTCAGTCTCCAGTGGACGCCATATCCTGTTTTAGCTTTCCTCCCTCATCTGGCCCCATTTCCCTTACGCCTCCTGAGGGCTGCTCCCTGCAATGCACCTGGTCTTTTTTTTTTTTTTTTTGACAGGCAGAGTTAGACAGTGAGAGAAAGAGAGACAGAGAGAAAGGTCTTCCTTTTCCGTTGGTTCACCCCCCAATGGCCGCTACGGCTGGCACGCTGTGCTGATCCGAAGCCAGGAGCCAGGTGCTTTCCTCCTGGTCTCCCATGCAGGTGCAGGGCCCAAGCACTTGGGCCATCTTCCACTGCCTTCCCATGCCACAGCAGAGAGCTGGACTGGAAAAGGAGCAACCAGGACAGAATCCGGCACCCCTACTGGGACTAGAACCCGGGGTGCCGGTGCCGCAGGCGGAGGATTAGCCTAGTGAGCAGGCCACACCCAGTCTTAAGCTGGGATTTGAGGACCTCAGCTTGAGATGCCGCCCAGCAGAATCATTTGCTGACTTTTACAAAAATATCTACACCTGAAGCGAACCAGCAGCTTTCGCTGAACCAGAAGGGACAGGTCTTCCAAGAGTGGGGCCAGACAACTGCCCTTGTCAAAATCTAACAGGTGTTTCTCATGTACCAATTACCTCTCACCATTTTGTTTTGAAGATACAAAGCTTACAGAAATAGTGGAAAAAAATAATGAACACTTACATGGGTCTCTTCTACAGGAACTGATTGTTAACATTTTGCCCCATGTTCTGCTCTCTCTGGCCTTTCACTTTCATTTTTCTGTGTGTCTTGTATAAAAAAATCATTTGCACGTAAAACATAGGCACTTCGTTCTTAAATACTTCAGCATGTCTTACCCAAGAATACAGAAGTTCTCCTACAGAGCCCCAGTTACATAATCACCTTTATGGAAACATACACGGAATCATTAACATCACCAGGTGCACCCTCTTTTGTGCGCCAAAGGTTTAGATTTTCTCAACTGTGGATGCCATAGAAGTGTGGAGAAGCGGAAAACCTGTTTGGGTTGTATAGCAAAGAGAAGTCTTCCAGGAAAAGACTGGATTTGAATTGGAGTGTGAGGGGAGGAGGAGTTGGAGGAACTGCTGAAATAGATGTAAGCGAGTCTGTATGCAAACACAGAGGAAAGGGCTTGGGTGGGAGGAGAGCTGGCAGGCTGACATTTGCAGCAGAGTGGAGAATAAAGCTGGACAGCTTCCTGAAATCAGGGTACAGAGCCGTTGGTGAGTCAAACAATCGAGGAAACAGCGACCACCCCCTAAGGAAATGTGCTGCTCACCATGGGGCAGCAGGTCCCATGGAGCTTCTCAGGGGCTGAGCGGGATGATGAGTGTCGGCGGCAAAGGAACCACACCAGAGCCGGGAGATCAGTCAGCGCCCAGGGCACAGCCGGGTTCTTGGCTTTATTGGGAGGGGAAGAGCTTTTATAGACACCGAAAGGGGGCTGTCCAGGGCACAAGGGAACCGAGCCAACCAGCAGAAAGGTAAGGCAGGACACGAGCCGGGCACGCCCTCAAGGGCCTATCACAGCCGAGGACACATACTGTTCACGAATACGGAAGTCTCCTGTCAGGCTAGGTACCTCCCCCGGGGGCCATCTTGGATTGTTGGAAACGCTGAGTCACTGGGATGCGGAAGTGCGGCAAACTCGAGCTAAGGCTTCGGGGCCTTGTCGAGAAGGCTTAGCAACTTTGTTTCCTTTTCGATTGAAGCCCCCCCCCCCCCCCCCGTAAAAATGGAAATGTGACCAGACTTGGGGGGGTGTCACACCTGATTTTTGGAACACATTTGGGTGAACACTGCAGAACTGTGTTAAAAGGCTTGGATCAAGGCTGGCGCTCTGGCGTAGCAGGTAAGGCTGCCACCTGCAGTGTCGGCATCTCATATGTGTGCCGGTTCAAGTCCTGGCTGCTCCACTTCTGATCCAGCTCTCTGCTATGGCCTGGGAAAGCAGTGGAAGATGGTTCAAGTCCTTGGGCCCCTGCACCCATGTGGGAGGCCCGGAAGGAGCTCCTGGCTCCTGGCTTCAGATTAGCCCAGCTCTAGCCGTGGCAGCCATCTGGGGAGTGAACCAGTAGATGAAAGACCTCTCTCTCTCTCTCTCTCTCTCTCTCTCTCTCTTTTTCTCTGCCTCTGCCTCTCTGTAACTCTGCCTTTCAAATAAATGAATAAATCTTTAAAATACTTGGGTCATCATGACGCTGGGAGTTTATTATTAATTGAAATCCGTGCATTTGTATATTCATCCTAGACACAGAAGACAGAAGCATTGAGGGATAGACAAGGTTCCTGGTTCATGGGCTAGGGTTCTGGTGTGACTGTGAGTTGGGTGGGAAGGGCAAATAGTCAAATAAGTCACTGAAATAGGAGAGATTAGATCACTGGTGGTTTGGTTAAAATGGAAATAAAATAGATGGATTGAATAGCATTTGGGGCCTACTTTAAACAGGTTATTTAAGAAAAAAAAAAAGCACATTATTTAAAGCACTGCTACACTGGAGCCAGCTACCAAACCCAAAGCGTGGATTGTTAAAGCAAGCACAAGTCTGTGAGCTGCTGCTGGACCCCACACTGGTCACTTTGATCAGGCCACAGCAGAGTATTTACACAAATGCTACCAAGCATGCTCCTTTTCCCAGAGAGCTGACTGGTAAACTCTGACCTGCACACACTACATTTAAGCTAAAACTAT
This sequence comes from Lepus europaeus, assembly GCF_033115175.1. Taxonomy (NCBI): domain Eukaryota; kingdom Metazoa; phylum Chordata; class Mammalia; order Lagomorpha; family Leporidae; genus Lepus; species Lepus europaeus. Next base: position 120,888,554 of record NC_084833.1, on the reverse strand, counting down.
ATGACAAGGAGTCAGGGATATGGATCCTATACCATAGAGCAAGCTTGGCATGCCGAGGAACACACAGGAGACTGATGTGACCCAGGGGAGGGGCACAGGATGAGGATGGAGGCCAGGCTGGCAGAAGCTGGACCACTGGGAGCCGTGCAGACCTGCCCGGGCTCAGGAGTCTTCATTTTGAGTGTGACAGGAAGTCACTAGAGGATCTTAAGCATAAGTGCATGTAATTTGAATTATGTTTTACAAAGATTCCTCTGCTTGTTACAGAATGCACTGGAGGAAGGGAAGAGTGATAGAAAGAACTACACTAAGAGTTGAGTGTGTATGAAGCTGTGCACATTCAAGAGCCTTCATTGCAACACTGAGGAACGGAAAAACACTGGAAAGAGACTAAATGCCCATCAACAGGAGAGAAAGTGAATTGACAACGGTATATCCATGTGATGGGACAGTTCAGTAGTTGTCTGAAAAAAAAAGTAAAGACATTCTTCACTTATTGTTAACAAAATAAACATATATATGTATGTATATATACATATATAGCTATTAAAGTAACTTGGTACAAGCCAGTGTCTAAAGGATTCTGAGTTTAACATGAAATTATGGAGCTATAAATTATACTTTTTTGTATATGCATGTATAAACATGGAAAAATAGCTGAAAAGAGATTATAAGAGGGCCGGCGCCGTAGCTCAACAGGCTAATCCTCCGCCTAGCGGTGCCGGCACACCAGGTTCTAGTCCCGGTCGGGGCACCGGATTCTGTCCCAGTTGCCCCTCTTCCAGGCCAGCTCTCTGCTATGGCCCAGGAGTGCAGTGGAGGATGGCCCAAGTGCTTGCGTCCTGCACCCCATGGGAGACCAGGAGAAGCACCTGGCTCCTGCCATCGGATCAGCGCGGTGTGCCAGCCGCAGTGCACCAGCCGCGGCGGCCATTGGAGGGTGAAGCAACGGCAAAGGAAGACCTTTCTCTCTGTCTCTCTCTCTCACTGTCCACTCTGCCTGTCAAAAAAAAAAAAAAAAAAGAAAGAAATTATAAGAAACAAAAATATCAAACCATATTCAACTGCCATTTTTGAAAGTCAAAAATGGGGACCAGCATTGTGGCATGGCAGGTAAAGCCACTGCCTGCAGTGCCAGCATCTCATGTGGGTACTGGTTCAAGTCCTGGCTGCTCCTCTTCTGATCTACCTCTCTGCTATGGCCTGAGAGATCAGTAGAAAATGGCCCAAGTCCTTGGGCCCCTGTACCCACGTGGGAGACCTGGAAGAAGTTCATGGCTCCTGCTTTGGATCGGCTTAGCTTTGGCCATTGTGGCCAATTGGGGAATGAACCAGTGGATGGAAGACCTCTCTCTCTCTCTCTCTCTCTCTCTCTCTCTGCTTTTCTTCTCTCTCTGTAACCCTGACTTTCTTTTTTCTTTTTTTTTTTTTTTTGACAGGCAGAGTGGACAGTGAGAGAGAGAGAGACAGAGAGAAAAGTCTTCCTTTGCCGTTGGTTCACCCTCTAATGGCCACTGCAGCTGGCGCACTGCGGCCGGCGCACCGCGCTGATCCGAAGCCAGGAGCCAGGTGCTTCTCCTGGTCTCCCATGGGGTGCAGTGTCCAAGGACTTGGGCCATCCTCCACTGCACTCCCGGGCCACAGCAGAGAGCTGGCCTGGAAGAGGAGCAACCGGGACAGAATCCGGCGCCCCGACCGGGACTAGAACCCGGTGTGCTGGCACCACAAGGTGGAGGATTAGCCTATTGAGCTGCGGCGCAGGCCCTGACTTTCAAATAAATAAATAAATCTTAAAAAAAGTAAAAAAATGAGTTTAAAAATTAGCAATTACATACACATATGATTTAGCCTAAAATTTGTTGTTTTTTATTTTGATATTTGCTTATTGGGGAATAGATATGGTACAGCACTATGAGGAGGTTTTTTTTTTTTTCTATAAAGTCTTTTGATGCTTTACTAAGCCATGAGAAAAAAAGTTCTTTTATTAATTATATTTTTAAATTAGGTAATAGAGTGAGTGAGAAAAATAGAAAGATGAGATGTTTTTGCAGAAGTCACGTAAAAGTGCATGGCAGTGAAGACGCAGGAAACAACAGGAATAAAGATGAATTTGAGCTGCATTTCTGAGGTGGAGCTGACAGGACTGCCGTTAGATTTGATGATCAGGAGAAACAGTTGAGAGAAAAGAAGGAATGGGTATTTGATGCAGCAGTTCCAACACAGCTTGCCTGTCCACATCCCTCCATGTGGTGGTGTGTGTTTGTGCCCCAGGCCCACTTATTCCAACTCCCTGCTAGTGTGCACCTGTGAAGCAGCAGGTGATTACAAATGTGGTTGGGTCCTTGTCACTCATGTGGTGGACTTAGGTTGAGTTCCCAGCTCCTGGCTTTGGCTTGGCCCATCCCTGGCTACTGTGGGCATTTCTCTCCCACTCAGACGTTTAAAAAGGAGAGAAAGAAAAAAAAGAGGAAACAAGGAAAATGTCCTCCATCCTCACTTAACTTATGACAATGCAGATTCTTGAGCAACTAAGTCAATGGCGCCACCATTTATTAAGTTGGGAGACACTGGAGATGGGACAGATGGGGGGGGGGGCGGGAATCAAGATGCTGGGAAATATTAAATTCAAGAGGCAGGTAAGATGCCCTAGTGGAAATGTGAATTAGGAACTTGGGTCAACAACTCTGACTTTCAGAGGGAGTTTAGGAATTTGGGTCATAAACACAAGCATCATCCCACGTGTGAGAAGGGGAAGATGGGGGAAGATTCTTTCTTTTAAAAAAAAAAGATTTATTCATTATTTATTTGAAAGGCAGAGCTACAGAGAGGCAGAGGCAGAGAGAGAGAGAGAGAGAATCTTCCATCCACTGGTTCATTCCCCAATTGGCCACAATGGCCGGAGTTGCACTGAGCCGAAGCCAGGAGCCAGGAGCTTCTTCCAGGTCTCCCACGCGGATGCAGGGGCCCAAGGACTTGGGCCATCTTCTACTGCTTTCCCAGGCCATAGCATAGAGCTGGATCAGAAGTGGAGCAGCCAGGACTTGAACAGGTGCCCATATGGGATGCTGGCACTGCAAGCTGCAGCTTTACCTGCTACCCCACAGCGCTGGCCCCAGAAACATTATTACTAAAGAAAATTCTAGAAAATTTTAAGACCTCTCCCCTGCTTTTTTTCCCTGTCTCCTAAAAAGTCTTGGAGGTTGCTTGATAGATCAATCAAACAGATGCCAGGGAGGAATGAGTAAACCCAAGACTATCTAAATAAGTTCCATCCATGCAAATGCCCTGGTGCCTAAGTGGCACAGATTTATGACTCAGGTCCCATTGAGTCTGCAGCCATCATCTGGAGTGTTGGTGGGAAAGGCTTTCACACAACACCACCATCCGACTGGGGCCAGGAGTGCTCGCCATCGACACAAGGTCGTTGGGAATGTCAAGTGCAGCACATCCTCCTGCGGCTTCCGTGGGAGACGTGTGGGCACAAAGTGAGTTCAAATAGGGGCAAAACTGAAATGATTCTATTTTCCCCTAAAACTAGCGAATCCAACCGTAAAAAATAACTCAAAGAGAAAAAGGACTCAGTTATTGAGGATGGCAGCACACTGACCTGGTCATCTATAGGAATGGAAATAAAAGTGTAAGTGACAAAAACAAGATAAATGGAAGCATGATCAAAATAAAAAGCTTTCATGAGGTCCTCTGATTGGGACTCTCTGCCTGGGACTGAGGCTCAGTACCCAGCAGGGTATGATGTGAGTGCAGCCGTGGGGAAAGGCGCAGGTTCTCTGTGGGTTTGCTGCAGAAGCATGGAAATCCAGTCTCTGAACACATCAAGTACTCGTCTTCAGAGAAGATGGTCCCTGGGCCCTTCCGGAGAGTGTTGAGCTGTGAGCCTTGCAACCTGGCTCAATTCTAAAAGTGGGTAATTACGTTCGCTCACTCTAATGAAACTTCACCTGTTGTTAACACTGCAGGGGTTGTGCATGGAGCCTTCAAGAGACCGGGATGAGCATAAACCTAGCAGGACAGATGGGAGTTTGAATCATTAACAGAAGAATGTGAGCCATAAGGTGAGAAATTCAGCACCAGAACTGGACAAAGCTGGTTCAAAATGGCTAATATCCCCACTGAACAAAATTAACCAGAAAATTGCCAAATATGTACTTTGTTTGCTGCTGGGAACATCTGGTCTCAGTGCACCTGGAGAGAAATACAGGTAAATTGGTGGATTAACAGTGCTTTTGTCTACTCAGAAATCTTCCAGGAAAAGAGGACGTGACTATGCAAATGCATACATTGTTCTTGCAATCATTGTTGTTTTTTTCTGGGTCCATGACTGGCAAGGAAGGGAGACAGGATGAAATTCTGCAAAATTTGAAATCGACACGCTTTTAATTACTTACTTTTAAAGATTTATTTCATCTATTTAAAAGGGAGAAAGACGGGGAGGGAGGGAGGGAGAGAGAGAGAGATTCTGTCCCCAAACAGTTGCAATGACTGGGGCTGGACCAGACCAAAGCCAGGAACTCCATCCGGACCTCCCACATGGGTGGCAGGGACACACGTACTTTGGCCATGTATTCGCACGCATGTTATCAAGGTACAGAACCAGAAGCAGAGTACCTGCAACTCAAAGTAGCAGTCCCATATGGGATTCAGACACCACAAGTGATGTCTTCATCTGCTGTACCACATGCCATCTCCTACATGTATTTATTTGTGTACATTTGTGAATTTTTTGGTTGAAAACTGAAATCTTGATGCCCTGAAGACTATAAAAACTTGCACAATAAAAGGAAGTAATTATTAATTGCTATTCCCTCTTTGGGTATGAAGAGCTCATCAAGGTTCCCATTATTCCCTTGGTGCTCATATGTTGGTCTGTGTTGGTCAGTGGAACAGCATGATCCCTGGGAACATCTGGTTTCATAATCTGTTTTAGGTCCTTACTCTTTCAAACCATGGGAACTTGCTGTTGACCCTCACAGGGAGTTCATAAGAAGATTTCAGAAATCAAAGAGAAGCCAAAAAGTGTACATTCATATAACAAACCCAATACTGGGGCAAGGGGTAGGTGGGGGAGGAATGAATTACGGGAGCAATCATGACAGTGAAGTGCATTATTACTAGTTATTCATGCACTCTTGGCTTCTCAGTGGATGAACTTTTCACACCAGAAGTGGGGAAACTCATCAACTTTTCCTATCTTCTTCTATCTGCTCTACTGTCTCAACTAATTGTTATGCACTCAATATGGACAAAGGCATTGTTCTCATTTCAACTTTCGCTGCTAAGCTCAGGTGCCCTTATCTGACTCCGAAACCTATTTTCACCTCACCCAGCGTAAGCTGCCTTTAGTTTCTGCTGCAATTCCTGAAAGTGTGCATGGATGAGGAAGTTCCCCGGTCGCTTTCATAATGTGGGTACCATATTGGCGCCTAGCTCCCCTCCTTCTTTTTCACACTAGTAAATATTTCTCGGTTTCCCCTACCAGATTTGACTGTCTCTTCCTTCTCTCCTTTCCTAGTCACCTCCAAGACACTGAAGTGTCCAAAGGTGTTGGTAATAGCTATGACAATAGTTCATGAAGACCCTGGGAAAAAAATCTATTCCACCCATAAAGCAAAGACACACAGTCTGCAAAAGCCATTGCAGCTGCTTCTAACCCTGTCTGCATGCTTAAGAAAAGAACTGAGAAGGGGGAAACGTTTTAGATGTACTCAATTTCTGAATATTTCATGATATGTAGACTAAACTTCTGGAATGCTAAATGAACTTTGTAATTATTACCCAGGGTTTTTGCATGATGTAGGGAAGCCCTTGTCTCCTGTGAAACAATTCATTGACATGCCTTGGGAATCATCCTGGGAATCGAAGACCTTTCGAACGCTAAGCTACCTAAGGCCCTGGACATCAGCTCCCTGGTTTAACAACCATTTATTTGCAGGCTGCATTGACATCACTCCTATGTGACAAATTTACAAAGGAAGAGATGCAGCCTAGCACATGAAGTATAAGATGATTCGATGTCCTAAGTACTTAAAGCCTATTACCAAAATAGGAGTGCAATGTTGCTGTTATAAATATCATCCTTAACACCTTTTGATTCTTTTTACTCTGAAGTGTCCAGCCTATTATGGAACAAAGAAAGGCTGCCTTTTAAATCTCGCTCACTTCGGCTTCCTTGGAGATGGATGCGGCCCCTCTGAGCTCAGCCTCACATAAAAGCACGGCAGTGCATTGCTGTAAATCTGTTTTACATCAGCTTTTATGTGAACCAGGCCTGGGCCGGACTTCATTATCCCCTCTTTTTTATTTTTTTTCTTTTGTAGTCTCTGGCTAACTCAGATGATTTGCTTTGTAAATAACATGAATTCACTTTCCCTTAGAGAACTCTCTAGGGATGCCTGGGACCCTTGTTCCTTTGCCCGGCATGACAGTGATGGTAGGTGCCATTGACTAGGAAGGTCCCATCGTGGAGCACCCTCTAGGTGCTGTGCCCCCCTACCCCCATGTAATCAGAGTCTCTGGTCCACATGGCTTTTCTCTGACGGGACAAATCTCAGACTCTCATTCTCCAGGAGTAGACTCTTAAAATGCCATACTGTGATCTAGGAGAAAGTTAACATGCCTACATCTTGAGTCCACCATGGGGTATCCATAGAAACACACACATATGCCCATTTTTTTAAAAGTTTCTATTAAAAGTAATAGCTCTCTTGGGGCCGGTATTATAATACAATGGGTTAAGTCACTGCCTGCAATACAGATATCCCCTATGGCAGTGTGGTTCAAGTCCCAGCTGATCCACATCTAATACAGCTCCCTGAGAATGTGCCTGGGAAAGCAGCAAAGGATGATACAAGTACTCCACGTGGGAGACCTGGTTGGAGCTCTAACTTCCTGGCTTCAGCCTGGCCCAACCCCAGCTATTGTGGCCATACAGTGAGTGAACCAGCAGATGGAAAATCTCTTTCTGTCTGTGTCCCTTCCTCTCTCTGTCACTTTGCCTTTCAAATAAATAAAATAAATCTTTAGAAAATAAAGAAGTAATAACTCTCATATAATTCCATTAGTGTTTCTTAAGCTATGCCTGCTCAAATAGTATAGCTTTTGAAAGACTAAAGGTTTGAAATTATATTTTAATCTGTAGCAATGTGATTAAAATTAAAGGTGGTAGAGTGGAAAGAACAAAGGAATGAGAGTTGGAAGATTTGGGTTCACCGGTGTTGTGATTTGGGCAAATCGGTTATTTTCTTGGAGCAGTGACGTCCTCTTTCTTAAAATGAGAAGCTCTTACTGGACAAGCAGAGCTCTTCCTGACCCTACAAGTCTCAAGAACTGTGGTTTTATGATCAGTGGCTGTCAGTCACAGAGGGGACCCTCTAGTCCTGACAGGGTCTCCCTGGGATTAGGGGAATATTGCTTAGATTCCTGACAACTGAACCCAGATTATGTTAAATTTTGCAGATAACTGCCCTACCTAGAACAGAAATTTAGAGAAATTATGGTTAAATTAGAGCTGAGGAACTTTTATCTAGCAATGCTTTCACATCTGAAAGTACTCTGCTAGGATCAAAATGACGGACAAAGCACAAACACATTTGCCTCCAAGGAAAAAGGGACATACCAGTATAAAAGTGTCAAAGGAAAGGCTTACCTGTAAAAAATGTCTTCAAAACTTCATGGAAAATGTGTATCATGAAAAAGCTGAGCGTGGATTTCAAAAAGTTTTGTACTACATTTATTTATTTATCCCCTTTTTCATTTTATTTGAATGTCAGAGAGGATGAGAAAGAGACAGAGGAAGATCTTCCATCTCTACTGGCTCACTTCGCAAATGTCCACAAAGCCAGGCTTTGGCCAAGCTAAAGCTGGGAGGCAGAAGCTCAATCTGGGTCTTGCACAGAGGTGGTGGGGACCCAAGTACTTGACGCATCACCTACTGCTTCCCAGAGTGTACCTTAGCAACAAGTTAGAATTGGAAAAGGAGCTGGGACTTGAACCACACACTTCTAAAAGTGGTATGAGCATCTCAAGCAGTATCTTAACTGCTGTACCAAACACAAAAATTTCTCTGGAACTATCGAAGTGCACTCATCATGGCAAAGTAAAACTGATCTCGGATATAGGGTGTCACTAGGAAACAAGAAGTTTTAGTACATTTCCTGGAGACTGATGAAGCAAAGAGAATAAGGCATCACCCCCAAAGGGCTGGCAGAGGAAGTGGGGGCCCGACTGTCCCATGCAACCTGCCTGGCTCTAGGCTAGGCTGGGAATGATCCAGGCATAGTAGAGAGAGGAACTGAAAATACAAACTGAAAACAAAGTAGAAAAAAATATATGTACCAAAGGAATTGAGTAAAGTGTGAACAGTTGGAGTTTTTAGTACTCTTCTTTCTGGTTCTGTCCCATAGCATCCAAGGCTCAGTGTCAAAAACCCAAATACTCATTCTCCTATACTAATAACTATATATATATGAATATGAATATATGGATATATATGAATATATGGGTATATATGAATATGGGTATATATGGATATATATGTGAATAAAATCAGGAAAAAGAAAGACTTAGACTGTATAGAGGTGGGAGCGCGGCAGAGCCAGGAAGACAAAGACATGGCTTAGAAAACAGAAGAGAGTGTTCATCACCACATCATTATCATCATCATCCTCATCATTATCGTCTAAGAGGAAACTATCCATTATGAAAAGGGAATAATGGAAGCATCAGAATGAGCTCATAAATATTAAAACTACAACTGACAGTGTGTAAGTGCTATAACTAGAAAACAAAATTAAGACAAGCTCCCAGGATACAAAGCAGAGTCAAAGAAAAAGAAATTATAAAGAAAAATCAGAGCTAAATGGGTGTAATTCAAGAAATCTAACAGCCAACTAATGTAAGTCCTGGTGAGAGAGAATAAATAGAGGGAAGGGATTATCAATGAGAAGAGATGAGAATTTCCAGAGGCGAAGGACATGAGTTTTTAGAATAAACACTCTCTTAGAGTGTCCAATATAATCCAAAGAAACAGAGCCACAGCTAGACGTAAGGTCACAGAGAAAGAGAAAAGCTTCCTGCCGGCCAAGAACAGCCACCTGCAAGAGTGAGAATCAAGCACGCATCCCATCTGACTTCCAAGCAGCACTTCAGATACAGGGAAACAACAGAGTGATGCCTTCAGTGTTGAGAAAGAATGTAATTTTCAACAAGAATCTGTGCCCACTAAATAAGCGGCCAACTCTAAGTGTAGAATAAGTGCTCTTTGACAATGTGAGGTCCAAAAAGCATTGCTTCCTGCTATGGTTTGGATGTGGTTTGACAGTGTCCCCCAGCCACGCATGTGTTGGAAACTTGGTTCTCAGAGTGGCAGTGCCGAAAGATGGCAGAGCCTTGACAAGTCAGGGCCTATTGGAAGGATATTAGGTCAGGGAGGGTGCTGCCCTCAGCAGGGATGAAGGCAGCACTTAGGGAGCCCTGGTTAGTTCTCACAAGAGTGTTGTGATAAAAGAGCAATACTGGCTCTCTCCCAGTCTCTCTGGCTTCCTGTTCCACCACCATGTGACCTGGGCTTCTCACACTACTGTGGTTCCAACCATCATAAGGTCCTCGTTGGAGACTAGCCAATGGCAACACCAGACCCTTGAGCCTTAGAACTGAAAGCTAAACAAGCAAACAAACACACCTCTTTTCTTTACAAGTTATTCAGCCTCAGGTATGGTGTTATAGCAGTAGGAAAACGTGTGATCCAAGAGAGAATTCCTCCTGGAAGAGCCACACAGGATATTCCATGACTATTGTGTGTGTGTGTGGTTTAAAAGGCTATCCGAGGAGATTACAAGAGAAAAAGCATGGGGACTTGTGAGATAAATGTTCTAATGGATAGTTTAAAAAATAATTGAAAGCATGATAAAAGCAATGGTACAAAAGAAAGGGATTCATTTCTCATAAAAGAAAAAAATGTTACATGAGAAAGTCAAGTTCTAAAAGGAAGTAATGCAAAATGAGGCATGATTCTAAACAGACGGTGGGGGTGAGCAAAGAGCATCTGCTTGGCTTTGAATCTAGAAATAGTCTCCCAGAGGGGACTCCCATAGAGAAAGAAATGTAATCCCAGCCCTCTCTTTGGCCAGAGACTAATACTTTCCAGGGCCACAATAATGTAAATGCTATTTATTGGTTTCCAACTCCTAAAGAAAACCCGAGGCAAAGAGCAGAAGCCTTGTTTGTGGCTGCAAAAGAGAATATAAATGATTTACCAGCTCTGACAATGCAAAGGGGAAGGCATAATATAGACAAGGAAGAGAAGAAAGAATAAGAAGTTAGGGCACTAATTTTTCATCTTAACTGGAGAATATGCAAACAATACTGTCAGGAGTTGATGCTGTAAAAATAAGAATTTAAGTGTTCTTAAGTATCTGTTTTTAAAATGTAGCCAGATAGAATAATCTCAAAAGCCAGAACAAAATTATATATATGCATAAAATCTCTCAATATTTGAATATATATACATATACTTTGCATGAAAGAGCATTGATAACCTAAATTCTCACCATTAGTATATAAGTAAATAAGATTGATTAAAATTGATAAACCAAGAAATGGACTTTGAAACATATGCCTCAGGTGATATCAGGACCTGGATGAGAATCCAGTTTCAACCTTCTCCACACATCAGTACCTCTTGGGGGCTTTAAAGATTACTGATGTCTGTGTTCTGCCCAGAGGTTTTACATTTAGTTCCTGTGGCGTGAGCCTGGAGCATTGGAGATTTTAAAAGATCCCAGGTGATTGGAATTTCAGCCAAGACAGAATCACTGCCCTAAAAGGAGCAAAAAGAACTAGTAGGAGGAGGTGGTGGTGATGGTGGAGCCAGGATCTGTTTTGTAGCATCATGAGCTGCTGTATACTGTGATTAATTCGTATGCTCGGGATATCTGGATTAAGATCGAATTTACAACCTGAAAGGTGGATTTGATAAACAGGAAACCACACTGAAGTACAGAGCCCAGGTGAAGATTAGATTGTTGTTTAAGAACATTATAGACTCCAGGGCACTGAGATTAATCTCTTCGTTCTTTCCTTGTTTTAGAGAAGCGCCACAGACACCAGAGAGATTGAGGAACAGGTCTATACACCCAATGCAATACAATCTCATAAAAGAAGGGTGGCAGAATTCCTGCCACTTGAAAAATGTTGATGCAACTTGAGGACAAATACCATGTGATCTCATCTGTGGAATTTAAGAGTCAGACTCACAGAAGTGGTCAGCGGAAGTTCCCAGGGGGACGAGAAATAGAGAATGGGGAGATACTGGTCACAGAAGAGGATTAAGTTTTGGTGATCTACTGTACAGCACAGTGATAGTGTGAATTTCAAATTTGCTGGGGGGGGGGGCAGGGTAGATCCTAGATGTCCTCACTGTGAACATTAATAAGTAGATGAAGTTGTTAAGGGTTGGCTGGGTCCAGGTTCTTGACTCTGATACAAGAAAAAAACAACAGTGCTTGGGTCCCTGCCACCCATGTGGGAGACCCAGGTGGAATTCCTGGCTTGTGGTTTTTACCTGGCCCAGCCCTTACCATTGTGGCCATTTGGAGAATGAACCAGCAGATGGAAGTTCTCTTTCTTTCTTCCTCTCTGTCTCTATTTCTCCCCCTCCCCACCGTTTCTCTGTAACTCTGCCTTTCAAATAAATATTTTTTGGAGGAGAAAAAAAGGAGTGTGGGCTTGTTCAAGAGAGAGCTGAGCTGCAGTCAACAAACTTTGGGTCCCTCCCTTTATGGTCTGTAAGCATAGGAGATGGTGTCTGGGATTTGGGTTACTTGAATATTCATAAGGAAAGAGTTTAGGGAGGGCCTTGAGTACCACCCATTTCTTTGTCCATTTTTGCAGATCTTAGACGTCTGATGGCATTGGGTGCATGACAGGAGTAGAAGTGTCAACATGTTACAATGACCTTACAATTAGCTAAAGGTCATTGCGCAAATGCAGCCGGCAGCCATGTTGGTTACTTTGGGCCGGCACTGGTTATTAGTTGTGGTTTTGTGGAAGCTGCTTTTTTTTTTTTTTTTTTTGGCTGCGTGGAGGAAGAAGGCAGGTTTAAGTGGTGCAGGCAGGGCTGCAGGGCAGGTGAGACTGCAGGGAGGGGCTGGTGACCTCAGCTCCTCCTTGCTGGCTACCTCTTTACTTACATCAGAGTGACTGATATGTTAATTAGCTTGATTAATCATTCCACAACGTGCACATTTATCAAAACATCAATTGTACCCCATACACATATACAATTAATCATGTCAATTAGAAATAAAATAAAATAGTAATTTAGCAAAAACAAGCGGGGGCAGAGCATGCTTCTCTCTCCCACTATTTAATCATCTCACTCTCTCTGCTTCTTCCTCTAGTTCCATTTCTGTCCTTCCCTGCGCGTGCACTCTTGCTACCATTTCTCCATTCGCCCCCTTTGCCTGATGCCCTCATTTCAACTGCACTGGAGAGAAAACATCTCTTAGAGAGCCGGGGTCAGCCCTACGGAACTGCGATGTGCTTTCTCTCGTTTCGATGCCCAGGCTGCTTCTGCTTCAGACCACTTTCTCTTTCAAAATAAACTGAATTCTCTTGCATTTTGCCTTGGCCTGGTCTCTAGCTTCCTCTGTCTGTGGGTCGGCGAACCTCCATGGAGCACCGGGTCTTTATTCCTCGCTGCAAAGACACTTTCACTTCCCAGGAGAAGAAAGTTGAGCGGGTGACCCGCCTGCCATACAGCACCGAGGAGGTGAGTTTACTTTTTTTTTTTCCTGGCAGTTTCTGCTCTTTGTTTCCTCTTTCATCAACATGAAGGACGTATATATCTCCATCCTTGTTTCCACAGCCATGGAGAAATATGACAGAGCCCAAAACAAAGGTAAGAGATTTATAGAGCCCACGAGATGGCAATTAATGGAAACCGCAGGGACCATCCGCCGCCTTGCGCCGCAGAGACCTCTACACACGCCGTCCTCCCCCCATAAAGCAGAGCGGGTTGACATCGGGGATAAAATATCCGCACCGGTGCTCAGGAAATGCTTTATATGCATTCCTGAGCCATACACTGTGTTTAAACTCCAGCTTCTTGGTATAATTTTAGCCTTAGAACTTAGCAGTTTTACTGCCTTTTTGTCCAAATAATCAATATTGATTTTACTGTATCTGTTATTATCCTGGCATTAAGATTTATTTTCTTGCTTTGCTTTGCGCGAGATTGTAGTTCATAGAATGAACATCTATTCTACTCTTTCAGGAAAGCTCATGGGATAATTATCTGGTCCCATTGGCAAATCATTCAGCTTATGGTATATTGAATAATCATTGGCTTTGGCCCTCATCGGGGTTGAACGGCTATATTATCACGTTTGCTGGGATTCCTCTTTGCAGGCTGTGAGACAGCTGGGGCTAAGAGACCCAAATGTATTGTTGTAAGGGCGCTGCTCCTTACTTTCTCGGAACTCTCTTTTCCACGAGCAGGACAAATCTCACTGATACTCCACTTCTCACATCCAACGCCTGCCATTGCCTTTTGCCCATGTTTTTCTGGGTGCAAGGAATCTACGGATATTCAGGAATATCAGATATTCAGGAATCTCGGATATTCAGGTATCTTGGACAGTGCACCCAAGAAATAAGTCCCAAGGCAATGATAGCGCCAAGAAAGCTCACCTCTTGCATTCATAGACAACGATGAGTTATGGCGTTTCACGAGTAATCTGTCCTGGGAAGCAGCAGCAACATGTAGTGGAGACAGCATGAAATCAGAGGAGCCTGGACCCTCCTCTCACTAGCTGTGTGGCCCTATGCAAATCAGCTGACTTGTCAGAATCCTGTAGTAGGAAGAATAATACAGGACTATGTCATAATTAGGTAATGCTTTGTCTATGTAAGTAAGTATCTATCCAATGTCATAATGCAGGAATTCAGGCAAAACACTTAGAGGGATTATAGCTGGAGGCCCACCTGTTTATTGTAGCTACTCATTAATTTATTCACACCACAAATATTTAGCACCTGCTGTGCACTGGGAACTGTGCTAGGTGCTAAAGAGCAAAGGGGAGTGAAACACATGATTCTTCCCCACCTGCATCTTGCAGTTAGCTGGAAATCCAGACTCTGGTCTAACAGTTCTCCAGATTTCCCAGGACAGCAGTGATGAGGGCTGTCAGAGAGAACAAAGCCTTGAGAGCCTACTTTAGCCACATAACAACAAGCAGGTGGCACCTGAGCTGAGGATGGGAAAAGCGGGAACAGGTAGCTGACTGCTAAGGTTGAGGCTAAACAACCCAGGCCGAGGGAGCAGCAAAGGCAGTCATCCCACAGCTGGGAAGGGCTCAGAGTGCACAGGAACTACGGAAAGGTCATGTCCCAGCAAGGAGACACAGCTCAGTGGTCAGTGCTAAGAAGCAATGCTGCCAACAGCATGAGTAAAACGGCCACGTGTCTGCCCTGTGATTAGTCCATGGGTTGTTTGTGCTTTCACCTTCCTAATTTCTTTGCATTAAGAAAACAACTTCAAACTGCAAACCAGGAGGTAAAAATGGAAACGAGAAAACACGTGGCAAGGAAAGCTGACAGCAGAACAGGAAGGGGACGGGCTGAGAGGGAAGTCAGGGCTGTGGGTGTGAAGTCTCCTGTGTTCTGCACCTTTAACAACCACCCAGTGCCTGTCATGGGCAGACAGGGGAGTATAGGTCCCATGATGGGATGGAGTCACAGGTGGGCGTGTCAGGCTGACCCGGAAGGGAAAGCAAAACTAATCAAGACCAAAAAAAAAAAAATGAGGATACTTCACAAAGTTCATGGAAAATGCAATTAAAATTTACTTTGGTGAAAAAAATATTTAAATATAGGCATAGAAAAAGTCTTCCAAAAGTTCATGGAGGTGAGAGGGATGGTGCTGGGTTAAAGCTCCAGCCTGCAGCGCTGGCATCCCATATGAAGGCTGGTTGAAGTCCCAGCTGCTCCTCTTCTGATCCAGCTCTCTGCTATGGCCTGGGAAAGCAGTAGAAGATGGCGCAAGTCCTTGGGCCCCTGTACCCACGTGAGAGACCTGGAAGAAGCTCCTGGCTCCCAGCTTCAGATTGGTACAGCTCTGGATTTTGTGGCCATTTGGGGAGTGAACCAGTGGATGAAAGACTTCTCTGTCTCTCCCTCTCTCTGTAGCTCTGCCTTTTAAATAAATAAAATAAATCTCATTTAAAAAAAAAGTTCATGGGCTTTGGGGACACGCATTTAGCCGAGCAGTTAAAAAAACCACTTACCAGATTGGAGTCCTTGTGTTCGAGAAATGGCTCCAGCTCCTGACTCCAGCTTGCTTCTACTGAACACCCTGAGAGGCAGCAGTGGTGGCTCAAGTACTGTGCCCCTGCCACCCACATGGGAGACCTGGATGGAGTTCCTGGATCCTGGCTTTGGCCTGGCCCAGCCCTGGCCATTGGAAGCATTTTGGGAGTGAACTAACAGATGGGAGCACTCTCTGTCTGTCTGTCTGTCTCTCTCTCTGCCACTCCAAAAGGTTCATGTAAAATATGTATTATGAAAAAAAAAAAAAACTATGCATAGAGTTCAAATTTATTGCACCAAAATAAACTTACCTTATAATTCCATTATTCCATGAACTTTTTGAAGTGCCCTCTTAGGTATGAAGTACTGAACACCACACTATGATCAGTGTAGGGCTTCATTCCACACAACCCCTGCTGTTTCCTGCAGTTGAATCATTCTATGACTCTCTACTAATCTCATCCCTGCAGACGTCCAAAACCCTGGCTGACGCAGCCCTCTGTCTTAGGAGATTCCCCCAGGATGCTGACTGTGCTGCTTGCTCACTGCTGCCCCACCCCCTTCCTCTCGCCTTAGCTGCCCCAGAAGCAATGTGAGGTCCCCAGAGGCCCCCCCGCTCCGCAGGACAGTCTCAGATCTGGAGCGGCGCTGGATGGAGACTTGGGGGAAGTTGCAGTGGCTCATGGGCTCGCTGCTCCAGCTGACCTGCCAAGAGGCAGAGCGTCTGACCCTGACCGTCAATTAGCAGAACAGACGATGTATAACATATGCATGACACTGATATCATTTAACGTTAATAACTGGTTTTCAAATATTTATTACAATGACTGTTTTAATAAATATTTCATGAACACTATTTTTTTTCCAAAAACTCTCTGTTGCCAGCTTTGCGGCCTTAATTTGCCTTAATGAGGATTTTTAAGAATGCAGTGATAAATTGCCTCCCTGCCCTGCACAGGAGGCCAAGGGGGCGCGTGTGCGACATCTGTCATCCGGAGCAGTGAACCCAGGAAAGGATGGAAAGTGAGCAGGAAGGAGCCCAAAAGAGGGACCGAGAGGTTGGGTCTGTGGCGGAGAAGGGCACAAAACCCTGGCCCAGGTAACTGGAGAGCCTGGGACCTTCTCAGGAAATCCAGCAGGGCAAAGGGAGAATCCCAGGTCAGCCCTGGCCCATGCAAATAGGAGGAGAGCAGCACTGTTCAGGGCCTTGCAGCCTGGCAAACCAATTCTTTCTTTTTTTATAAAGATTTATTTATTTATTTGAAGGGCAGAGTTACAGAGAAGCAGAGGCAGAGAGAAAGAGAATTCTCCATCCGCTGGTTCATTCCCCAAATGGCTGCAATAGCCAGAGCTGGGTCAATCGAAAGCCAGGGGCCAGGAGCCTCTTTTGGGTCTCCCACATGGGTGCAGGGCCCCCAAGCACTTGGGCCATCTTCTTCTGCTTTCCCAGGCCATGGCAGAGAGCTGGATAGGAAGTGGAACAGCCAGAATTTGAACCCGCTCCCATATGGGATGCCGGCACTGCAGGCAGTGGTTTTACCTGCTGCGCCACATCACCGGCCCCCAAATCAATTCTTCAAAACAGGAACAAAGCAGGCAGGGAATAAGCGGGGGCTCTCTGCCATAACCCCACTCTCCCATCGACCCCAAGGAGCCTCTGCAGTCACAGGCAGATCTTGCCAGGGGCGGCTGCCTCTGCCTCCACCTAAGTGCTTACCTGTGGGATTCATTTTGTCCCACTTCCTGAACCACTCCTTTGAATATTTTCTGAAATGAGGACACCTCTCTCAATCTATGTGCACATCCCCGTATGAAAGTATATTTTGTCTTCCCTGGAAAGCTCCTTTGAAAGGAGGCTGTGTCCTCTCACGAGAGCATCTAAGAATAGGGGGAACATAGAGTAACAGCAGGTGCACCAAGAGCACCTGGTGAGGTTTGGGACTGGCTGTCTTCCCCAACCAGGACCCTGGCACCAGAGCCGGCTGCTGAGGTCTCCACTGTTCACAAGGTTCTAGCCGCCGTTCCCTCCCGGGCAGCCAGGGCTATCCGTGGGCACCTCTATCACCACCCTACTGAAGTCTCCCCGGTCCACGCTCCCTGCCATGCCACTTTCAGGGGACTCAGGTCCTCTCACCTGAGTCAGCTCTCCTTGGATCTGGTTGATTATCCTTCCTGGCAGGACCTGAGTCCAGCTCTGCCTCTCACGTTCCTTCCTGGACCTGGAGGCCAGTCCCTGATGCCTGCAGAGAGCAAGCAGCCCTACTAGAATGCCTCCAGCACCCACCAGCTTTCTCTCCTGGGGAACGTCTGGGTCTGTGCTTGTACTTTTTCAGCCGTGGCTCTGGATGTCATCTTCACGGCCATTTCACTCATTCCGATTGTTCAGTCTTCCAACTTCTTTTTTTTTTTTTTTTTTTTTTTTGACAGGCAGAGTGGACAGTGAGAGAGAGAGACAGAGAGAAAGGTCTTCCTTTTCCATTGGTTCACCCCCCAATGGCTGCTGCGGCCGGCGCACCACACTGATCCGAAGGCAGGAACCAAGTGCTTCCTCCTGGTCTCCCATGGGGTGCAGAGCCCAAGCACTTGGGCCATCCTCCACTGCACTCCCGGGCCACAGCAGAGAGCTGGCCTGGAAGAGGGGTAACCGGGACAGAATCTGGTGCCCCGACCAGGACTACAACCCGGTGTGCTGGCGCCATAGGCAGAGGATAAGCCTATTGAGCCGTGGCACCGGCCTTCCCTTCCAACTTCTGACCCTGGCCTTTCACCCTCTGGCTGCAGTAGCCCTCACTGGCTGCCAATGTGACAGTGTGTTCAGAACAACTCCTTCCCAGGGTTTGTGCTCATGCTGCCGTGGCCTCCTGCAGAGGGACGCTGTGCTTCAGGACCCCAGGGGACGCGGCCCGGCCCGTGTTCTACCCAGATGGAGGCCCATGTAGTTGTGCAGTGTTCAACCTGAGTGACCGAGCACACAAACCCTGCCCTCTCACTTCCCCACTTTACCAAAGTCGCAAAGCAGTGGCTTCCCTGGGCCAATTCAGAGGCGTCCAATCATCGACAGGAGAGACAGTGAAGCAGAGCAAACGCTCTTGGGTTTTTACTACATACCGTGCCACACACAGCAGGAGCAAAGGGAGCGAAGAGGTGAGTGCCTACTTGCACAGACTGAGTACATCACCCAGCGGCGAAGGGATTGTGCAGTGAGTGCATTTGGAACATAAAACATAAAATGAGGGAGTTAGTACCGTACAGCACAGGGACTTGTCTGCCTGGCTAAGAAATCTGTCTTTGTGCTGGCATTGTGGTTAAGCTGCTGCTTGAGACCTGTGCATCACCTCTCAGTGCCAGTGCTGCACTTGCCCACCCAGCTCGCTGCCAGTGCCCTGTGGGAGGCAGCAGAAGATGGCCCAAGTGCTTGGGCCTCTGCCGCCTACATGGAGACCTGGATGGAGTTCCTGGCTCCTGACTTTGGCATAGCAGTCTGGCTCTGGCTGTTGCTGGAATTTAGGGAATGAACCAGGTGACAAAAGATTCTCTCTCTCTCTCTCTCTCTCTCTCTCACACACACACACACACACACATTCTACCTTTCAAATAGATGAAAATACACATTGAAAATAATTTTTTAAAAAATGCTGTGGATAGCAGGGTACTATGGAAGAGTTCTAAGAAGAGGGATACAATTAGAATTGTAAGTCTGGCAGCTCTGGAACCAGCAGCTATGAGCAGGACAAAATAAAATAGAAATCCCAATCAATTATCAGTAACGTGGTAGTTTTCTATAGAGGAGATCATAAAACCCTTAACCCACACTCATGGCAATAGAGCAAAGATTTATGGAGTGCTTGCCATGCACCAGACACCATATACTGCATATTTAATGTTCACAATAACTCCATCAGAAGGGACCACTAAGATTTCTATTTTGCAGAAGAGAAAATGAGGAACAAGAGGGTCAAGAGTGTACCCAAGGCCTTAGAACCAATGGTGCTGTGGGAATGAGAAGGGGGATAGCCCAGAAAGAGCAAGAGGCTCACCAAGACGAGTTGCACCGTGGAAGACAGGGGGAGGGAAGGTAAGAAGGGGGTGAGAGTTGTTTCCCGTGCCCAGCAGCAGTCACGAGAGGGATGGGGTTGCTAACAAACAAGGTAAGTCATTCACAAAACAATTCTAAAACATAAAGTGAGAAAGGTAATGAATTTAGCAGAGAGGCCGAGAGTCCACGGGAGTTGAGGCAGTGATGGTGTTAATCGGCAGCTCTGTAGCTCGAGGAATGGTCTCAGGTGCAGGAAAGATTCAGGAAGCATCCAAATACTGAGCTGGTGGGGGTAGTAGGACCACAGTCAGTGATAACTGCATCAGGGCAGGTGCTTGGCCTGGCAATTAGGATGCTGGTTAAGACACTCACGTCCCTTATCAGGGAACTTGCATTTGGTACCTGGCTCCGTTCCTCATCTACCATCCTGCTAGTGCATCACCCTAGGCAGCGCTGACGGCTCCAGTGGTTAGCTTCCTGCCACCCACAGGGGAGACCTGGATTGAGTTCCCAACTCTGAGACTTGGCTGGGCCCAAGCACTGGCCACTGAGGGCTTTGGGGGAGTAAACCAGCTGATGGAAGATCTCTCTCTCTCTCTGCTTGTCTTTGTCTCCATCTCTAGCCTCTCAAATAAATAAATAAATTACTTACATTGTGTCCTCGACTGAAGTAAGTATAATCAAGGAAATGATGCTGATTCCCAGCTTTAAGAGCTGAGAGAAGGGGACTACAAATATCAAGGCACCAGCTTAGCCTCTTTTTGTTAATAAACAAGTTATTGAAATACAGTGCATATACTAAGAAATGCACATAAGAATGCAGATAAATGAGTTTTCAGTACTCTGCTCACATTCATAACCAGCACCCAAATTAGAAAGAAAACATCACTAGTACCCCACAAGTCTTTACTATTTCCCCCTCCGTTGCTTTTTTTCTTTAATGGGGGAATGAAGAGCACAATTGTCACTTATGTGATATGATTCAGTGAAGCAACATTTATACCTAATGATATGATAGCCACACAGTTTTTACCTTCTCTTTATATTAACTACTGCAAATAAAAGAGAATGTGGTATTCATCTTCAGTGTACTTCATTTAGCGTCATGATCTCCAGTTGCATCCATTTTTTTTTTTTTTTTGCAATGTCAGGATTTCATTCCTTTATGACTGAGCAGTATTCCAACGTGTGTATACACCAATTTCTTTATTCGGTCATCGATTGATGGACATCTAGGTGGCTCCTGGGCTACAGCTATGCAGTTACCGAGCAAGGCAGTGCTCTGCCCCAGGCTGACCCATGTGATCCACGTTCCTCTGGAAGTCTTTTTTTTTTTTTTTTCCCAGATCCTTTCTGGCTGGATAGCACCCGGAGTAAATGGTGAACTAGTGAATGCATCCTGTGCTCAGAAAGGCAAAGTTGTTGGGTTTGTGCCAAATTAAGCCTCGCTTTTCTAAAGGAACTATGAATGAGCTTATGAGGGCTGGAGCTGTGGTGGAGTAGTAGGCTAAGTCTCTGCGTGCAGCGCCTGCATCCCATGTGAGTACTGGTTTGCATCCCGATTGCTCCTCTTATGATCCTGCTCCCTGAGTATGGCCTGGGAAAGCTGTAAAGGATGGCCCAAGTGCCTGGACCCCTGCACCCACATGGGAGACCTGGAAGAAGCTCCTGGCTTCGGCCTGGCCCATTCCGCAGCCCCAGTCATTGCAGCCATTTGAGGAGTGAACCACTGGATGGAAGATCTCTCTGTCTCCCCCTCTGTGTGTCTGTAACTCTTTGAAATGAATAAATAAATCATTTTTTAAAATCTGATGGAATAATGTATGAGAAAGACAGCGTGAGACTTCTGGTGCCTGATCTGGCTCTGCTGCCACAGCACAGGACACAGACCATTCGCAAAGCCAGGGCAAGTGATGCCAGGGGCAGTGATTAAAGGTGGTGCAGGGGATTCCTGCTGTGTCAGTGGCCTCAGCCAATGTATGTGTAGTGGCGATGGACAATGGCTACTTTTGATTCTAATGAACCCAAAGGGGGTAGAGCTGGCTTAGGCTGTGCGAGCTGGAAGCAGGAGCGAGGGGTGCAAGGCTCTGGCAAGTTCTCCCAAATGACTGCGGGCCTCTTGGCCACACCGGTAGGAGTAGGGGGTGTGAACCAAGGGGATGGAGTCAGGAAGGGTGAGCCAGATGAGAGCCAGGGCTTCAGGATCGGCAGAGGAAGGGAGAGCCCAAGGAGAGGGGATGTCTGTGGCCTCCCTGCCTGTGCCTTCCCAGCTGTCATGTTCTCAGGAGGCTGCCAAGTTTCCTGGGCCTCCAGGCCACTCTCTTCTCCCCTGTGGGCCCCCATTTCTTCACCAATAAAATGGGGCTAAAGCCGAGCCTACTTACTTGGAAGTGTTGCTCTGTGGAGTAACAGGATAACACATAGAGGGACTAGGGCACAGCTGCTGGCACACAGAGGCTCTGCCTGGAGGTCAGCTTCTAGCTGGTATCCCTTTGATCTGGAACTTGGAGCCTCTGTGTGATTGAAACAGGTGTAGGGTAGCGATGCTTCAGCCAATGCTGAGGAGGGGGCACTGTAGAACTCTAACACAGCTCCCGTGTCATTGGCTACCACGTATAGGGTTGTGCAGGTACGATGGTCACACAACAAAATCACCTAGCGGTACATGTTCAGACCATGTCCCATTGTTAAGTGATACATAATAGACCTACAAAATCTATAGTGAGGCCTTCACCTCTCTTGGGAGTCCATATTTTCCATTCTCCCTGCAAATCCCTGCTCTACACTGCTACAGAATGGACTTCATCCTCGGCTGCTCCCACACCTGAAAGGGGGGCCCCCCTGTCCCCCAGGGTCCTGTGGCCACACCCCTCCCTGGCCTGCGGATCTGGAAGCTCTGCTTGGTTTCCTGATGGCAGCCTTTTCTCGCCTCTTCCTCTGCAGCTCGGGTACCCATACAGCAATTTGTTCCAGATGCCGGGCAATTTGCGTCGTCCCGCTCAGCATGAAAAATATTTCCCCAATGCTTATCGACCTCTGGAAAAGCGAGTGTTTGCAAGCCTGCCAGCCAATCGCCGACACTTAGCTGGAAATGCGTGGGCCTTTAATCATCGTTGTCCAAACATGAGAAGAGCAGCAGTCAGCAGAGATGGAATGCTTGCTGCTGAGTCCAGGGAAGCTGTGTCATCTCTCACCTGCTGAGTTCTGGACAGAAGCCCCCAAAGAGTCATTGCTCATTGGTCTTTCTGGAAGACGCGTCTCCAGGAGGTTGGAAAAGAACTCACCTGATGAATCAAGTTCAATTCCCAGCTGAATCAGGACAGGAAGGTTGTAAAAAGTAGTCGAAGAAAGAAGTTTAATGAGGCTACCGGTGGAGGCACAATGCTCCCTCGGTGTAGGAGTGGAGATGGCTATTGAAATGTTGTATTTATTGCCGTGTTAGTCAAAGTGTGGCCCAAAGCCCAGCAGCACCTGGGAACTTGGAACTGCAGAAGGAAACGTATACCTCAGGCATCAGAGTCTGCATCTCAACGTGGTTCCCTGCTCCCGGCCCTCAGCGGTCTCTGAAGCTCTAAATTATGAAATACTCACAGGGACTCCATCTCCTTTCCCACCTCCAAATAGTGCCCTCCACTAAGCTCTGTCACAGATGCCTGGAGTTGGTATGTTAATCACCCCTCATTAAAACCGGATGTTTTTCAAGAGATTGCGATTGAGAGTCATTATTCCAAAGAGATCCCAAGTCCTCTGCAGCCCTCAAACTTCTTTTGCAATCCTTCAAGGAATAGTAAGGTTAGATCTTTCCCTAAGGCCTTGTCTCTCTGACCCACAGGAGCACTCACAAACCCTGTGCAGGTTTCCTTGGTCACCAGTGATAGGAAGCAGCCCAGATCCACGCTGAAGCAGCGTGGGAGAGAATAGCAGCACACACGCCACAGCTTCTGCCTGCTTCCGCACAGTGCTAGTGTCTAGGCATGACAGGTGCTTTCCCAAAGCCGAAGATGGAGCCCACAATGTCCATGAACAAGAGGCCCAAGAGGATCTCAGGTTCCCAAAATGTTCCTTACGGAATGTGATTTTCATCCTTGCAACCCCAGTACCTAGTCCTGTGTTTAACATAATGTGGGCTCCCAGTGTTCAAAGCAGGGCTGAGCACTAGGACTTCGTGTTGAGTGCCTAGTGTGTGCTCCTCAGTACTAAGCACTCTCCCCTTGCTCTCTTCCCACTTCTCCATCTGTGTGTCTACCTGCCTATCCCCACAGGTGTGTATGAAGGTACTTCAAAGAGTTGATGTAAATCGAATTTAAAGACATGTTTATCTCGATGCAAGCAAATGCTGAAATCCATGCCTATGAGGGTGTCAAAAAAAAGTCAGTGGAAAATGCCTGTTATGAAAAAACTGTGCATGAATGTCATAGTTTTTGAACCATAATAAGCATATCTTTTCCTTTCACTTTTAAATGAACTTTTTGAGTTACCCTCATATTCCTCACCACAGCTCACTAAGTAGGTGTTAATTAGCTCTGTTCCTGAGGTCATGAGGTGGTTTAGCAGGCAGTTGGGCTCCCAGAATATGATGGAAAGGATGGGTGGTGAGGGGATGATGGGTGATCATGCTAAGACTCCTTAGGGACGTGCTTCTAAAGGAGTCAGCCAATGCACAGCTCAGGGCAAAGGCTTATTTTCACTCACCTGGTAGAGAGAGAAGCCGTGCATCAAACCTGGGTCATTCCTTTGGAGTGTTGTACTCCGTGCCGTTTAATATAAACTTCATTGAGCCTATGAGCAAACAAGCCGATTAGAATTCAGTGCAGGTGCCTAAGCAAACGCCCACACCCTTCTGCGGGAATCGAGCGCTGGCAATTAGAAACAAAAGCAAAGATCAAAACCGCGCTTTGGCAAGAGTCAAGGTGTAAACTGGGATTTGTTCCATTTCCCCATGCCCAGCTTGTCTCTCCACGACTTGAGGAGTCCAGAAAACCCCCTGGTACGTGATTAAAATTTCCACTTTGGGTGGTCCCTGCTTTCTTGCTTTCATCTCTTCTGGTCTTGGTTGACACGAGAGACAGGGGCTGCAAAATCACTGCTGCTAGGGCACACATGCTCTTCAGAAGGGACTGATTACCATACTCAGCGTCTTTCCCTTGACAAAAATCAGTGAGAATGCTTCCCTCCCCTCCGTTTCCCCCAGAATACAGACAAGTATGTAAAAATGAACAGCCAAAACAGGAGCCACCAATGAGGACCAAACCATCAGAAACTTCTCTTTGTCTTTCCCAGCGTTTATTGCCTTTGATGTTGAAATCTCCTTGTTCTTCTTGTTTTATGTATTTGTTTTTGATTTCTTCTTCTTCCTCCTCTTTTTTTATTTTTATTTATTTATTTTTTTGTTAAATAACTGCCAGTCAGAGCTACAAATCTTTCTGCAGAGCCCTGAACCTGCCAACGTCAATTTGAAAGGTCGGCCCTGCTCTGGCAGCTTGAGTCATCACATTGCTGACCTCCACATCAACTCAAATCTAGCCAATGGGAGCCAAGATCCCGCTCATGATTGGCAGCTGCCTTGAGAGCATCTGGTCTTACTACATTCAATAAGCAATCCAGAGAAGAAATGCAACCAATAGCAACCAACTTTATAAAAAGCTTTGCAATGCTTTTTCTGATTTCAGGGCAAGTGAAGTGGAGACTTGCATTGATCATCTAAATACTTCAAGCCCCAAGAACATTCCCCCCAGAAACATCGAGATAATTGAAGTAAAGGGGACTGCAGTGGTGGTCCACAGCAACCGCCTTCCAGCATCTGCCACGCCACTTTGCCTGTCTCGGCCAGGTTGGCGTCAGACCATTTTGCTGTGGGGACAGTGGGAGTAATTTGTTAAGTGCCTGCTGCATTCCCAGGGGTGGTCGAGGGACTTCAACACATTCTATCATTTAAGCACAGCCATGTGCCACTTAACACCAGGAGCACATTCTAAGAATTGCATTTTTAGGCGACTTCCTCTCCATGTGAACATCACAGGGAGCACCTACACAGATGTGTTCTCTGGATGCATTTAACAGGCATGTTAAGCCCAAGAGGTAGGAGCCTGCTGCCTGCATCACAGGGCAGTCTGTTTTGTAGTCAACCTTTTGTTTTGCTAAATAGAGGGAGGATGTTATAGAATAACAAAGTGTTTGAAAAATAAGAACCCAAGAGGTCAGTGTCGTGGTGCAGCAGGTCAGATACCACTTGGGATACCACCAGCCTAGCATATTGGAGGGAGGGTTCTAGGCCTGGCTACTCTACTTCAGATCCAGCTCCCTGATAATGTACCTAAGAAAGCAGCAGAAGATGGCCCAAATGCCTGAGCCCCTGCCACCCATGTGGGAGACTACGATGGAGTTCCACGATCCTGGCTTCAGCTTGGCCCAGACCTGCCTGTGTGGCCATTTAAGAGTGAATCATGGGGCCAGCACTGTGGCATAGTGGATAAAGCTGCCACCTGCGGTGCTGGCAACCCATGTGGATGCCAGTTCAAGTCCTGACTGCTCCGCATCTGATCCAGCTCTCTGCTGTGGCCTGGGAAAGCAGTAGAAGATGGCCCAAGACCTTGGGCCCCTGCACCCATGTAGGAGACCTGGAAGAAGCTCCTGGCTCCTGGCTTTGGATTGGCGCAACTCTGGCCATTGTGGCCAGTTAGGGAGTGAAACAGTGGATGGGCTCTCTCTCTCCCTCTCCCTCTCCCTCTCCCTCTCCCTCACCCTCTCCATAACTCTGACTTTCAAATAAATAAATAAACCTTAGGAAAAAAAGGAGTGAGTCAGAGGATGAAATATTATCTCTCTCTCTCTCTTTCTGTCCTTCTCTCTCTCCTTCCCTCTCTCAATCTGTCACTCTGCTTGTCAAAGAATTAAATAAATAAATCCATGCATTTTTTTAAAGTAGAGTAAATACATAACCCAGTAACATCGTAGCCTATGACTGTTGTCAGGCATTACATTGTGTAAGGGACTGCATGTGTTGTACTGTCACACGCCCAGCAGCACAGTAGCCACGTTTACACCAGCACCACAAGCAGGCCAGCAGGGCTTTGCACTACATAGGACGTCACCACAGCTAAGAGGCTGGCCATTGCAGCTATCTCAGGAGTGAAGCAGCAGATGGAGGACCTCTCTCTCTCTCTCTCTCTGCTTCTGCCTCTCTATATCTCTGCCTTTCAAATAAATAAGTAAATCTTAATATATATATATATATGTATATATATATATATATATATATATAAAACACAACATTCCTGAAAGCCAGACAACCTTGACTCTGAACCCCAGCTTTCTCCTGCCTTAGAGCCCATCTCTAGCCCCGCCTTCTCCCCAGAGTCCCCCCTAGAGCTCCTGCCAGGAGGCTCTGGTCTTTCATTCCTTTCTCTATTACCTCCCACCTCTCCTCTCCAGATTGCGTCTCTTGTTACTCATTCACTTGATTCCACATTGCAAAAAACAGCAGAAATAGCTGTCAAAGGCTGAATTCTCATCAGGATGGAGGAGGAAGGGAAGCTGTGCAGGCTGCAGATAAAGACAAAATTTTTCTGTAGTCGGTTGGGTCTGGATGGAGTAGGGAAGGAAAAGACTGAGAGCTCACACATGGCATTGAAATGTCTACTGTCTCACGAGCCGCATGACAACCTCGAGAGCAAGATATTGTTATCAGATTGCGTGGTGAGAAATCAGGAGCCCAGGCAGATTGCCTGAGGATAGAGACCTAATGACTCATAGCAATTAGAACCAGGATTTACATGATCACAAAATCCACATCCTTCCTCCCAACCACAAGCCTCCCATGGAAGCAAATCTACGATGATCATAAGAGCTGTAAGAGTTTTGTGACTTCTCATTGCCCTTCAGTGAAACAGATGTGTTACAGGTGGGAGAAATAATCAAGAATGAGACAAGTGACCTCCAGTTGGCTCAGGACCCACTCCTGTCCTCTCAGTGCAGCCCACCACTAGCTGTGTCAGTTCTTCCTGGTCTGGTTTAGCTTTCTTTTAAGTACAAATCCATTCATTCAACAAAGATTAGTTGAAGTCCTTCCTGCCATGTTAGAAATCATGTGAGTGGGGGCCAGCCCTTGTGGCATGGCAAGTAAAGCCACCATCTGTGATGCCTGCATCCCATATGGGCACCAGTTCAAGACCCGGCTGTTCCACTTCCCATCCAGCTCCCTGCTAATGCACCTGGGAAAGTAGCAGAAAATGGCCCAAGTGCTTGGGCTCCTGCACCCACATGGGAGACCTGGAAGAAGCAACTGTCTGCTGGCTTCAGCCTGGCCCAGCCCTGGATGTTGCGACCATTTGGGAAGTGAACCAATGGATGAAAGATTCATTCTCTCTCTCTCTCTCTCTCTCTCTCCTCCTTCCTTGCTCCCTCCCTCCCTCTCTGTATAACACTGACTTTAAAATAAATAAATATGTAGAAAAAAGAAAGAAATCAGGTGAGGAGGTAGACAGAAGCATAGAAATACAACATCATCCTTGCTGTGAGAGGCAAGAATTGAAATTGAAGAAGGAAAACGAACATTTAAATAATGCACCATATGAGAGGAGGAAATAGCTGGCAGCCCTGGAGTTGACCAGGGAAGAATTCACAGAACAGACTGCTCTTAGAAACTTGTGTCCTACTACCTCTGTGACAGATTCTCTTCATTTTTAGGTTATCTGGAATTCTCCAATTTTCCTGCTTGATAATTGTGTCCTGAAGAAATTATTAAATTGACCAGGATCCAAAGTCCCACACTGCTATGATGAATCACACAGTAAAATCTTATTTTCTTGACCCTGACACTGTTCAATTTTACTTGTAGTGCTGGCGCAGTTCAATAAATACTTATTGAGCATCGTTTGGGATGTAATCAGAAGCAAATAAATACATAGCCTCTGGCCTCACAGAACTTCACATCTATTGGAGGTTGGAAATGTCACTCAAGCATGTGTGGGTTAGTGTTGTGGCATAGCAGGTGAAGCCACAGCTTTAGATGCCTATAGCTTCCATCAGAGTGATAAGGGATAAGGCAGGGAGCTAGATTAGGACCACGAGCTGGAAGCCACCCCCCCATACCCACTCTACATAGTCCTATCTGCCTGTCAGTGCAACAGCCCCCTTCCCAGGACATATCTCCCTTCTCCAGGCGCCTGGACTGAGCCTAAAAATGGAGGCAGGCAACTGGGAAGGGCTCTCCACTTCCTCTCTTCTTCTTTCATCAGAGACCAGGAAAAGATGCAGCATTGAGCTGCCCTCTCTCTACTTCCCTTCCTACCGCTTCCCCTTCCTGGCTCACTCCACTCCTCAAATATGCCCACGTGTGTGTGTCTACTTTTTCACCTTTTAAATGAACTTTACCACTGTGTGCACCATAAACATGCCTGTATTTAAAATACTGCTTGAAGTAGAAGGCAATGATCCAGAACAGGAATTTAGACCCCACTTCTCCTCTAGCAAGAATGCCAGGTAGAGTCCCTGCTCCTCTGTTGCTGACCCACCTTCCTGCTAATCTACTTGGGAAGGTAGCACCCGATGATGCATGTTCTTGGGGCCCTGCCACCCAGTAGCTGACCTGGATGGTGTTCTTGGCTTGTGGCTTCAGCCTGGCGCACCCCCAGCTATTGCAACCATTTGGAGAGTAAGCCACTGATTGAATATGTCTCTTTTTTTCTGTTTCTCTCCTCTCTCTCCCCCTCATAAATAAATAAATAAACCTTTTTAATAATGCCTTTGTGAAATGTGAATACTCTTTCACACTCATGAATTCAAAATTTCTACAGTGTCCTGAGATGGTAGAAGATGTGGGGCAGAGGAAAAGTGGCCCAACACTTCTGGAAAAATCCACGTCTGGGCCCATATCTGAAGGCAGTAAAGCATGAGAAGGTCCTCACATGCAGAAGGGACACGGGATCGGTGGTGGAAGGCATCGGAGAACAGCAAGAGGCTGAAAGAACAGCCATGTGCTGGGGGTGGGGATAAAGAAGGGTCTTCATCCCATTGGCTGGAGACAGCCAATCGGCATTTTGAAAAGACCACTTGGGCTCCTTCTCTAGGGAACAATTGCACAAGCACCTACTGTGGCAATCCAAGAGCACTGTTGTGAGTGGGAGGAGCAACAGGCGTGGAATGAAGAACCCTGGCCCTAGTTGCAGGTCTTCCCCTGCCAAGGCCAGGATGCCCGAGCAGTGGAGTCTTCTCTGTTTGAGGTTCACTGTCCACAAAACTGGGTACCACTCCCTGTTCCTGGGGTGCTTTTGGAGACTGAGTTAAGTACTGGACATGAAAGTACAAAGATGCTGTAATAGGACTTGAATAGCAGTGACGGCATTACAGAACATCTAATGGGCACGTTACCCCAGGTCAAAACTTCAGGTAGGAGAGCCTGCTCAGAAATAAAACCTGAAGAAAATAAGGTAACTTTGAAAGTGTGCCGGACAGAAGGCACCTGAGAGAGAAATTTAGAGAGAACGTTGAGCGAAGAAAGCAGAAAAGAGATAAAGAGAGGAAGACGTGGTGGGGGAGGGAGGGAGTGAAGGGATGCTGGGGCAGTTTTATGTAGCTATTTAACACTGAGGTTGGGGACAAAGGGACAAAAACTACTGGGACAGCCCTGAGAAAACAGGAAGGCCCAGTACGCTCCCGACTGCTGAGTCTTCCTCCAGGTCCATGGAAATATGTACGAATCAGAGGCCTCCCTTAAAAATAAACCATGACGCTATTTACGCTCCCTTTCTAAAGAGATTTTTGTCTTTCTGCATTTTCCCCATAACTACTCCGTCGATAACATTTTTCTGTCCTCAACCCCCCCCCCAAAAAAAAGGCAAGCAAACAACATGTTGATTCCAGAAAGAACAGAAATTAGTTCCTTTTTGCTCCTGTTCCACAATTGAACATCAATGTCTTGGCTTTTCCAGTGAGGAATAAGTTCATCTTATGATTCATCTTAATAAAAAATAATGACTGAAACCCTCTTGAGGTTCACAACAAATGGAATGTCTTGAATTCACCAAGTACCTGGAATGTGGAGTGACAATTCTCCACCGACAGCCAAGCAGGGTTTTCAGACCCCTGCATTCAGTTCCTCTGAACGTTGCCTCTTGCTATGTGTTCGCCTGCTCTCTCATTTTCTCCTGTTGGCTCCTTCCCGCCGATGGCATTGTTCCTGGAACCTTTGCTCCACACAGCATGTCTAGTGCTTCTGAGAGCTTGGAGAGATGGGCTTCGTCTCCCAAAGCCAAGCCTGGCCGTGGCAACCGTACAGAAACCCAGGGCAATGGGGTGAACGCCACCTGCCTGTTGGCCTCCTTTCCCATTCCACCTCTATGCTGGCTTCCCCCAGGCTGTGGCACTCCCTCTCAAAGAGTGACCCAGTCACCTTGAAGCAGAAATTCATCAGTGTAGGAGTCCTGCAGTATCCTGCTGGGCTGCCAGATAATTATCTTAATAAGAAATTTTCTTTGAAAACATAGATTCTACTAACTACCTCTTGATCCCAAACTTGAACCAAGCAAATAGTTCCATCTTAAAATATGATCTTAGGATGAAATTAATATTGATTATGAGGGATAAAGACTACGGTGTAGAGGATAGTAAAAAATTATTTCAGATCAGGGGGTGGGAAAATAAGATGAGAATAAAAATGAGACATTAGCAAAGCACTATAAAATGACAATAAAATCCAATGTTGTTAAGTTGCTAATTAAAAGAAGGTTCTGGAAGAATATATTAAGTTACCACTGAATTATGTGACCTATGCTTTAAAAATGTGCCGAAGATTTTAAAATGGAGGAAGTTTCAAGAGAGAGAGATGTAAGGGCAGGAGGTTGCAAGCTTCAAAAATAGGTATTGGATTACATTAACTTTATTCATGAACTCCTTCCTGCACGTAACATGTATTTTGTAGGAGCCCACTGAGAGCAGGTGCAAGTTGGGTGAGATAGAAGCAAAGGCAGGTCACTGTCCCCAGGGCACCTGCAACCTTTCCAGAGCAGACCCCGCGGCCGAACCAAGCGACGCTTTCAACAGTGACCAAAAAAGAGGAGAGGGTGAGCTCTCCTGGGGGAATGGAGAAATTAGCAAACACCCCGCACAGCAGTCTACACCTTGGTAGTACAGGTGGTCAATTTCTGTATGTATGACTTCAATATCTTCAAGGAATTAGAAAATAAGTTTTTTAGTAGGAAAAAAAATTGGAATGCATGCATAAAAAAGTTCATGGAATTGCATATTATGAAGAGACTATGCATGGATTAGAGTGGTTTTTCTTTCTTTTTTTTTTTTTTTGACAGGCAGAGTTAGACAGTGAGAGAGAGACAGAAAGAAAGGTCTTCCTTTCCGATGGTTCACCCCCCAAGTGGCTGCTACGGCAGGTGTGCTGCACAGATCCGAAGCCAGGAGCCAGGTGCTTCTCCTGGTCTCCCATGCGGGTGCAGGGCCCAAGCACTTGGGCCATCCTCCACTGCCTTCCCGGGCCACAGCAGAGAGCTGGACTGGAAGAGAAGCAACCAGGACAGAATCTGACACCCCAACCTGGACTAGAATCCGGGGTGCCGGCGCCGCAGGCGGAGGATTAGCCTAGTGAGCCGCAGTGCCGGCATGGATTAGAGTGTTTTGCACCAAAATAAACTTATCTTTTAATTCCATTTCCCCATGTACTTTTTGAAGTATCCTTATATTTTAGGTTTGCTTTGTCAACACAAATATAGAGTTGGGACCTGCTGTTTCATGAAGGTAAGGTCCACACAGAAGGAGGATGTAATTCCTGTTGACAATCTCTCAGACAGCACAGATGCCTCAGGCTGGATTCCAGAATGTGGGAAGCAGTTGATGATTGTGGATCTAATATCCAGAACCACAGATGAGAAGGGAGCAAAATGAAGGGAGAACTTACTGCCTGTGTGTCACATGGCGCCTGTGTATCTATGGAGAAAGTCCTAGGAACTCAAGAGGGCAAAGCTAGAGCAAGGGTTCTGTAGATGTCTGTCTGTCACTAGGAAGCTATGTAGCAGAACAGCCAAGAGCAAGAGCCCTTGGGAGGCAGCCGCTTTGATCACACCCTGACTCCATCACAGATTAAGTGGCTAATCTTGGAAATGTCGTTCACTCTTCTTGGCCCCCTTCCCTTCCCTTTAAAATGGCCATAATCCAATGAAGATTGTTGTAAAGATCAATTAAGTTATTATGCATGTAGCATCCGGGAGAATTCCCTGCATGGTCTTAACACTCAATGATTATTTGTGGTAAAATATTTTTCATTGAAAACCTTAGGCCAGCACCGCGGCTCACTTGGCCAATCCTCCGCCTGCTGTGCCAGCATCTCAGGTTCTAGTCCCAGTTGGGGCTCTGGATTCTGTCCTGGTTGCTCCTCTTCCAGTCCAGCTCTCTGCTGTGGCCCAGGAAGGCAGTGGAGGATGGCCCAATGCTTGGGCCCTGCACCCACATGGGAGACCAGGAGGAAGCACCTGGCTCCTGGCTTCGGATCTGCACAGCACACCAGCCGTAGTGGCCATTTAGAGGGGTGAACCAACGGAAGGAAGATCTTTCTCTCTGCCTCTCTCTCTCTCTCTCATTGTCTAACTCTGACTGAAAAACAAAAACAAAAACAAAAAACCTTAGGTTTAGGGGTCTGGTCTGTGGAGTAGTAGGCTAAGCATCTGCCTACGCACCAGCATCCCATATGGGGGCCCATGCAAGTCCCAACTGCTCCACTCCCCATCCAGCTCTCTGCTTATGGCCTGGGAAAGAAGCGGAAAATGGCCCACGTGCTTGGGCCCCCGCATCCATGTGGGAGACACAGAAGCTCCTGGCCCTGGCTTCAGATCAGCTCAGCTCCAGCTGTCATGGCCATTTGGGGAGTGAACCAGCAGATGGAAAACCTTTCTCTCTGTCTCTCCCTCTCTCTGTCTGTAACTCTACCTCTCAAATAAATAAATAAATAATCTTTTTTTTAAAGAAAATCTTAGGTTTAAACAAATCTCATTGAAATTGCTGAGTGTTTATAAAACTTTAGAATAACAAATGAGAACTTGGGATTTTGTCTCAGGGGTATATGGAAAAGGTATAAAGGGAAGGATCATCCAGGGAGAGAATTCTTGGGTCAAGACAGTAGGAGTAAGAGAGGAACTTACAAATGCAGTTTCTCACGGAGGAATCAGCCCTGAGTTCCAAGGGCCTTTCCCTACCATGAGATTCCTTTTCCAGAGACAGTCTTGAAGGACCTGACTTTCCTTTTCATGGTGGAATTTCATGCCAGTCCTCCAAAAGAAATCTGAAAACCCTGTCATTCCCTTGCATAAACTCCTGCAGTAATTTCCAATTGGAATAAATTACATGGTCTTAATCTTTCAAGCTATTTCCCAGCGAGGCTGCTGGGTATATTAGCCAGAACCTTGGCTTTCAGGTCATTTCATTGTTCCAAGCCCCCTTTTCTCAAATCAGGCAAGGTTAGATATCATGCATAAAGCATCTAAGAGAATTCTCTGCTTGGCACACACACCCCAGCACCACCACCACCATTGACAGTGTGAATAAGACTTATTAAGAAGACTCTGTGAGAGAGAAATGACGAAGCACACACAGCCTTGAGCCTTAGCCACATAGAACTGGTCTAGGCTAGAAGTGGCTGGCCACACCATGGAATGGGCCCTAAGAGAGAGCCCCAACCATTTCATATCAAAGTGCATGGTGCCACACACATATAGGAGAGTTGAGAAGGGGGCAGGAAGCATGTCATCAGCAATAGAACAACAGGAATCTTCTTTTCAAAGAAATCACAGGATTAGAATGGGAGGGAGAGAGGGTTTGGCCTCTGGAAATGGCCTGTCCACTGTGTTAACTCCAAGCTGCTGAGTCGGCATCTTGCTGAGCTGGGCAAACGTGGAGGAAATGATCCTCCAAGGCCCCAGACACCTAAGCACCATGGGTTCAATGGGTTCTGTCAGATATG
This sequence comes from Lepus europaeus, assembly GCF_033115175.1. Lineage (NCBI taxonomy): Eukaryota > Metazoa > Chordata > Mammalia > Lagomorpha > Leporidae > Lepus > Lepus europaeus. Next base: position 120,854,238 of record NC_084833.1, on the reverse strand, counting down.
ATTAAGGCTTCCCCTTAGCCAGCACATCCACTTTCATTATTGTCATTGACACCCCTAAGCCAATGTCTCCTAAATGGAAACCTCTAGTCCTGACTTCGTACCAGGACTTCAGATGGGCTCTTGCCTCTTGTGTCTCACTGTACCTCCCAAACAGCATATCTAAAACTGGGCAATCCTCTTTTTCCAAATCCTTCCCCTCTGTCAACTGTTTGTCCCACCATCCGCTCTGCCAGCCGCACCATCCAAACCTGGCAGCCACACGGGCTCTTCCGTCTCACAAACTTTCCTTGTTCGTGCTTCACCAAGTAGGGCTAATTGCACCTATTGATTAAAACCTCCTCATCTTCTCTGAGCTTGCTACCAAAGCTCTCACTTGGATAGTCATCATCTATTGTCTGTATCATGTCAAGGTACAAGACCACATCACTGTTCTTAACAAGTCTCCCTACCTCAAACCTTTCACCAAGATTAGCACCTGAACTCCAAACTGAACTTGTCACTCTGTTCTCAAGCTTGGAACGTATTAAAGGTCTCCAGGGCCCAAGTGTTTTAAAACGGCCTACAAGGATTTTTCGTGATCCTGTTTTGTACAATTCCTCTTTCTTTGCCATGTCACATGAAGCTGCTTCAAAATGCTGAAAGCAATACGCTCCTTTGGGCTCCTTGGCTTTTGAACAGAGTGTTCTCTTTCCAGGGATGTTTTAGCATGAACTCATTATCACCACCTTCCCTTCGCCTCACCATTCCAACTTACCCTTTGTACTTCAGTAACAGAAACTTGGTGATTATTTATGAAGATATCAAAGTACCCGGATATGTGAGAAGGGCACATTTGTGCCAAAAGAGGGACTAGGAAATCTGAAAATCTCCAATCTCGCCAAGTCCTAATTGACTCTGTTCCTTTGTTTGCATGCTTTCTCACCGACACCAACCTACTGGGGGCACTGGGGTTAGAATGTGCCCTCTGAAAGTTCATACAATGGCCATTTAAACCCCAAGTCCATAGTTGATGTACATGATTTAGATATGGAGAGGGGCCTTTGGGTGGTTATTAGGGTTAGATGGGGTCAGGAGAGTGAGGCTGTTGGGATGGCATTGGTGGCTTTATGAGTAGACAAGGAGAAAACTGAGCCAGCGTCCTTGCTCTTCTTGCCTGTGATACCTCCTACCATGCTACCTCATCAGAAGTTGGCACTGTGCTCTTGGACCCCACAGGACCTCAGAGTTATGAGCTAAGTAAATGCCCATTCTTTATGGATTATCCAGCCTGTGGTATTCAGTTACAGAGACGGAAAAGGTCTGAGACTAGGGTAACCAGATCAGATGTATAATCATTGGCTACTTATTGTAAGTCCTTCTTTGCCCTAACTGAGGGACTCATTTATCCAAGAAAATCTCCACCTCCATAACCTACCTTATCAGTGTTTCTCAGTTTTGACTGACACTATCCCCACTCTGCAATTTGAATCATCCCTGCCCCATCGCCATCGTCCAAGATTGGTAATCAGGAAGAAAAGACCAATTGCTTCACAGAATCTCATAAGGTCCTTTCACCTAACACCAAATTTATATCTCAGTCAGTTTTCTGGCCCACTACACAATAATAGAACTACATTTTATATTTACATCGCCTCCTCCATCAATGGACAAATTCTTTCTAGAAAGATGAAGTCTCACCAACTGCAAAAGGCCAAAAAAAATTGTACTGAATTCAAGCCAGAAAGCATCAATTGCCAGGCAAAGAGAAAAATGTGATTCTCTATGGAGAATGGTTTGTTTTATCCCAATTTCCAAAAATAAGACTGACTCCATTCCTGCCATCGATAATTCCAACACTCAAAATCTATCTTTGCTCATGGTTACTGTGAACTTCCAAATTCAGATATTTGAGAATCTTCTGCTCATGTCCATGTACAATGGGCAAAACTGGCATCCCACCATCAGTTTCTTGTGCAAGCCTCAGCAATGATGAAACGGGCCCAGACTCCGAAGAGATAAATGAGACAACCACCCTGTAGTCCCTGGGGTTTAGCTGGTCTGCCATCCACCCTCAATGCACTGCTTCCCAACTCAACTATTACCCTGCTTGATTGCCTTCCGTGACCCCCACTGCCTGAAGTCCAAGGCCAGACAGTGGGCTAGGCACACTAGGCCTTCCGCTCAATCTGATCTGATTCCTGCCTATCCATCTAACCTCATCCAAGAGGTAGCTTGGGGATATGTCAGGCAAAAGTAATTTGGAGAATGCATTAGGGAGAAATATAGCTTTCCACAGAACTCAACTAATAATGGCCCAAGCATTGAAAATTGTCCTTTGGAAAAGTGAGTTAGCTGATAAGCTCCTTTAGCAAGGAATATTTATGCCAGCATGGATAGCTTGAGGTGAGGACCATAGGGGTAAAGCTCAAGAGGGATGCAGACAATATCAGAACCAAATGGGAAAATCAGAACCATCAATTCCCTGGTGTCAGAATTTGCAGCGCTCCCCTTGCACAATGGCAAATGGACTGCCCGTGGTTCTCATGGCACATTGTGAGTTCTGGCACAACCACACCCCCTTTCACCTTTGTAAATAACCTTGATGATCTTCCCAGATGAGGTTAAATCTAAACATCAGGTCCATGAGCTCAGGTCCTCCCTGGTGATCAGAATGAACATTCTGGCACAAGTAGGCACAGGGTCAGGTGTGCTCTTTGCTTTGCACAGGAGATGGTCTCGTTGAGACTTAATCCTGTGCAGACTGATCCCACACTGAAAGAACATTTGGCTGATACCTGTCTGCAAAACTCCTCTCTACGACTTCCAAGGACCCAGCCTAGCTAAGGTGCCCCAACTATTGCTTCTGAGACTCCCTTCCTGACCTCAAACTATCTATGCTCCTCCTGTCCCCTTCTCCTTACCCACATGGCTCAGCTGTGTCAAGAAGGTCTCTCTGTTAGGGTGGGCATTTGTACCAGGTTTCTACCCATGCTCACCTGGCAAGAAGCATTTACAGCCAGGTCTTTTTTAACTTGACCCTGTCTGTTCAGCTAAACCCACATTCCAAAGAAGCACATCACTCTCCCTGCCTGGCAGGTGCCCTGGCTTCAACTCTCCTCCCTGGCCCTCCTGAGCAGGCTGAGTAGATGTTCTGATGAGGCGTGTGTTTTGTGTAGGACAGTTATGGGAAATGGGGCTATAAAAGCAGACTGGGGTCATCTAGGGAGAACTTGGAGCAAGAGAGACAGCAGCTTCCCTCCTCTGCTCCTACGGCAGCACACCACTGTCTCAGCACAACACCAGGTTTCATTTACTGGCTAGGGAGCAACTCCATTAAACTTCAAAGCATCACTTGAGAGAGGCTTATTTTCTTACCAAGGTGACTGGAGGTATTTCGGTTCTAAGACTTTATGATCACATTGTCTCACAGGCAGCTTGACAACGTCTTATGTCTCTGACACTGTGGGGGATTTATTCACTTGAAGCGCAGCGCTAAATCCTTGGCGGGCACTGTATGTAAAATCTGGCTTTATAAATAAACAGTGCTCTGCCCTTCTGCCTCCCTTTCTTCTGAGTATCTGCAAGTCCCACCATCTTGCAGTGAAATGAGCCTTGATGGAAAGGAGGGGTGATGCCAGCTGTGTTTCCGAGACCCCCTCCTCTGCGAAATGCCAAGGATAGTGTGCATACCTCTCTCGCTCCCAAAGCTAGAAGACATGTGAGTGGAGTGGATAAGACGGTGGGCTCACTCCGCATGGGAATCACAGGAGGTGACAATGCTTGGTCCTAAACGCCATTGCGATGTATTATACCCCACTCTTTCCTCTAAAATAATCCTTTGATCCCTAATCCAGCACAAATACATATATGTATCCACTGATGAGCCATTGGGTTAGGAAGAGTCCACACCTATTATTCTCCCAGACATTAATGCCTAATAGAACTTTAACCCCTCTGGCGATGGGAAGCTCACTCCCCCATGAGGCAGCCAGTTCCATGGGAGACCCCACGGAGCCAAAACCCACCTCCTTGTAACTAATGCCTATAGGTCCCAGCCATGGCCCTCTGGAGCACCTCTGAGCAAGTGTGATTCTTTCTCCCGCACCTCACATATTTGAAGGCCGAGATCACAGCTACTTTTTATGACTTTCTTTTCCCACATGAGCTAGAGGCAGATCTTGGCAGGGAGGAAAAACTGTCCACGGTGACTCTTGTAATATTTCTATTTTTTAAGGAAGAAACAAACATGGAGCAATCTGTCACCCCCTCACTGTCCTACTTTTTAGGTAGAATAAATGTCACTTTCAGTTCTGAATCTACCTCCGTTAACTCTTTACTGTTTGGAAGCTGCTCAGCTTGGCTGTACAGCGTAGTCTCTGCTCACCTATGTCTAGAAAATGTTGGTGGCCCTCTCCTCTTGCTCACAAGAGACTCTAACTTATCAAATTGTTTTGTTTCACTTAATTTATACTCAAACCTGCGCCCTCAAGACCTTAAAAGTCCCAAGCACAGCCCATATTTTTTGTCACGGTGGGACCTCACCACATTGCACAGTGCCTAGAACTTGAACGCAACAAAATAAATGTTTGCTGTCCAAGGAACTCTGTCTATGCATCATAATAAAGAGACTTGTCAAGATTTCTTCCACGCCTTAAACTATTGGGAATCTGTTACTTTACAAAGTTGGTTTATTATTTCTCCTGTCAGCTTCAGGTTCCAAAAATATGGAGCAGGTGTACAAATGCAGAAGCAACTTTGTGTATGTATACCCCATAAAGAAGATCTATGCCAGCTCTCTACTGTATTTATCTGGCGACTAGCATCAGTGGTGACACATAAAACTATACAGTTAAAAGACATTAAAGTGCAGCTTAGATGAAAACAGATGAAAAAGATAGAAAACGCTCAAAAGGCTGCCGAGAAGAAAAATATCTTTAGGCCTATTCTTTAAAGCATTTACATAAATAATCGCAAGTAGATATGCACTTTTTTTTTTTGAATCCGGAAATGTGTGTGTGTGAAGGGATTTTTAACTTAAATCTAGCAGCCTGCATAAGCCATGGTGTCTACTCGCCTCCCCTGCTTTTTCAGTGTTCTATCAGAGTGTTAAATTACCTTCCAATATCTACTGTATCGCTTGTGAGGGGGTTGGCAGGATGGTGAGGACACCCAAGGCCTCTGACAGCATAAACATGAGTAGTGAAGTCAGAGGGAAGGTAGTTAAAGTTTAATCGCTGTTTAATTTCTTATCACCTTGGACCAAGAAATAATGGCTTAAGCCAAGAAAACAATCAGTTGAAGATGAATCCTATCCAGCCAGTTTTGACAAAAGAAAACTCCAGGTGTCTGTCTGACAAATGTTTTTCTTTGCTCAAACTTCACTTCCCATGGTATTGAGATTTAAAGGAGAGGAAGAGAAAGCCTCACCCTCTAACACAATTGCCCACAGTCTCCAGCTAGAGGATCTAAAAGATGGTTCCTGGTATTGGTTGCAGAAGGTAGCAATCGTAGTCCACAGTCAGTTGAGAGGAGGCACTCCACAGGGAGCAGGTGCGATCTGTTGCTCCGTTATAACCTTAAGCTTAATGGGAAAGAGATGCACACAGTGTGTCCCACTGGAACCAAGTCCACACCCAGCTCTCCTGTCATTTCAGACTGGAGAAAGGCCTGGGATGCAGATGCGAGGTGGATAGAACCTGAGGTGCCCAGAGAAGTTCACAGAGAGAAGCTGGCTCTTTTAGGCAATGGGGGTTACTGGTGTGCAAGAGACAGGGTGACATCTTATACATATTAGTTCAAGCAAGCATGTAACTAGCCATAGAGACAAACTCTGGCTTTTAGAAGTATCTCAGACTCAAAAGCTGTGAGCCATCAGAACAGGGCCTTCATTTAAACCCAAAGCCTGCAAGGTGAGCCTATGGGCCCTCAGTTCAAATTCCCACATTCAAACCCCAGTTACTCCATTATCCAACCTTGTAGTCACTGGCAAGCAATGTGACCTTTCTAACCAAGGTCTCTTGTACCTACAAGGAAGATAAGCATGGTATAAGCTCAGGAATCTGCAGTGAAGTTAAAACAAGATTATCCTATGGGCACTGGGCATAATGACTAAGACACAGCAAAGGTTCAATAAAGACTTTCAAAAAGCATGATCAAGTCACAAGGCAAACATGAATTAGCTTGAGGACATAGAGGCAAAAGAAAGTAAAGATATTCTTAAAGCAAAGGGAAAGGGGCCATATTTGTTTCCTGTGGTGGCCATGACAAATTAGCAGAAAGTAGCTTTAAACATCAGAAATTTGTCCTTTTGCAGTTCTGGAGGCCCAAAGTCTGAAATGAGGTGTTGATAGGTCTGAACGCCTCTGAGCGCTCTAGGGAAAACCCCGCCCCTCCCAAATACTGGTGGCTGAAGCTATTGCTTGGTTTGGGACTGCACTGCCACCTTTGCCCTTATCCTCACGTGGCCTTTCCTCTTGGTCCATATCTCTTGTCTTTCTCTTATGAGAACACTTGCCACTGAGTTTAGGGCCCAACCAGAAAATTTGAATGATCTAATCTCAAGATCTTTAACCTAAGAAAAAAGACTCTATTAACAACGAAGTGCCATTCACTGGGGATTGTGACATGGACATAGCATCTTGGGGGCTGTCATTCAATCTACTGTAGGTCCTAACTAAGCAATGCTTGCTGAATTAAAGTTAAATATTCAATGCCTTAGTCTGCTTTGTGTTTCTGTAACAAGTAATCTGTAAAGAAATAAGAGGTTTAGGTAGCTCACAGTTCTGGAGATGGTATCTACTCGTCTCCAGTGAGGGCCTCATTGCTGCTGGCATCACAGTGATGGGAATTCATGAGAAAGGCAAAGATCACATAGTGAGAAGGGCAGCAAGAGAGGTTTGGGTGCCAAGCTCACTCTTTCTGTAACAATTCAATCTTTCAGGAACTAACTGGGGTCCAAAGAGAACTACATTAATCCCTTCTTTTCCAGAGTAGTGCCCCCATTGACCTAGACCCCACCTCTGAAGGATCCTGCCACCTCATCATCCCATACTGAGGGCTAAGCTTCCAATATATTTAACTTTAAGGGACACACTCCAACCATATTCACACCAGAGCAGTCAAATTTAGTTAAGAAGACAATTTTTAAAAATCATATCCCCAATAGTACTAAATAAATTTAGTCAATCTCCATGGTGAAAATTTTTCATTATAATAAAAAATACTATTCAGAGAAGGAGAATGATTTGCTGTAGAGCTATGTACTTTTTCTCTTCTTGAGCTCTGTGTTTTGACTCATGACTGGTAAATTTAAACTCCATAAGACAGGGAGCCATTTTTACTGGTGCCTATAAGAAAAGCATAGTTTGTTGGAAGGATTTTTCTTACAAATGCTGATCTATTCTATCTGTTGGGTCCTAGGACCCTGTGGGTTTGGGAGTAGGTAACCAATGATGAGGATGCTGTGATGGCATGGAAAGTCATTGGAGGTGGAACCCAGGGGATCTCAGAGGCTTGGGATCTCACGTTTCTCATCTGCCCTCCAGGCCAGATATATAGCTTTGCAAATAACAGCTTTGTCATTTGCAAAGGAAGAGATAATCGCTACATACCTCCTTAACTTTCATCATGAACCAGCAATCGTTGATTTTCTACTGTGAGCTCCAGAATCTGGCCTGAGAAGGCAGACTTCGAGTGGGGTGTGGGGACAGGAAATCAAACCTGTTGGGGTACAAGAGAACCTTCTTGTGCCTACTCATTGAAAAGAGTGTAAGTCTAAGGTTGCAGGTGAACTGAAACTGAAACACGGATACTAATAGGAACCCAGGGTCTGGCTCGGGGTTCCTCTCTTGCCCCTCCTGTCTTGAAATCAACTTCAGTGCATGACTGCTTCAACTCCTTTCTTTGCTTATGCACAGCCTTTGCCTCCTCATAACTGAACTGCCTGTGGCTTTGGCCAGTCTGTTGAGCCCAAATCCACCTTGTGCCATTTGCCAAAGCACTCTTTCAGCTTCTAACAGCTGCCAACTCTCAACCCCCAAGTTTACCAGCCCTGTACGTTGTAGAAAATAAACTGAACTGGCCCCTTACTTCCACTTGTACAAGCCCATAAGGAATGAAGTACAGGGAAGGGTGAGCCCTGGGACAAAGGCACAATTTTCTATACACAACCAGTATACACACTTGAGAAGATGGCTACCATCCTGCAGAAGAGATTTTGTACAAATGAGCTTCTCCTGGAAAGCGGTCAGGCAGGCAACAAGGAACAATAGGATGCTGTGCTTCATGGAGAGCCATCCCCAAGCCCCACTGAATCAGTTCCACGTGAGCTATTGCATCCCTACATGATGCCACCCCTTGACCACAGTGGATTTGCTCTGAGGGGGCACCTGTAACCAGCTGGACCAACACATCCCTTCCCCCAGATCCTAGAGTCGAGTCCATGGGCATCAAACCAGGCTCCCTCTTTTCAGCAAAGCCTTACATCTTGAGTGTTGCTCACAGTCATGGGTTTTTTGTTGTTGTTTTTTGGTTTTGCCATGTGTAGAAAGATGATTTCCAGCAAAAGATAGATGTCACCATGCAGCAGGGAAAACCTGAGATGCAGGACAAAGGGATTCTGTCACCATTTCAAGCACTGGAAATACTTTTTCCTGGGACCCAGCTGCATTCTTTGGCTTACCCAGATCTGCTTTGTTATTCACACCCATGGATTCTACAGAATACCCCAGAGGCCTTCTTTCCAGGAGGCCATTCGTCTTCACTTGCTCATTTGGGGTCTTTGCAGATTTCAATCAAGCCATCTTCAAAGATGCAGGCTGGATGGGCCACCACATTCTCCAGGACCCCCCCCCCAACCTTGTCTCCTTGGCCTTCCAATAGTTCTGGCACTTAGAGGTGGCCAGAGCCCTCACTGTCTGCATCAAGTCTCAAAGTGGAATTCAACAGAAGCCACACATGTAATTCCCAATAGAATTCATTATTTTCCTAATATTTATTGAGTGCCTATTATACAATAGGCACTGGTCTCAGTGTTGGGGAATTTAATGAGGAGTAAAATAATGTATTGGCAGATCCATGGTATTTTCAACTTATTTCCATCCTAGAATTCTCAGTAGGAAGTTCTCCTCTGAGTTAACACTTCCCCTCAACCCACAACCTCCATTGCAAGACAAGGCCATTTCTAAACTCAAAACCCTCTCTGCCTATGCAGTCTCTGACTCCGCTGAGGCATTCAAGTGCTGGGAGCTGCTGGCTTTAACAATGAGAAGGAAGCCCTCCAGAGCAGCCTCTCTCACTGCATTTGGGACTTTTCTTTCCCTTGATTCCCACAGGCAATGATAGGAAGAACAAATGCAGGTGAACTTAAACCAATGAGTTGCCTGGAAGCACAAGAGTAACTACATCACTGCTTGGTCCCCCTACATCACTGCTAGGCTCCTTGAACACAGAGGAGTTACTTAATTTCTTTGATGTTTACAAAATATTTTTGAGGGCCTTCTAAGTACCCTCTACAATTCTAGGGACTGAAGATTCAGAGGTATGCAAGCTAGAAAAAAATTCTATTCTAATGGACAATCAAAACTAAGCAAATCATAAGTAATTGCTATGGCTTGGCTATTGGTTTGTGTATCCCAAAAGCCTTATGTTAGCAGTTAATGGGTTAATGTCAAGGGTTAATGGGTTAGGGATGTAAACTTAATCCAATTATGGTGTCTGAAGGTGGGGCTTTTGGAGAGTGATTGGATTGGATTAGGTTTCTTGTGTAGAACTCCACTATGGACCACACAGCTGATTGTGCTCCCCATTTCTCTCTGTCTCCTGGTTCCTTATATGACCCTCCCTCTGCACCTGTTCCACCATCCACTGTCTGTCAAACATGCCCATGGGGATACTCGATCTCGGAATGTGAACCTCCAAATCCATGTGCCAAAATACATCTCCTCCCTTCTAAATGGCTGGTCTTAGGTATTTAGATGCTGGCTCATTCAGTGACACAAGGTCAGGTGATGGCTAGGATTATGAAGAACAATTATGGGGGTGCAGAGATGGAGATGAACCAGACTCATTAAGAAGTGGCCTTTGAACAGATGTCCCCATGAAAAGAGAGAGATTTATGGAGATGCTTGGGGGGGGGGATAATCTAGCAAGTACAAGGTCTTGTATTTAAAATATATTCAGAAAACAGCAAGAAAGCTAGAATGACGAGGACGAAATGGGCAGAAGATAGAGTGGTGACAAAAACCAGCCATGTAGGATATTATACTCCTGAAAAAGAGTGGAACCATTGCTGCTGCTGCCAGGATCCATGGTCCCTCTGAATTTTAGACCCAAATACTTTGTGGACAAATTCTAGAAAGTTGAATGATGATCTCCCCAAAGGATATGTTCACAGAACCTGTGAACATGAACTTACACAAGGGGACATCAAAAAGTTCATGGAGAAATGAAATTAAAAGACAAGTTTATTTGGATGCAAAAAAAAATCAAAACCCATGTCTCTACTCTTTTCATAATACACATTTTACACAAAATATTTTTGAAGACTTCTTGTATGGAAACAGGGTTTTTGCAAATGTCATTACGGATCGCAAGATGAGATTCATCCTGGATTATCCTTGTAGACCTGAACCCCAGTGTCATATATCCTTAAAACAGAAACACAGAGGAGAGACTGGTGAAAGAGCAGGCCACAAGATCATGAAGGCAAAGAAGGAAATCTTGCAGCCTCTAGCCAAGGACCACCTGTCTCCCCCAGAAGCTGGAAAAGGCACACCAGCTTCTCCCCACAAAGCCTCTGCAATGAATACAAGCCCATAGGCCATTTGACTTAAGACATCTCATCTCCAGAACAGTGAGAATGCAAGCCATTGCTTTAAAGTCACACCCAATCCTATTTGTAGTCTATCGGGTTCGAGGTGGCCACACACCTGTTTTTGTCCCACTCTTGGAGGGAGAGGTATGTTCCTCCTCCCTTTACATCTGGGGTCAGCCTCGGATAGCTTTGTCCAGAGGACAATGGGCAGAGGCAGTGCTGGGCCCATTCTGGATCCAGCCTGTAGTCAGCTTTCCTTGTGGTCTTTGGGAGCCTTTGGCTGCCACAGAGAACTGTTGGGCCTGCCTCACATTCTGTGAGGTTTCCTCTTCAACTCCTGCTCTTTCTCTCAAGGGCCGTTACCTGTCCCCCAGACTCCATCCTGGTTTTCTGCTTCCTGAAGACACAGCGTGGTGATGAGCCCTTTTCCTCCCATCCCCTTCCATTGCTTCAGTCACAGTGCACCCAGTGGGTCAGGGGAAAGATAGACTCTGACAAGGGCATGTAAGTGACAGAGACAACAGAGGGGGAGAAGAATGGCGAGCTCATCAGAGACATGCAGGTGTAACTCGGAATGCAAACTCCCAGCTGGTCAAGAAGAGGAGGGAGACCCTGAGAAGAGCTGTGAAAATTCAGGCCACACCCAGGCTTATTTTTATCTTATCAACTGGATCACTCAACCCTTTCTTCTGAGAACTGAGCCAGGAAATGGAGGCCCCTGCGTGCAAAGTGTTGCCCCATCATGTTCTCCTCACTGTGGCCACCGGCTGATTGCGTGAGGCACACTGTGTCTGTCTCTCAGCTGTCTGCAGATTAAACAACGAACAGTCGAAGGAGTTATTGTTTCATCCATTCTTCTACATCAAGAAAACTGAGAATCAAAGAGCATTCATGGAGCTAATAAGTGGCGGATGTAGGAGTTAGTGCTAGTTCTGCTTCAAAGACTTCAAAGCCTTAGCCCTTTCTGCAACACCGCGTTGTTGGTCCTTGTTAGGCGCAGCTCCTAGATCAGAGCTACTAATTAATTTAATCTTATGTACACAGCGTTGGTACAGTATGCAAATGTGTATGTAAATGATGAGTTTAATTTATACAAACAAAGATGCAAATATATCCTTAGGTTTACAGGAAACTGCTACTGTAACTTTACCTCGGCTCACCCCTCCTTAGGGCTCCAGCAAGCCTGAGTCGTTCTAACATAAATAAAATGCGGGCCATCCACACGAGAGCTATTCTTTCAGAACTGAAAGCACTGAGACTCTGGCCCCCCCGTCAAGGATATTTTAGACTCTTCATGATATTCTTCAGGGCTGAGATAGATGTCAAAAACAAAAGCTCTCTCTGGAACCTTCTCTCTCCAGATATAGAAACAAGGAATCCATCCATACCATGTGCCATCCTTGGGGATTTATGCCGGGACACAGCTCTGGCCTTTAGCAGTCCAGTTTCTCTAATCTTATATTTACTGAGCTCAGAGCATCCAGAACTCACTCTCTCTGTTCTCCTCTCCCACATGAGAGGTGCTTGGGACACTCTCTGCCCACGCCTTCTCCTAGCCTGCTCTCTGGGGTGTGAATTCTGAAGTCAGCCCAATCGTTAGGAGTCTCCATTAAAATGTAAGTCCCATTGGGCTTGTCAGCTATTACCACCCAATACTAAACTCCCATGAAAATGTGTATGGGGATATATTTTAGGAGAAGAATTTGGCTGGAAATGGGAAAAGGAAGGCTACAGTGGAATGGACAGATTACAAGACAAATTCTGGCCTAGAACAAAAGCTTCGCTGAGGCCGTGTGCATTCCACTGACTGCACTGTGCAGGGTGGGGATAGGGACTTCTCCACACCCCTCTGCTCCCAGATGCCCTGGGCTCTAGCACATCCAGCACCTGCTGCTCTTCCTCAGCCAGACTGTCTCTGCTTTGCTCAGAGCCTCCTCCCCTGCTGGACCCCCTGCTTAGGCCCTTATCTCCCCACACTCACCTGACATCCTGGTCCCTCTAGGAGTCAGCTCCAGCCCTGTGCTCCCCAACCCCCTTCAACTGCATCCCTGCTCAGTGTCACCCTAGCCTTCTCTGTGACATCCTGGATGACAATGTCCCTGTTTTATTTATCTTCATATCCCCAGCGTGTAGCTCAATGTCTTAAACAGTTTCAATAGTCAAGTGACTATCTGAAACTCCGTCACAGAATTTAGCACATTGTCCAGTAGCTGTTAGATTGTTTTCCCAGTAGACAGCTAGCTTCTGAAGACTTGGATCTGTTTATTCTTCCATCCCTAGGGGCTCAGCGCTGCACCAGGCCCATAGGGGGCTCTCAATAAACAATTTTGGTGTTGATTAATTAACTAACTAGGTAACATGCATCTTTGCCTCTAAGCTGAATTCCCTTAATGATGAAGGGAGCTCCTCCTTCTGGGATTGCAGTCCTCAGTATGAGGAGGCCAGTCTGAAGCCGTGTGCCTCACGGGACGCCCTGACACCCCACCGCGAGTATCCCCTGCCAGCTGCACCTCCTGTGTCGAGTTAGACACCCAGCCACATCTCATGCTTCATTATCCCAAGGCAGGTGCACACACTCCCATCGCTTCCTCTTCCCTCCTTTCCCTGCTGTTTCTGGAATTAAGGTGCCGCAGCCCCGGCCTCAGTCTGACACTCATTACCGGGGTATTGATGGCCTTCCACCTCCCCGTTATTCTGCGAAGATTAGAAAGCAGAGACCTTTCTTGGGCACGGGAATGGGTTTTGTCAGTATTCAGAGTGTAACAGTAGAAAGTATAATAAATCCTGGCAGTCAATCGAATATGACATGATAATGAATGTGAACATCATAAGCCCCGTTTGCCAACAGAGGGGAAAGTCGTGTTAGATTACAGTTCAACACGGGCACCTCGTGATTTCTATTTGCCTCTCTTTCTTTCTCCTCCTTTCCCAGGCTTGACCTCCACACTGGCTCCACTCCACCCCTTCCTTGCCAGCTTCATTTGCCTGCGCTGCTCAGAAACACTGATTCAATTCCACTGGGCTCCACAGCCTGTCTTCAAGAAATCTGACCTTACAGCCACCTGCACTGCCCCAGAGGTAGCACAATCCTCTGCCTGGAGAGCCCACCTGTAGCCCTCGGGCAACCTCCCGAGCCCCAATCAGACCAGGTAGCATAACAAACCAGGCGAGGGCTGTGAGATGAATTCCACGTCATGGCCGGCTTCATGCAAGTGAAGAGGCAACACTCCCGCTCCTCCCCCGACAAAAGGAAGACAAAACAAAACCAGAACCAACAACCTGTTCCTTCCCTTGATTTCTGCCCCCCACCCCTAGCCCCCTGGCAAACCTCTTGGTATCTAGCCCACTATTTTGAAATTGAAAAATTCAGCCTCTAGTACTATAGCTCTCAGAGACGGTCCTTGTTCAGTTACATCATTGTTAAGAAAGGGAATAATATCCACATGTGTTAAAAATGGGGCTTACTATCACTGGAGCCCCAGGAGGTGCTCAGAGAAACATTTGCTTTAGCAGCCTCAGGTCCCTCCACTGGCCAGATTGCACCTGCTCCCTGTGGACAGCCAAAACATGTGCAAATTATCCTTTTATGAAGGAGCTAACAGTGACTCTCAACTAGTAATAATCACTAATAAACCAAGATGACGTGCCCAGCATCAGGCTATCTACTTAACACACACACACACACACACATACAGTGTGTGATCAGGGTTATATATCAAATATGGTTCATTCTAGGTACTTATCCTGGTTATCATAGTCATCAGCCTGTCCATTTTAAAAAAAGTTTATTTATTTATTTGAAAAGGAGAGTGACAGAGAGGAAAAGAGAGAAAGATTGAGATCTTCTATCTGCTGGTTCAAACCCCAGATGGCAGCAACAGCCAGGGCTGGGTCAGGCTGAAACTGGGATCCAGGAACTCCACCCAAGTCTCTCACATGGATGGCAGGACCCCAAGTACTTGGACCATTATCTGTTGCCTTCTGGGAACATTGGCAGGAACCCGGATCAGAAGGGTGGAGTAGCTGGAACCGAATCAAGCACTCTGATATGGAATGCAGGCATCCCGAGTGGTAGCTTTACACACTGTGCCACAACATCCACTCTTCTCCACTTTAAAACATTTTTTTAACTTAAAAATGTCTGATTAACATGTAATACTTGTATATTTTTAGGGGGCATGGCACAATATCTCAACACATATATACAATGTAACCTGCTCAAATTAGGTGATTAGACTTTCCATTTCCATTGCATTTCTCTGCATTGGGAGCCTACCAGTGCCTCTCTTCCTTCTTTACAAAGTATATATATATTGCACTATTGTGAACTCTGTCACCCCACTGTGTTACAGAACACTAGAACTCATGAGTTCTGCATAATCAGGTATTGGTATCCATACCAATACCTTCTTCTATCCTCCCTCCCAACCTGTAGTAATTGCTATTCTAAGTTCAGATCAACTATTTTTAGCTCTCACATATGAGAGAGAAGTGAAACATTTGTCTTTCCATGTCTGGCTTATTTTACCTGATAGAATGTCTTCCAGTTCCACCTGTTTTGCTACAAATGACAGAATCTCATTCTCTTGAATGGCTGAATAATATTTGCATTGTGTATATATGCCACATTTTCTCTATGTGTTCATCCATGGATGGACAGCAAGGCTGATTCCGTATCTTGGTTATTGTGAATGGTGCTGCAATGAACAGGGGAGTTCAGCTATCTCTTTCTTTCTTTTTTTTTTTTTTTTTGACAGGCAGAGTGGACAGTGAGAGAGAGACAGAGAGAAAGGTCTTCCTTTTGCCGTTGGTTCACCCTCCAATGGCCGCCGCTGCGGCCGGCGTACCGCACTGATCCGATGGCAGGAGCCAGGTGCTTCTCCTGGTCTCCCATGGGGTGCAGGACCCAAGCACTTGGGCCAACCTCCACTGCACTCCCTAGCCACAGCAGAGAGCTGACCTGGAAGAGGGGCAACCGGGACAGGATCGGTGCCCCGACCGGGACTAGAACCCGGTGTGCCGGCGCTGCAAGGCGGAGGATTAGCCTAGTGAGCCACAGCGCCGGCCTCAGCTATCTCTTTCAAATGCTGAGTTCACTGCCAAGAGAGATATACCCAGATCACCCTTCCCACTTTGTCTTCCAAGCATATAAGGAGTCACCATTGACTATGTGGCCAGGTTTTTTTTTCCTTCTTTGGAACAGCCATAATACTCAGTACAAGTTGAATGAAAACAAAGAAGGATAGAAGGCTTGTTTTAAAATTGTTTCAGATAATGAAAAGGTAGGAAGAGTGGCTAATTTACTAGAAGGTAGGAAGAGATGCTATTATCAAATATCTGATTCTTAGTACAGTTTACAAAGCACCTTTGCTTACACCTTGTATTTGACCCTCAAAAAAAGTAAATGTTATTACCAAAAAAAGTAGATGTTAGGTGAAGATACTAAATATGGCCTAATCAACATCCAGAAATATTTAAAATAGGAGAGAGGTCCCCAAACATCCAAGTTAAATTTAACAGCAATGATGATATTAATGTTACCCAGATGTCACTCCACACTTTCAAAGTATTTTCACATACATTTAGCTTCCAAATTAAGTTGCAAAAACATGCAGCAATTTTAAAATATGCATTTTCAACCCCATCATCCCACATCTTGAAATCCTTCAGAGAGAGAAACAAAATCAGGGTTACATGATACAGTCTGGATTTTATCACACTGTCTCCTGGAAGACAATCAGGGAGACATGGGTCTCTTCCCCAGATGGACCTCGTTTGTTTAAAACCATTTTAATAACTAGAAACCTCCTAACACTCATATTAACACTTAGCAATACCTTTATAACCACTGGGCATTATTTTTCAAGACAGAAAGAGACACTTATTCTCACCCAGTGGAATGGGTGAGATCAGACTGATGTGGGTTGAATAGGAAAAAAATCGAGGGGCTTTCGACGAGCTAACCACAGCATGAGTTTCTGAAAGTCACCTTAGCGTAAGCTGAAGAGGCCAAAGCCTGTGTGACTCCACGGTCTGCTGGAAGAACCTGCAGAGAGAACAGCACTGTCCTCCATCTGAGGGTACTTCTAACAGTATCCTAACACATGGAACTTCGAAAGTTTTTGCCCTAGAATAAACTCATTTTTCATTTCCATTCAAAGTCCCCTGGTATATCTTCCATAAATGCGCTGCCTGGCACATGATGAGCCTTTCCATGCCAGAATTTATAAGAAATTCAAGCCCACACACTCCAAAATCATTTGGATATCTGCCCCCAAGTTGCTGGAAGAAGAAGGCACGCTTTCCCCAGCCCGTTGCTCAAGCCTTTACCCGCTCAGCACACCTGCTGAGACTCAGCCATCCCAGGGTGAGCCCGACCAGTAGCCAGAGCTGCCAGCCAGGCACCGTGCCGAGCATATTTCTAACTTTGCTGTTTTAATCTTCAGTGTACAAAACAACTCGTGGTTTGCAAAGTGTTCTATGGCTGTAAAGAATTCCTTTCTTTCTTTCTTTCTTTCCTGCATCTCTTTAGAGTCTCCCCATCCTTAGGATTCTGCACTCCTAATTTTGTCTGTCAGCCTTGCTCGGTCACTGCTGGTGGAGCTGGAAGGGACCTTGGAGTGCATTTAACTCAGTCCATCAGTTTTCAGGTAGGTAAGTGGAGGCCCAAAGCTGGCCAGGTCATTAGTGTCAAGGTCAGGACATGGGCACTGTTGCACTACTCTTTTTACAGCATCTGAGACAAAATCATTTGCACTCAGATATAAATGTGGGGCTTTGTATAAGGGAAAGCACCTTGGAGTCACCAGTTCCAGACTGATGTCCCACCAATATCAACCAGTCCTCTGGGCATGAACGAATCACTGCACCCAGGACACAAAGTTTTTCTTTTATAAATAAACCCCTCAAAGGGCCTGCTATGGGAGTTGAATAAGATATGTGATAAAACACTATATTGGGGGGCCAGCGCTGTGGCATAGCAGGTAAAGACGCTGCCTGAAGTGCCGGCATCCCATATTGGTGCCAGTTTGAGTCTGGGATGCTCCACTTCCTATCCAGCTCTCTGCTATGGCCTTGAAAAGCAGTGGAAGACTGGTGAAGTCCTTGGGCCCCTGCACCCACGTGGGAGACCCAGAAGAAGCTCCTGGCTCCTGGCTTCGGCTGTTCTAGCCATCTGGGGAGTGAACGAGCAGATGGAAGATCTCTCTTTCTCTCTCTCTCTCTCTGCCTCTGCTTCTCTGTAATTCTGCCTTTCAAATAAATAAATAAATCTTAAAGAAAACACACTGTATTGGGGCAGACATTTAGCCTAGAGGTTAAGATACCTGCATCCCACATCAGAGCTGACTCCTGGTGCTAGCTCCTGATGTCAAGTTCTGGGTAATGCACACCTGGGGAGCAGAAGATGACTGCTGGAGTACTTGGGTCCCTGCCACCCATGTGGGAGACTTGGATTGAGTGGCTTAGACTCAACCTGGCATTCATATGGGAGTCGGCATTCCAGGCAGCTGCCTAATTGCTGCACCACAATGCCAGCCCACATCTTTGCATTTTAAGAGATTCTCTTAACATCTTAACCCTGTAGCCAATGCGGGTAGGAGTGTGTGGCAGGGCTGATATTGCAAGTAGGAAAATGAGTTGCTACAGAGATCTGACAAAATACGCATATATACTTTGTCTCCCAAAGCACACTTAGCAGCACCTAAACCAGAGAAATGAAAGAATAGTAAATAATTGATACATACAAGGAGAGTTATTGCAGCCTGGTCTGTAGTGACTACAAGTGGAAAGAAACCAAGTGTTCCTTCGCCAGCGCTGTGGCTCAATAGGCTAATCCTGTGGCGCCATGGCTCACTAGGCTAATCCTCTGCCTGCGGCACCGGCACACCAGGTTCTAGTCCTGGTCGGGACGCCGGATTCTGTCCCGGTTGCCCCTCTTCCAGGTCAGCTCTCTGCTGTGGCCCGGGAGTGCAGTGGAGGATGGCCCAAGTGCTTGGGCCCTGCACCCGCATGGGAGACCAGGAGAAGCACCTGGCTCCTGCCTTCGGATCAGCGTGATGCGCTGGCCGTGGTGGCCATTGGAGGGTGAAGCAATGGCAAAGGAAGACCTTTCTCTCTGTCTCTCTCTCTCTCTCACTGTCCACTCTGCCTGTCAAAAAAGAAAAAAAGATAACTACTAAATACCCTAAAGAACACTCATACCATGAAATATTTTTCAACTAATAAAAAGAATGTGTTCTTCTTCGATCTGTCTTTATTGACCCAGGGGGGATTTCCATGATATATAGTTAAGAGAAAAACAAGTTGCAGAGAAATGTACTTTCTTGACTTTAGTTTTGTAAAACTATGAGTAAAATGATCCCAGCATTTGTGTTGAGAAAGACAAGGGAGACACAGGAGAGAGAAGGAAGGAACGTGAACAGGCAAGGATGCAGGTGGTTAACCCCAGGTAAAGAAAGTCCAGAGGTGGACTTTCCATTGACCAAGATGCTTAGCTAAGAAGAGAGAATTCAGAGTGAAGCAGGGAAAACTCCAGTGTGGTCGAAGGCGGAAGTCCCCCCTCTGTGCAAGCATCTATCTCTCTGATCAGCAGATCCCTGAGACACACTCTTCCTCAAGGAGAGGCACCTGCCTCTGGTTAGTCATCCCGTTGTTCATCTCCGAAAGGAACTTGGAACCTGTAGATGAAGCACATCCAATTTCTGTGGATTTACCACTGTCTCATTCTGGGTTTCTTCATTAATATTTAGCACAGAGACTAAAGTGCAAGCCAAGATTATAAAATAAGAGGAAAGCAATCGAGTGTTCTCGACAATAATGTTGCACCCTTCACAGCACAGAGCTGATGGACTTCAGCGTGTAATTACCAATATAGATTGTTGTTTTAAGGAATAATGTTTTTTAATCACAATAAAACACTCCTAGCCTGCACAGAACTCTGCATTTCACATGCCTTATTGCTTCACTATTGCCAGGCACCCACACTCCTGCTCCGGAGAGGCCTCTGACAGGGAAAGGTGAAGCGAGGAGCAAAGCGGATGAGTTTCAGTTTCTCCACTCATGCAGCCCATGTCCCGGAGGTGGGGCAGCTGGGTAACCCAAAGGGGCAATGCAGAAACTGTACAGCGTTAAAATGCATCCTTGCTTCAAGACAACCGTGAGCAGAGCTGTGCAGATTCCAACACAGATCACTGCATTAATTCCTTCAATGCCACCTGGTCTGGGAAGACTTCCCTCACCACCTTCCAGAATTAATCACCCCTTTCTCTCTGCGCCTTTCATACTTTATTATACCTCCTCTTAATCCTTGCTGTATGGTGGTGCTATTATTTATTTCTATGTCTAGCCTCATGTCAAGCCCTCCCTTACCAGGGCTTAGCAAAGTGTGGATCCTGATGCAAATCAATGGAAACTGGATGAACCTGCTCCTTTTATGTGAGCAACCATAAAGGCACAGTAAAGGTTAAAAAGAACTAGACTGGAAAGACAATCAGTTTTGGCTCAGCAGGGAAGCCACTGCCTACAGCACCAGCATCTCACATCGAGCATCAGAGCAGTGGTTCAAATCTCAGTTGCTCTGCTTCTGATCCAGCTTGCTACGAGTGTGCCTTGGAAGGCAGTGAAAGATGGCCCAAGTACTCAGGCCTCTGCCATCCACACAGGAGACCTGGAGGAAGTTCTACACTCCTGGCTTCAGTCCAGGTCAGCCCCAGCATTGTGGCCATTTGGGGAATGAACCAGCACATGGAAGACAACTCTCTGTCTCTCCCCGCTCTCTGTGTCACTCTGTCTTTCAAATAAATACATCTTCCAAAAAAATAAATTAAATCAATCTCTTGAGATACCTGTACTTCTGTGTATTCATTGCAGCATTATCCACAAAAGGCAAGATTTGGAAACAATCTAAGTATCCATTGCCAGATGGATGAATAAGGAAAATACAGTATACAGACACACAATGGGATATTATTCAGCCATAAAAAAGAAGGAAATCCTGCTATTCACCACAATGATGAATCTAAAGACATTATAGTTGAAATAAGCTGGACACAAAAGATGAACACTGCATGACCTCACTTGTCTGAGGAGTCTAATGATGCTGAGCTGAGAACAGAGAATGGACCAGTGGTTTAGCAGGGGATGTGACAGATTCAGGGAGATGTTGGTAAAGGATAGAGACTTTCAGTTGCAAGATAATTAAGCTATAGGAACCTAATGCACAGACCGGGGACTATAGTTAATAATGTATTATTTACTAGAAATCTTCTAATTTCTAATTTCCTAATCTACGTGCCCTCACTCCCCAACGCACACATGCACAAAAGGATGACGAAGTGTTGATTGGCTGTGGTAATCATTACACAGTTTACCCATATATCAAATCATCCCTTTATACCCTTTGAATATCCATATATATAAAACTTTGTCAATTATACCTAAATAAAATCGGAGAAAATAACTTTATATGCAGTAAAATTATCACTTCACAAACAAAGGGAAAAATAGTTCTAGGGACTCAGGACAAGCGATGTTCAGACCACTGAGCCTCCCTTACAGCATCTGGAAGATGAGCTCAACAAAGAATCCCGGGGTTAAGGGAAAATATAAGGAACCAACTGAGGAAACCAGAATCACGCAGAAGACAGACAGAAACCTCCATCCAGGACCTCCCTATCTTGGGCACCAGCAAACTCCCACCCCTCCAGCGACGTGAACTCAGTCACCTGCTCATTGAGGCATCACCAAGGAGCTGTCCTCTGGTTGTGGACTCTGAGCTCTTTTATCCCATCACATTGTAAGAGAGAGAAGGGAACAGAGAGTAGTATATTTATCTGTATGTCCTCAGGCCTTAGCATCATACCAGCTCAACAGCCAGAACCTGATAAAAATCCAATAGATGAACAGATGAATGGACAGCTGACTGGATGGATGGCAGCGGGGAGGGAAGACCTTGTGTCTTGAGTCCTGGCTTGGTTAAAATGCCTCCAAGCTAATATAATGGCAGAACTGATAGCTCCATGCTATTTGCTGTAGTATAAAGATCAAAATAACTTGGAAGATCTCTAAGTCTTTAGGACTTGAATTTTAAATACAGTTCCTCTCTTGACTCATCCTTATTTAAATGATTCTCACTCATCCTCAATATCAGGATGAAGCACTCTATAGAATATTGTCCCAGATAGGATTCAGAAGAGAAGGGGATACCTGTTATCCCTTTTGTTTGATCCTTCATCCAATCCATGAAACTCTATGGTGAGTATTGCCAGGTCCATTTTATGTATGCAAAAAGTCAGATCTAAGAGGTGAAAAATTCACCTACAGTCGGTCATCCTGCCAGGAAATTCCAGAGCCAGGAGTCACCTGTAGTCCATAAAAATGCCTAAGGAAACTACTTCCTGTCCAACTCTGGCGAAAATCAAGGAGATGTAACAAACAGTGAAAACCCATGGGTTTGTTGTAAACACGATCGCCCATGATGACTTGTCCACTCTCCCCTTTCCTGCCCCACCCGCAAGACCCACCTAGACTCAGCTGAGCACCAGCGGTTTGCCCCTCTGCATCCCCCTTCCCCAGAGCCTGCTTCCTCTCCCTGGAGTGAGGAGCTCTGTAACATGCAAACCCACCTGTGGGGCTGCTCAGGAGGCGTGAAGGGGCTGCGCTGCATATAAATGGACTCTTTCACTTAGCGGGAGGCAGGTAATTTCTTTTGTCCCTGCTGATGCATTATTGATTGTGATGAATGTCAGAGTGGGAGCCCATTCCAGGAGCCATTAAACAATAATTTCATCTCCGGTGTGTAATTGATTGTCAGGGGCCCACGGTGGCCGGTTGTGAAGTGGTGGGAACGGTGGATGTGTTTATTTGGGGCAGGGGGTGAAGGGAAGATTGCATGATTTATTTATCAAATATCAAGCCCAGTTTTCATGAAGAGGAAGTTGGAATGTGAAGTTGACCTTCTCGGAGGCACAGACGGACTATCCCCTGAGGTCGGACTCCTGCTGCTCAGTATTAGCACGTACTGGGCATGCTCCCCCTTGCACTAATGCTCCTGGCTACCCGCCCCGCCCTGCCAGAAAATCCCAGGCCCTGATGTTCAAGAATCAATCACTCTCCTCTGTTTCTAACGCCCAGACCCTCCCAGCCCCGTACTCACCATCCCAGTCTAGATGTGCATCCTCTTGGGACAGGATAGGGCAGATCTGTTGGGCTTCTGAGTCCACCCCCTGATCTGCCCTTCTTGCCTCCCCGTTCTGTGCTGCCTGGGGCCGTCATCTGCTAAGGGAGCCCTGACCACCTCCATCGCCCAGGGGAAAAGTGGTACCTGTTCCTGCCTTTGGACTCTTAAGTCAATGTATCCCTATCTTCACCATGCAATTGCAAATGCTGCCTCCTGAGTGTCTGTTTATGTTCCCATGTTGACCACACTCAGTGATTCCTCATCTTTCCTGGATGACAAACTCCACCCAGAATGAAATTGCTCCCTGGGGGGAAATGCGAGTGTCTCAGCAGATACACAAAGCTTCACGGTCAGTGTGAGGGTGCTCACAGATCCACTGGAGCTGGGCCATGGGTTCCTGTGAAGAACCACTACCCCGACTAGGCTGTCTGGAGCTGGGATTTTATTCACCTTCACATCTCCAGGCATAATGCCCTGTGTGACACATAGTAGGTGCTTAACCAATGCTTGTTGACTGGGTCTTGAAGGGTGGCTCAAGGATATGGAAGTGCAGGCCTCTCGGTGAGCTGGGTGCCCCAAGCATTACTGATTTAAGAGTCCTGACGTGGTATCTGGAGCTATGCAAGTACAGAAAATGGAGCTGTTGCTCTAATTCCTGATCTGCTCTTGGCTCTGTGTTTCAGAGTCTTGAAAATGGGAAGAATGGGCTCACTTGGCTAATCCTCCACCTGTGGTGCCAGCACCCCGGGTTCTAGTCCCAGTTGGGGTGCCGGATTCTGTCCTGGTTGCTCCTCTTCCAGTCCAGCTCTCTGCTATGGCCCGGGAAGGCAGTGGAGGATGGCTCAAGTGCTTGGGCCCTGTACCCTCATGGGAGACCAGTAGGAAGCACCTGGCTCTTGGTTTCGGATCAGCACAGTGCTGGCAGTGGCGGCCAGCCTGTAGCGGCCATTTGTGGGGTGAACCAACGGAAAGGAAGACCTTTCTTTCTGTCTTTCTCTCACTGTCTAACTCTGCCTGTCAAAAATAATAATAATAATAATAATAATAGGAAGAATGCAATCCGGAAGGGCTTAGATGTTAGCACAGTGCAGGATATCTCTGTAGCTCTGCCCTAGAAACTCCAGAAACCACCTCGCTGCAGAAAGTCAGGCTAGAGGAGTTCCAAATTGTTACCCAAATGTCTGGGTCCCACTCTTGTCATTTCTGTTGTAGATTCGGAAGAGTTAGGTAAAAATCCTGGACACCTTATTCCCGCCCATAACTAAACAAAGTGCAGAGTAAAGCTCATGACCCAGCTAACTCATGATGCTGGTTCTACTCAGAGCCCCCTACGTATGGCTCCCAATGGCCCTCGGAACAACATCTCTTAGACATGAGCTTTTCTCTCTCTGCAGCATCGAAGGGGAAAGCTCCTGAAGACAGTGCTGCTACAGTGGAACGTGGGCAACCTCACGGTGAAGAATGCAAACTTAGGAACTTGATTGTCTTCAAATGTTCACCCTAGGGGCCGGCACCATAGCTCACTTGGTTAAGCCTCTTCCTGCAGCACCGGCATTCCATGTGAGCGCCGGGTTCTAGTCCCAGTTGCTCCTCTTCCAGTCCAGCTCTCTGCTGTGGCCCGGGAGGGCAGTAGACGATGGCCCAAGTGCTTGAGCCTCTGCACCCACATGGAAGACCAGGAAGAAGCTCCTGGCTCCTGGCTTCAGATCTGCTCAGTGCTGGCAGTGGCAGCCATTTGGGGAGTAAACCAATGGAAGGAAGACCATTCTCTCTGTCTTTCTCTCTCTCACTGTCTGTAACTCTACCTGTCAAATAAAAAAAAAAAAAAGTTCATCCTAACAGTGACTAAATACCAGGCTGTGGGCAAGTTACCAAACCTCTCTGGGCTTCCAGTTCCTGGCCTGTAAACCTAACCCCTTTCCCAGAAGGCTGTGGGAGGAATAAACTGGTAATTCACGTGGACAGCTCAGGACACGTAAGTGTCCTGTTGGTGGACGGGTGTTATTGTTGCAGCAAAGGGTTGTCTGAGTATATTTGCGCAGAAGGAAAGGCTTATTTCCCTTTCTTTTCTTTTCTTTTAGCTCAAGGATCAGTTGAGCAACAGTTCAAACATGAGGATCATCTTGTTCTGCAAAGATAAGAAGCCAGCCTCTTCAACAAACTCCTGGTCTTTGGAGAGGAAGCAAGCCAGCCCTGGGACACTGGCTGCAAACTTTCCTGCATGGCACCTTGCTTGGCAGCTGCAGCCCACGTGGGAAGATTTCTTTCTTTTGATCTCCTGATGTGCATGGGCTCCTTCCTTTGATACTCACTAAAACACTTTAACATTTGTTGCATGTTCCATAGCTGTGTTTTTTAATGATTGAATAGTCCTTCAGGGCAGAACCCGTGTCTTGATCTTTTACTTAGCCACATCCCCTGTGGAGCTGCCCCATGGACTAGACCACAAATTTGTGCGTTCTGGACCACAAATCAAAGACTTGGGTGTAAGTTCTTTCCCTTGCTGCTCTGTGACCCTGGGAAAGACACGGGTGAGCCCACCCCTCTGTCTGCTATCCACTTCTTCCCTAAATACTAAAACCGCTGGGTTTAGCTTGAACATGACGGCTTGGAATAATTAATCATGACAGTATTTTCCATCCCCCAACTCCCAAAAGCTGAATGTGGCCATGTGACCAATTTCCAGCTAGTGCAGTGAAGACGGGGGCAGCTGTGTGAAATCTGGCTCCTCTCGGCTCATCTTTTCATTTTGCTGCCTGGAATTCTGGAGTTTATAGCTCACGACTGGGGCTGTGTGCAGTTGCCATCATGGAGCTGGTGGGATAAAAAGTATGCCTGTGGATGGTGGACTTGAATCCTTAACAATGTCATGAGGCTGTCACACCACTCCTGGAGTGCTGGCTTCCAACTTTATTTAACATGAGAGAGAAATTAGTTTTCCTCTCTTTTTTAAAATAACAGCTATTATCTGAGGCTTTGTGTTACTTGCATGCTGACTGTAAATCTCACTAAATGATCTGAATCTTCTCATCAATACAGAGCAGATAATAAATCATACCTACACGGCATGTAAAGCAAATATTATGTAATCTCACTGCTACAATTGAAGTGGAACTGTAAGTACTTGCCAAAGAAATAAGCAAATGAAAAAGCACCAAAAAAAAAAAAAGAGGCTAAGAAGGAGAAACCAGAACCAGTGATTTGTGTAAGTATGGTGATGGCATAGGAATGAGCACTTCGAGGCTAAGGTCTGGGATGGACCCTGTAGAGCCTTCAGACTGGAGTCAGCCCAAGCCATTCTCTACCTAACTACCCACATCTATGCACTTGGAGGGGAACATGAACTGCAGGGGGCAGGCATTTGGCCTGGTGGTTATGACTCCAGTTAGAACATCCATGTTCTGTATCAGAGGAGCTCAGTTTGATGCCTGACTCCCATCCCTGTGCTAACACAGGCCCTTGGAGGCACTGCTAACAGCTCAAATGATTACATTCCTGCCACCCATGTGGGAGACCTGGATTGTGTTCCCAGACTGAGTTTGTTTTCTGTCTTTATTTTAATGATTGATTGTATCTTATGATTATTTAATGATTATTTTAACGATTTATTTATTTGAAAGTCAGAGTTACAGAGGGAGAAGGAAAGACACACACACACACACACAGAGAGAGAGAGAGAGAGAGAGAGAGAGAGAGATATCTTCCATCTGCTGGTTCACTCCCTAGATGACCTCAATGGCCAGGGTGGGCCAGGTCAAAGCCAGGAGCCAGGGCTGTGGCGCTGTGGCACAGTGGGTTAACACCCTGGCCTGAAGTACCGGCATCCAATATGGGTGCCAGTTCTAGTTCCAGCTGCTCCACTTCTGATCCAGCTCTCTGCTATGGCCTGGGAAAGCAGTAGAAGATGGCCCAAGTCCTTGGGCACCTGCATCCACATGGGAGACAGGGAAGAAGCTCCTGGCTCTTGTCTTCAGATCGGCGCAGCTCCGGCCATTGCAGCCATCTGGGGAGTGAACCAGTAGATAGAATACCTCTCTCTCTCTCTCTCTCTCTCTCTCTCTCTCTCTCTGCCTCTCCTCTCTCTGTGTAGCTCGGACTTTCAAATAAATAAATAAATCTTTAAAAAAAAAAAAAAAACAGGATCCAGGAGCTTCTTCCAGGTCTCCCACATGGGTAGCAGGGGCCCAAGCTCTTGAGCTAATTTCCACTGCTTATCCCAGACAATTAGCAGGGAGCTGAATTGGAAGTGGAGCAGCCAAGACACTAACTGGCATCCCCATGTGATGCCAGCATCACAGGTGGCAGCTTTACCCGCTATGCCACGATGCCAGCCCCCCAGCTCAAAGTTTTGACACTTGCCTACTTCTGGCTGTTGCATCGTCTGGGAAGTGAACCAGTGAACGAGCTCTGTCGTCTCTCTCTCTCTGCTTCTTTCTCTCTCCCACCCTCTGTCTCTTTTTCATTGTCTCCCTAATAAATAATTTTTTTTAATTTTTTAATTAAATTTTTTTGAAAACCAAGCTGGAGGGAGCTGCTGTAGGGGAAGCTCAGGGAGTGCCAGAAGGAAGGAAAATTCCAACCTAGCGTCCTTTTCCATGAACTTGAAGAACCAAAGGGGAATAAAGTCATTCTTTAATGTCGAAGAGAGGAGTTTATCTGTCTCCGCTGCCTGTAAAAGTGGATTTATCAGGATTTCCTTCTTCCTCTCCCTTGTTTTTTTCTCATTCAGTACTCCATTATCCTGGCATTTGGAGGCACAGCTCTTCTAGAACCCTGCATCATTTTCTCCTACCGTTTCCAGGAAGTGCCTGCAGAACCTTGACCCGTCACTCAGGGCCTGCCCCTCTCATGTTCCGAGCTCACCCTCCCTGGTGCCGGGTGGCTGCAAGGCCGATGGGTGGAGAGAGGGAGTCACCATGCCTGGTCACTGTCCTCTCTTCCAAGGAAGCTCTGTCCTGTCTAGTCTGTCTCACACCTTACCCGCACCCACAAAGTCCTCCTACGCATCTCAGCAGGTGCTCTTCACCCACACAAACTTTCCCAGCATGCCACCTGCCCACCTGCTCAACACACCAGGCATCACCCCCTGCTTTGCACCCCGTGTTACACATCCTGCCCCATGCCTTCCCATTGGAAAGGTAGGAACATGGCTTTCTAGTCATGACTTTCCTTGTAAGCACTTCTTGAGGGGCCAATGCTGTGGCATATTAGGCTAAGCCTCCATGCAGCACCAGCATCCCCTATGGGCGTTGGTTCATGTCCCAGATGCTGCTCTTCCAATCCAGCTCTCATGATGGCCTGGGAAAGCAGTGGAAGATGGCCCAAGTTCCTGGGCCCCTGCACCTGCACAGGAGACCCAGAAGAAGTTCCTGGCTCCTGGCTTTGGATCTGTCAAATGGTCGTTGCAGCCATTTGCAGAGTGAACCAGCAGATGGAAGACTTTTCTCTTTGTCTCTCCCTCTCTATCTGTAACTCTGCCTCTCAAATAAATATTTTTTAAAAGAAAGAGTTTCTTAAAAATGGTTTCAGCAAAAATGTGCTGAGGCTGTGCTAAATGCTTTAACTCATACCATCAGTCAATGCCTATGCAGCATTCCTGGTTTATTAGTAGAGAGAAGGCCCATGGGGAAGCATCTTCTGGCCATCAGAGAGTGGGAGTAGGACTTGATCCTCAACTTCCCTGGGTAGAAGCCTGCTATTTTCTATCACATTTTTCTCTCTCTTCACTGCTCCAGAAATGCAGAGCTCAGTGAGACAGGTGGAGCTTGCTGTGGCCTGAATGTGTGTGTTCCCTCAAAATTCATGTGATGGAATCCTCATTCCCAAGGTCATGGTCTTAGGAGGCAGAGTCTTGGAGGGTGATTAGGTCCTGAGTGTGGAGCCCTCATGAGTAGAACAAGTGCCCATATAGAGAAGGCTGCAGAAAGACCCCTCGTCCTCCCCACCACACGAGAGGAACCAGAAACAGGGCCCTCATCAGACCCTGGATCCACCAGCATCTTGATCTTGCACCTCTAGCCTCCAGAACTGCAACTAGTAAATTCCTGTTTCCAGTCTATGGGGTGTTATTACAGCAGCCTGAATCAACTAAGAGAGACTCTATCTCTGCTAGCCTCCTCTTGCACGCCCAGGCAGCCAACTGAGTCCAAGAATGGATCTCTAGACCCATTTCCCTTGAAAACATGGATTTTCTTGCTCCTTAAAGCCTATGCCTAGTGTCATCCTCCTGCCCCCTTGCCAGGGGAGCCCACCGTCTTCCCTCCAGCCCAAACAGGGGCTGCTGCCTGCCTATTTGCAGGAGTGACTCTTTTGTTTCAGGAAGCCAGTACTTACCAGTTGATTTGGTTAACAGACACAAGGGGTTGGTTCATTTGGGGTGTTGCCAAATAATCAGCTTCTAGCAGGAGCTTCTAGGGAGAAAGCTTTATTTACTTCTGAGAAGTAAAGAAACCCATGGGAAGGTATCGTTTCCTAAAGAGAAACTGCCTCCCACAGAAGCACGGCGCTGGGGCTTTTACAGCGAGGGTTAGGCAGGTGGCCAGGATGTGAAGAAGGGGCGCAGGAGGGCCCTTCCTGTGTAAGCGGCTCCCACCTTCACAGGCCGCACACTCAGAACCCTGGCTGCCACGGTTCCCCCGCAGCTTTCCTTCTTGTGGGTGTGTGGCCGGTTCTGAGCCCAGTGCTGCATCCTGCTGCATCTTCTGAAACACAAGCTCCAGCGAGCTGACTTTCAGATTCTCTTTCTGGCCGAAATCCTACACACTCAGCTACAATTTCTCCTTCCAGTCTCCTCCGCTTAATCTCTGGAGGGCGTTTCCTTCCACTCGTTGCTCCCACAAGTGCTTACGAGGGGAAGGACAGCATGAGCAAAGCCCTGCAGCAGTATTTCTGCCATTTCTTAATTTGTTTGGAGGAGCCCTTCATTTATTTATTTATTACTAATAATGAGAGAAATCACCTGTGAACTGAAAACACCGAGCAAAGCAGAATTCTTCCAGTGGGAGTTAGGTGTCTTCCCCTTTCCCTGGCTCCGATCACCCATAAAGCAGCCCCACAGAATTCAGATGCCAAGAACTGCTGGGGAAAAAAAAAAAGTGCAAAATTTAAAAACAAACAGTGTGATTGCATTAGCTGCCTTCCTCTGATGCAACATGAACTGATTTCTCTCCTCTCTGAGCAGGCCCTTGCCCCCCACCCACCTCCAGCCCCTGGGGAGCTGCACACCAGGTCCTTACACTCCAAGGCCAGGATGAGCCTGGATCCCTGCAGTTTTCCATGCATCAAGCACACAGTGGGTAACAGTGGAGACAGCACCCATGGCGGGTCTCCTGGGGCTGCATCTCTTGTCTTGGTGCCTGTTGCACCCTGGGACATGGCACCTGTCATGCCTTACCGGTGGGGAGCTCTGGGACTATGGGTCCCAGACTATCAAAGCCTCTGCAGACACAAGCCATTCCTCTATCTCCCCGGTTTCCTCTTCTCTGGATTTAAAACAAGAAATTACACTCCATTGCATCCCTAGCCCCTTCATATATGTGGGCTTGTATAAACCAATTGCATTACCCAATCATCTATCCAGGAGTTTTTCAAATCCTTTTTAAGATGTAGAACCAGCTCTAACATTGTTTGTTCTTTTAACAAATAGTTAATGAGAACCTACTAAGCCTGTGCTCATAAGTGCCAGGGAAACAGAAATGCTGAAGAACAATTAAGGGACCAGCGCTGTGGCACAGCAGGTGGAGGCACCTGCCTTCAGCGCCAGCATCCTATAGAGGTGCTGGTTCAAGTCCCTGCTGCTCCACTTCCAATCCAGCTACCTGCTAGTGAGCCTGGGACAGCATCAGAGGATGGCCTAGCCCCTAGGGCCCCTGGAGCCACCACAGGAAACCTGGAGGAGGTTCCTGACTCCTGGCTTCGGTCATTGTAGCCATTTGGGGAGTGAACCAGTGGATTGAAGACTCTCTCTCTGTAACTCTATCTTTCAAATAAATAGAATAAATCTTTTTTAAAAAGGTTCATCTTTAAAAATAAAAAAGAGCAATTAATCCCAACTTGGTGGCCACTATGTGCTATGTTGATAGTCCTCAGTGGACATCCCACAATCTCATGACTTTGCAAATGGTCTGGACCTACTGAGACTGCAAAACGTATCAGGTGAAGGTGACACAAATCCTGGCTCTTCATGTGCTGCCTGCATGTCCTTGACTGGTGCCTTAAACTCCGTGCACCTCAGTTTCTTTTTTTGCAAACAGTAGATATGAAAAAGGTTGAATTAAATATTGTTTGCAAGTGCATTTCTGGCAAATAGTGGATATTCGATAATTGCACGCCCCTTCACACTTGTTGAAGGACCATGAGGACAGCTGGGGTGTTTTAATGCCTTCCCTTGCATCAGTCCACGTGCCCTTGTCCACCACAAAGTCTTGCATTTCTTTGTCCCCCACAGTGCACTAAACCCTCGTCCTGTGATTCTGTCCTATGAAATGCGAAGAGGACATTACCTAAGACCCTGGCCTTCTCAGGCCTGGACAAGAGGACTTTCATCACCTGGCTCAGTATCTGTTTAAGCAAACCATTCAAGCAGAGTAGCCAGTGCCACATCTCATTCTGTGGTGGCCGTGTGACTCTTTAAAAGGAAGAAGGGGTGCAGACATCCAGAGATGGCCTATGGTGCTGACGTTTAATGAAACGTAACCTGACAGTCTGGGAGACCTTTCTGAGCACATTCTCTGTGACACGGGAAGCACACAATTCCTCTTGAAATTCAACATTAAGAACTGAATGAGACAATGCGTTTAAACACCACAGCCCAGGGCCAGGCAAATTAAAATGTTGAAAAACAATGGTAGATCCTGGATAAGGTGTTTCCACAGATGTTACTGCACAGACATCTTGTTCCCATCCCACTAGGACCTGCCACACCCTTCCTTTATTGCCTACCAATCAATCAATTCAGTCTATAAAGTCACTTTCTGTTTAGTTCATACTAAGATGAGTCAGAAATAGTCCACTTGCTGCCCCCAGATGTAATATAACCTAAGATAATCTAACATCAGCAGACAGGCAAGGCTCCATAGAATGGAGGTTCCAGGTGCTGTGCCTGGTGGCCATTACATGTGCTCACAAAAGGCCTGCCCCCCACCCCGACTCAGGGCACCTGACAAGGTTGTGCTTCTCCACCCCCTTTTCTTGGCCAATGAAACGAATGCAGAAGAGGCAAGTTTCAAACCTAGGTGGAAGCTTTAGGAGTCAGGGCAAGATCCATCTCTCCCTCTCTTCATCCCTGCCACACTCAGAGGCCAACTTTGGGTTGGTGGCTCCTCCATCACTTTGTCCCCCCCCCCACTACAGACACACAGTGCCCATGAAGTGTAATCAGGGAAAAATTGGTTCTGATTTGAAGTCCCAGGGGTTTGAAGTTTGTTACCACGGTGATAGCCTCACTTATCCTGGTATGTCCCCTCTAGAATGATGAAGATGGGGGTGTGCTTCAAAAAAGTTATGTAACATGAAATTAAAAAGATGAATTTATTTTTACACACAAAAATTCAAAATCCATGCCGTTTTTTATGATTCACATTTTCCATGAACTTTTGAAAACTCATATGCATGGGTTTCAAAATCCATTTGTACCAAAACATTTGGAGACAAGTAGTTAGCCTTGTGGATAAGATGATCAGAGTGCATAGGTTTGATTCCCAGCTCCACTTCCTGACTCCAGCTTTCAGCTAAATAGACCCCAAGAGGCAGTGATGATGGCTCAAGTAGATTTCTACCCTCCATGTGAGGAGCCAAGCATTCTTAGATCCAAGTTTCAGCCAGACCCAGCCCATTGTAGTACATCAGGCATTTAGGGAGTGAACCAAATGATGGGAACTCTCTCAATCTCTCTTTCTCTCTCTCTCTAGCTCTCCTTCCCTTTTTCTTCCCCTCTCAAATAAATACACTTTTTTATTTTTTTAAAGATTTGTTTATTTGAAAGAAAGACAGGAAGAGACACAGAAAGATTTCCATTCACTGGTTCACTCCCCAAATGAACACAACAGGCAGGACTGGGCTAGGCTGAAGCCAGGAGCCAGGAACTCTATCCAGGTCTGGCACATGAGTTGCAAGGACTCAAGTGCTTAGACCATCATCCAGTCCTTTCCCGGCACATTAGCAAGGAGCTAGATCAGAAGCAGAGCAGCTGGGATTCAAACCAACATAACAAGCAGCAGCTTAACCTGCTGTGCCATGACAGTGGCACTAAAATGTTCAAAATAATTTGCTTAAGTCCACTTTCCACAAAAATTCTGAGGTACTCACATGAGGAAGCTCATGCTTGTTCCTTAACAACGTCTTCTACAGTTTCAAGCCCAAACTCCCTGCATGTTATGCTCACCCAAGAATGCATTATTTCCTCTAATGTGAAAACATTTGCCAGCCTGAATACATGCATCTCCTCCCCAGCATCTGACCCTTCTCAGACTAACAAGTGACCCCTGAATGAGGCAGAATAAAAACATTCTAGAACTGCCTCCCCTCCTCCTCCCTGTACCCTGCCTCTTGGCCTCTGCCTAAACCAGCAATAGATGAAGCAATTGTGTTTTAATAAAGAAAATTGATTTACCTTTTCAGCATCTTAACAAATGGCAGTGCACACAGATCTCTAAAGATTTATGTCCATAATTTGCAAAATTATTTCTTTATCGATCCACATGGGTTTGTTTTTCATAGGTTCAGTCAATTAAGTAGTAGCATTCAGGTAGGTAAATGAGGCAAGCCTGAGACATCCCTTGGCGCATGCGGGTACTTGCTGCCGTTTGAGACTGGAGGATGCCACCTGTGCAGGCAAGATGCCTGGGGTCTCACAGGGCAGACAAAGAAGGCATGAGGAAGGCTGAGAAAGGCAGTGGCATGTGGCTGGAAAGAAGGCCCTGGTGAGTTCAGAGGGCCCCAGCTGTTTGACACTAGCATGCTATAGTGGTGATGGCTCTGGCAGCCCCATCTCACAAGTCAGACATGCAGCTCGGGCCCCTGTGCCTCTGCCATTGCAGAAGCAGAGTCAGAGCCCATCTCTAGGAACCCACAAGAGGGTCATCAAGGCCTTCCCTTCCCTGCACATGCTCTTCAGCCCCTCCCTGTCGTGCAGGTAGCTGAGCAAGGGGACTTCCAAAAGGCTTGCAGTCCAGAAAAAGCCCAGAAGCATCACCAGCAAAACAGTCACAGGCATTTTCTTGAGGTGGTAGAACAGAGCTGGTTTTTATATCCAGAAGGCTTACTTGCAGTTTCTAATTTTTGATGACAATCATGAGCTACCTGGATAAAGCAAACGCTTTAAAAAGATCTGGTCATCCCAGGGGCCCCTGGTTCAGTAGGAAGTTTGTACACACCTACTGCACCCCTGGGTTTGCCCACTCCCAAACTCACCTCCCCGCTGGTGGGCAGCTCTGGTGACTTGGTTCTCCCTGCATCCATCATTAGCCTGCACTCCCCTGTTGTGCAGGACACCAAGACAGAAGCAGCTTCTCAAGGAACTGGTAGCAACTTTTCATGATACATGTCTCTCAGTCCAAAGTAAATGTCTAGAGGTTTGCATAGCTATAACTTGGAAATCAATTCAGCACTCATATGATTCATGTCCCACAACAAACAGGAAAACAGGTATTAAGAATCCCATTTTATTGATGAAAGAAACTGAAGCTCAGATTTGGATTCTCTCATCAATCTCCATTCTTCTTCCATTGTATGAATCATTGTCTCCTGACTATTCCTGAGGTTAAAACACATGCTCTCTTCATAAATTTCACTCTTGCTGATTAACAAGGAAAATAAGAAAAAGAAACAGACAAAATATGAAAAGGAAATGAAGAAGGAATGAA
Organism: Lepus europaeus; assembly: GCF_033115175.1. Taxonomy (NCBI): domain Eukaryota; kingdom Metazoa; phylum Chordata; class Mammalia; order Lagomorpha; family Leporidae; genus Lepus; species Lepus europaeus. The sequence continues at coordinate 120,819,407 of NC_084833.1, read as the reverse complement.
ATAAATAAATATTGTGCAGGCACTGGACTGGATGCTGAAGACAAAGAAGAAAGACAATGGGGAACATCAGAGAGCTTGTGGAAGATGGAATTAATAAATAAGTCTTTTTTGGTACAAATTATTTTGAAATCCATGGATACAAAGGGTCTTCCAAAAGTTTGCAGAAAGGCATATTATGAAAAATGCACAGATTTCAAAAATTGGCACCAAAACAAACCTCTCTTGTCTTTTTTTAGAAAGCAAATTATTTATTTATTTGAAGAGCAGAGTTACAGAAAGAAGGAGAGACAGAGCGAGCAAGGGAGAGAGAGAAATCTACCTACGGTTGGTTCACTCCCCAAATGACCACCATGGCTGGAGTTGGGCCAGGTCAAAGCCAAGGGTCTAGAATTCCATCTAGGTCTCCTACATGGGTACAGAGGCCCAAACACTGCTGCTTTCCCAGGCACAGTAGCAGGAAGCTGCATAGAAAGTGGAGCAGCCAGGACTCAAACCAGCACCATAAGAGATGCTAGCATTGCAAACAGCAATTAACCCACTGCACCGCAATGCCAGCCCCACAGACTTACCTTCTAATTCCATTTTCTAAAACTTTTTCAAGTACGCTTCCATAGTTCCTGGCATCAAGAAACTTCTGCTCTGGAAAGGAGAGAGACATGCAAACCACTAACACCAGGACAGCATCCCAGGGTCTTTTGCAGAATGATGAACAAAGGAAGAGAGAATCAGAAAGTCAGAGAGAAGAGCAAACAAAGATGTCTTCAGACAGGTGACATTTGAACTGGACACTCGGTGGAACGCAGAGACGACACAGGGATTTACTCTCCCATCATGTTTGAGAGGAGACTCGTAAAGAACAGAATTGTTTTCACAACTAAAGGATGGGACTTTGACGTGGAACTCTAGGCACTGAGACCAGGACAAGTAGGTATTTGGGCAGAGACACAGACATCAAGCCCAGGAGACAGCTCCTACTCTGCATCTTCAGAAAAGTAGCTGCCTTAGGAGGCTGGAAGTCCCTGCCTGGGATCAATTCCTGCAGTGCCACCTTTCTCTCCAGCCCCCATTGCCAAAAGACACCACACTGCTCACCTGCTGTGGCTTGCCCTGTGGCCTCTTACTGCTCTGTGCCTCCACCAAGACCCGCCCTCTGCCAGGAGGACAAGTGACAAAGCAGCTGACAACTGATCCCTCTCTCAGTGGGAAGGCACCCCTCCCTTCTGAGCAAATATGGACACATATGTTATTCTAGGAGCTCTCTGTGTACTCACTTCCTTGAGTGATTTGGTGATATTTGTTCTTTCAATCAACCAACAAGTATTTCACGTATTCATTCAACAAATATTTATCTGAAGACATGTTTAATGAATGCTTAGTTACTATGTGATCCATACTTTTCAAAACCCTCCAAGTGGCTTCCCATGCCGTGTCCCTCAGCATGAAAGCCAGTATCTGTATTGTGGTCTACAGGTTCTTATGACCTGGACCCTTGCCCCTCAGCCTTCATTCATTCCTTTCCAGCCACATCAACTACCTTGCCCATTCTCTATGCTACATGGGATCCAAATATATTTCAGTTTTGCACCTGCCCATTGTTCTACTTCTAGTGCCAAGACCTATTCCAATGCTCAATACGGAAGGTCAAAGACAGATGCCCCCCACTTATCTTCCTTCAGATAGCTACAACTGGCTCCAACAATTTCTGGAAACCCCTGATGACATGCCATTTTGTCTAAGAGACTTCCCTGGCCACCCCATAAGCAGAATTCCAATTCCCCATCAGTATCAATCCCCTTTATTGTGCTCTGTTTTTTTTCCATAGTTTGTATAACAAGTGTCATGATACCCATATACGTTCATCAGCTGAGTTGCCTAAACTCCCCCCTACAATGAATGCCATTACAGAAGACACTTGCTTCATTCATTTTTTAAAAGATATATTTTATTTTTTGAAAGGTAGAGTTACAGAGAGAGTGAGAGAGAGAGATCTTCCATCTGCTGGTTCACTCCCTAAACTGCTGCAACAGCCAGGGCTTGGTCAGGCCAAAGCCAGGAGCCAGGAGCTTCTTCTGGGTCTCCCATGTGGATGCAGAGAGCCAAGCACTTGGGCCATCTTGTACTGCTTTCCCAGGCACATTAGCAGGGAGCTGAATTGGAAATGGAGCAGCTGGGGCTTGAACTGGTACCCATATGGGATGCCAGCACCTCAGGTGGTGGCTTTACCTGCTATGTCACAACGCTGGCCCCTTCAGTTCATTTTTCATCCACAATGTCCAGCATTGCCTGGTACATAGCAACTGCTTGATAAACATTTGTCCATTGAACTAATGAGTTCAGAGATTGGGGCTGGGGTTGAGAAGGAGTTTCAGAAAGACAGTGGTTTTCTCTGCTGCTCAGCACTTTCCAAAACCAGCTCTACTGCTCCACTTAAAGGCAAGTGTGCTGGTAGGTCTGCAGACTGACAATAAGAAGCTCCCGAGTGAGACACACAGCCCTGACCACTGTCAGAGACAAGACACGGGACTAAATGATCCACGGTTGGGTTCCGGTCTGGCAGTTTCCATCTAACCTGCAAGTGCCAGGTAATTGGATTGGTAATGGGATATGGAGACTTTCACCTTGAGGTCACTGACTCACTTCCAGCCCAAGGGGCAGCTGCAGCTTAAAGTCATTGCTCTCAAGAGCAGATCCAAGATCCTCGAGAAACACTGGAGTCTGAATTTCAGTGGAAGGCCGTGCCCAGTCTCAAGTAGGGAGCCTGAAAGCCAGTTTTACACAATCTTTTTGCACGCCCATGATCCCCTAGAAAGTAATGCGAGGCCTGAGCTTCGGGCTCCCCAGAGCTACAGAGAAAGAAAAGAGCCCGGGTTTGGTTCATGGACCACAGTGCTTCCTTACAAGAGACACAAAACAACCAAGCTGTGAGCGTTCTAACAGGAGGCTGGGCTGGGGTGTCACCTTTGACTTTTCTTGTGTAGCAACCAGTGGGTGGAAGTTCTATCCCAGTGGTCCTATTGTTCTGCTTGGTCATCAGCAGTCAGGGTAAGACCATGTCTCTGAAGTCCACAAAGGGAGGGTTAGAATCCTGGATTGGCCTCTTTCTGCGTTCCCCTTTCCTTATTTGTAAACTGAGGATAAACACACCCATCCCATAGCACTGCTGTAAATGTTGCAGTTGTGTCTCTAAACCACGTAGCAGACGTCTCCCATTAGAAGCTGTAGCCTCTGAACAACAGGGCTGGTCTTTCCTGGAACCAGGAAAGGGTGTGCCTGTGGCTCTACCCAAGAAGGCTCTTTATTTGTCACTCATCCGATTTTTATTGACAGCCAACTAAGTGAAGGGCACAGTGGCAGACACTCATTAAATAGCTTAGTATGCCAAAAGGAAAAAGAGCAGAACAAAAAGGCCACTGCTTCAGGAAACAGAGAAATTAGCTAATAGTCACACATCCATAAAAGCCATGGCAAAGAAAAAAAAAAGCCCTCTGCATGGAATAAGAAACTCCAGCTTGAGTCAGGGACTGTGTCACAGTCATTTCTGTCTGGCTGTCCCCAGGGCCTATTAAAGTGTTTGGTATACAATAGTTAAGCGAAATCCATTGGGTCCATTTGAATAAGCGACAAGGAGCACAAGCACAGAGTCTGTGTCTTTGCTCACTTCTTCCAGCCTAGAGGCTCAGGGACCTCTGGTCGCTATCTCCCCCTGGATACCTGCAGCCCATTCTGCAGAACTCTGCAGCCAGGCTGGGCTGGCTCACAGTGTGGCTGTGGGTGCAGAGAAGATAACAGTGGCCTGATTTGGAGCATGTGATCGCACTGCAGGCTGCTGAGTTGGAGGCGGCTGGGAGAGTGTTCCTGGTTGTATAAGCCAGGCCATCTGGGGACATGGCCCAAGCAAGAAGAGCTTAGCAGAGCTGTGAGAAAGCCCAGGAACCCCTCCCTACATCTCTGCGGTAGTCGCACCTGGAAGCTGAGGACATTTCAAAGACCAGCATCAGGTGGGAAGCAGGACGTGAATGTCCTGATCTGAGAGATCCATGAACAGGCACAGGGGCTGCCTCTCAGCTGAGCCAGCTGGGCAGCAAGATCAGAGCTTGGGTCAGAAGAACCAGAGAAGAGACCAGAGAGGGAGCAAGAGTATTTGCCCACAAAGGGCACAGGACTTCTCAGCCAGCCCACAGCCAGTTTCCTGAGCAGAGCAAGCTCTGCTCCCCCCACCCTTCCCCCTCAGAGGAGATAGAGCCCCACACCCCTGGCTCTGCACCTGTCAAGCCATGGTCACAGTAGGATGTCTCTGGATCCTTCTTTAATATGCAAAAGCATGAACTCTGCCATCCTTGCCATCCCCACCCCAACTCAGGAATGTGAAGAAGATTAAACTGGGTGACAGTTACACAGGAGCTCTGGATATCAAGGTGCTGGTAACCAAGCTCATCTGGTACCCCTGGGAAGAACACAGGACCCACTCCATCAGCACAGCTGAGTGAAAACCAGCTGGCCAACACTGACAGCAGAAGCTTTGTGGTTTCTGTGGGCAAGTTGGTGTCACCAAACTCTGCCATGAGAAAAACTGCTTTGTTCCCAAGGCCCTTGCCTCCTTCTCAACCAGGTTTCCACAGCTTCTTCCGGTGCCTGGCTAGGCTGCTTAGCTGAGAGACACCTGCCCTTGCAAAAACCACACTACTAAATTACCTTCCAAGCAAGCAGCCTGTGAAACGACAGTATTTCAGCTGAATGCTTGCTGGACAGAGGCACCGTTTGGGAGGGAAGATTTTTTCCCCCTTCACCTTGAATAGTGACAGCTCCCAGGGCAGTCACTAGGTTCCAAGTGAACACCAGGAGCTGTGCTGGCCTGCCCCTCCCACCACCCTCTGTACACCTGTGACTCATGTTCCATTCCTGCAGCCACAGATGTGCTGTTGCCCTGGGTGCTTTCAAAACCCAGCCTTCACAGAGGGCAAAAGGAGGGCCAAAGAAGGAGAAGGGGATGATGGAGGTGCGAGCGGGGAGAGAGGACATCTGCTTCCTAATGATGCATTTTGGTAACAGCAAGGAGACCATTTAATGCTATTGTCTAGTGCATATTAAACCACTAATCCACGTCCCATTTTGGCAATGCAGGCTACCTGACATCTGTATGCCTTACCTGCAATCTGTAAGGCTAATTTGTTAAACAGCTTTCTTCTCCCATGGGAAGGAGGTCATTGGTCACAGAAGATTGATTAAGCTCTTGGAGAATCAACATTAATGAAAATCAACACTGCCTAATGAGTGTTTTTATGGCTGCCTCATAAAAAAGAATTTTAAAAGGAGAAACAAATAAACAAAAACAGCAATAAAAGCTAGAAGTCTTCTCTCCTGATGTCTCTGCGTTGTTGTTATAAGCTTGGATCAGGACACGGTAGAGAACCCTTTGACTGCACCAGCCAGCCTTCCACCCTCCCACAACCCTGACTCAATGCCATTGGGTCTGGCATTGAGTTGTGTGTGAGAGAGACAGAGAGAGGACATGCACACATACACCAGTTCTAGACGCTTGCCTTTGTCTAGGCCAGGTGCTATGTGGAGAGATAAATATAGACCGTTGGTTTAAAAACTTCCAGGTGAACCCCTTACTGTGTGGCTCTGGGTAGAGACTTTAATCTGTCTGTTCGTTCATCTCTGAAATGAGGCTGCTGGCTTTCTCTAGATCTCCCCGAGGATCGCTGCACTGAGGATCACATACACCAACAGAGCAAACAATGTCCGAACCATTAAGCTCTGTGTCAGTAGAAGGATCATTCTATTTTTAAGGCACTGGTGGATGGGTAGTGGCTGATAAGTCCGATATTGGAATCATAAATTGGGCTTGAATATGGGCTCAGAGGCTGGACTCAGGAGCTTACTAGCTATATGGTCTCAGGCAAGCTATATAACCAAGTTTTTTAAAGAAACTTTTAAAAATACTTATTTATTTATTTATTTATTTATTTAAAAAGCAGAGTAACAGAAAAGAAGAAACAGAGGCAGAGAGAGAGAGTGAGAGAGAGAGAGAGAGAGATTTTCTATCTGAAGTTTAATTCCTCAGTTGCCTACAAACAGCCAGAGCTGGGCCAGGCTAAAGCCAGGATGTCAGAACTCCATTTGATCTCCATGTGGGAGGCTGGGGCCCAAGCATTTGAGCCATCTTTCACTGCTTTCCCAGGCATAGTAGCAAGGAACTTGATGTGACGTAAGACAGCCAGGACTGGAACTAGCGCTCGTGCAGGATGCCAGCCTTGCAGACAAGGCCAGCCCCTACTTAACCATCCTTAAGCTAGAATTTACCTATGGAATTAAAAAGTTACATATGGGGTTGAACTTCTATAATATAATAGGCAGGTAAGAGATATGAGTCATCATGATTAGAGTTGTTATCCCCCACCCCCAGGCACTCCACTCCTTCCCCTCCCACAGTGGAATGAGGAGGCCTCCACAACGTCTCTTCCACCAACCAGCAGTGGCTGCAGCGGCGTGGGCACAGACCCCAGGCACAGGCCATGAATCCACGCAGAAGCCCAGGGCAAGCAGCAGCCAAGGGGTATCTCCAAGTCCCCCAGTGTTTCTTTTTTTTTTTTTTTCTTTCTTTTTTTTTTTTTTCTTTCTTTTTTTTTTTTTTTTTTTTTTTTGACAGGCAGAGTGGATAGTGAGAGAGAGAGACAGAGAGAAAGGTCTTCCTTTTGCCGTTGGTTCACCCTCCAATGGCCGCCGCGGTAGCGCGCTGCGGCCGGCGCACCGCGCTGTTCCGATGGCAGGAGCCAGGTGCTTCTCCCGCAGCTCACTAGGCTAATCCTCCGCCTTGCGGCGCCGGCACACCGGGTTCTAGTCCCGGTTGGGGCACCGATCCTGTCCCGGTTGCCCCTCTTCCAGGCCAGCTCTCTGCTGTGGCTAGGGAGTGCAGTGGAGGATGGTCCCCCAGTGTTTCTACAGCACTAAGCTTAAGAGCAGGGGGAAAAGTGACAAGGAATTGAGCAAACTGATGTTTGGGATGCTCGAGTGTAGGAGACGCCTGAGAATTCTCCAATGACTGCAACATTAGAGGGTAGTTCAAGGGAGTAAGGGAGATGATATCCCCCTGTAGTCAGCACAGTGCCTTCCTAACAAGAAAATGCCTTACAGTGAAAAAGAGGCTGATTCACACAAAGGTGTGAGGACTCAAGTGGAGAAAGAAAGAAAGAAGGAAAGGAAGAAGGAACGAACAGAGAGAGCAAGACAAATATCTCAGAAGGAGGTTTTCCCCCACAAGGATTTTTTATTAAATAAATATATAAAGAAAATGAATCAGTTTAAAAAAAAAATCTGTTCTTTCCTATTTTTTTCCATTTTGTTTTTCCAGTTCTTCACATCTCTAATTTTACCTAAATGATAATTTTATGAGCAAATCAAGTTATACATAATACATTTTATGTTTCTTAGCAAAATGATTTTAGATATGTAAATTGCACTACAAAAATAAATATTGCATGTTATTCTAATTTTTCACCAAATTTGCATTCCCCTCCCCCACCAAATTCTCCAACCCTCTACCTCTGATGGATTTAACATTTCCAGACCTTGACATTTGTAAATTTAGCTTAGATCTAACAGAAAAATGACATCATATGGGGCTGGCTGCTATGTTCTGTTAATGACAGGAGTCTAAAAATCTTCTTGGCAAATATCATTATTTCATCTCTGGGCCAGTGATTGGGAAAGTGGTATAACTATATAGAAGAGAAGGAAGCAATCTGAAGGGCCTCTGTGCGTTTGGGATAAGATGTTTGCAATCTCTTCATTATGCGTATCTTCTTCAGGCTCAGGTGTATTTGAAATACCATTAAGAAGAGTCTCCATTTCCTGACACGCACACCTACTAAAATGGGTGTGTGAACTCTCCCCCAGCTCAGAGGCAGAGAGTCCCCCTCATTAGTGGCAAAGCTGATGGACCTAGCAGAGAATCATCCCAAAACTCTTCTGCAGGTCTTGGGATGGGACTAAGATGAGTAAGAGAGAGGTGTGCAGCAGGTGTGTGATGATGTGGAGTGGGGAGATTATGAGACACTTGGTCAGAAATGCAAATAACCAACTTTAATAGAAGAAACAGACTCACTCCCTTTAACAAGTTCCTCCAAGGGGAGAAGCAGCAACCACCTTTCCCACAGACACATCAGTCTTGTTTAATATGGGACCAAACCCTGAGTAGTCATCTGGCCTGCATCGCCACATGCAGGGGAGCAGGTGCAACACTAGAATGATATACTCTCGTTGGCTGAAAATTCATTATGAAAGAAGTCCTTCAAAGACTCCATGGGCTCAGCTCTTCTGATACTGAGGTTTGAGAGAACCTTTCCCACTCAGGAAAATGGAGCAGTTCTACTTAACATAGCTCAAGATGTTGGTAGAGACTCCAGATTGTAGGTCTCATTCACTGTGTTGCCATTAAAATAGGTACGCAATAGGATCTGTACCACCTGTTCAGAGAGAGCGTCAGCAGTCAGAGTCCTTATGATCAGCCCTTTGTTTCCTCCTTGAATAGGAGAAAGGTACTTGGGGACACTCTTCCTTGTAGCCCTAGCAGCTGTAGCATGAGCCAATATGAAAAATCCACAAACGGCACTAGCAGCTGTCTGAGGCTGCTGAGTGGCAAGAGCTGAGAGCAGGAGGCTGCTGCAGTGAGCAGACACACTTACAGCTTCACCCACACACTCAAGAGCGGCCAGGATTAGGGCCCCAAGACTGTTTGGATTAGGGATGAGTTCATCACCTGGGCCAGGGAGGTGCACTAGCTGGATGGGCTATTGGGATGGATCGAGTGAGATCTTGTTGGATTGTGTCTAGGGTCTACCACAGAAGGCTAGCCTGTTGTTGGGGTGACTGGTTGATGGATTGTCTCCACTACTGGATCACAAGCTCCCTAAAAGACAGCCATGTTAAAGTTGCCATTTCGTCCCCATCCCCATTCCTAGAACATTCAGGGCTCTTACTAAAGACCCTGACTCATACCAACAGCATCAAAGGATTCCTCGTGTACTCTCAAAGGCTAGCAACAGAGTGTAGGAGGAGACGATCATGGGGTGTCGCTCACATGATCATGGAACCCACCAGATGCCATCTTCAGGCTGAAGAACCACAAAAGCTGGTGTGGTTTATCCTGAGTCTTGAGTCCTGAGAACAGGGGAGAGGGTGTTAGCGTAAGTGCTGGAGTGCAAAACCGGGAAAATAGGGGAACCAATGTCCAAGGTTCGGAGAAAGTGGATAGCCCAGCTCAAGAAGAAAGAATTCACCCTCCTGCCACCTTCTCACTCTATTTGGGCCCTTAAAGGGTTGGATGATGACTGCCCACATTGGTGAGGGTGTGTCCTCCTTACTCAGTGTACTCATTCAAATGCTGATCTATTGGAGTAGCATCCTTCACACCCACACACACACACACAGAGAGAGAGAGAGAGAGAGAGAGAAATAATGGTTCTATGGCTGTCTGGGCATCCCTCAGCCCAGTCAAGTTGACACTTAAAATTAACTATCACAGTTCACTTCATGGAAAACTAATTCTGAAAGATGCTAATGGATATTTTAAAATCAGAGCTAAATAAAGAAAAAGACAACCTTCCATGGTCAACTTAGTTTGGAAAGCTTTGGATTAACAAGTTTCAACAGGGCAATTTACTGTAGGATTTCTCAGAGCCTTTTAAATGATAATGAGGGGAATACAGAAAGCAGCATTGCCTCCGTTTAATTGACCACAGAATTCTTTTTCCACGGAGCTTCTTGTGGGACTATTGTTCTGTGGAAGTACAGATCAGGATTTCTAACTTCAGCTCACTGCTGCAGTCTTTAGATAAAGCAAAGGTGCTACTCTGAGGTTGATTGGTCAGTCCATGAAGCACACCCCCATACAAAGCATCACTGGGGAGTCCAGCATTTCCGGATGTATGTATCCATTTAAGCAACTAAAACGTGCCTAACCTCTATGAATGCTAATCCCCAAAACATGGATTTCGTCTCTTCTGTTTCCCTGCAAGTGATACAATTATCGCCTGCCTAGCAATCTACTGCCTCACCACATCCCCACCGAAATCATGTATCTGCTAATATATTGAGCATCAACTTCATACAAAGTATATATTATGTAACCTGTGTACCTATAATACTTTACAAAGATTATCCTGTTTTCCAAGAACTTGCAACCTAATTGGGGAAGTTAGAAACACACCTTCCTCCCTTGGGTGTGGACGATTCCCTGCTGCTGCTTACAACTGTACCTTGAGACACTTTTTCTCTGGTTCCTTTATTCGATTATCTCTCTCAGAATGCCTTCCTCATCCCAATCTCTACTGCAGACAGCTCTGTGTTTTTGGGCCTGTGTATCATATGTATTATTCATATGCTTGCTTGTTTCTGAACAACTTATGAAAACCAACTAGAGATTAATTCATAAAAAATAAGCTTTCTTTCCCCTCTCCCTTTACAGGACCAGATCTGTTTCTCAGCCACAATTGCATTGGTTGATTGGGTTTCTGCTCTCCCTCTGCCCCTATTCTGTAGGAAAATCATGTCTCTTTAGTATTGCTGCCACATAGCCTTTCATGTGCCTGAAATATATACCATTGTGCTCTGACTTTTGTTTTGTGCAGAATCCCTTTCATGCTCTATCTTCTGCGAGGTCCTCTGTCTTGGCAGAGAAAGACACTTCTGTTTGCAGCCCGGAGATTTCCATTGTACTTTGCACATTGCAAGTTCTTTGTTCTGCGAGGTGGCCTTTTGTAGTTGAGTTTGCTAATGTTTCCCACTGAAAACAGACACAGCCACACTTCATCAGTCTCATTCTTTTCTAAGGCACAGTTGTCAAGCCCACTGAGGGAACCAGGAGCCTCCCTTCTCGCCAGGGAGACGGCGGGCCAAGCTCAGCAGTGAGAGGAGCCGTGTGCTCCTCATTGAAGGTGAGAGAAGCAGATGTTTGATCACTGGGAATTTTAATCTCCTGAATTTCAGACATCTTAATCCTTTTTGCCACATGGCAAGGTGCCTGCTACTCTTCTTCCAGAGGAACACGTCCCAGTGTCACCCTCTGTTCCCCTGGTCTGGCCCAGCCATCTCAGACTCCCTGGAGATCTTGGGAACAGAAAGTTGTGAGTGATCCTGTGCCTGGCTGGGAGACTGCCTGCCTAGCCCAGGCAGCAAGTTAAGAAGGCACGGCACACCATGCATCCCTGGAAGGACCCTATGACCTGACTGCTGGCAGGCGACAGGAGCCAGGCACATTTCCCCCACCCCCCACTTCCTTGTAATTGCCAATCAGGTAAACAGCTTCTGGGTGTGGCCCAAACCCCTAAGGACCACCTGGAAGGCTACATAGGCAATGTGACCTTCAAGTTGATTGGAGAAGCTTAGCGGCACCAATATCAACTTTAACCTATAGACTTTGTGTTGCCCTTGACTAGCTACGCCCCCTGCCTGCCCTTTAAAAGTTTGTGCTTGATTGTTAATAGACGGACATGTTCACCAAAACTTGTCTCCGGTGCTTCTTGCCACAGAACGCCATTGCCCCACCATCCTGACAGTGCGGGCCTCACGGAAAGTATGGACAATGGTTTTCCTTCCCTGCCCAGTTCCCTAAGTTTCATTCTCAGTGATGGGAACAAACACAACTACCACTTCACTATGGCCACAAACCATTTGCCAGTTCCTCGTGCCCAACACAGTTGGGATTGTGGCCTTCAAATACACCTGCTGAATGTCTGAAACCACTTGACTCCTAAACCTAGTGGCCCAGGCTTTGGGTGCAGCTGCCAGGCAAGCCTGCCCCCTTCCCCACTCCCCATCCTCCAGGTATGGCTCCTTCGTATGTCTTGTTGGTGCAGTTCTTCAGGCAGTTGGAAGGGTGGTGACTGCGCTGTAGCACTGTGGTCTGTGTAGTGGGGTGGTGTGCATGAAAGGCACTGATGCCTGGGTACAATTCACTGCCCCTCCATCACGTACCACATCAGTCACGGAAGAGCACCCTTGGAAATCTCAACACAGACATCACCTGAGTGAGTTTGGTATTGTGTGATAGTCCCAAATTCCTTCCTCTCCCCCACCCCGTGTGTATGTGTGTGTGTGATAGTCTTCCAGTTTTCTTTCTCAAATCAACCCTTTCACTCTTAGAACTGAACTTCTACTTTCTCATGAAATATATCTTCACCTGAATGGGTGTCATTTTCTTCAGCTTTCCTTCCATATTCAAATTCATTATCATACATGCTCCATTAATGTAGAAACACTTCTACATCAGTATCAATATACATAGGAAATTCATTCTTTCCTTCCTAAAGATTCTCTCTCTCTCCCTCCCTCCCTCCCTCTCAATCCCCTCCTTCCTTTCATATTTCTTTTGGTGTTCTTGACTCTATTCCCCCTTCTTTGACTAATTACAGTTTATTAGTTGTTATGGCAACTTCATGTTGCTCTCTCTCGTGATGTGGCTGCAAATGAAGTAAGTAGAAAAAAATGAAGACAGGTTTAATTCTCCACTAGTATCTTCCCTAAGCCTTCTCTCCATCTTCTTTATCAGCTCTACCTAATACTCCTGCACCCTTCCCCATTCAACACACAGGTAATACAGACAGTCAAAATAAATAAACGACTATGCCCCACTAGTATCACTTGCTTCTGAAACAAAAATGGAACCACAGAATGCGTGCACTAGAATACCATGCTGTGGTTTGTGGCACATTTGGAGGTGGCTTCTCAGTTTTGGAATAGCAATGACCACAGCAGTCCAAGTGTGATAGGGGAGGACAGGTGGCACATTCAACGCTAATTCTTTCTGGCTTTGGCTTCTGCCATGCATGCCCTAAGACCCTGACGACGTGATTCCAATCAGTGCCCATTAGAACTACCTCATTCTCTTCATGGCAGCCAAAATCCTATCTGAATCAGTACTAAACTGCCTATCTACTAAATTCATAAAAATGCTCTCCAAATTGTTCACTAAATAGTTCTAGCCCCCATGCTCCATACCCCGTTAGGAATTCACTCTACTTCTGTGTGTCTCCCTAACAAGTTATTTTGCTGTCACATTTTCTCTGACGTCTGTCACCTTGGTATCTGAGCACTCCGGCAGATTCACGAGGCTCAAAACAAACACTTATGTGGGAAGGGAGAAAAGGCTCTTCTGCTCTCTCATCTCCATAGGGACAGAGGAGCACAAAGAGGCGAGGATTCTCCAAGGTCACTCTGTGCAACGGCAGCATAACAGAGCCAAGAAAAGACTGCAAAATCCTAACTTCCAGTCCCCAACCTCCACACAACAATAACCTGTCTGGAATCAGTGTCAGTGCTTCGCAGAATGAGCCAGAGGGAATTTTGCAGCTGCTGGCCACAGCCGGGAAGGAATTGTGACAAAATCAAACATATGTCCTTCCCTTCCAGGGTTTGGACCTTGTCTTCTTCCCTTAGTACTGAGCATTCAAGCAGTATTTCAACTTAATAACATGAGCTGAAATATTCATTCATTTGTCAGACTATTCAATCATTATTAATTGAGGGTCTTTCAGAGGCAAACAAATGTCAGAGATAGGTGATACTCTGTCTATCTTCAAGGATTTGTAATCTAGCAAGAGATAAGATAGATGCACAAAAAGTGCTCAGAGAGCACATACTGATTGTTAGTCTATATTCCGAAGAAAAGCAATGGGTAAAGCTTACAAGGATTCTATTCTAAGAGACCTTACCTCTATAGTTTGGGGAGATAGATAATAAGCAAATAAATATATAAATAAACAGGATCTCAAAACATAATAAGGATGAAATTTGATATAATGAAGAAAGTGCTGAAGTGCTCACTGTTTATTTTTCATGTGGGATTTAAGTGGATGAATTATAACTATGATCTACTTTCCAAATTGTTCTTGTAACAATATACCTCCAAGTCTAATACTTTCTTCCCCAGTAAGCAAGTACTGAAGAGGCTGTACTTATCTATGGGTGATCTAAGTGCAGCAAGAGACTCAGTACCTTTTTGTTTATGTGTGTGTTTTTATTTATTTGAAAGCTGGAGTTACAGAGAGGAAGAAGCAGAGGCAGAGAGAGAGAGAGAAGTCTTCCAAGCACTGGTTCACTCCCCAAATGGCCGCAACAGCCCGAGATGCACTGATCCAAAGCCAGGAGCCAGGAGATTCTTCCAGGTCTCCCACTCAGGGGAGCAGGGCCTCAAGGATTTGGGCCATCCTCTTCTGCTTTCCCAGACCACTAGCAGAGAGTTGGATAGGAAGAGGAGTAGCCGGGAATCGAACTGGCACCATATGGGATGGAAGCACTGCAGGCGGTGGCTTTTACCCACTATGCGAAAGTGCTGGTCCCTAGCATTCATTTTCATCAGTCCACATTTATCTGCCCCCCTGAGAGGTAGAGAGTTGGGCAACGCAGAGAACTTAGAAACTTATAATGGGACACCATCATATATTCTCTCTTTACATAGAAGCTGTTGTTCAAAATATAACTCCCCCTCAGTGGTAGACTAGTCCATCAGGAAGATTCTGCATGTTACCCGCATTCAGAGGGGATTCTACATTTTCCACCCAGGGGCACTTGTCAGACAGCGGCACAGGGAAGTGGAACTCAAGCAGAGCCCATTAGTATCTCTGCAAGCTAGAAACAGAGGTCCGTTTTTAGGCTGCTGGAGCTGCTGCAATTGTTGGGCAGGATTCAGAAAGTGCACAGTGTTCCCTCAAGTGGTAAGAGTCTACGAGGTCTAACATAACAGAGAATCAGTGCTTGGAGACTCAGAGCTACATGTTCACACCAGGGCACACATCTAGGAGGCAAAGTACAGGTAGAGATCTCACTGAGAACCTTGACTGTTGAGAGACCTCAGAGGAGTAAATGTCATGCCCCAAGGAAAAGCTATACTCTGGAACTAAGGACAAAACCGAACATGAGCATTCTGATAAAGAATGAAATCCAGGGGCTGGCTAAGCCTCCATCTGCAGTACTGGCAAACCATATGGGCACTGGTTCTAGTCCCAGCTGCTCCTCTTCTGATCCAGCTCTGCTATGGCCTCGGACAGCAGTAGAAGATGGCCCAAGTTCTTGGGCCCCTGCACCCACATGGGAGACCCAGAAGAAGCTCCTGGCTCCTGGTTTCAGATCAGCCCAGCTCCAGCCATTGTGTCCGTTTGAGGACTGAACCAGCGGATGGAAGGCCTTTCTCTCTGTCTCTCCCTCTCCGTCTGTAACTCTACCTCTCAAATAAATAAAATAAAATAAAATCTTTTTAAAAAAGAATAAAATTCATTCTAACAGCATCAAAAGGACTCACCAATAATGTAACTGCCTGCCAGAACAAAATTCAACTTTCTTTCTAAAGGGACAACTTGGTTCAAATTCCTTACAATGTATCACTCACAGGATCTGGCATTCAATAGCAAATAGACTTGTAAAGCAAGAAAATGTGGCCTATAATGAAGAAAAAAATATATAAAATAGAAGCAGACCAAAAGATGACCCTGCTGGGATGACCAAACAAGAACATTAAATCAGCTACTATAAACATGTTCAAAGATAATACAATGTCAACAGGTAATATAACTGTAATTGAGAAAATACTTGGAAATATCAGAAAAGATTTTAAAAACTGGTTGTAAATTCTAACAGTCTACAATATTTAAAATGAAATGCACTGACCAGGTTTAAGAGCAGACTAGAGATAGCAAAAGAGGCACTCAGTGAGCTTGGATAGAACCCTATTTATTATCCAACTAAAGACTAGAGAGAAAAAGGACTTTTACAAAGAAAATAACAGATATTCACATACCTGTATTTTATCTGTAATAGCAGATACAATTTGTGAAATAATTCCAATTGTTACAATATACATAAAATTAATTTTCAGAAAAGAGAGAAAAATGGGAAAAAAATTTATGTAACCAAAAAGTTTCCCAAATAAACCGAGAATGTGATGTTCACTTTCAAGGACACCGAATCCATATAAAAAATTGAAAAATAACCCTATAAACAACATATTTAAATTTCTGAAACCTAACTACAAACAGAAAGTCTTAAAAGAAAAACCAGTGAAAAAGATACATTCCATACATTAGAACAAAGATCTGAATGATGGTTGACTTCTCATCCAAAACAGTGGAAGCCAAAGGACAAAAGGAAAAATTCTGGGAATAGATGAATGGAAAAAGAAAAGAAAAACTCAATGATAACCTAGAATTTTACATTTAGCAAAAATGATAATCAAGGGGCTGGCACTGTGGCACAGTGGGTTAACGCCCTGGCCTGAAGCGCTGGCATCCCATGTGGGTGCCGGTTCTAGTCCCGGCTGCTCCTCTTCCAATCCAGCTCTCTGCTGAGGCCTGGGAAAGCAGTAGAAGATGGCCCAAGTCCTTGTGTCCCTGCACCCACGTGGGAGACTGGGAAGAAGCTCCTGGCTCCTGCCTTCGGATCAGCACAGCTCCGGCCCTTGCAGCCATTTGGGGAGTGAACCAGCGGATGGAAGACCTCTCTGTCTCTGTCTCTCTCTCTCTGTCTGTCTCTCTCTCTCTCTCTCTCTCTCTCTCTCTCTGACTTTCAAATAAAATAAATAAATCTTTTAAAAATAATAGTCAAAATTAAAGTCAAATAAATATAGTTTAAATAAAGAATTTCACTATAAGATACTTCAGGAGAAGTTCTTCAAATTAAAGAATGGGATTTATGATATACAGGAAAGAATGAGGAGTATCTGGATAAAGATGAGCAATATTATTTTTGTTCTCATAATTTTCTAAATAAATAGATTTTTAAAATTGTATTTACTTGCTTAACTCATTCTTTAAAAGATTATTTTATTTTGAGAGGCAGAGTTACAGAGAGAGAGAGAGAGAGAGAGAGATTGAGCAGTCTTCCATCCACTGGTTCACTCCCCAGGTGGCCGCAAAGGCTGGAGCTGGGCTGATTCAAGCCAAGAGCTAGGAGATTCTTTCAGGTTTCCCATGTATATGCAAGGGCCCAAGCATTTGGGTTTTCCTAGGTCCATTAGCAGGGAGAAGGATCACACGTGAAGTAGCATGTGGGAGACCTGAAAGAAGCTCCTGGCTCTGGCTTCAGATCAGCCCAGCTCCAGCCTTTGCAGCCACTTGGGGAGTGAACCAGCGGATGGAAGACCTCTCTCTGTCTCTCCCTCTCTATGTAACTCTGCCTTTTGAATAAATGAATAACTTTTAAAAAGAAAGAAAATGATAGAAAAAAAAGGAGAAACAGAAAAATGCAGTTGTAATTGGATATTTTTAAATCTCTCACAAACTGTTAGCATCACTCAAGAAAAATCAATAAGGAAATTCAAAGATTTGGACCACAGTGTAAACTGCCTTGACCTAATGGAAGATTTTTAGAACAAGAAAATCTCAAAACTATAGAATACACATATTTTCAGGTATAAATGATAAAATATTGCACACATATAGTACCATATATTTGGATCATAAAACAAGTTTTACTAAACTTCAGAAGACAGAAACCTGCAACAACAGAAAGTTAAATAAGAAAATAATTACAAGGGGTCCAGTGCTGTGGCATTGCTGGTAAAGCCACCACCTGCAGTGCCGGCATCCCATATGGGTGCAGGTTTGAGTCCCAGCTACTCCACTTCTGATCCAGCTCTCTGCTGTGGCCTGGGAGAGCTGTAGAAGATGGCCCAAGTCCTTGGGCCCCTGCACCCACATGGGAGACCTGGAAGAAGCTCCTGGTTCCTAGCTTTGAATCAGTGTCATTCTGGCTATTTTGGCCATCTAGGGAGTGAACCAGCAGATAGATAGATCTCTCTCTCTCTCTCTCTCTCTCTCTCTCTCTCTCCCTCTCTCCCTCTCTCTCTCTCTGCCCAAATCAAAGTTCCTGAGTTCAAGTCAACTGTGCTTCCAATTCCAGCTTCCTGCTCACACACATTCTGGAAGGCAGTAGGTGATGGCTCTAGTACTCAGACCTTACCACCCACATGGGAGCCCAGGATTGAGCTCCTGGCTCCTGGCTTCATTCTGATCCAGCCCCAGCTGTTGCAGGCATTTGGAAAATGAATCAGATGCTCTCTCGCGCGCGCTCTCTCTCTCTCTCTCTCTCTCCCCATTGCTCTCCCTGTCCATTCCTCCCTCCTTCTGTCTCTGTTTCTCTGCTTTTCAAATAAATCTAATAAATAAAAATTTTAAAAATGGCTGGCGCCGTGGCTCAATAGGCTAATCCTCCACCTTGCGGCGCCGGCACACCGGGTTCCCAGTCAGGAAACCGATCCTGTCCCGGTTGCCCCTCTTCCAGGCCAGCTCTCTGCTGTGCCCCGGGAGTGCAGTGGAGAATGGCCCAAGTGCTTGGGTCCTGCACCCCATGGGAGACCAGGAGAAGCACCTGGCTCCTGCCTTTGGATCAGCGCGGTGCGCCGGCCACAGCACGCCGGCCGCAGCGGCCATTGGAGGGTGAACCAACGGCAAAGGAAGACCTTTCTCTCTGTCTCTCTCTCTCTCTCACTGTCCACTCTGCCTGTCAAAATAAATAAAATAAAATAAAATAGTCCATTGTCATTTCCTATTGATACACTACAACTCAAGAAGGTAAGAAGCTGTCCAGCTGAGAATAGGTGAGAGCAGACAAGCATAGATGCAACAAAGCTCTCTTTTTGTAACTGCTGTAGTAACCAATGCTGGTGGATTATTAGGTATACATGGTTAAACTGAAGCAACTTTATCCCAGAATTTCTTCTCTATATATTTCCAAGTTAGAATTAGCAAAAAAAAAAAATTACACAGGATTTGGAAGGTAGAAGAGAAACACAGCTAACAGTCTCTGAACTTGCATTGCCCAGCAGACTGTCTTCTCGTTCCCCTGCTCCATACCCCACTCCTTTTCCCCAGCGCTGACCTGCAGCCCAACAGCAGACTCAGGCTCACTACCAGTCTGTGAAGCCACAGAGGTGACAGCCACATAAAGATGTTACACTTAGTCTCCCTGGAGATCCCTTTATAGTTGAACTTGGGATTCGCAGATTGACCCGTTGGCTGCTCACTCATGTTCTAGTCCTACAACTCCTTCTGTAGACGTTCTCTTTCCAAATTCCTTTCCATTTGTGTAAGATCTAATTGCCATCCCATGAATCTCTTAACCCCCAACCTTATGGAGACTCCGATTCCCTGACTGAATCTTGACTCAGGACATGGCAATCCTTCCATCTCAGATGCCAGCTGACTTACTGAGAGCAAAGGGTGACAAGGGTTGGTAAGTTACCCACAGGTGTAGGAATGGGAAACAGCCCTAGCATAACAGACTACTACAAGGGCAGAAGTCAAAGAGATACTAAACCTCAAGTGAGTTTATATACTGTCAGAGGATTGTAAAAATAACAAGGTGCACACTTGCATTAAAATATGCTTCTCCCTGAAGTCATCTGTTTTCTATTAAAAAAAAAAAAAAGTTCCCCAAATAGCTCCTACTAGGTCTTTGAGTAGGCCAACATGTATCACTAACAAGTCAAGGTGTTGGGAAATGATAAAGCTGTGTGAGGAGGACTTCAAAAGTTCATGGAAATGGAATTAGAACATAAGTTTATTTTGTGCAAAAAATTTTTGAAACTCACACACAGTTTTTCCATAATATGCATTTTTCATGAAAGTTTTGAAGACCCCTCTCTCATATATATGGGCTGATTTCAAATGTTTTTGCTCCAAAATAAACTTATCTCTTAATTCCACTTTCCATAAACTTTCTGAAAGATCCTAGTTTGTGCACATAGGCATGCATTTGTATTTCTCCATTAAAAAAAGGAAAAATCATATTCATCTTTTGGAACAGAGAAAATAATGGTGTATCAGAAATGACTAATCCAGCCTTTGTTTTTAGAACATTATGGAAACTTAGAAGAACCAACTCATGTTTTTATTCCTTATTGTATTTATTGAAAAGCTAAATATAAGACCCATCTCAACTCCTTCAAGAAAGAGTAGAGGCTGGTGCCGCGGCTCAAAAAGCTAATCCTCCACCTGCGGCGCCGGCACACCGGGTTCTAGTCCCGGTCAGGGTGCCGGATTCTGTCCCGGCTGCCCCTCTTCCAGGCCAGCTCTCTGCTGTGGCCTGGGAGTGCAGTGGAGAATGGCCCAAGTGCTTGGGCCCTGCACCCATGGAAGAACAAGAGAAGCACCTGGCTCCTGCCTCCGGATCAGTGCGGTGCACCGCGCAGCAGCCATTGGAGGGTGAACCAATGGCAAAGGAAGACCTTTCTCTCTGTCTCTCTCTCTCTCTCACTGTCCACTCTGCCTGTCAAAAAAAAAAAATTAAAAAAAAAAAAGAAAGAGTAGAAGGGGCCGACACTGTAGTGGGCTAAACATCAGCCTGTAGTGCTGACATCCCATATGGGCACCAGTTCTAGTCCTGGCTGATCCTTTTCCGATCCAGCTCTCTGCTCTGGCTAGGGAAAGCAGTAGAAGATGGCCCAAGTGCTTGGGCCCCTGCACCCACATCTGGGACCCGGAAGAAGCTCTTGGCTCCCAGCTTCAGATAGTCTCAAATCTGGCCGTTGCTGTCATTTGGAGAGTGAACCAGCAGATGGAAGACTTTTCTCTCTGTATCTCCCACTCTCTGTCTGTAGCTCTACTTCTCAAATAAACAAAATCTTAAAAAAATAAATAAGGACCTATTTATAAAAGCAAGCCAGCAAAGATGCTTTTTTAGAAAAAGAAAAGAATAGAAAACAGCTTTAGTTTCTTCTCTGTGCTAAGCATATGTACGGTTTGTAACAGTCCTGTAAGCAACATTATTAGATCCATTTTGCAGATGAAGTGGAGACTCTGAGATGCTAAGTAGCTTTACGAAGGCTTACGGTTTCTTTGCGGGAGAGCCCTGATGTGATCTCATGTCTCTCTGAGAGCCTCATTTTCAGCGTGGGCTTCCTTCTCAGAGAAGAGGAAAGGCTGTTGTATGAATGCTATCTCTGTGGCATTAGTTTTAAATAATCATAAAAGAAATAATGTTTAAGTACTTTGGACCTTTTTATGCATGGATGTGTTTCTGGTCAAATTAGTCACTTTAAGAGAGTATACTGGGGCCGGCACCCCATATACGCACGGGTTTGAGCCCCGGCTGCTCCACTTCCGATCCAGCTCTCTGCTATGGCCTGGGAAAGCAGTAGAAGATGGCCCAAGTCCTTGTGTCCCTGCACCCATGTGGGAGACCCAGAAGAAGCTCCTGGCTCCTGGCTTCGGATCGGCACAGCTCCAGCCGTTGCAGCCATCTGGGGAGTGAACCAGCGGATAGAAGACCTCTCTCTCTCTCTCTCTGCCTCGCCTTCTCTCTCTGTGTAACTCTGACTTTCAAATAAATAAATAAATCTTAAAAAAAAGAGAGACTATACGTATACTCCCAAAGGTTTTCAACAGTAAGGCCATTTCTTAAAATAGTTTTGAAACTCTTCTTAGAATTGCAGAACTGCCACACAGCTGCTTAACACACACACACACACACACAGGCACACACACTACATGGGAGTTTCAAACAGTTTGTGGAAAATAAAGCTAAAAGGTAATGTAAGCATGGGCATTTTGTGCTGCAATTAAGACACCTGTATTCCACACAGAGTGCCTGGGTTCCACACCTGGCTTTGGCCCTGACGCAAGCTTCCCACCAATGCAGACTCTGAGAAGAAGCAGTGTTGGCACAAATGACTGGGTCCTTGCCACCCAACCTAGGAGACCTGGATTGAGTTCCTGGCTTCAGCCTAGGCCGTTGCAGGCTTTTAGGGAAGAATCAGCAAATAAGGGTTCTTTCTGTCTCTCTGATTGTCTCTCTTTGTGCCTCCCTAAATAAATAAATTAGTAAAAATTTTTAATAGGAAGTGTGAATTTTCCATGAGTTTTTGAAGTCCCCTTTTTTCTATATATAGATATAGACACATGCACAAACTTCAGATGTTGATTTATCTATATTTTTGTATGAATAAGTGTGCATGCATGTAGCTAGAGAGAGTAAGTTTTTCCTGTCCTCTGTATCATCTAATGTATACGTAGAATTAAAGATGACTCTTTGAAAACCAGAACTCCTTGATTTTCCAGCAGAATCCGGGAAAGGACTCCGTGGGCACCTTGCAGAGAACAAAGCTCCATTCAAACATGGGAGCAGTACAGTCTTTCCAGTTCTTTCCAATACTTGGAGTTCCTGTAATATATTTTGCTGTTTGTTTAAAAATATCACTCTATTACAGTAAGGTCACACCTCATAAGAAGCACTCTGCAGATGGAAGGTGGATCTTTGTTATGAATAATAATACTGAGATTGTCCTTTTAGCAGAATCTCTAACTGATGAATTAATTTCCGTCAGTTCCCATTGTGAGGCCAGATAGGTCCTCTGTGGGATGATCTTCCAGCCCCTGCGCTTCTTTGTAACTGAGCAGAGGCCATCCTCTCAATTGCTTGTTTAACGTCCAAAGCACCTTCTAGCCTATAACTCCTCAAGGTCTATGGCACCCCTCCTCTTCGCTGTGAATTGGACTAGAATCACAGGAAGGACTTAAAAATATTTTTAAATGAATAATAAATATGTATTGAACGTCAAAAGCAAAGGTTAGGGAATCAGCCTGAAAGCCTTCCCTGTCCTATCATGCCATGGAAATAATTTATGTGGCATTTCCTAAGGGCTCTCCGTGTGAAGACACCACAGTGGGTGCTGTGGGGGCTACAGAGTCCTGGCGTGCTGGAGCGTGCCGCGGGGTGGGGAAGCCAGCAGCACCTCACACGCCATGGGGAAGCAAGGCTGCAGGAAGCTCCCCCCCGCCACCCGGCTGCAGAGGGCTATGTTCAGGCTCAGTAGAGCTGGGAGGGCAGGACATCATGGCGGGAGGGAAGGAAGCATTCCCAGTTCAAAGAATGACAAAGTCAAGAGCAAAGACAAAGAAGCAGAAATGTGGCAGAACTTCCTGAACAGACTGAGCAGCCTGGTTTGGCTATGGCGTACAACAAAATATTCGTGGGAAATGAAATTAAAAGATGTTTATTTTGGTGCAAAAAATATTTGAAATCCATGCACGAAAGGTCTTCAAAGAGTTTGCGAAAAATTCGTTTTATGAAAAAATGATGCACAGATTTCAGAATTTTATTTTGTCTCAACTAAACTTATCTTTTAATCCCATTTTGAAATACCCTGTTTCAGTCAGCTGTGGAGAGAGGTGGGAAATTAGATGTTGACTTTGATCAGGCGAAAAGGCCTTCATTGCCAGGGGTGGTAGCCTGGCTTAAATAATGGTCTCTGGCGCTGCGGCTCACTTAGCTAATCCTCCACCTGCGGCGCTGGCACCCCGGGTTCTAGTCCCAGTTGCTCCTCTTCCAGTCCCGCTCTCTGCTGTGACCCAGGAAGGCAGTGGAGGATGGCCCAGGTGCTTGGGCCCTGCTCCCGCATGGGAGACCAGGAGGAAGCACCTGGCTTCTGACTTCAGATTGGCGCAGGGTGCCGGCCGCAGCGCACCAGCCATAGTGGTCACCTGGGGGGTGAACCAACAGAAAAGGAAGACCTTTCTCTCTGTCTCTCTCTCTCTCACTGTCTAACTCTGTTAAAAAAAAAAAAAAGTAAATAATGGTCCCTGAAGCTATCCATCCCCTGATCCATGGAACCTGTGAATGTTGCCTTATATAGCAAATACAAATTTGCAGATGAGGTGGAACTATCTGGATTATGTGGATGGGCCTAATCTGATCACAAATGCCCTCATCAAAGCGGGCAGGGGAGGTGAAGATCGGATAGAGAATTAAAGATGTTCTCCAGCTGGCCTTGAAGACAGGGAGGGGCTGCAGACCAGCAACTACAGAGAAGACTGGCCTGGAAGTGGGAGAAGGCACGGACATGATGCCTAGATCCCCCCACAGGGAGCACAACTAACACCTTGGTTGCCGCCCAGTGAAACCCACTTGGGACTTCTGACCTCCACACAATAAGAGAATGAATGCATTTTATTTTAAGCCAGGAAGTTTGCAGCCATCTGTTACAGCTGCCACCGCACACTAATACAACCAGGTTAAGGCATCTGAAGGTTGTTAAGCAATGAGAAGTCATAAGAGTTCAGGTGGGAATGGACTGGGGGGAGGCAAGTGGAAGGGGTGTGGCGATAGAAAAAGTGAGGTGCAACAGCTTGATTTTAGAAATGCGTTAAATCTCCCTGGATATTTTGATAGCAAAGCATTTTGGGATCCTCTGGGATGAAAGGTGCTGGAGAAAATGTAATAATGCTAATAAATATTCTATGAGTTCCCTGGAACATGTCCTCGAGTGAACTACAAGGCAGCTCTTAATGTTACGATAAGAGATGTGGGAGACTCAGCAGTTTGGGGTCTCAGGGGTGCCATAGGAATCATGACTGTGTTTGTCTGTGTACCCTGGGGACCAGCATCCTCTGAGCCTCATTCGTCTTTCCCCCCAAACCATAATTCACGAGAGCGCTGGGGAGCAGCAGCAAAGGGCAGAGTC
This sequence comes from Lepus europaeus, assembly GCF_033115175.1. Classification (NCBI taxonomy): domain Eukaryota; kingdom Metazoa; phylum Chordata; class Mammalia; order Lagomorpha; family Leporidae; genus Lepus; species Lepus europaeus. The sequence continues at coordinate 120,794,956 of NC_084833.1, read as the reverse complement.
GAGAGCCATGCGAGGCAACAATAGCAGGCAAAGAGAGTAATGAATTATTTAGCATTTGACCATGCGGCTCAAGACCATCTCCAAATACCGAGCAAGCACTGATTGGGTTAAATCTTCCAGATTAGTTGTGAGTGATCAGCCAGGACCCCCAGTGCTTACACTGGGGATGATTCTCCATTCTGGGGCCTGACACCTGCTAATTCATCTCCCTCATAAACTGGAAAGTGAGGCCCCTAGCTAAGGAAAGCCGATTTTTAAAGCAGAAACTCAAGGATCTCAACCCTTTTTTTTCCTTTTCAATATCTTCTGAGAAGACTTGAAGATTCAACAAAGGTTTTGACCTTGAAGTAAAAGAGCCCCACTCATACCCTAAAAGAGGGGGCATGCATTCTGTGTTACAGCTGAAGGGAGACTTGGAGACCATGTCACTCCACACTCCAATTTTACAGCTGAGAAAACCCAGGACTAGGGAGGCCCCGTGACCCAGGGGAAAGCATCTGGTTTCCCAACCAGGGATCTTACCACTGCACAAGAGCCCTCCAGTTAATTTCTCCATTGGAGTAGAACTCCCACACACCTGGGCGGATGTTTTGGAGGAATACATAGGCAGATATCCCTGCCCTCTGGAATAGGAAGGGAATTGGCCTTTCCTTCTGCAAGAGAACCCATTACTCAACCCTGAGTCAAAAGTCCTCTGTCATCACGGTATCCTCAAGGGTTGGACTCCATGGGAAACCGAATCCAGTTGTGAGCTGAGCCCAGGTTTAAGCTGATTCACAGAGAAGGAGCAGTGAACATGGAGGCAAACAGGCCTGGATTCAAATTCTAGTGCTGTCACTTCCAAGCAAGTCATTTGTTCTTTCTGATCCCCAGTTTCCTGAGTTATAAGTATGGGATAATAATACCCACCTCAGAGTGGCTGTGAAGATTACTGTGGATGATACAATGAATGCAAAAGTGCTTAATAGAAGACTTAGAGTATACTAATGCTGGGTAAGCACGTGCTGCATCTGAATTTAAATGAGTTTTTAGGACCACAAGTATGAATATGAAGGTTTCCAAAAATACCTTCGCTCACAGCCCCCTCTGAAAAATATCTGAAAATCCACCATTGGCAACACAGATCTAAGATTCCAGAAGGACTGTTGTCAGTCTCCTAGAACTTCCATTAAAAGAAAGATACTCCAGAACATCAACCCAACATTGCTGACCACCTCAGCAGGACCTAATTGCTAGGGAGAAATGGCAGTCTTGCTGAAAGGTAAAGTTGGGGAGGGGAGAAGAATCAAGTTGTGCTGAATGTGTCAAACACGTGTCCTAGTTCTTGATTTCCTTCAGGACAAAAAGATATGGAGCTAGTGATCTATTTGGATGTCCAAATTCTAAAACCATGCTAATAAAACAGGGTTTGTTTTAATTCCCATGTTTTTCAACAGCTGATGTGGTTGATAAGGAGGGAGGGCAAGACTCAACCTTGGGCTTTGTGCTCTGAATGTCCCATCATTCACTTCTTCGTTCATCCATCCAGACTTTGCCATTCGACACACACACTTATTGAAGTGCTGGAGACACAAAGATAAATAGAGCAACATCTTGCCCTTCAAGAGTTCCTGGTCAGATGGAAGCAGACTTAAAGCAAGTAATTATAATACAATGGGATCATTGCTTTATAGAAACAGAACGCGCGGGGTAGGTGGGGGGGTGGTAACAGGTGAAGAAAGATTTTTTTTTCCCTGGCATTGGAGGTTTGGCAATAGGAAGAGATCCGGAAAGCTCGACTTGAGGAGACACTTGATTCTTATGTGAGCCAAATTATCTGTGGGTAGGAAGAAAATGGCAAAAAGATAGAAGGGCACTGGCCAAAAGGCTGGCCACTCTAACCCTCCAGGTGCCATGCTGGTTACTAAACTCTTTTTTTTTTTTTTTTGACAGGCAGTTAGACAGTGAGAGAGAGACAGAGAGAAAGGTCTTCCTTCCGTTGGTTCACCCCCCAAATGGCTGCCACGGCAGGCGCGCCGTGCCAATCCGAAGCCAGGAGCCAGGCGCTTCCTCCTGGTCTCCCATGCGGGTGCAGGACCCAAGCACCTGGGCCATCCTCCACTGCCTTCCCAGGCCACAGCAGAGAGCGGGACTGGAAGAGGAGCAACCGGGACAGAATCTAGCACCCAACCAGGACTAGAACCTGGGGTGCCAGCGCCGCAGGAGGAGGATTAGCCTAGTGAGCCACGGCGCTGGCCACTGGTTACTAAACTCTTGTCTCTCAGCTCCAATTCACCCTTCTGCGCTCAGCCATGTGGTACAAGGACTGGGGAGTCTTCAGATTACCTGTGCCCTGTGTCAGCTGGCTCTCCATTAGGTCTCACAAATGGTCAACTCTAGACAGAGACTGGGAGGCTGGTCTGCTCTTGCTGTCAGCATTGCCCCCTGGTAGCTCTTCAAACACACCCAACCAGAGGGGGCCACAATAGGCTCCAGTCTCCAGGATCCTTAGACTCCGGCCTTCTTGTGCTCCTCTGAAGAGCAAGGACCAGCAGGCAGCTCTCTCTCTCTCTGTAGATCTAAGCCCAGCTCATGTGTACTTTTCTCCAAACTCCTGAAGCAGGGTAGAAGCTGAGCAGCCCCATCTTTCTCTCACCCATGGAACACCCCCTCTTCCTGAGTTGAGTCTCCAGCATCTGCAGGGGATCTCTCTCTCTCCTCAGAGACCTGAGCCTTGTCTAAACAAATCTCTTGCTCCATGCTTCTAGGTTGTAATCATCCCAATCTCTTCCCTTTTACCCCCACCCCCCAGCATAGGATCAACAGCTGCTTCCTTTGGCTAAAATTTTGAAACACAACAGTCTGTGTCTAATTAATTCCCTGTTTTGAATTTTCTCTGTTAAAATACCTAGAGGGGCTTCTGTCTTGCCTGGATGCTCTCTGATGTATTCTATGAGAGATACCAGAAGAAGGCTGGAGCAGTAGAAATGGAACTGCACTCTGCACCAGAAAGAGTATTTGAATCCATTTTCAGATGAGGAGGAAGCCCCCTGCAGATTTCTAAGAAGGAAAGAGACATGATAAGGCTGTATTGCCCACATGTCACAGGACTAGAGGGAGTAGGGACTGAGGTAGGGAGATCATAGTCCAGGCAAGGGATGGTAAGAACTTGGCTGTGACAGAGGAAGGATGAGACAGGAAATACTGGAAAGAGCACCCAGAGGTTCTGTGCTGTTGGTAAGTAGTCCAGATGCCATCAGTGGGAGCAGCCTCAGGACTCCACACTCATCAGGCATGAGTCTCACCTTTCTCCTCGGGATGTAAGAGCTGCATTCATGCCTCTCCATCAGAAGAAGGTTCCAGGTGAAGCAGAGTGGCAGGGAGGTCCAGAGGGGAGCACTGGTTTGCAATTCTGCCTCCATCACATTACAGACGAAACACTGTCTAAAATACTTAACACACTGAGTCTCCATGTCCTCAGAATACCTACATTGGATGGATTTTAAGTGTCATGTTCCCCAAACTGCATCATGATTAACATTGCCTGGACAATCTTTGGAAAAATGTCAATGCTCAGACCTTGCCCTAGACATGCTGAGTTAAAATGCCTAAAATATGGATCACAAAAGTCTAGTTTGTTGGCTCCCTCTGCATCTCCCAGGTAAGTCTAGTGAGAGACCACGTTTGGGAACCATGGACTTAAGAATCTACTACAGATGTTCATGTGACTATCTAGCTCACAATTTGTTAGAGTAGATGCTATTGGCTGCCAGGGATCTACCAAAAAAATCATAGAAAATGCATGTTATGAATTTCAAACATTTTTTTACCAAAAATAAGCTTATCTTTTCATTGTATTTTTTACAAATTTTTGAAGCACCTTCATGTTTCTTCTTGGAACTTACTGCCCTAGTGTGTGCTCTTGGTGGCTTCCTGATGCGTGCACCTGTCACTCTGCCTGCGAGCTTTCTCAGCTGTGAGAGTGTGCTTGGCCCTCAGAGGTGGGACCCACACACTAGACTGAGTCCTACTTGCTCACAGAAGCACCCTGCTTGCTATCCTTCCCAACTTGCCTTTCTTATTCAAACACTCCTCTACCAATGCAAGCTAAAATCACATCCACATAAACTACTGATGCTCAAATCCTTTCTCAGGGTCAACCTTGATATGACCTTAACCTACGACAGAGGCACTCAGCCACTGCCCTCTCTGCACCCACACAGTCTCAGGATCAGAAGATGAGTGATGACAATGACCACTCACCTCACACTGGCAAGATGCCATGGGGACTGTGACCCTCCTCTGCAAGTGTTGTTCACCTCATCTGGCCTTGACACAAACCCTGGCCATCAGAAAGTACTAGTGTCCCATTTCCATATGAGAACTTTAAGACCTCGATTGTTAAAGGATTTATACAAGGCCAAGGAAGGAGTAACACCAACGCTTAAAACTTAAGGTTTCTTTTTCCCATAACAGCAATGGTTTTGAGACTCTGAACAAATGCATATGTCGTCCTCCAACACACACACCCATGAAAAAAGGCAGACAGACTTAGAAAATGTTCATGGATTTCAGACTATGGATGGACTTCAAGTGAGTCCATGAGTCCCTGTGGGAACAGAACATCCGGTTTCTCAGAGCCATGTACAGAAGCCCAGCATTCTAGCAGGCTGCCTGTTTCTTCTCATCGTGCTCACCTTTCCTTCAAGATTTCACTCAAACCCACACACCCCATGGTAAGTTTCCTTTTGATGTTTTGAATTAAAACATCAGTGCATAGTAGAACTTATCAACACCTGGTGTAACACCCGTGCTTTCTGACAAACATCAACAGGCAGAACTGACAACCAACAATCAAACTGTAAAGACAAAAAACATTTATGAGTAGATTCATTTTCAGAATCCAGTCTGCAACAACGATGGTTGCTCAATAAATAGTGGTCTTTTGATGCAGAGGGTGTTGGAGAGTCTCACTTCAGACAGAAGTGACACCTCTTCGTCACTCACCAGCAAAGACTTTCTGAAGGCGCCAATCCGTGCAGTATTTGAGCCGTGCACACCTTAGCTGAGGCTCTGACAGTGGCCATTCTTCAATAGGCAGGAGCTCAAGTTCAGGAGCCAGCATGTCTGGTCTAACATTTGGCTCTACGACTTTCCAGTATGGTGACCTTGGGCAAGTAAAGTGGAGATAATAACAGTACCTACTTCATAGGGGAATGGTGGTGAAAACTTATGCAGAGCTCACGTGATGACACTTAACAGGGGGACGCGGCAGGCAAAAATCTCAGGAAACAAAAATGAGGGGAAAGGAAAGGAGACAGGGAATAGGGCTGGGGGGCAGGGGAGGTCCAAAGTCACATGTTAACAAGATGGCCACAGCAGCACAAGAAATCATCGCTGGCCATTCATCCTACCAGACACCTACAGAGAGACTGAACATTGTGCTGCACTTGAGAACAGCTCCTTTGGAAAAGGAAGACTGAACAACTTCTCTCTCGACTCCTTTACATCTCCCACCTTGTACTGGTGAGAGGTCACCACATGAGCAATACTTGTCTGTCCTTTGGGATTGTGTGAACCTTCCCTTCCACATCACTGTGGAGAAACCAGAGCCTCCATGTGTGTGGCCAGTCAGAGCCAGCACCAGAGCTTCCTCAAGACAGAGGCCAAGGCCAGGGGAATGGGGATGGCACAGAGACCCAGTGGCTCTCAGACGTTTTGTTAACTTGATCGGCTACAGTTATTACTACTGTTGTCCCAAAACCTGCTATTTTCGAATGTGCACATTTATCCTGATTCCCCCTTTTCCACCAACCAAGCTGCTAGTTGTTATCTACCTGGTCTCAAACAGAAGTTTCTCTCCTATTTTCTGCTCCAATCATGAAACACGAGATTAAAGCTTCCTTCTACCGAATTGAATTTCAATTCCCTGAAAGGACCACAATGAATCTATGAGAAGAAATGGATTTGTGGCCAAGAGTCAGTTGTGTGGTCAAGATTAATGGGAGATTTTCACTTTGAAACTAAAGATAGAATGTTTCCCACTCAGACTTTCTATACATTATGTTTCAGAACTGACAGGAGTGAGACATCTGACGAGGAGAATGCACGCTACCTTCAACTCCAGAATCCTAATGCTGACTGAGAGCAACTCAGTGAGACCCCAGACGCATCCAAGGCAGAGGTGTAAAGGTCCACACTACTGGACAGTGCTCAGATGGGGTTCTCTGGTGGCAGCCTATGAGATAGAGCTTGGGGTACAAGATGTCCATAAAGCAGCGATGGTCGTGAAGGGTGGAGGAGAACCAAGGCTGGACAGAGGAAGAAGAGGGGCTGTGATCCAGACACCACAAAGCCTCCTCCAACCCAGCAAGAAGTTCTGGAGAAAGTAGTGCCTGTCAGGGTGCCCTCATGTGGGACACAAAGGGCCAACACGTGGGCTTTTTTCCCACACCTTGCTCACTCACCAACGTAGGCTTCCTTAGCAGGGACGAGACTCAGGGGAGGCCATTCCTTCAGCTGAAATAGCCCCTGGGAGCTAAGGATGGGAAGACGCCCGGCACACAGCTGGGCACGGGGCCCTCTCTTGAAGGGAAAGGAAAGGAAAGGAATCCGGGTGGTGCATCTCCAGGCCCGCCACAGTCACCCCTTTGCCACTTGGATCCATTTCACCACGTGTGTCTTGGTAGGAGCTCCTGCAGAGTTTGAAGGGAAACTTTTCCTGGGGGGACTCTTAAGGAAGATGTTGGGACCAACCACAATCCAGTTTCTCTTGGAGTGCGTTGTGTTTGCTGCTAATCTTCTCCATCCTATACAACCCAGCCTAGATTCCCCTCTCTGTTAACTAATATGGTGAACGATGGCTTACCTAGCAACATGACTCTATTCCCAGAGACTCCTGAGCCTCTGGTTACCATGCCATCCGTGGGGCGAGGTTGCTGAACTTGTGCATTTGAAATCACAATTAGACAAGGCAGTACCAAGAAATGCACACTTCTATTTGTTTTTTTGCTCCTTTGTTAACACAAGAGAGCTCTTTCTACTCCTGATTGTCAGGATCACTTACACTAAGTTAGTGACTCCTCTTCTTGTCCATTAATCCAGGAACACCAAATGCCCAAAGTGCCAAGGCCATAATCAGAGCTAGCTTATAATCTTGCTGTGTTCACTGGTAACACTGTAATCTTTAAAGGGACCAGGACTTGGATATTGATGAGGCACAATGAGTTAGGCTACTGCCTGCAACACTGGCATCCCGTGTAGGTACTGATTCAAGTCCCGACTGCTCTACTTCCAATGTAAATCCCTGCTAATTTGCCTGGGAGAGGAATGGAAGACAGTTCAAGCACTTGGGGCCCTGCCACCCACATGGAAGATCTGGATAGAATTCCAGGCTTCTGGCTCTGGCCTGGTCCATTCCCTCCAAAATAATGCCTCATTAATACCTTTCAACAAGCCCCCAGCACTCTATCAGTTCAGCAGAATCTGGCCAATATAGCAGGAGATGACTTCTTTACTGTGAACTGGGTTACCCAATTTGTCACAAATGTGGGCTTAAGAATCAGTGGATAAAACTCTCTATTACTTTCTCTGATAGCAGTGCCAGTGGACATCCTAGGGTCAGAAAGGCATGAGTTTGCATAACTCCAAAGTTATGCCACTTTAGAGTCTCAGCATTAAGTCTGTTGGTGGCAGGTGGACCATCAGCAGGGGCAGGTATCAATCTGTCTGTGTTGCTCATGCCCATGGTGTCAAGTTGCTCAGTCATTTTGTTCTCGTAGCTGTTCGGTGCCTCTTCCCTGGGGGACAATCTCTGGTGAACATTGCCCTGTTACTCAAAGATCTTCACACATGGCATCTTCCACATGCTATCCACATACTCCTAGCCTAGACCCTCTGGTCCCCAGTCTTCCAATTTTTATAATTCCAGGCTCCTGAGCAGTGAGTATTCTGCGTGTCCTGAGGTCAGTGCCCTGTCCCCATTGCATTGCAGATTTGCCTCTTTGGGGAGGTTAAACAAGCAATTGAAGTTCAGCTACTCTGCCTGGCACGTCCTGGGTTTAGTCCTCAGCTTTCACAGCCCATCTGCTTAAGTTTCTTTGTTTGCAACCAGTGATGCCCTGTGGCTTACACACCTGGCTTCAATCGCCTGTTGTTCTCAGCTGTTTACTTTCATTCTATAGAGCGTCAATAACCTTTAGCCATAGTCATTCCATCCATTATCCTTAGAGCTAATATGTTCTCTGTTCCTTTCAAGTGACTGATATATTGTGCCCACTAGTGCCTTCCCTTCTGCCAATATACCACCGTGCATTGTAACCACTGGATCTCCACTTGGTGCCAAAGGCTTTTCTCTGGCCAGGCAGGAAGTGAGTGATCCAGTTCCAAGATCTCCTCTCATACCATATGTTAGTACCATAACAGACTACTACTATCCAAGGTAGGGTCCTCTAAACAGGCTCCATTTGGAGGAGAAGGATACAACATATACCCAGAGATCAATACCTATGGAAAGGCCAGAGCAGCTGCAGACTGGGGGAGAGGGAGAAATGCAAATGCTATGCAGATCTGACAATGCTCATCAACCCAGCAGGGGCTCTGGAGTGCCCAGTGCCTATCAGCACAGCCCTGAGTCAGGCTGGGGTGGCTGGACCTCTGGGCCTCCACCTTGCTCCTTCACCCGATGTGGGCTGCTCAGGGAAGGGCGTGTGAGTGACAGGACAGCCCTCTGCAGGTGAGGCAGACGCTGGAGGGGCTGGGAGCCGGGGGCTGACCTCAGAGGCATGGCGCTCAGCTGGGCGGCCAGTTCTCATGGGTGGGCCAGCACTTCCCTATGCCTGCGATACCCCATTCCTTGCTTCACATCTAAAGTTTCAGAGCCCAAAGGGACCACGGCATCTGTGTTCCCCTGGGTCCCTCTCTGCCCTCCTTGCCGCGGATTAGAACTCACAAGAGGGGAACACTCAAGAACCATTGGCAATCCAGGACCCCTGCTTACTACTCCCTGATTAGCAGTCCTTTGCTTTCCCAGCTCTCCCTTTCTCCCACGTGCTTCTCACCTCCAGGCCGTGTGTTTGTTGTGTGGGACATCTGTATACTTTATGAGTATTTCACTTTGTAGGTGGCCTCCCCCAGGCTGCAAGCAAAATACCATGTGCCCTGCGGGTCTTCATTTAGATAATAATTAACTAAAAGGGAGAGAACGAGGGACTGCTGTGAGCCCCAGAATTAGTCATGTTCTCTCTCTTCTCTTTCCTTGTTTCTTACACACACACACACATACACACACGCAAACAGCATTCCCTCCAGCTGGCTTTCCATCAGCATCACCAACATGGCAGTACTAGCACTAGCTGTGACTTCTGTCCTTTCACCAAATATTTAAGGAGCTACTACTAAGTCTGGGGCTAGCCACTGGGGACACCAGTGGGGTTGAATGGCACAGTCCTGGCCTCAAGGAGCTTGCAGTCTTCTGGAGGAAACAAACAAGGCAAGGCCATTGCAAAGACCGATGTTGAGAGCTCTGATACACCGTGCCCGGGGAACTGCGGTAATGCAGGAGAGCTCTTGTGTACTTCAGGGGAGGCAAGGCTCAGGCTGGGGAGGGAAGAAGTCCTTTCAGGCAAGAAGGAGGGGACAACTCTTTGCAGGGGCTGAGGGAATCACCCAGACTGGCTGGGGTGGAAGCAACCTCAGTAGTTAAGGTTCCTGCAGGGCCCAGAATGCCCATTAGATAGGTCTGATAAGGTGTGCTAGAGAGGGCGCACATTGGGGAGAGATAAGAGCACGTGATATGAGAGCCGTGGTCCTGGCCATCCTGTGGATGGAGTGAGGGTCTCGAGGCCGGCCGGAAGAAAACCAAGGGAGAGCCTCTCCACGCTGCAGGCAAGAGCAAGAGTGTTTGGTGTGAGCGGCAGCAGCAACGGGAGGAGATAAAGCAGCGTGGCTCAAGAGAAAGAGGAGGAAGAGAAAGAGGCAAATTTGGAGGTAGAGGTGAGGAACAAGGGAGAGGGAGCACTTAAGAATTCCTGGGGGTCGGCGCCACAGCTCAATAGGCTAATCCTCCGCCTGCCGCACCGGCACCCGGGGTTCTAGTCCCAGTCGGGGCGCTGGATTCTGTCCCGGTTGCCCCTCTTCCAGTCCAGCTCTCTGCTGTGGCCCGGAAAGGCAGTGGAGAATGGCTCAGGTCCTTGCGTCCTGCACCCGCATGGGAGACCAGGAGAAGCACCTGGCTCCTGGCTTCGGATCAGTGCGGTGCACCAGCTGCAACACGCCAGCGGCAGCGGCCATTGAGAGGGTGAACCAACGGAAAAGGAAGACCTTTCTCTCTCTCTCTCTCTCTCTCTCTCTCTCTCTCTCACTGTCCACTCTGCCTGTCAAAAAAATTAAAAAAAAAAAAGAATTTCCGGGGCTCTGGCCTGGACAAGAGGAAGTGCAGCGGAGCAGCAGTTGTGGGGCCAAGGCATGGGGTCCAGCCTTCCACATGTTAAGCTGGAGCTGCTGGTGTGCAGTGAGGTGGAAGCATCCAGAGAGCAAGGCTGTATGGGATCTGAGGCCTGGGTGTGGTGCCTGGGTTAGAAATACTGTGGAGAGGTGGACATAAGGCTTGATGGGTGGTATCTTCCTTTCAGATACTACCATCACACCTGACCTTGTACTTTCTGTTGTTGGAAGGAGGAGGCAGCAAGTAGCAGGTGGGTGTGCTGGGAATAAAGCAGAGAAACTGCCTGGATTTTAAAACCGGCAGGAGCAGTCCAGATAATGCAGAGGAAAGTAAAACCCACCATTCAGAACAGTTTCTACGGCAAATCCCTAGCGTGGCCTTCAATAGAGAAGAAATAGAGAACGAAGAATGACAAACACAGGGCTTTTAAATAAATCATAATTAGTAACACACACATGGCTCAGTGTGGGCGAGCAATTAGACAGCTAATTATATTGAAGCCATGTATGCATGAAGCCAGAGTCTTACCCCAAAATGCAGGGCTTCTGGCTATTGCAGAAAAACCGGGAGGAACTAGGGCTGCCGGGGGATCCAAGCAGAACTCAGGTGAGTAGCTGGTGAAGGTAAAGTTTGTGTGTGTGTGTGCATCCTGTGCATCTACATACTGGGAATGGTTAAGCACCTGCAAGAGCAGCTGGACTTCTGGCCTAACTGGAGGAGAAATGGATTCCCTTAACTGCACATCTCTTTTTTTTTTTTTTTTTTTTTAAAAAAAAAAAAAAGCCCTCCAGCTGAAGGCTTCACCAGGTACCCTAGGGCCCTTGGGGCTGGATTTGTGCATAGCGCGGGCTCCATCTAGTGATCGACACTGGAAGCACTCCGAGTGTCCCCCAACATGAAAAGCTCTGTGGGGGGTGGGCGTTTGGCTTACCAGTTAAAACACCAGATGAGAGGCCCACAGCCCGGGTCACTGTGCCTGGGTTTGAGTCCTGGCATCCTGGCTCCAGTCCCAATTCCAACTTCCTGCTGACGCAGACCCTAAGAGGCAGCAGTGATGTCTTACATGATGGGGTTGCTGCCACCTGCGTGGGAGACCTGGATTAAGTTTCCAGCTCCTGTCTTCAAGCAGGGCAGTGGGTCTTCAGAGAATGAAACAGCAGATGGTGGCCGGCGCCGCGGCTCAATAGGCTAATCCTCTGCCTTGTGGCGCCGGCACCTGGGGTTCTAGTCCCGGTGGGGGCGCCAGATTCTATCCCGGTTGCTCCTCTTCCAGGCCAGCTCTCTGCTATGGCCCAGGAAGGCAGTGGAGGATGGCCCAAGTCCTTGGACCCTGCACCCACGTGGGAGACCAGGAGAAGCACCTGGCTTCTGGCTTCGGATCAGCGCAATGCGCCGGCTGCAGCGGCCATTGGAGAGTGAACCAACGGCAAAAAGGAAGACCTTTCTCTCTGTCTCTCTCTCTCACTGTCCACTCTGCCTGTCCAAAAAAAAAAAATGTATACACAAATAAATAAATAATAAAAAGCTCTGTGTGTAGCCAGAGGACTGCCTCCCGGTTAACCATGTCATAGGAAAAGGCTGCAAATGCACCATGAGTGGAATTGTAGTAAAAAAGAGCACGTGTAGCGTATGGCCAGGCCTGGTTTTTCTTTTCTTGTTTCTCTTTTGCAATTTATTTGGCACCATTTGTGTTTTTGTTTTGTTGCCTTCAAGCGCCCATGTGTGCAGATTTAGCAGCTTAACTGTTTTTATTCCTCCCCCTCTCACAAGTATGAAGAGCCAAGTCTTCCTCAGAAACAAAGGACTCTGGATCCCGACGGGCTCCGGGCCACGTGGGAAAAACTCAGAGGCCACGAAACTGTGGGAAGGGCCAGAGGACTGGAGAGAGGTCCTGTGTCCCTGAAGCTTCTCAGGATGCCCGCTTCTTTTGTTCTCCCTGTGCAGCTTGTTCACACACACACACACACGTGTGTGCGCACACACACTAATGCACTGTTCCTGGCCAAGGACGTGGTGCTGTGAAATAGGAGACTACATAGAGGCCATAACAAAATAAATGAATAAATAAAGGACGAGGTTAATGTGGTCAGCGCTTGGGTGGGGAGAGAAAACTGAAGGCAAACTTTGTTATCGTGGGTGCAGAAAGGATTGTGGGCCATATGCTGAGGACAGAGGGCCGTGCCCAGAATAAAGAGAGAGCAAAGGAAGCCGAGCCATCCAGCCCTCCTGGGTGTTGGGGGACAGGGAACTTGGGGGAGGGGAGGGCCTTTCTGGAGGCCAGCCGCTCTTCAGCATGGCCTAGAGAGCCCTCACCACCATGGTGGACGGTCACAGTTGCCAACGCGTGCTGGCACTAACTGCACACACACTGACCAAGCGGGTTGTTGACCCTGCTGAAGGTGACTCAAGAATAAAGAAGGAGGTGGGGGAGTTGGAAGCAGCCCGTCTACTGTACATCCGGCGTGAAATCGAAGCAAACTGCAAAAGGGAAAGGAAGAGTCGGGCTGACTCCCTTTTCTTGCTGGGCTCATGGGAGGGGCAAACCTCACAGAGGCAAAGGACCCCATCGTGTGCATCTCTGAGGCACACCGTATCCCCCGCCCATGGAACTCCACACACAGCGCGCTCTCTCCCTCTCTCCTGGGCCCGCAAATGCAGAAACAAGGCCGCTACCAACCCTTCTAGTGGAAAATGGTCGTCTGGAATGCAAAGGGAAAGCAGGCTGTGTCACTCTGTGAAATCCTCTATGTGAAATCAGAAATAAAACTGCTGGAGAAGCAAGAAAAGCTTGAGCAGAAACTTTCCCTGGGCATAAAAATGAGTTGAACGGAGCGAAATCATAAATGCAAACCATCCACATCACCTTTGCCACAGGGGACAATGCCCCAGAATAGAATTTAATGCCAAATTAAATGTTCCATCTACCTCTTCCAGCAACAGAGCCGTAAAAGGAGAAAACGAATCAGGGTTGCTGCTACCGTTGCTGAAGGATATTGGCTGATGGAACATAAATAAGTATATAGTAACCAGTTAATCTAGGTGCGGGAGTCCTGGGGCTCAGAAGCAGCACAGAGAGAAAGGGGGCCATCATCGCAGGGGGCATACCTTGGAGGTAAGAGGATCTGTCAAATTTACTGTCCTCTGGCACTCAAATGACATTTTCCTCTCCTAGGTAGAGGTTGAGAATGTCCAGTTATGACTGGGAGACTATTGATTATAATCAGAATACCTGCGGGACGTGGAATCAGATTACAAACAGGGCCTCCCACTTTCTTGGGCAGCAATCCCACCCACCATACTAAGGAGGGAAGTGAGCAGTGCAAAGCCTCCTGAGCTCAGCTATGGTGGCTGCCTTTCACAGCGCTGTGGCCCCAGCCACGCCTTCCTAGGAAGCAGCACCCACATATACCCGTGATCTGTGTGCGCTGGGTAGGACAAGTCTGTTCTCTGACATGAGACCACGTGCAAAGAGTAGAGGAAAGGAGCTCTACCTGGGATTGTCACTGAAGACCAACCTAGAGAGATCCCCACTGGAAGATCCACCACCCCCTTTACTTCCAATGGGGCTTATTCCAATGGGGCTCCATGGTGAAGAACAAACATCTTCATCTTTAGTTTAAAAAAACACACACCAGTCATTGACCTCCAGGGAAGATGCATACAGTCTGGTGACTGCATTCCCAGCAATCTCATGCTAAAGTGGATTGTTAGGAACCAAACATCATTTTCCCTGTAGGAAGAGTGCTGTAATTGGGAATTGTGCTCTACACCAAGAATCTGGCATCAAATAAATCATAGACATCACCAACAATATGATATAAAGGGAGAAATAGAACTGTAAACTTCTATAATCACTTAAATAGTAAAATTACGCTCCAACTCACATAAAGCAGGCATAAGCGTATTGTACGTGTTGATTATACAAGAGACCCCAATGTGCTATAAAGTGTACATTGAACACATAAAATTCTAACATTAGTGTATCATAAATTCAACCTATAACCGGCATACAAGCTATCATAAATTTAATTAAACATTAAATGAACAATAATCTAGATTTCCTTCTTGGAATTCAGAAGCGCCTGTTGAGAATGATTTGTCTACCTTGGATCACTTCTAGACCACAACCAAAAAAACCAGCTGAAGCCAATGTGTCTTTCTTTTCCTGATAAATTCTTGCAACAAGCAGGAGTGTTAAGTCTGTTCCGAAAACTGGAAACATCTCAAAGTAAGAGAGTAGAGGCCAACAGACATTTAGTAATATGTGCTTTTGAAGATAATGATGATGACATTTCTCCCCAAAATAAACATCATTTAAGTAAGAGCTTGTCTAACATAGCTCTCCTTCACCTTTTCTTGTCTCTTCCCTTGGTTCAAAAGTTAGACTCTATGTTGGACAAAATAAAGGCCAACCAATAAGAGAACAGTAAGTGCTAATTAAATCCCTCCACACGACACTATGTTGACAGCTATTAGAGACCTCCACACCTTATCAGAAAACCAGAAAACAATTACAAGTCATTAGAATGGCCTTTATAAAGAACTTTAAAACATTTCTCTGGGACACGAGACAAGGTCTGGAATGCCTATTGACTCTCCACAGCTTTGGTAGCAAACAAAAATGCAATTTCTTACATTTTCATAGACTTTGCAATTTACAACTATCCTGTAATTTTGTTAGCATAGATATGTTGTTTGGTAAATATATTAGGCACTGTGATTTCTAATTTTATTATTGAAGAAATAAAATCTTAACTTATGAAACTTCTTTGGGAACACAGAGCTGGAGACGTTTCTAAGAGCCAAGGCATTGTAACAAAAGCACAGAGAGGTGGTGCCTATGGGTGTTTCAAAAATGTGAGTCCATGAATCATGAAATAATAAGAATAGTGAAAGGTAACTTAGAGATACCACTCCACGCAGGAAACTAGTTCATAATATTTATTCAGTTCATTTAAAATCACCCCAAGACCCACTGTCTGCAGGGATACTACTAAACAGAGTTAATTATCACACAAGGCTGAAAAATCACTCCAGTTTTTGGCAAATGGTTTCAATTGTTAGGAAAGTCTTCATTTATCGTAATTCCGCTTTCATGAATCTCAAAAGATATGCCTCATCTTTCTCCCACGCACTATTTCAAATATGGGAAGATAGCTTTCATGTTTCCCACACCTGAGGCATGGCTTCTGGACCCTTCTTCCTCCTGCTGGCTGTTCTTTGATTTATCTAAGCCACTTTTAAACCTAGGTGCCTTCAAATGACCATAAAACCTCAAGAGAGCTCTGACCAGTATATATAGTGGACTGAAATCTCTATTGCTGTATCTCTTCATGTTCTGGACAGAAATTTCTATTAATGGAGCTTAAGATAACAGTAATTTTTGGCAGGAACACCATGGTGTTGGCTCACGGGCTTGCATCCAACTAAAATCTCTATTTTTTCCACATAATCTGCTGCTGGGCTACTTCTCTCCTATCATAATCATATTAGGTTATGACATTTGCAAATAGGAGAGGCATCTTTTCCAGATGCAGCATTTCTCAACAGGAGTGTGAATGAAATTTGGAATGGGAGGATTGTTTATATGGGACTGTCCCACATATTGCAGGAGGCAAGTAAATACTGGTGACAACATTTGTCCCTGTGACAATCAAAAGTAAGTCGCTACAGCTCCAAACCAACCTTAGGAAAGGGATTCCACTGGGGTAGAGAATCTTCATCAAATTATCCACGGAATATTGCAGTATGAAGAACACAACCCTCTACCAGGCCAGCACAGGCTTCCTTTCAGGTTAACATGGATTTATGGTGAACATTTTATGAATATAATTTTCATCCAGCTACTCATTCACCTAAATGCACAATAGTATATATACCAACATTTCTCTTTCTTATTCATAAAGATAGGATGGAAATATTTGAAAGCCATACATCTGGAATAATATCAGAGAAACTTAGCATAAAAACATTGCTTGAAGGCCAGCGCCGCGGCTCACTTGGTTAATCCTTGCCTACGGCACCGGCACCCCAGGTTCTAGTCCCAGTTGGGGCTCTGGATTCTGTCCTGGTTGCTCCTCTTCCAGTCCAGCTCTCTGCTGTGACCCAGGAGTGCAGTGGAAGATGGCCCAGGCCTTTGGGCCCTACACCCACATGGGAGTCCAAGAGGAAGCACCTGGCTTCTGGCTTCAGATCGGCGCAGCGCGCCAGCCGCAGTGCGCCAGCCATGGCGGCCATTTGGGGGGTGAACCAATGGAAAAAGGAAGACCTTTCTCTCTGTCTGTCTGTCTGTCTCTCTCTCTCTCTCTCTCTCTCACTGTCTAACTCTGCCTGTCAAAAAAAAAAAATTGCTTGAGTCGATTATTGTTGTGAGAGCTAATCTCCAGTGTTGAGTTTCTGATGAACCAGGCCACTCGTTACTCACGACCTTTGTAGCTTCCTCTCCTAGGATGTGGGGTAGTTTGGTGACTTACTGAACCAATAAAATATCATGCAAATGATGCTACCAAGTGTTAGGCCAGAAGAAGCTTTGAAGATTTTGCCTGGTTTGTTGAAACCCTCTGGGGCCAGCATTGTAATGCAATAGGTTAGGCCACCACCTGCCATTCGGTAGCACATATAAACACTGATTCAATCTCTGCAGCTCTGAATACAATCCAGCCACCTGCTAATAAATAAATAAAAATAAATCTTAAAAATAAAAAAGAGGGACAAGCACTGTGGTGTAGCAGGTGAAGCTGCTGCCTGCAGATCCAATATCCCATATGGGACCCAGTTCAAATCCTGACTGCTCCACTTCTGATCCAACTCTCTGCTAATGCACCCGAGAAAGCAGCACAAGATGGCCCAAGTACTTGGGGCCCTGCGTACACATGGGAGACCCATAAGAAGCTCCTGGCTCCTGGCTCCTGGCTCCTGGCTCCTGGCTTTGAATCAGCCCAGCTCCAGCCATTGCGGCCATTTGGGTAGTGAACCAGCAGATGGAAGACCTCTTTCTCTCTCTCTCTCTCTCTCTCTCTCTCTCTCTCTCTCCCCCTCCTTCCCTCCCCCTCCCTTTTTTCTCTTCTCCCCCCTCCCACCTCTGTAGCTCTGCCTTTCAAATAAATAAATAAATCTTTTAAAAAGAAGAAAGAAATCCTTTATCTGGGAGTCTCCAGTGCCATATAAGGAGTTTGAGCAACCCAGAAAGACAAATATCACATCTTCTTATATTTAATAGAGAGAGAGGATAAAACCTGT
The DNA here is from genome assembly GCF_033115175.1 of Lepus europaeus. Taxonomy (NCBI): domain Eukaryota; kingdom Metazoa; phylum Chordata; class Mammalia; order Lagomorpha; family Leporidae; genus Lepus; species Lepus europaeus. Next base: position 120,777,294 of record NC_084833.1, on the reverse strand, counting down.
GTGGATGCCACATCACTTGGTATACAGTTATAAATATTGCTTAACTGAATTATACCCTCCACATGAAAATGCACCCTTCTTTCCTCATGTTATGAGCATTGTCATGAATTTCTCATTTTGTAACACTGATATCCCTGTGTTCCAGAACATACTAACATATACATACATACTAGTATATACATACTAGTGTATACATACTAGCATGTATGTATATAAAACCTACATATGAAGTGAATGTGGTGAAATACTATCAATTTTTAAAACTAAAAACCAAATTTCTAAAAAGAAGTCTGATCACCCCAAGCTGCTCTTCTGGAGAGTGCCTGCAGAGGCCACCCCAGCCAATCCTGATGTTACCAATGAAGCACCAGTTAGGAGGACAGCCATCTTTAACTCACCAGACAAGCTTATCTGCTACCCAGTACCACTGAACAACTCCACTTAGTGTCACGTCGAGCAGAACTGCCAAGAGGATTTGGCATTGCCTCCCCATAGTCCTGACCCACAAAACTGTGAGATAGAATAAAATTTGACAGGAGAGCTGGTGTCTATTGTGCCCTAAAATTCGTATTCTGTAATACATTCTGCATTCCTTTATTCACTCATTCATTAGACATTTATTAAACTCCAACTGGGTTCCAGCACTTGGACACTGGGAATACAATGAATGATAATATACTATCTCTTTACTCAGGAACATCATAGTAGAGGGCAGGAGACTCATAACCCAATAGTTACAAGATTGAAAGTAGCAGGAGAGGTGAACATGGAGTGATATGAAAGCAGAGAAAAAGATCTAAAGTCGGTGGAAAGAGATGTCAGAGGAGATCCTTTGGCAGTGAGGAGTAAGATAAGGCAAGAGAGTTATGAAGGCAAAAACAAGAGGCTAGTAGGATCATACAGCAAGGGGCAACAACATGTGATGAGAAAGTGTTTTGAAAGACACAATGTCTTAGAAGTTTAGTATGACCCAAGTCCAGGCTGCAGGAGAATAAGTAGTTAACGGTGATGACCCAGGTTATGCAGCACAATAGGAAAAGAACCAAGAGCGAAGTCTTTGAAAGTCACAAAATTCTGTATGTGGTGACCAGCCTCCAAGAGGCCCATACTGTGAGCCCTGTACCTGGTATTCAAACCTCCATGGGGGGCCCTTCTGCATTCCACCAAGGTTGATCTGCATGACCAATGATGTGGAAAAAGGGATGGCTTGACATGTCCAAAATGAGATCATGAAAGACCTTGGTTTCCATCATTTTTTTGATCCCTGCCTTTGTGGGAAAGCCTGTAGCAGTAGATGCCCACGTGGTAACAAACTGAAGACTCCTGACAACGCCCATGCAAGTGAGCTTGCAAGGAGATGCCCCAGCCCCAGCCAAGCCCCCAGAGACTACAGCCCAGACCCACAGCTTTGTCTACAGCCTCAAGAGAGACCCTGAGCCAGACCGCCTAGTCTCATGCTCAGAAACTATGTGCTTAAGGCTGCTAAGTTGTGGGGTTATTTTTTTACACAGTAATAAACAGCTAATAGAGCATGCTGAGAAGTTTGAACACTATCCTGAAATTAATAGAAAGCCATTATAAGGTTTTTAAGGGGTACACAGCAATTGCACATTGGAAAAGGTTAGCAGTGTGGAGAGCAAAGTGAAGGAGAAAAACGGATACTGTAATAATCCCATCCTGAGCAGATGGAGAACAGGAGGGAAGCAGAATAGGGAAATTTGAGTTATATTAATGAGCCCAGATTTCTGGCTTAGACGATTGGGTAAGCAGAGGCATATGCACTGAGACAGACACCGCAAGAGGAGTAGATTTGGAATTGGCAGCAAAGGTGATGTACTTCGATGTGAACATGTTAAGAGTAAACAGACCAGCAGACACCAAGAGCACACAAAAAGATAACACTGGGTATACTGATCTGGGGCTCAGAGCTGGTCAGGACCAATGAGTCATCAGCATGCTATCGATAATTGAAGTCATAGATTAGGCTGAGCCCCCCCTGGGAGACTGTATGGAGTAGGAACAGCAGGAGCTCAGTAGCACAAAGCTTGTTTACCAGTTGGCCTCCATTTCTCCCAAACTGTGAACTAGACATATGGGAGATCCAGTCCATTTCCTGTAGCCAGGGAAGATAATGGTTATACTGCTATATGAGAAAAATTACTCCCAAAATATGTGGGGGAAAAGGAAGTCGTTAAGTACAGTAGCCCTGCCCCTATCTGTGGGTAATAAGTTCCAAGACCTTCAGTGGATGATCGAAGTGATGGATAATATTGAACCCTGTCTCACCATAGGTCTTAGCAACTTCAGCATACAATCTTTTCTCCCTCTTTTAAAAACTTACACCTTTTCAGTCAACAAAAGCATTTTGCAGCTCCTTTTGGCATATTCAAATTGCCAGGGTCACTACTCTTGTGCTTTGGACCATTTTTAACTAAAATGCATGTTATTTGAAAAGAAGTACTGTGATACCAAAACAGTGATAATGGAGATGGCTACTGAGTGACTAGTGGGTGTGTAAGGGTATACAGTGTGGATACACAGAACAGAAGGTGATGGCATGAGATTTCTTCATGCTACTCAGAAGAGCCCAGATTGTGAAACTTGAGGGTCATCTGTTTCTAGAATTTTCAGATCACGATTGACTAGGAGTAGCTGAAACCACAGAACACAAAACAGCAGCCAAGGAGGCACACTGCATTCAGTTCCATTTTGCTTATTGTTTTGCTTAAGTTATAGACTTTTCTTGCAAGTCTGGACTCTCCTTGCAGAAATCCAAGGCTGCTGTTAAATGCAGATGAATTTATCTACCAAATCCCTATGGAAATAAAAGAATAATGCTGCTCTTGGGGAAAACCTGTCCATAGGCATCTTCCCAGGGGGAAAGTGCCCTGACTGTAACCAAACAGGTAGAAGAGAAAGATGCAAGACACCTGTATTATTCAAGGTCGATCAGAGAAGCATAACCAATGAGTTATAGATGCAGCAATAGAGGAAAGTTGTCTTGAAGGAATTGGCTCACCCAATTACAGACGCTGGAAAGGCCACAATCTGCAGGGTGGGTGAGCAGCTTGGGGACCCAGAGGGGACCTCATGTTGCAGTTCAAGTCCATCCGTTGGAGCCGTCCCTTGTTAGGGGGCAGGGTGGAGAGTGGAATCAGCCTTCTGATCCACCTAGAACTTCAGGTGCTGGGGTGAGGCCCCCCTCACTCTGAAGTTCCACCCACCTCACTCACTGTCCATCGATTTACATGGTAATCTCAAACAAAAAGCATTCTCATAGGAACATCCAGAATAACGTTTGACCGCACACCCAGGCACCATGACCTAGCCAGACTGACACAACTAACCATCATGATGTTCGTATTTCTCCATCCTCTGACATCTCTGTAGACTGATGTTTACTGTGCTATGTCAGAGAATTCCTGGCAGCCCACACAGTGTCCTGTTCAGTGCCATGCACGCAGTAGGCTCACAACTGCATCGTTCATGGTAACGTTCATAATCTCTCTGACCTGTCTAAACGCATCCCATTTGACGAGGACAAGAGCAAAGTCGCAGAGGGGTCCATTTTCTCACTGTGTTTGTCAAGGTAAGTAAAGGCCATGCTAAGATGAGCCTTTTGGATTATGCCCCTTACCCTGTGGTTTTCACAGCAACAGGAAATGAGTTCGAAGGGTGATGGTCATGGAGGTGCTGTCCCCTGCCCACAATGAGCCAAGTCCTACAACTACTGTCCAAATGTCCGGGGAAGAGATGACTTTGTCTGCGCCAGGAAAGATATCCGTCATGTTTGTGTGTTTGTTTTTGCTTTCCCTTCAGGAGGAACGCAATGAGCTTTTCTCACTTAGGAGTGATGTGAGATTCAGAATGGGCAGTCTGTGGGAGGCTGCAAAGGCCGAGGTGAGCCAGTGAAGACAGTACTGCATGCAGTGCTTAAAACAGGCCTTTGCCAGTTCTAAGAGGAGCCAGAGCTTCCGCCTCAGAACTCAGAGGCCTCGCCGGGTTCCCCAGATGGTCAGTTCCAACAATTTTAATATGCATTTTCTCCCTCAAGCACTACAGAGCATTCAAATAGCATTGGGGGGGGGGGGGAGACTGCCCTTTAGAGAATGAGGCAGAACTAATGCCTCCTTAGATCTAGTACTCTTTGGGAAGATTCCAGAAGGCTCTGTGGAGGCCGTGTCAGTTGGGTTACAATGAGGGATGAGCTTACACTCTCTGTGGAGTCGGCAGTGCTGCTGGCTGCTCGCTCATTGTACGGGTGATAAAGAATGGTGAGAACGGGAATGGGAGGCTCTGCTAGGCCCATCTCACCTCCATTAGTTTTATTGAACCTTGAAATGGCTTTTGAAGTTAACAATCACCCTAGAGGATACAAAGTTAGAAGCTTTAAAAAAAAAAAAGACATTAAAGTTTTGTAAGTTCCCCAGTTAATCCATCAAACACATTTCTGTCTTAGGTAGAAATGTGTAAACTCTATCAAGGGCATCTGAGGGTTCCCTAGGAAGCATCCATAGCCAGACAAACAGATAACGCTTAGTGGAGATAAGGAGAGTCCAAGCAAAGCCATGGGATCGCTTCCAGCCAGGGCGTGCTAATTGAGAGCCCACGATTTTTGTGAAGTCCTCAGGTAAGGCCAGGGGTGACAAACCTGCATGAGGCGTGCCAGGCTTGTTAGAATTGCCCCCCGGATACGTCCTTGTTCATCTTACCCAGCTCATTGTCCTGAACTTGTCAATTCAGCAAAGGAGGCTGCACATGCAGTGTAGCCTTTAAAAATATCATTTAAAAAAAAATGGTGGGGGGGGGGGCAAGCTGCTTTTGATCCAGTGTTTAAGACTCTGTCTGGAACACCCACATCATGGGATATCTGAATTCCTGGGTTTGAGTCTTAGCTGCTCTCCCAATGCCAGCTTCATGCTAATATGCATCCAGAGAGGCAGCATTTAATGGGGCAAGTAGTTGGGTCCCTGGAACCCGTATGGGAGACCCAGATTGATTCCCTAGCTCCTGGCTTTGGCCTGACCCAGCCCCAACTATTGTGGGTATTTGGGGAGTAAACTGATGGATGGAAGATTCTCTCTCTTTCTCTCTCTCCCCTTCCAAATAAATAAATAAAAATTAAAAACGAAACTAAACAACCAAGTGGGCCATTGCCTTCCTACTCCTGAATTACCCAGGATAGCGCACAAGCCCCCAAACAAATCGCTGGCTAAGAACGTCTTAAGAAGTTCTGGTTCAGGGGAAAGAAGGTTTTCTTTAATTAAGTGATGGCTAATGGACTATTAAAGCAAGCCTTTTGCTAATTAAAAGAATAAATTGAACTTGCTTGGGCCTTTCAGTTGCTCTGAAGTCCTCTTTCTTATGTTTTCTGGCTCAAAAGTGTTCCATCCCCAGCTGTGTCAGAGAGTTAAGGAAAAGTAGCAGCAAATATTGCTAGGGGTGGTGGGCCCGGGCCTCAGACGTGTCTGTAGGAGAGGTCCATGTCACCCTTGGGAAGGTTGGGCACAGGTTCACTCAGGTCTCTTCACTGTTGTAGCACACAGTCTCTGGACTAGCTCTGGCACACATACATGCTCAAAGACAGATGATAGATAGATAGATAGATAGATAGATAGATGTACAAAAAATTTTAAATCTATACATCGTTTTTTTCATGATACACATTTCCCATAAACTTGTCATAGACCCCTGGTATGCATAGATTTCAAGACATAGGCACACACACACATAGTTTGGTGCTAAATGAACTCCACACATATCTTTTTGATTATGTGCATTTTCCATGAACCTGTGGAAGATTCCTGGTATGCATGGGTTTTGAAATATTTTGCACCATGTTCCGCAAAATTTTAGAAGTAGCCATGCATTTGTGTGTATACACATGTAAAGATATACTTATATACACATAAAAATAGATGTGTATATATACACTTATATATGTAATTTTTTGAATAAATGAGTGAATGCACCCTGAAAAATAGCACTTTTGCCTTTAGTCTACCACGGCGGTTGGACTTTGCCTAATCTGGACAGTGAGTCAATCAGAATCAATAGAAGATGATGTAAAGTATTTACTTGGCTCTAAGAGACTCGTCCTGTGTCACACGTTAATGTGAAGCCCACGGGCAGCATCCCACCTCTCCGGTGGTTATAATGGTTGACAGAGGGTCTAAAGAGTGGATTCTTGCTTCTGCCTCTTTCCTACCAAGGGACAGCACTGGATGTGACTGGATGCTTTGCGAGGGTCTGGTGGCTCTGCTGGAAGCCGTTGAGAAAGCTGCCATTGCACCCTGTCACTCTGGGCTCCTGCCTTCATCTCAGGCTCCTGGTGATGTGGGCAGCACAGTATCTGACGCTGTCCAGGGCCAGGCCGCTCGGGAAGTTTTGCTTATGTCGACATTATGCATGATCCACATTCCATTTCTTTTGCTGGGGGCAGCTGAAAGTAAGTGACACTAATTTCTATTCTGCAGTTATCCAAATATTGCACTCACAACACAATCCATAAACATAATGACTACTCATCAATAAAACAGAGGGATGTCTGAGAAACCATAACTGTCACCCCCCAAAAAAATTTAAAAAATAAAAAGAAACAACAAAAATGCTGGCAAATGGTAGGCCCCTTATCTTAATTACAGGCTTATTTGCATTTAAATGAAGGTTATTCTATAATTACTACTGAATGTTTTGTGTTGGAGTTGAAAAACCACTCTGCAGGCTGTCAACCCGTTTCCTTTTCATTTTTCCTTGTCATTCTCCTTCTCTGTAATCGTCTGACACAGGCAGGCACAGAGAGGTGCTGGCTCTTAATTCCCTTTCTAAAAACATCCCCACCTCAGGGCACCTTGTGGACTCTCAGGCATCTCAAGGCAGTCCTGCTGCAGGATGGTGCCAAGAGAATTAGAGGAGCTTCCCTTCGCCCACAATAAACACCAGCGAGATCTGCCAAACGGAGAGCAGAATTAACTCAGCCTGGCTGTGCGCTGGCCAGGGTGCTGGAGAGCTCCTACTCCCTTCTGTGTTAACACACCTGCCACTCCCCCACCCCACTCAGACCTTAACATACATCCATAAATAAGCTGAGTGCCCTGTATCCGCAGAAATTCTGTTCTATAAAATCACCCAAGCACTGAACTAGCAAATACTGAAGCCTGGCTCCTTGAGGTACGGAGCAGGCTTTAGTTTGTAACATGTATGTCAACTGATCGATACTATCTTATGTTTAAAGATACTTTGTTTATACTGCCGATTCATTAACATTGAACTCACAGCCGGTGCCACTGTGATAGGCCTCGGTGAAGCTTATCTAACACATGTAATCGGCCATAAGGTGCATCAAAGCCTTTCTGCACAGAGTCCTAGACAGCACTATAGTACTATACTTGGGGACCATTCGCAACAGCCAGATCACCAAGAAGAAGCATGCAAATGTGAAAAATGAGGCACTACGAAGACCATGAGGGGCCAGCAATGTAGCACAGTGGGTTAGGCTGTTATGTGCCATACTGGCATCCCATATCACAGTGACAGTTCAAGTCCTGGCTGCTCCACTTCAGATCCAGTTACCTGCTAACAGATCTGGGAAGGCAGCACGAGATGGCCTGAGTGCTTGGCCACCTGCTACCTATGTGGGAGAACAGGATGGACTTCCTACCTCCTGGCTTTAGCCTGGCACAGACCTGGCTATTGCAGTCATTGGGAGATGGAAGATTTTTCTTTATCTCTGTCTCTGTCTCTGTCATTCTGCCTCTCAAATAAGGAAATAATGCTAAATATTAGCTTGTTTTTTGAAAATAGAAATAAATTTAGTGGGAAGGGTACTTGTATGAGAACACCAAGAAGGCCCAACAAGCCCTTAGCTTTAAATCTGCACACTGGCTGACTCAAATTTGTCACAGCTCTGCACATGCCTGAATAACCGTGAAAATACCACTGGCGCAGATTTTGGGAGGGTTACAAACAAACTCTAGTGAGCAGGTGAATTCACAAATACAAATCCACAAACACGGTCATGAGGGTGACTGTTCTTGTCCAGCCTGCTTTGGGTCAATAGGGTGTAAGACACTATGCAGGTGCTATGACAACAAAATGCTGAGTGACAGAGAGACCTCTGTAGTCTTCAGCTGGACTGTTGGCAGAGCATGTGTAATGGGGGCAGGACATTGGGTGAAGACTAACCAAGGCATGTCAGCCAAGAAACAATAAAAGCTCCAAATTGTATTGCTAGGAAGAGCTAAGATAAAGATAGTGTTAATATCAAGACAAGGGGGAAGAGGAAAGGGTTTGCTGTAGATGTATGATTGGATGAGGAGGTGGAACTTATAGTAAGACTTGAGTTATATGATCAGCATGAGGAGATGGGACATATAGTAGGATATGAGAACCTCTGTGGATGGGGTCATGTGTGGCCTAGTGAGTAAAACTGCTGCCTGCAGTGCCAGCATCTCATATAGACGCCGGTTCGAGTCCTGGATGCTCCACTTCTGATCCAGCCCTCTGCATGACCTGGGAAAGCAGTAGAAGATGGCCCAAGTGCTTGGGCCCCTGCACCCACATGGGAGACCTGGAAGAAGCTCCTGGCTCCTGGCTTTGGATTGGCTGAGGATGGAAGACCTTTATTTCTGTCTCTTCCTCTCTCTGTCTGTAACTCTACTTCTCAAATAAATAAACAAAATCTTAAAAAAAATAAATAAAAAACCCTTGGGAGGCTCGGGGCATAGAAAGGAGGGAGAAGCTTCATCCAAGCCGAAAGATTGATAAACACGAGGTCCTGCCCGGGAAAGGTTTGTTCCTCAAGTCGGATGCGTGGGATCGGCACTGGCTGCAGAGATAGAAATGGAATGAAATGAAGCCTGGAAGAGAGGGAGAGGCAGGAGCATGGTCTGGCAGAGTCTCGTAGACCCAAGCAAGGCAACTGACGCATCGACTGGTGTCCACATCACGTTAAGGGCAGAGGAGTTTCCTGGTGCTTCACACAGTGCCATACACACTAGGCCCTCAACAAACATCAATTCACTCATAAAAGGATCTGCAAAATCAGCTGGGTGTGTCAGTTCAGGACTGTTACTGCATGTGGCACAAAACATCAAAATACGTGGCTCCACCAGAATCAGTGTTTGGTTTTCCCACTGAATATCCAGAGGCAGACCGTCTTTACTAGCTCAAGAACGTCAAAGTCAAGGTGCCTACATTTCATTTGGCCTTTGCTTCATGGTTACTGTTAGAGATTCCTGCTCTGGTTCCAGTTGCCACATCCTGGTTCCACAATGAAGGAAGTGCAAAAATTGCACTTCCCAGCTGTGTCTGCTCCCTTTAAGCAGTTTTAAAAGCATCATGTAATTATTTGCACTGATATCTTATGGGCAGCAACTAGATATAAGTTGGAGATATTGTTGCCCCTAATAGATTCAAGATTGTAAGCAAGAAGAGAAGAATGGAGCTCACCAGCATCAGGTTCATCAGTGTTGGAGGCAATGCCTTGAAAATGATAAAGCTGTCAGAGATAAGAGGACCGTTTGGAGATCAATAATAGTATTGGACTTGAGAAATGGTGGGGAAGATCCACCAATACCAATTCAAAAATATCTTTATTCTTCCCCTTTGTAGTAGGTGGTGCTTTCTACTGGGGGATGAGATAGCAAAGACCTAATGTTCAAAGGACAAACCATACCCTTTCACTGAAGCAACACACTTGGCCATGGTCACTCCTATGGCTGCAGTCCATCCCTGAATAAGTCCCTTAGCCCCTGGGGAACATACCATGGGGCCAGCATTCTTTGAAGCAGAGGAGAGGGGAAAAACATAAAGGATCTGAAACCCACCCATGTCTGAAGAGGTAAGAGAGACGTGGAACAAGATGCCACGTCCAGGCCAGTGCTGTGGTTCACTTGGCTAATCCTCCACCTGCAAGCACCGGCACCCTGGGTTCTAGTCCCGGTTGGGGCGCCAGATTCTGTCCTGGTTGCTCCTCTTCCAGTCCAGCTCTCTGCTGTGGCCCGGGAGTGCAGTGGAGGATGGCCCAAGTGCTTGGGCCCTGCACCCGCATAGGAGACCAGGAGAAGCACCTGGCTCCTGGCTTTGGATCGGCGCAGTGTGCCGTGGCAGCCATTTGGGGGGTGAACCAATGGAAAAGGAAGATCTTTCTCTCTCTCTCATTGTCTAACTCTGCCTGTCAAAAAAAAAAAAAAAAAAAAAAAAGCCACGTCCAGTCCGCAGAGCTGAGACACAGCTTTCTGTGGAAGGGACGCTTTGGCTGTGACCTGCAGGATCAATGGGATTCAATTAAATACTAGGGCTGGAGAGAGCAAGAGCATTCCATTCCCAACACCCCTTGCAAATGTCCACACGGGAGAATAAAACCAGGGCAAATGGCTCACTGAAGAGCTCAGGGGAGCAAAGAGACCATCCTGGCTGTCTTTGCTAATTTGTCAGAGAGTCAACCTATTGGAAAGCTTCTGGACTTCCTGACTTCTCAAGGCAATTTCTGGGCAGATGCCAAATACTGGTGCACTGAGTTATATGTAGCGCTCCTAGGCTCTGCACTTGTATGTTCTTTGTGTTGGGCATTTACCCCCTAAGCCTAAAGGGCAGGTAGCAAAGCAGCCTACTGTGTGGCTTGGCTCAAACCTACATGGAGCAGGTGGCTCTTCCCCTATGGGGGACAGAGAAGTCTAATGCCCGTTGCTAGCCCCTGCCAATTCTGCTCCTCCCATGCTCCCACCTGCTGCTCCTCGTCCCTTGTCCAAACGCAGGTAGGCACCTGGCACAGCAGATGTACCCAACAGCCACAGTACAGATGTCCCCAAGCATCTCTCTGTGTGTGCATCTCGCCCAGCTGCCAGGAAGGACCTTCCAAAAGCAGATTGCATCGCGTCCTTGCTCTGCTTAGCAACCTCAGGTGGCTGCCCTATAGGATAAAGTCCAGTCTCTCCAGCATAACTTAAAGACTCCCCTCACCCCTATGCCAATTGACCCACAGCCTAATTTTCCAGATCATCTCTGTGCCCAAGTCATCGTGCGCTGCTTGGCACATTCTAAACACCTCACGTTCCTTCTGGCCTCTCTGTCTGCACTCACACCACATCCTCTGCATGGCACGTGGAGGCCTGGATCTTCTGTGCCCGTCTCTGTACCGCCTCTCACAGCTCTCAGAGTTAGTTTCCTTTTCCTCCAGGAAGAGCGCATCGTGCAGTTCTTCTGTGAAAACACAATCATTCTTGCAGGTATCTGTTTGCATATCTGTCTCTCTGACTGTACTGTAAGCCAGCATAAGGCCTGGTCCATCTGAGGGGTTCACACTCTGTTGTGATTAACTATGATCTGATGAGTAGAGATGCCTGTTGGGGTGCAGCGGAACCTGCCTTCCTGGGAGCAGCCCACTCAGATTCTTCTCCACACCAACAGTGAGATGCGACTGTATGGCACCCCCGCTCGGAGCATGGGGTGGCCCCTGAGCCCCTGGGAAAGCTCTGTCCTGCCTCCATACCCTCCTTCCCATTAAAACACCCCCCCCCAGACCTGAGTTTTCCAGGCCTTTTTTTTTTCTCAGTTCCAGGGGACGAGCAACAGCTGAAGAATGAGGCAGCAGAGGGGCCATCGCAGGGATCACAAGTGAACGTGGGGCTCCCTGACCCCAGCCTCACCCCTTTTATGACTTGTGCAGCACAGGGCACGCGTGGGTCAAAAGGCTGGCGATTGCTGCAAAGAACAAGCCGCTCTCCCTCAGCCTCTCCTCCCCTCCCCAGCTTCAGCTAAGAATAGCTCCCCAGCCCTGTCCCCTGTCCCTCTGTCTGCTGACCCCACCCCTCAGTGTCTAGGGAAGACAGGGCTGTTCTCTTCAGCTTCCCGGGGCTGTTGTCGCGCCTCGTCTGTACCATTCCTTCCCTCCATGCAGTCCCTTCATCTCCTCCTCCTTTGAAAGAAGCAGGCGCAGCACATCCCCCTCGCCTGCCCGACAGGTGTGGGGCTGACCCCGGCCCTCCACCGGGGGCCGTTGGCTTTGATGCTGCGCTTTATACGATGTCATTTGTATGCAGCCCTGCGCTCTTCCACTCCTGCCCAGTGTGTTTTGATGAGCTTCTCTCTGCACTCATATTGCCTCCATCGTTAACCACCCATTTGCAAGTCTGTAATTTACTTTTGATCATTCATTTTACGAGGCGCGCAGGGTACAAAGCCGATTGTGCTCTTCCTTCCTTTCCCCACACCCTGACTTCCTCAGTAGAGTTTGCAGCCAGAAATTCCGCTCCCACCCCAGTGCCCTGTTGACTTAACATCTCATAGAGAGGCTGGTGCCGCCCAGAACTTTCTAAGAGAGAGGTTTTCCTTCTGCTCTCTATGTGCTTCATTAGCTTTTTTTTTTTTTTTTTTTTTGGCCTCCCCTCCTTGGGGGATTAGCTTGTCTGGGAAGTGGAGTAGTCAGTGGAGGCAATTATTTGTGGGTTTATTTATCTGATAACCCCTATTGACAGCAGGGGGAATCTCTGGCGGAAGGGATAGGATTGTTCTGCACAGAATAAACCCCCAGGACAAGGAGCTCCGGGCTGGGGAGGCCCAGCAGCCCTCTCCCAAGCTGACAGTTCACAGCCATTTTCTGTTCAGCGGGAAACAGCTCCAGAGGAGAAGGCAGCAGCCTGCCAAACGGGAACCTGAGAAGCTGGCTGTGACTGATCCCTTCCTGTGGTCATCAGAGTTTTCAGCGAATAAAACACACTGCCTCTTCTTAAATACAAGAAGGGAGATGCTCCGATGGCCAGAGACGCACGGGCTCATTAAGCTACCTTTGAGCTGTGCGTGTCAGGACTTCCCCGTTCGTTTTTGCCCTCCTTTTCTCTTTGGAAACTTCCTGAAGCTGAAATCAGCCCTCGTTGTATTCCTCACACACATTGCTTCCTTAGAAACATTTCCTGGCTTGGTCACAGGAGATCTGCAGGGTTTGCAGTCAGCCAATCGGCTGCCCCTCTCACCCACCCCATACACATATTCCTTGGACCACCAAATTCTCCCCTGCACCCTCTCCCCCTTCCTCCCCTGTTACAACTCTTAGTATCATAATTAGGGTCATTTGAGTAATCAGATATTTCATATATGGTTATTACATCATCCAAACTGGAAACCTTTGAAAATGAAAGGAGGCTATAGAGACAGGTGCACAGGGACAAGAAGAAAAGTCTGGGCTTCCCCTAGTCCCATTCCTAGGGCTCCATGTAAAGAGAAAAGTTGAAGCCTCCCTCTCTTGCCCAAGGTTGCACTAAAGGAAACCTGGGTTTTCATGTGGCAACAATGCCATGGGTGGTGGTTAGACTGGATTGTCCATTAAGGGTTCTGAAGTTACTGGTTTCCTTTAGAACATGATCTGAGGAAGCCCAGGCTCCCCTGCTGGCCCTACAGGATAGCACATTGTCCTAGGGGTTGCCCAGCAGGGGAGACCTCCCTTTCAGACTGCTGTTAAGCCTGCAAAGGTGCTGAATTCCTCTTCCCCAGACAAGGATGGACCCCTCAGCCTTGTGCTCACAGCTGCTGACATGTCTGAGAATCAGACAGCCATGTTCACGCCCCTCCCTAACCTGAGATACCCATGGGTGTCTCAGCCTCCTCTGCCCCTCTGTGGGTCATTCCCATGGCCCTTGGGAAGGATAGTATGTGTATGTCCTTAGGGCATGGGGGAGGCCACCATACAAGCCTCTCTCAGCTGCACCTGTCAAAAAAAAAAAAAAAGAACATGATCTGAGTTTACCTAAGGGTTTTCAACATGCTATGACTCAACTCAACAGTGCTGATGTTGCAATAGACCCATTAAGTTTGCCCCAGTGGTCTCAGATAATCCATGCAGATCACTGCTGGAGTCATGTTCCCTTCAGTCCATGAGCTGCATGTAAAATCCCAGTACTTTACAAGAAAGCAGACAGTGTACACCATGGACCTCTGCCCTGTGACTCTGAGTGGCCACAAGCCTTGGGAGCTGCGTCCTAGGCAGGAAATGGAATTGTGTAGAGCCCTTTAGCCTTAGGGAGCTGAGCACCAAGACATCTGCCCCAAGATGTGAGTGCCAAGAATGCATCTCCAGGGCCCTGAGCAGAGCTGGGACATGCCTTGAAAGACACTATCAAAATGTTAAGCAGAACAAGGCGCTTCCCCTGACCCTTGTTTGTGTGAGACCAGTCTTTGGAGGAAATACTATTGACCCCATCTTCATTGTGAATGGGTATCCTTTGATGGGAAAAAAAATATCTTAAAAGGAGAACTTATAGGCCAGCGCCACGGCTCACTAGGCTAATCATCCACCTTGCGGCGCCGGCACACCAGGTTCTAGTCCCGGTCGGGGCACCGGATTCTGTCCCAGTTGCCCCTCTTCCAGGCCAGCTCTCTGCTGTGGCCAGGGAGTGCAGTGGAGGATGGCCCAAGTCCTTGGGCCCTGCACCCCATGGGAGACCAGGAGAAGCACCTGGCTCCTGCCATCGGATCAGCGTGGTGCGCCGGCCACAGCGCACCAACCACGGCAGCCATTGGAGGGTGAACCAACGGTAAAGGAAGACCTTTCTCTCTGTCTCTCTCTCTCACTGTCCACTCTGCCTGTCAAAAAAAAAAAAGGAGAACTTATTGGGCAAAGGAGAGTTCTACATGAGCCTAGAACATTGCCATTGCCATGAAATATGACTTTGTGGAATTGCCAGCCAGTTGTAAACCTATAACAGCCAGATTAACAAGGTGTCCACAGGCTTGTTCTTGACTGCCTCACAACATCTGGTCCTATTCCTCCATGGGACCCCACTCGCTGCAGGCTCCAGCACAAACCCTCCAATCTCTTCGTGCCAATCCAATCCAAATGCAGGGCTTACTCTGTTCTCCAGCACTTGAGGACGATATCCCCCAGATGAAAACTGTCACCCACTTTCCAACTCAAGGCAGGCTCTGCTGCCTAGCCTTCTAACAACCCCTATAAATCATGTTATTCTCCTTGTGTCATCCATGTTATTCATCCTGGTGAATGCTAGTCACATTCCCCTCTTCTCGGTCTCTGCTTTTGCAGTATGTCCAACTCATGTTATATAAAATCTTAAAAAATTATTTTTGTTAGGTCAGTTATTGGCAATTTCATAAAATCTAAACTAATTTCATCTACTTCCTCACACTCCTTGTCATGTTGCATTTTGTAGGGACTCAATGCATCCTGGTCAGTAGGTTAATTGATTCATTGTTTGAGAAACATCCTCCATCAAGCATACCTACATGTATAACTATTTAGTATGCACAAAGAACTGTCTTGTGCAAACTTATGCTAAATGGCAATGACTGTGAATTCTAATATGGGGACTGATTGTTCAGAGGCTGCACCTTGGGAGAGAAGCGGGATGTATAAACACCAAATGAGAGGCATGAGCTTCATGTTGATGGCAAAGAAGAGTGGAGAAAAGTATGGGGGATGAATCAGCGGGGTGAATTGTGCCAAGGGGATGGCTTGGTTAGACAAGGCACCCAGAGATTCCAACCTGACACTCTTTGCTGAATCCTGAACATTAATGAAGTATACACCGTGAACCATTGTTTCTCAAAGAGCTGCAAAGTCACTGACAATTATGAGAAAGCCCTTGCCTTAGGAATTGCCAGCTCAGTCCAGGAACCATGGACCCACCAAAACTTGGTCCATTGTCAGAAGAATATAGAATAGATGTAAATAAAAAGCTCTTGGAGAAAAGAGATCATTCTTCATGGGAAACCCAGAAAAACCATCACAAAACATGCAAATTTGTATCTGGACCCTGAGGGATGAATAGGAGTTTGACAAATGGGAAACAGGAGGATACTTAAGGTCCAGAGAACAGCATATGCAAAAGCAAGAGAGTAAGACAGAACCAGGAGCAAAATGAGAATCTAGATTCGCATAGCCAGGGACCCGGAGAAGCTAAAGAAATCTCAGAATGGATATGAGGATCATTGGAGGGAGCAAGAGAGAAAAGACAGTCTCAGGATCAGGAGGAAAGCAGCAAGATCAACATGGCTGCAGGTGGCTAAAGATCCCTGGATTCCAGCTCCGTGGGACTCTCCAAAGCAGGTCTCGGTTTCCTGGGGAACCTGTTGCCAAGCTGTGCTCCATTCCACCCTGACTGGGACTCATCCCTGTCCCTCTAGTACTGTGAAATAGCTCCTGCTCTCAATTGTCCTTAGAAGTATGGGTTGATGGAACAAGCATTGACTAAGCATCATACCTGGGAATGCGAAGTCAAACAAGATATCATATTAGCAAGTATTACTACTAGCTTAGGATCCGAGAAATGACCCTTAGGCTCTCCCTTCTCTTTTTCTGAGTGTGGACATAACAGTAGGTTAAGGAAATGACAGTGACCTAGAGATAATAGGATGGGAAGAGTCCGTGGGTGGCTTTGTGTTGTGTCAATTATCATCTTGTTTATTTATTGCCATAAAAGTTGAATCCTATATATTTGGCCCATAATAATACCTGCGGTTGTCAAGTTAGGAGATTCATGTCTTTTTAAGAAAATGCTAATTTTGCAATCTTATCTTTATCTTAGTAATACAGTACACAATTTAATCTTATTTTCTTGCCTCTTTTCAGCAGCCTCCAAAAGAAAAAAAATAAATAACGCAAAACATTAAAGCAGAACATAACTTCAAAGCTTTTGCACAGATGTTCATAGAATGTGTACAATACCTATGAGAGAGTTCTTCAAGAAGTTCATGGAAAATGAATTAAAAGAATGGGTTTATTTTGTTGCCAAAATGTTTTTTATAATACATGAAATATGTATAATATGGAAAAGCTCTGTGTGAATTTCAACTTTTTTTAAAAAGATTTACATAATTTATTTGAAAGGCAGAGTGACAGAGTGACAGAAAGAGAAGAAAGGGAGGGGGAGAGAGAGAAACTTCCATCCTCTGGTTCACTCCCCAAATGGCTATGATGGTCAGGGCTGGGCAAAGCTGAAGCCGGGAGCCAGGAAACTTCATCGTCCAGGTCTCCCATGTGAGTGGCAGGGGCTCAAATTCTTGGGCCATCTTCTGCTTCCTTCCCAGATGCATTGGCAGGAAGCTGGACAAAGCAGAGCAGCAGGGACTCAAACCAACGATCTAATATGGGATGCTGGCATCCAAGGTTTTTAATTATTTAATCTGCTGTGCCACAATGCTGGTCCAAGATTTTTTAAAAATTTTATACCAAAATGAACTCATACTTTTAATTCCATTTTGCCACAGACTTTCTGAAATGCCCTCATATATTCCAGGACCTATTAGAAAGTAGCTTTCAGAAAAATCTATGCCTATATTGCAACATGCCTGGATGTATATGCATGTCTATAACTATATATCCCAGGAAAATGAAAAATTATTCAATGTTAAAAGAAATAAAGTTTGAGATAAAGTGATGTTGACAGCCTTTCCAAGGGTGCATTTCATACTGTGTATATGTCTCCTACACGGATGCTTGCCATCCTTAACTAATGCATTGTCTGAGTTTCTCTTTTTGTCAAACAAAAGAGGGAGAAAGAGAAGGAGCCATGGTCATCCTATTCATGGTCCTATTTGCTCCTTACCTGGCCTGAGGTCTGTTCTAGAAGAGCAGTAGTTGATCCTTGCCATCGCCATCCCTTGTCTAGTGATGGCTGTGACAAACTAGTGGCCTCCCAACCGCCACTTGCCGCTTCCTAACAGAATTTCTAATTGCATCAGGATTCAGGTCACCAAGTGCCTCAGGATACACAAAAGTCCCTCCTAGGCCAAAGGGTAGATTTTGTTTCTTTTATGAGTGTGTGTGTGTGTGTGTGTAGGCAGAGTTTAGACAAAGAAAGAGAGAGAGAGAGAGAGAGAGAGAGAGAGAGAGAGAGAGAGAGAGGGAGAGATCTCACACCCACTGGTTCACTCCTCAAATGGCTGCAAGGGCAGAGCTGGGCCAACCTGAAGCCAGGAGCCAGGAGCCAGGAGCTTCCTCTGGGTTTGCCATGCAGGTGCCAGGGCTCAAGCACTTGGGCCATGCTCTGCTGTTTTCCCAGGCACATTATCACAGAGTTGGATCGGAAGTGGAGCAGCCAGGACCCAAACCAGCATCCATATGGGATGCCGGCATCACAAACAGCAGCTTAACCAGATATGCCACAGCACCAGGCCCTAAGTCTTGTTTCTTCCCAAATCTTTGGTCTCAAGACCCCTCTAAACTCTTCTGAATTACTGAGCTTTTCCTTAGGTGAGTTACACCTGTTTATCTGTATTAAAACTGAAGATTGAGCCACATTTAAAATATTTCTACATTCATTTTTAAGCAACAATAATAAACCCACTACATGTTAACATAAATAACATATTTTTAATGAAAAATAATTAGATGTTCCAAAACAATTTGATGAGACAAGTGGCATTAGTTTACACTTTTCTGAGCTTCTTTAATCAGTGGCTTAATAGAAGACAGCTGGATCCCCATTCTGCTTCTCCATTCAATCTGTTGTAATATTTGTTTTGGTTAAAGTATATGAAGAAAACCTAGTATTTAATTACACAGGTATGTAATTTTTAAAGAGAGAGAGAAGAGTATTTCCTTTTCAGATAATTGTAGATAGCCTTCTTTGATATTCTAAAACTTGGCAAGTGGTGGGTTAGCTCACCTGAAACTGGAATACGCGACCACATTAATCACCTTTTCATATTCTATTGCACTAAAATCCACTGATTTATCTTGTTCCTTGAGTGTATCATTTACTCGTGTATGATTTTATAACAGCATGCTTTGGTCATTTGAAAAATGTTGGTTGACTAAATTATGCAGATTTTCCAAATGTTGATTTGTTTCACTAAATAATATCAAAACACCACATTTGTTAACATCACCACTAATTTAATCAGGAAAACCTTTAAGCGTTGATAAAAGTCAAGCTGACACACACACACAAGTTTTTCAAAATTCTAATTTTCATTTAAAAGTTCAAATTTTACTACTGACAACAAATACTTTTACTTGCTTCTCTTTTTTCTTTTTTTTTAAGATTTATTCATTCATTTGAAAGACAGAGATACAGAGAGATGTGCTGGGGGGAAGAAAGAGAGAGAGAAAGAGAGAGAGAATCTTCCATCTGCTGGTTCACTCCCTAAATGACTGCAGGCCAAAGTCAGGAGCCAGGAGCTTCCTCCAGATCTCTCACATTGGTGCAGGGGTCCAATAACTTGGGCCATCTTCCACCGATTTCCTAGGCATTAGCAGGGAGCTGGATCAGAAGTGGAGCAGCCAGGACTTGAACCAGCGCCCATATGGGATACCAGCACTGTAGGTGGAGGCTTAGCCTTCCTCTCTACAGTGCCAGCCCTTCTTTTTTTTCCTTTTTAAAAAGATGTATTTACTTATTTGAAAGGCAGAGTTGCAGAGAGGGAAAGAGAGAGATCTTCCATCCATTGGTTCATTCCCCAAATAGCAGCAAATGGCTGGAGTTTTCCAGATCAAACCCAGGAGGTAGAAACTCCATTTAGGTCTCTCACCTGGGTGGCAAGCCCTAAGCACTTGGGCCATCTTCTGCTACTTTCCCAGGCACATTAGCAGGGAGCTGGATCAAAATTGGAGAAGTTGAGACTTGAACTAGTGCTCCTACGCTGTGCCACAATGCTGGCCCCTCCTTGTTCTTCTTGAAGTGATTCATTTCATTCATTTTAGGGAAAACACCCAATTGAATGACTGTTTTCTCTGTTGTTCTATCACGTAAAAATTGTATTCTGTGAAAACAGCAGATGTCTCAGCTCACAACCCAAACAATTACGGAAGTATTTTGTCTCGGGACAATCAGACAACCATCATCCTTCAGAATACACCCTAAGTGCCTATTGTGTAATTTACCATGTGCCACACAGAATATTAAAAAGACACGTATGTAAGAACAAAGATTTAAAGAAGTGAGTAACCACTACTCTTTCGTCAAGGGCATTTTTAAGTGGAGCAGGCATTTTTCTTTTCAATGAGCTTGTGGCTGTGAGTTGGAAAACAGCTACCAGTACAGTTGGGTGCCATTGTCTTGATTCATACTAAGGCACATCAGTTTTGCCTACCATGGCTTTTGTAATTTATCAGTTTAGTCCTGGGCATGTAAGGCAAATACGGCATAAGGCAAACATGAAAGACTTCTCGGAAGGTCTCACTGGTTCTTAAAAAAAAAGGAAGCAAAGACACAAGTATTTCCTTTTGGATTCTAGATAGTGTCATCATTGTGATCCCTGCAACTGCAGCAGCCATCTTAGAAACATGAGGAGAAGGTCAAGGCACTCACAGAGAAGTGGCTCATGTTTGCTGGGGTGTAACTTTGAACCAAAAAGTTAACCAACATGGTCACAGCATTCTGCTGAACTCCTTGCTCTGTACAGCCATCAGTGTCTTCTTGGTCAAACGTTTTTAGCTGGATTTCCTTTAGATACAGACCTCAACTTTGTAGTATCTGCAGTCTACTTGGATTAGACATTAGATATACCTTTTTATGGAGATCCAGTCTTCCAAGATAAATTATAATCTCTGTGAGAGAAGAAATGCCCCAGGAGAATTGCTTTATATGTGATAAACAAAGGCAGTAGAAAATCAGAATAAGGGTGATCGACTTAACTTCAGCAAATTTCCCTCTAATTTGGCACCCTGGTCTTGGTCTGTGCTCTTGCTTCTGAAGCTTGATGAATTTCCTCCATTCTGTAAGACACAGGTTCTTCTCCGTAAGAGTTTATGTTGTCTTTCACACACATTGTTTACGTTGTCTTTCACACACCATCTCCAGATAGTTTCATCTGACCTACCCTCCGTATCCCCAAACCCAGTGCTAAAGTACCAGGCAAGTACATCTATAGAAAAGCTGTGATAGTTATAAAACAAGTTCCTCATGAAACATATATATATATAATGAATATTAATAGACTGGATTGAAGTAACCTCCAGTATATCTTGAACTGCAAACTCATTTACCTCATTCACAGTCTTAGACATTTGCTTTTCTCCCCTGCATAAACATACGCAATTAAAGTGCCCTTGTTTCTGGTTGAATACAGATAATTGTCTGCAACGCTGCCAACTCCATGCATGGAATCCTGGATGTTGTCAAGAATTTGCTCTCAGGTTAGGCGTTGTGGCATAGTAGGTTAAGCCACTGTTTGGGAGGCCCACTACCCATGTTGGAGTGCTGGTTCAAATCCCGACCACTCCACTTCCAATGCAGCTCCATGTTAATGCACCCGGGAAGCAGCAAATGATTGCTCAAGTACATGAGCTCCTGCCACCCATGTGGGAGATCCAGATGGGATTTTTAGCTTTTGGCTACAGCTTCAACCATCCCTGACTGTTGTGGCCATTAGGAGAGTGAACCACAGGATGGAAGATCTCCTTCTCTCTGTGTCATGCTACCTTTCAAATAAATAAATAGATCTTTAATGATTTCCTTTCATCAGAATTCCCATTCATCCAAAATCTGAAATCTGCCATTTACTGGTTATATGACTTGGGCAATCAACTTGGCCATTGTATATCTCAGTTTCCCACTTGGAAAATCAGAATAGTAACAGGATGTGCATCATAGAGTAGTTATAAAAATTAAATGAATTAATAAACATAATACATTTCAGAAATGGTCTGATGTATGTTAAAAGCTCAGTAAAAATTAATTTTTGCTGTTATTATTATTATTATCTTATCTGCAGCAGAATTGTTACTTGCCCTAAATGCCTTGATCCTGCACTCTTTTCCCTCTGCCCACCTCTGACAAGTATCACAAACAACTAGCAGTTGTCACTTTTTCTTGTTCTACCCTAGACATCCATGAAAAGCTATAGAAAAATAGTAAAAATTCATACACAATTTTTAGGAAAGGAGAATACTTCGTAGTTTTTTCTGGTAATTTTCATCCTCTCTACTGATTTGTCCCATTTCTTTTCTTTCCATAACCGTCTCTCCCTCTTTTGGATTCTCCCATTTCTTCTTCTTTATCCTTCAGTCTTCAAATGTCCCTCGACATCTATCTCCATATTTGAGTTTCATTCGATTTGTGCTCTAAGATCACTTAAGGGAAGAACAAATTTATCCTTGTCATTCTTATTGACTTTGTGGTCAGAGTTGGAATCTCAAGCAATTGATTTTTGTTTGTGTATAGTTTTGATATACTGCAGCTTGGTGCTTTTCCAGAAAGACAAAAGGCCTATGGCAGATGGTGGGTTTCCCCGATCTGATCAAATATCTACTCAACTCTTATGTTTAAGAAATTAACAATCCCCACAAGAGCACTTTGCCCTGACTCTGAAATCTGCCCATTTATTGGTTATGTGTCTTGGACAATTAACTAAGCCCCTCATTGCCTCAGTTTTCCATTTGCAAAACAGAATTATAATAGCATTAGCCTTATCCAGTAGATACAAAAAATTAATGAATTAATAAACACAATACACTTCAGAAAATGACTTGTTTTAAGATAACAATAAAAATTAGCTCCTTTTACTACAATTACCATTTGCAGGAGGCAAGGGGCCTGCTTGATCCTGTGCCTACAAAGACCCTTAAGGGTTGATCCTGTTCCTACAAAGACTCTTAAGACTAAGGGATGTGAACCTAGGAGGATGTGTCAAAGGTTCCCAGTCAGTGAACAATGTGATGTCTAGACCCTACTGCCAGTGACAACACCCTTTCCATCCAAGGGCCAAAATCCACTAAATGTCTCTTTCTGTTATTTGCTGATACCTCTGAGAATCTTTTTCAGTTTCCCGGAACCTCCTACTCTGTGTCACTTCTTCTCTATCTTTGGTATATAGCATTGTTATAAAGTCTTGTTTTTTTTTAAACTGTCTTTGTTTTCCAAATTCATTTTCCAAAGCCATCTTCATTTAGACCTTAAAATCATTTCCCTCAACATTGTGACCATTCATCCACACCCTCTCCCACTACAGGGCTCATCTGGGATTTAAGACAATTAAAGATACAAAGGAACCCAGGCGTGGGGTGATGATATAATCTATTATCCAAGTCAGAATACATCTGAAGGCTATTGACCATGAACCCAAGACTTTAGATGGAAATTGGGACCACCCTTCACCCTCTTTTATTGAGATGGATGATATGAAAAGTGGATCCAAAATGAACTCACAGATTTCCAGGATGCACTGATAATGTAATGCAATTTCTATGCCACTGAGCTTTCTTAGTCCCATGCTGACTTTGGACGAGTACTTTAGGCAGTTCAGTAAAGTACACATTTGAGCCATCCGTGGTGGTCCATGTAACCTTGTTTAAATCTGCCCTGCCTCAAGTCCATTGAGCTATAATAAACTCTCTGCTGCCCCCATGTGGTGAATATTTTCAAAAGCCCTTGCTTGTCTGGGCTAGAACACCTTCCACACTCCTGTTCTCTGTTCTGGATAAGGATAAATCAACAACCTGAAATGGATGACTTCTGTGGGGAAGAGAAAAAGAGAGAAAAGGTGGAGAGGGCCAAGATTTTGAGATGCCAAGTTGGTTTCTCGTTTTTGATAGACCTAGAATAGTGTTACTCCTACATCCCATCCGTTTCTTCTCCCAAGAGTCATTAATGCCCTGCTGTAGGTTCCATTTCCTACACAGAATTGGGAATGAGGATTGCAGGTGTGTGCCAGAAATAGTTCTGTGTGGAACCCCAATGGACCACATGGGGGCAGCAAAGAGTTCATTTTGGATCCACTTTCATATCCCAGCAGTCTTAGCCTTGGAGGAAGCACTACAGATGGACATGTGACTGGAATAGGGGAGGGGAGTGTGTAGACCAGGAGCAGAATGGGGTGGACTAGGAAGGAGTAGAACCAGAAGATGGTAGGGCAAGAAGTGATCAGGAGCAGAGGCTTGTTGGAACAGCCTCACGGCCAGCAAAGCAGGTTTTCAGAGGATCAGTGCAAGGTGAGGGGGTCAGGCCAGGAGGGGAAAAGCCACAGGTGAGTCTGCCTGAGGGCTCACCAGACTCTTCTGCCATCAGAATCCCGATCATTGTACCTCCCTCGCAGCACTTCCAGGTACTGAAAAGGCAGTATTCCCAAAGAGCAACAGGCTACACAGACCCTAAAAGCCTACAATAAGAAAACACCAACATATATCCAGGCCTCCCAGCCCACCAAACTCTGATAATTAAAATCAAAGTTTCAGAGTGCCTATGCAATCAAGACACCTAAACTACAAAGGGGGTAATTCCTGTCTCTACCTGATTCGTGACGTGACATCAATGCTTAATGCTGCCAGGGCTCAGAGAACAAGAGAAAAGAAAGCCCATCCATCATTCCCTGTCTTCCTTCCTCCTCCTGCAGGCCCCAGTTTCCCTTTCACCTGGTCTGGCCACATTAAGTGTTTGAATCCAGATATATCTGCCCTTGGAATCTTAGTGTTCAGACCTCATAGAAAATGACTTATTTGTGAATGGCCGATAACACACCTGCCAAGTTGTGCATATGGCCAGTATCTTTCTGTTGGCTCCTCACCTCCAAAAGGGCTGATTTTTCTTCAAGTACTATCTGAGATGTCTCTGTGGATTAGTGTTTATGTGCAGCAAGTGCTGCAGTTCGTTAATAATGTCAAGTTCGCTGAGCCTCTCTAATGAAAGAGATACACAACATCAACTGTCATTTTAAACAAACATGCAATCAGGATAGCAGTGCTGTAAATATGATCTGCCTAATTTCATGGAGATGATGCAAGATCCAGGCTGCATTCACAGTGTTCCCACTGGCAAGCTCCATTTCACAGGATTTCAGGGGGGAAATGGTGGATTTTTCACAAGAACCGCAAAATTGTCGGTTCTGTGAAAAAGAAATTGCTTTAGCAGCTGGATTCCAGGAGGACAAATAGGTGCCCTGATTATATCTTCATTGTTCACCGAAGCCACAGCACTCAGCAAGTTGTAATTATGCTGTGAGGAGCTCAGTTCTGATAGTCAAGTCTTCCCCCATGTGAATATAAACAGTATTATTCTATTTGTTATCAAAGGCTTGCAGCCAATCCTGCAGCAAATATATATACACAATGTATGCAGACCTATAGAAGGAGGCTCTGGCCTGTTTGGTCCAGAGCAGAGTTGTGGGCACATCATTATTTTGCCCAATTGGGTTTTAGCACAGACGTGATTAACCAACTCATTGGCCAAGGGTCATGCAGAAAGAATAAAAGAAGAAGAGAAGGAATAAAAATATGGATGAGTCAGTTGGGTACTCGGATTATGCAAAATAATAGGAAAGCTACAGATAACACAGTTTGAAGACACCGCCGACTGAGGTTTGCATAATGTCTATTAGCCTCCTGTGAACAGCTTTCTGATACACCATCCAGCAAATGGCCCATTCAGGCTGCTCTCATTTGTCACTGATATGCCTATACACACATATCTTTGGCAGTTACTAAGGTGTTTCTTTGGCCACCATCCCTTGATTTGAACTTTCTCTTGATTCCTAGAACTTTACTCTTCCAGGCACCAGCCAGGCTGCAGCCCTGGGTATTTCTGTTCCATTCTTGACTTGCTGGTGGGCAGAGCCTCTTTATAGGTTAACATTATCAGCCTTGACTCGGGGCAGCCACTCAGCTGACCTCGGAAATCTACGTTAGGATATTCTGGAACCATAGGAAAAGATGAAATTGTAGGTCTAAATCCCTGGAGGAGTCCTAGAGCCCAGCTAGCAGGGAGAAAATAGGTACAAAAATGTGTTCCATTCTAGCAATGACATTCCCTTGATCTATGGCCATGGATACTGTGCACCAAACTCTAGTAAATCAAATGTGGTTTTTCCATCTCATATTTCTTCTATCCTTCCTCTCACTCAAAGAATCTAGCTCCTATTTGAACAAAACAAGAAAAGAAAATGGAAAATATAGACTGGAAGCTTGTAGACCTAATTTAAATTCATACTAATAGTTGTTTCTAACAAACTGTAAATTGATGTCTCATACTTGTAAAATCTCACCATAACAAGAATGCCTTCAAGGTAAACCACAAGGACAAAAAGACAGATTCTGCAATAGAACTCATCACTGATATTCCATAGCCAAGAATAGAAGGTCTCCCATAAAGCAATGGCCAGAAGATGTTGGGAGAAATGGGGGGAGGGTCCTTGTGGTCTTTTAAAGATAGTGGGGGGCCAGTGCTGTGGCACAGTAGGTAAAGCTGTCACCTGCAGTGCCAGCATCCAATATGGGCACTGGTTCGAGTCCTGGCTGCTCCACTTCCAATCCAGCTCTCTGCTGTAGCCTGGGAAAGCAATAGAAGATGGCCCAAGTCCTTGGGCTCCTGTACCTGCATGGGAGACGCAAAAGAAGCTCCTGGCTCCTAGCTTCAGATCGGCTCAGCTCCGGCCATTGTGGCCAATTGGGGAGTAAACCAGCGGATGGAAGACTCTCTCTCTTTCTCTCTCTCTCTCTGCCTCTCCTCTCTCTGTGTAACTCTTTCAAATAAATAAACCTTTAAAAAAAAAAAAAGATAATGGATCTTAAATACCGGGAAAGTGTTCGAGTGAGAATTTTTGCTAATTTTGCTCATTAATGATAGGTATCAGTAAAAGTGAAATATTAAGGAGGAATAATTGAATTGGAACAGGTTGGTGTGTGTCACAACAACCCTCCACCCATATCTGCAAAAAGAAGACTGAGTTTAAGAAGAGAGAGAAAGAGAAAACGAATCCAAGATAGACGATATGGGGCAGTAATGGCACTTGGAGTCC